>NC_138724.1:10427032-11107032 GCF_965113295.1 Leuciscus leuciscus | reverse complement strand
ATTGAAATGTGCATAAGTCATACAGAATAATGCTTGATTAGAATTTCAATAAATATTAAAATAGGCCTATGGTAGGTTAATGATAATATATGAAAACAATATTGTTAATGCCCTTTGACTTGATGAAAGTATAAAAAGTATTATATTTGTCACTTTTGTCAAAATCTTTAATAAACCGCGTTATTTGTTATTGGCCTGAAGAAGCTGATAAATGAGAAATGCTGATAATGAGATAACGAGTGTGTGGATGCCATTGCAATCTCCCAGACTAACACAATTAATGCAAATTCCTTAAGATCTAGATGAGACTCGGTGATTAACACCGTCACTTCAAACAACACCCTTTTAAGTCTACTTTGATTTCAATACAATACAGTTTTATTTGGGCTATTCTCTTGATAATTTAGGCAATTTGTGGGCATAGAAAATGAATAAGATATGCGGGAATATATGGTATAACCTAAACGAAGGCAAAATAAAAATATAGTCTAAAAGAAAATGGGCTAAATATGGGCTAAATATAGGCTACAGGAACTATATTTGTACAATAAAAAAAAAAAAATATATATATATATATATATATATATATATATATATATAGCCTAATGATTAAGATGAAACGTCTCAAAATTCGATTAAAAATAAAAAAAAACGATATGAACAAAATAATCTGTTCTTGACTTCACTTGAAAACTTGAAACCCAGTTTTGATTGATTGACTCCCCAGCGACTAACTTCTGATTGGTCTCTGTTAAAGGGATAGTTCAACCAAAAATGAAAATTTTGTCAAAACACAAGAACACAAATGATGATTTACAGAATGTTGGTAACCAGACAGTTGTCGATAGCCATTGACTTCCATAGTAGAAAAGAAAATACAATGGAGGTCAAGTGCCATAACTGTCTGGTTAGGTTTGGAACAAGTCAGGGTGAGTTTGTGGATGGTTTGTGGATCAGGATGACAGATTTTTCATTTTTGGGTGAACTTAATCGCTGAGTTCGATATCGTTTCAATAAATAAACCAATATTCCACTTTGAACAACGTTTTCCGCTTTAATTTTACTGCCAATATCTACCGCTTGCATTTTATTATTATGTAGCCTATAGCCTGTTAAAGATTAGTTGTAAACCTCTAAAAAGCTACATTTTAATCAGTGTAGACGACGTCGTTGGTTGTAATATGTGAGAGTTTGTCGCCTCTGCAATGTCTATTCGAGTTTGATGGAGTGATTCACAAACGCTTCCAAATCGTTTCAAAAGAGTCGTTCAGAAGTTCAAATGAATCGTTTCGCTCGCGAATCGAACACCACTACACTCTCTCGCGCTCGCCTGCTTTCGTTCAGTCATGAGTTTCCAGTAAGAAGAGGCGTGTGGTGAGAAAGAAACATCACCCACTTCTGAAGTATCAGTGAGGTTTCCTTTCACCGAGAGCTTTCGATTTAGATTAAATTGATGGATCTCCACTCTAAACTTCATGTCCAGTTCGGACTATTATTTTCAAGAACCGGATAATAGTAAACGAGAAATCCTGCGCACTTCACTACTCTGACGGGAATGGTCATTTGATGAGGTGAGCAAGTTTCCCCAAACATTTATCTTTTTCAGAAGATGTAACTTGGACATTTTAAACTTTCACGCAAGATATTTATGGTCAGCGGTGTATCAAAAAAAACTGCTACATGAATGTCAAAGAGAAGCTGAACAAGTAGAACCAGCTTGAGTTTCGCGCAGCTGGAAAGTCTCAACCGCTCTCCGGTTCCTTTTAAAAAGAAAACCCTCGAGGAAGCAGCAGAAATGGCAGGAACAAACAGCTCAAACATGAAAACTCTGGAGGATTTAACTCTAGACTCTGGTTATGGAGCGGGGGACTCGTGTAAGTCCTTAAGCCTGTCGTCGTCCAAGTCAAACTCGCAGGCGTTCATGAACACCCCTCACCGGGGGAACTGGTGGTACTTCTCCGGGTCCATGAACAGCAGAAACAACAGCTGGGATACTGTCAACACAGTGCTTCCAGAGGATCCAGAGGACATTTTCTCGAAGTGCCCACGCTTACCGGAGCTGGAGGAGTTCCCGTGGACGGAGGAGGACGTGGGGAGGGTCGTGCGTAAAGGCGCGGGGAAGGGCGCCTGTCTCTCCGCGGAGGCTGTGCGCAGGTTGTCCACCCTGATGCGCAGAGCGCTCATCCGCATCTCCAGAGAGGCGCAGCGGCTCAGTGTCATGCACTGCAGGTGCACCAGGTTCGAGGTCCAGAGCGCGATCCGCCTGGTGCTCAGCTGGGCGCTGGCGGATCACTGCGTCTCGGCCACTGTGAAGGCCATATCTATATACAACATGAGCGCTGGAGAGCTCTTGCGCAAGGGGAAGTCAGCTCGGTGTGGGCTTGTGTTCTCCGTCGGACGGTTTTTCCGCTGGATGGTAGACACTCGGATCGCGGTGCGCATCCATGAGTACGCGGCCATCTGCCTGAGCGCGTGCATGGAGGCGCTCGTGGAGGAGGTGGGCGTGCGCGTGCTGATGGCGGAGAGGGAAGTCCTGACTGCAGAGGCGCTGGAGGGGGTCATCAATAATGATGCCGAGCTATGGGGGGTCCTGCAACACTATGAGCATCTCATCTGTGGGAAGAACGCCAATGGTAGGTCCTTCGCTGGTACTGTTGCCTAAACTCTTTCTCTTGTCTGTTCCTTGTGGCTCAGTGGGTAGATTTGGCTGAAAGGTGTCAGTTGAACCATTATGTACTTGGGCATGACATACCTCAAGATACTTCAAGAGGAATTGCCCCTCTAATGTGTATGTGTAAAATATGAAAAAACATTAAAAAAATAAATTAAATACACATTAACTATATATATATATATATATATATATATATATATATATATATATATACACACACACACGCAGTAATCAACATTTGAAGTGGATCAAAACCTTTCATCAAAGTTATACATTAATTTTTGAAAATACCCGTTCTTGTTTTAGGACAACTTTGATGAACTTTTTTGATCCACTTTTTTGATCC
This sequence comes from Leuciscus leuciscus, assembly GCF_965113295.1. Taxonomy (NCBI): domain Eukaryota; kingdom Metazoa; phylum Chordata; class Actinopteri; order Cypriniformes; family Leuciscidae; genus Leuciscus; species Leuciscus leuciscus. The sequence continues at coordinate 11,104,012 of NC_138724.1, read as the reverse complement.
ACTTATATATATATAAATTAAAACAAAACAGAAAATATAAAAAAATGAATTCAAAATATTATCAAAAACTATATGAAAGATACTAAAATAACACTAAATAACGTTTTTGAATTTTAAGAAAGAGCGATTTGTAATCAAAACATTTCACGAGCTTGTTGAGTTTAAGATTATTCAACAATAAAAACACTTCTCAAAATGAGTTTTGTGATGAGTATGGTGGTGACGTAATGGGGACGTTAGTAATGATCATTATTAATGTGACGAACACCTGTGGTTACTTTAGGACACCTGCGTCAACTTGAGGGGAAATTACTTCATACTTCCTCATCTTCATATTAACTACTGCCACACCTGTTGATTATGACAAATTAGTACCTTTCATGTTCATAAACTAGTTAATTTAAAAGCTTGTACATGGTATATTGGTAAATTACTGGCATGATTGTACCAAATTACAATTTGGTGTGAGTTATCTGTACAAAAATACTGTTGGTAGACCTACACAAATATGGATAGCTTTCCTTATTAGTCTTCTTGGTGTTTGGTCTAATGAAAACTAGCCTGATTTACAGAAATCACAGTTCAGTTACATCATTCTTTCTGTAACTGGTCATTACACACTTCCTCTTCTCCAGCTTTGAGAATTACCCCTCACTGCCAAGTTCTGCATCATCTAGGTTGCATTTTCATTTTTGATTTGTCTGTGGTTTACCAGCATTGACCATGGGGTTTTTACAAGCACTTAGTTTTTTATTTAGCAGACCAATCTTAACTGAACAGGGAGGCAAAAGAAACGATATCTGTAAAAGGACAACAAGTGGTTCTGATGACTGTCCTTCTTCCATCATCATTACTCATGAATTCATTATTCTCTGTCTGCCGTGATGTCATTCAGGACAAATCTTATATTAGTGGTTGATGTGACAGTTTGATATGCACATAAAATGTACTAGATTTATATATTCTCTGAATAAATTAGAGCTGTGCTTGTCTGTGCAGAATTCACCACCACAATATTAGGCTTGCCATTGTGTTGCTATGTAGGTGTTTTGAGTGTTTTTAAGCACAAATTTGGTGGGTGTTCTTGGTTGTCAAGCTCTATGATATTATTTTCTCTAATTATTGCCCTGTTTACTGGTATTAAGATGAGTTTTGGTTGATCCGATCACAAGTGGACACTAAATACAGGGTTTAACCACTTTCGACCACTACCAGAGGTAGACGAAAACACATTTGATCGGATTGCTTTCGTAGTGTAAACGCTAATGTGGTCGAATACATTCAAACTGTCACAAAGGACAGTCTTCTCTCCGCCTACTGACCTAATGTGTAACCATTATGGGAAGCGTACCAGCCAGACAGGATTTAAACTTTGTCGACTGAAGACGAAAAATTTACCAAGCACAATGTTCTCTCACCATTCCTGATTTCTAACACACACTCACAGCGTTCAGGGTGGACTATCAGAGCAGAAACCAAAGCTGATGTTCTCCATATGTTTTTGCATCGTCTCCTTTCGCATTCATATGTAAATTGCCTGAGCTTATTTCATCCATTAGATCGAAAGATTTGAAAAATTCCATACATTTACTCACCCATAGACCCTCCCCTCGAAGAAATCAGGACAGAAGTGCTTGAAAGTGGACAAAAGAGACGGATTAAAACACCAGGTGTAAACAGGAATGTGTCTCTCGTCTACTTCATCGACCAAAATGCATCTTAATACCAGGTGTAAACAAGGCCTATGATTCGATTCCCTCCTTCAGTGCAAGTCCGACCCTGTGTCCGAATATGCACACTTCCCTTCTATATAGGTGAAAAACAGTATGTGAGATTATTAGTATGTTCAAATTCATAATATCCCATGAGACCATAGGAGAGGATCTGTGAATGGCAGTGAAGAGATGCAACTCTGTTGGTCACATGATAATGACAACATCCAGCCAAAGTCGAACACAACTATTCATGCTATTGAGAAGTTTGTTTCTCATCAAATATAGTTGACAGTTATGCAGTTTTTTCACATCTTTGATAGTTAGATTGCTTAGAAAAGTATCTTTCCCCAACAAACTTTTGGTTCTATCATCCATGTTTGTAGCACAAATGGCACAGGACACTTAGAGAAGTGGGTTAGCGGTTTGTTCATATTTAGCAATAACGTCAACAATTTAGTAGTCTTATCAAGTATTATTGAAATGTTTGATGTATATAGAGTTGAAATTTAAATCAGTCCTCAAACATTTCTGTACAAAAGTTAAAGTTCAAATGAAATATTGAAACGCTCCAACAGTGTACAGTAGCTAACTGATTTCAGCTATGTTACAGATAGAAGTGAAAGAAACATTGCTTCTAGTCTAGCTATGAGAACATGCGGACATTAAAATTATTTCCATGAGATTATTGAGTTAGTAAAAAAAAAAGAAAAAAAAGAAAGAAAGTGGAGTGTGGGTGCAATAATTAGGCTATGTTAGCAAAAAGCTCTTTTTTTGGCACGGGTAGTCAGGATCTCAGCTCTGCATAATCCTTACACAGCTCGCTTTCTCTCGGATGACCATGTGGGCATCAAATTAGGTCGGTCCATAAAGACGACCCCAACGGATCAATGTGCTTTCAGGGCAGCCGTGTTAACAAAGTGCTGCGCGTGCACTTCACAAAACCCTTGCGTGCCATTTCTGTTGATGAATGGGATCTGATCCACTGCGTTTCCTCAGTCGAGTGCAGTAGATTGAATCTGAAATGCCTTAAATGTGGATCATTGATGATTTCAGCTGTGACTCAGTGGCCTTTCAGAATGTTTTCACAGTACTTGATTACGCAAAGCATCTCGTAACCAGATTATTCATAATATGCTTTTGTTGGCTGCTATATGGCTCCTAAACAGCCTTGATTACCATGGATCAATGCACTTATCTTATAAGTTTGCATAGTTTTCTTCTGATCCCCTGGCTTTAAAGTCAACACAAAATATGGCACCCAGAATCAAATGACCAATTTCGATTTGATGACTATATCTGATTTTTTTTGACGACCAGCTTACATCTTCTTTTAAAAGTGACCCATATCCGATATCTGCATTTACGCTATACACTTGGCACAACAAACCAAGGTTGACGCACTGATTCGGGAAAGCTTAGGCCGAAAAGGAAGTAAAAATGGCGCGATTTGCAAAGGATGCAGACGAAATGATAATGCAAGGCTTTGCTCTCCGCACCATCTTTAAAGGTCAGAAAAACTTTTTCCATTGCAGTTTTGCGAAATATTCCTTTTTCGAACTGCCTAAAAAAAAAAATCATGCGAGCGTAAAAACTTTTTTTGCGAAATATGGGAGTTTTTTTTGCGAAATGAACGTGTTTCCATTGGCCGCATTTTCAATTCGCAATTTCAGTTTGGAAAATTTTAAGGGTAATGGAAACACTGCTAATGACGTACATATTGACGGAAGATGTACATTTCAATTGACATATTGTATACAGGCATTGACGGAAATATCCAATCTGTCCTCTTAAATGGCAGACGCAAATGCACATATCCAATTCATATCAGATTTATTTCCACACATGAATGAGGCCTAAAACCGATCTGAGAGTATCGGAATCCATGAGCTTTTTTCCTGCGTACACGTGTCGTGGGTCATGTCCGATCTGTGCCACATGGGCAGAAAACATCAGAATTGGGTCACTTGAATCGTGTAATATCGAGAGACTTTTCTCAGTCAAATTAGTTCCAGATAGATAAAGTCCTGTCTTACAATTTTAATCATTTAATAACCTGCTTCACTCAAAAAGACACCACATTATGAAATAAAAGGACTTTAAAGGAATAGTTCACTTAATAATGAAAATTCTGTCATAATTTACTCACCCTCAAGTTGTTTCCAACCTGTATGAATGAAGAACACAAAAGAAGATATTTTGAAGAATGTCGGTAACTAAACAGTTTATGAACCCCTTTCACTTCCATAGTAGGAAAAAAAAAATACCATGGAAGTCAATGGGGTCCATCAACTGTAGGTTACTGACATTCTTCAAAATATCTTCTTTTGTGTTTTTCATTCATACAGGTTTGAAACAACTTCATGGTGAGTAAGAATTTTCATTATTAAGTGAACTATTCCTTTAAGGTTTCTGTGATGGTAGAAGTATCTTTACTTACAAGACTGCAGAGCTAGGTACTTTCAGAGTAATTCATAGTCCTTTTGCTACAAAAGTTCTTCTCTATCATCTGCCAACCAGCTCCACATCTGGAAGTCTTTAAGACTTACTTCTCTTTGCCAACTCAAGTCACTCCCACTTTCTCCAACACACACTCCATTCCCCTCTCTGCCTCTTTGTATTTACTTTAGTCCTTCTTTCCTGGAGCCGTTTCTGTGAACGCACATGCTTTTAACAAGGTGCCCACTGTACCAGCATCCCATTTAAAATCCAATGAACATAAAGGTCAGGAGGTGGACTAAACGTATGGTTTTCTCTCGCTAATAGTTGCTATTGATATTCACATTGCAGTTGAGTGTGCAGTGAATGCTTAAGTGTTTCATTGGAGAAAACATCTTCATACTTAACTCCTCAAACTCACTTCTCACTGTTGAGAACATCTCTGAACTCGACCCAGATCAGGACATGAACTTTGTCCCTTTTCATTTGCGGCTAAACAAGACTCTGGACGATCCTGGAATTTCTGGCACTGCTTTCGTACGTTGGCTACCCTGATGGAAACATTTCAACTCTAAAATATACTTTAATTTTTGAATATGAAGTCTGCAAGCTAATGCACTTGTCTTGTGTAGGTTATTTTTATCGTTCAAGGATTTAGGATGGCAGTAAAGAGGAAAACACCATCTTGCATGGTCAGTGGAACTGTTTATGCATACTTCAAGCCAAAACCAAAGGCCCAGCTGTACAAAAAGCTAAGACTTCTCTACTAGCGGCTAAAAACATTTCAAGCTACTTGAGCTCCTTAAAACATTTATTTTAGTCATTGGCATTCGCCTAACTAACATGTAACCTCATAAGTGACTGATATGGAACACACTAAATAGAGTGAAACAAAAATATATCACACTTAATGCGAAGTGCACTAGATATTCAACACAATTGATTACAGTAAAGATTTATGTTAGCAAGTTGCTAAGCTAACAACATGGTGCTCTCTTGAGCATAAAATATATATATCGTACATAAATATTAGGTGAACCATTAATCACATACAAGACCTCACTTCATGAGGTGTTTTTTTTTTTTTCTTCTCAGGCTTGTCGTATTGTATTCTGGGATTACCCTCAACTGTATCTAAGAGGGAGCTTCTAGCACAATTTTACCACTACCATTTCTTGAACAGCATTCTGTGTCAAGACTGCATCTTTGATGCCTGAAAAAGCTGTCTAGCTCACTAGGTTTTGGGATAGAGCAGTTGAATGTCCTGTTTGCCTAGTGAAATCATGTTTGCAAAAAGCTTGGATACACTAATTAGCATATGTTATCTCTTTGTAACGGTACTAGAACAGTTTGAATAAAGATAAACCCTTTGTTAACAACAAACGTTTGAGGAATTGTGGCTTTTGATGCAAATACTACAGCGTCAATAATGGAGGCAGTGTCGAGTGTTTCTGTGTTTCATTTGGAGGTTGTTTATGGAATCACAAGATTTAGTTTGGGACATAATCCTGTTGAAGTACTAGGGGATTGTTGGAAAGCAGGAGAGAAAGGCGGGTGAATAGCCAGCGGATTGAAGCCGGTCAGCACGAGGCATTGTATTTTTGGCGCTCCTGATTCAGCTGTAAACATTCTCATAGGTCAATCCTTTGCCTGTCGCCATGACAACTCTGACCCCAGACAGGAAATTAGGGGAAGAATGGGAAAATGGTCAACAATGACATGTGCAGGAGTTTAATGTTGGGGTGAATTATCGCGAGGAGAAAATGCAGCCTTGCATTTTCCAGCAGTGGAACGTTAAGAGGGCTGAAATGGAGTGATTATGGATGAATAGTTCTTCTTACTCACTGCAAAGTGTCAGAAAACTCGCATTGCCGTTTTCATGTGTCACATACACGTTAAACTGTCAGAAGACAGCTACTAAAATAGCTGTTGGTGACAAAAATAGCCTTCAAACCCACAAGAAATCTGCAACTTTATTACGTAGGCCTGCTTGTATTCATACATGTATTTGTTTTAATGCATACCCCATATTTTTGGATGTTAACAGCATCCTGAGATTATCAGCACACACTAAACAACTTTAATAATCAATTAATCCGCAATAAACAAAGAACAGAACTGCAGCTTTTATCATTTTAATATGCACCATATGCCATGTAGATATTATAAATAAAATGTCCATATGCTTCCACCAACGGTTGCATATTATGATTTATTGTTTTGGCTCATAGTGGCAACATCTGTCATGATAATTAAGAGTAAAATAACCCATATTTAAATGTTCTTTTCAAACAAGACACATTCTTTCTTTTATCCCTGTGGTTCGTTTCTCTCTTTCACTGACAGATCGTTTCACAATGAATGGAATTGGTATTGGAATGATCCTATGAAACTGTGTCTATCTCTCGTCTTGTCTTCAAATGCAGCAGGGAGGATTTATTGCTGTCGATAAGCAGCCATTTGCAAACATTACTGTACTATTTAATTGCTCTGAATGGTAGCTCTCGCAGTAAATGGAAACTTGCTTGTAGAGATATGCACAGTAATGGCTCCAGTGTTGGGTTTGAATTCTGCATCTGCCATTTTTAGTCTGTAAAGTGCAGTCTTAAAATAGTCTAAAACGTCTCCAAAATCCATTTAAACAAGATTCAGCATGCTTTCGGGTCATGTGTCTGTAATAGTTATTACGCTATTGTTGAGCGTTTATGATTAAGATTGAGGAGTTATTCTAATTTGTGTTGTTTAAAAAGACAATTAAACAAATAATAGTGTAAACAAGCACAGCAAAGTGGATACAGTGACCACAAAAATGATTTGGACAATTAAGTCATGTTTAAAAAATTTTAAATATCGTAGCATTTGATAGCAAACTATACATTAAAAAAACATTTGTAAGTTTGTCTTATAAACCTGCATGTCATACTGTATGTTTAAAGTTTCTAAGCAATATACGTTTTTTTTACAGTAGCCAATGGAATCAATAATTGGAGTAAGCCCTCCATTTATGTCAATAAAAGCTCTTAAAGTCGTTTTAAAAACAAATGTAGTTGAATAAAAGTTTAATGAAGACAGAAGGTCAATATACAGGCTATAAAAGCTTAATTGCTGCTGAGAGGTTTTCTTTGAGTAATGTCTACGGTGCTTTCTTTTCTCTTAAGGTGCCCTCACAAGGTTTGCTGTCTGGTAAACCAAACTGCCCTGAGCTTTCCCACACGGGTTTCCTCAAGTCATGACCGTTTCAGATGTACACCACAACAACAACAGGCACTCAGTTTGTTCTATATCTATACTACCATCAGAAAGATAAATTAAATTAAGAAATGATTCATTGAACCAAGCAGAAATCTTTGCTTGAGGACATTTTCCCAAGACAAGTCTATTTCTTTATTTTCAGAGTCGTTTTTATATGTATTTTGTAAAACATGCCCAGGCAGGAGAAATCTACAACATATTTCCAGTTATATAAAATAACAGAGAAATATCTCATGCAGTAATCTACTATAAAAGTCTCTCACCCAAGTAGGAATTTACCCCGCGGGCAAAAAGACGCATGAAACAACTGGTAGAGAAAGAGAATCTTCCTTCATATTGAGAGTGTTCAGTGCCAACAGAAAACATTGACGCATTAGAGTTTATTAGAAATTACCCTGTCTTTAAAGCATCATGAAACCCCCCTGTTTTAGCACTGATCATTCGCACCTCAGGCTTGAAAAATACTCAAGAAATGGGTGTGTAAAGCTCTGTGGAAGAGTACCCTGGTAATCCAGAGTTCTCGCGAGAGCACAAGTTGAATTTGCTCAGCGAGTTTACTCTGGCGTCGAGTAATGAATCTCATTAAATATGCCCTTGTAGCCGAGCTGCACCAATCACATCGGGTTATCTGATATAGGCGGGCCAGAGGCGAGCTAAACAGATGACGAAATGCTGTGACGTCTAAGTCATTAGTAAACATTGCAAGATGGCTATGGATGAACACCATTTGTTTGAAGCGGCTTTGGGCGCTACAATGAACGAGTTAGACTTGGCTTTTTATCTAAAAGAGGAACAGAAGATGGCGCTCGAATCCTTCCTTTGCAAGAAGGGCGTTTTTGCTGTTTTGCCGACCGGATACGGCAAGAGTCTAATCTCTACCAGTTAGCTCCGCTGGTAGCTAAGCGTATGGGGCTTGTTGTGATTGGTCGTAGTGTTATCCAATTGTGTGCAGTGAGATTTTCAAATGCATGCTTGGTGCCGCCCCTCGAGCTGGCCGATTTTCATTAGTCGATGCCAGACCATTAATCTTTCAGATTTAGGTCTGGATTTCCAGGCTAGTTGGGAAGAGGTTGGACAACAACCAATAAAATACAGACCTACTACACACTCATTATATAAATAAATATTCAAATATGAATGGAGAAAAAAAACGAACAAACAACGAGTTTGGGGGCACCTTGATGTATTAAAAACAATTTTATCATATCGTATACCTCCAGAATACTTGGAATGTACGACATGTGTCGCATGGGATCATTCTGTGATACTTTTGCGTCTTTTTTAAAAAGCTTGATGCTGGTCGCTATTCGATGCCTTAATATGGATGGGCTTGAGCGGGACTTTTTTTTAGTGGTCCATAAAGAAAGAAGGACATACAGCATTAGAACAACACCAGTCTTAAGTTTCATTTTAGGGTGAACTATATCTTTAATAATAAGTTAATAAGTTCCCCTTAATAATAAACATAATATCATTGTTTTCATTGATGTGTAAACTGTACATCTCTGTTAACATCTCGGAAGTGTTTTAGGGTTTGATGATCCTTTAAGATAATTACACATTTCAGTTTGAATGATGTTTTATTAACAAATTTCGGGAGGGACACATTCAAATGACCTATCCGATTAGCTTGAGAGGAGGCCTGTGTACACATATAGCAGACTCTCCTATGTTCCTCGACTCACTATTGGCTTGGTTCCTATCCCAGCCAGAGATACGGGGGGAGTACTTTGGGTTCGGGCCAGATTCTGAGCTCAGAGCCCTCCCATCGGACAGCACGACAAAAACACACATTCTTTATCTGATTATTTTTAAGTGTGAACCGGTGAACTGAAAGTGAGTTTCAGTTAAAGTAAAAGTTGTTTGCGCGGGCAACGTTCCCGCATTCTCTTTCTGTGACGTTCAGTGTGATTGTATCTGATTTGCATGAGAGATGTTGAGGCACGTTGTGTCTTTGCTGTTGTGGAGGACAAACTGAATGTTCTTGATCTTTCTTTTCTGGTGGCCTGGAGGAACAGCCTGTTACTGAGGACAGATTTAGCCTGATTATTGCGTCGAGACCCTGGTCAACCTGATTTTGGACAGGGTTGTTAAGTTGGACACAGCTCAGACATTGAGGAAGCTTGCCATAAATCATGTAAATGCAACTTTTAGAGCTTGGTGTCCAGCTGGACACTTTTAAAGGACACCATTGTCCTGACCTTCGATGGTTGTCAGAGGTCAGTCATATGTCAGTCACTTATCTCAGGAGATGTCGGCTTCTTGCATTTCTAGTTATAATAAATGTAAAATTCAAACATCTGCCCCACTTTAAGTGCACAGAAGAGCAATCTCAAAATGCACCTGTTTTTGAAGAAAAATATAATTAAGCAATAGGACACGAGACTCAGTGTGATTTTACCCCTGTTAAGGTGTAGGCAAGCTGTGAATTGGGAAAACACCCGCATATTAATGAGTGTAAATAAGTGGCATCTCATGGCGTGTTGTTTTTGTTGGCATTTTAGAAAAATCTGTATGATAAGGGACACAAATGTTCGATAAATAATTGATAATAATTAGTGTGAAGGCCTTTGTTCTCAAATGTACATCTCAGTGTCTCTTTGTTGCTCTGCTAATTGGCTGGGGACAGACTTATGACTGGACACTTTTGTCTGTGGTTATGAAACCAAGCTATGCTTGTGGACACGTGCGGGAGAAAGACGTCGCATCTGTCCTTCTGCATGCAATGAGGGACATCTGCAAGTCAGGCTTAAACGGGGACAAAGCCAGCGTTATGACCCTACTTTAATTAACCCGCACTCATTAAAGCAAGTCTGAGCTATTCAGTAAATGATGAAAGTATAATGACTCTTACGCCTTTGGCTCAGTGCACGTATTACAGCACTTCGGACATCAGGAGAGTTTGTTGGGCCCAAGGGATGTGTTTAAAGGAAGTCCTCCAGACACAAGTCCAGAAGGCCACGGCAATTGAGAAATTGATCTACTCAATGTTTCATGTTTTGTCTGAACATAAACAAAGTTTTTTCTAAATCACATTTGAGTTTTAAAATGCACTAATGAGCTCTTTCATTAGCGTATTGTTAAAATCAAACCTGTTTTACAGGACAACTTCAGAAGAATGGCCTCAAAAGTTTCAGAAGAGTTTGCCAATACCTGTTGTACTAGCAACTCATAAATAACCGGTGAGGAGAGACCACACAAAGACCCTGTGGCCCCCTGTAGATCCGAAGCAACAGCGTGCCGATTGCTTTTCCAGGAAAACATCTTTCAGTAATTCCAAATAACTTGGAATAGTTGATCTTGATGTTAAAGATAACAGAACCACTGTTTGCCTGGCTGGCTTTCCAAATCATCGCAATGTACATGATATTTGCATAATGTTATCCATAAGATTTTTGTCACTTGAGATTATTGTTTTTATGGCCCCGTGTTCTTGTGGCCTTCACTTTCGTGTGTCTGTATGGTCCACAAGACGGCATCCCAAGATAGTGTCCCATTTGTAATTTTATGATTCAAATAGTTGCTCCTGAACAGTTCATGTGGCATTATGTCACCAAAGCGTGGACTCCACCAAAGAGGACAGCAAAACTGAGGGTGAAATTTTGGAAATGACCTAAGGTGCTCACACTAATAGTTAGGTTTTCTAACTAGGTCAGCTAAGGATTTCTCATCCTGGTCTAGTGGTCTAAGTTGTGCTTGCCAAGCCTCAACGTCTGTCCACATTTGCGTCTTGAATACCCATTAAGCCAGATTGCAAGGTTGAAACAGATGGGAGTTAAAGGTCTACACTCTCCTGGGGTCTAGATCAAGACCATGCCTCATTAACAGTGGTTACTTTTACTTTTAAGGGTCTCTAATTTTTCTTGAAAGAATCAATCAATCTTTGTCTAAACAAAAGTTGATTTGTCCTTTGTTTTAAACAAAGTGTTGGTAGATGTTGGTACAAAACATCTTAAGGACATCTATTTTTCACTATTCTAGTTGAGGTTGGGTTTTTGTAAACTCACAGAGTGTATTCCTTGTATTCTAAGATTATCACCCTTCAAAATGAGGACAGACTTGGCTCGTCTCACGTAGCCTGAAAGCGAGTCCAAGCCCTTCTCTCAATCATCTTTGGAAGCACTGTTAGTCCTCAGCCAGGTTCTTGCCAGGCAGAGTTGATGTAGTAACCACAAAGGGCTCATAACGTTATACTGAAACTCGTGGGAAAATGGAGAAAATAATTTTCAGAGGTTTCTTGGGAGAGTGGGAAAGAGTAGGGAATCAGTTACTCAACATTGAAAAAGAAAGAAAATATTCAATGCCGCATTTCCTGTTAAAGTGCTGGGATCCTCATAAATGATGATTTTTTTTGTCTCTGTTTATCTTACATGTGTAATTGAGCAGTTGTGGAGCCTCTTGCTTTGTGCTAACAGCGCTCCATAGACACATATCTGTAGAAATCACCTGCTTTTATGTGAGAAAATGCTGCTGCCTGTGAGAAACCATGCTGTTGGATCACAAGTCTGGCACAGTCGGCCTCCTAAAATAACAGAGAAGAGGTAATTAGCACTTCCTGCTTTTACTCTAAAAGAGAATTACATGAACCATATGGAAAGGAAAGACTGGAATATAGGCCCTGTTTAGACATGGTATGAATATCCATCTCCACTGATCAGATCAAAAGTTGTCAGGTGAGACTTTACACCTGCTACAAACATGTATCTCATTTACTCTCACAATGGATTTTATCGAAGAGGTGGTATCTGTTTTTGTGACTATGTATAACTTAATAGGTGTCACTGTGCATGTAGAAAATATTTTCCCAACTTAAATGCAGCAGAATTGACGTTAGCCAGAATTAAACAGTCCCATAAACATGCTGTCTTACTTTTACACTGCAAAACAAGATATTTCTCATATTTACTTGTATTCTTTTAATCTTAATCATTCCACTAACCACACTTTCAAAACATTGTACAAAAATGTTACCTTTAAGGGTAAAACGGCTTGTCACTGGGACAGTGCCCTTTAAGAGACCCTAATGCTGCATATTAGTACCTTAAAGTAGTAATACATACGCTTGAGGTGCTTATATAAACCTTTAGGAATAATAAGGTACAAAGATGTAGGGCTGCCCCCTAATAGTTCACTAAACGTTAGTCAACTAGAAGAGGCTTAGTCGACCAAGATTTGAATAGTTGCAGAAAAAAAACTCAAGTTTTTCTCAAGAAAAACTTTTGAGTTTTCTCAAAAAACTCAAGACTCGAGATGACGAGTCCAAGTCAAAAGTCCGTCATGCAGTTCGGCGGGTCCTTGTAGTTACAGTATGTTGGGCAGGAAATCCAAACGTTCACCTTTCATCCATCAACCTCAAATATAGCTTATGTTTATCATTTGAAACATGTAAGTAGCAAATTGCGTGTCCACTCTCTAACGTTAACCTAGATAAATGTGCACTATTTTTAGGCGCATATCCAAGTGTTCGTGTGGGTTGTGGAAGGCAGCAAAAGTATAGCACGCTTTACTATAGACACAGTGTAATCACCATGGGAAAATCTCAGAGTAAAACTGCGAATCGAATCGAAAACAAATACTCTCTGATTATGTAATCCATATGAAAGGTGCATTTTTATAGGTGCGTTCACTATACTGCGGAGATGACGAGTCAGTATTGTTCATCTTTGCAGCCGACAATGACTCAGAAAACACAAATTTATTAATAGACAATTAAAATGTCTCCTTGCTATTTTTTTCCGACACATTCAAAATCATTACTTTTGCCAGTGTTTTGCGGCAAGCTTTATGTGTGCGCTTGAGCGCAAGACATATATTCCACCCCTCAGTATATATTTAAGTAGGTTAATTAAATTAACATAAACATGCGATTAGTCAGCTAATGGCTTAAATGAACAAATCTTTAGTCAGGGAATGTCCCTTTGAGGGTACTGCCCTGTGAAAAGCTGTTGCACATCTAAAGGTAAAATTTTTGCACATTTCTCTTCTGAGAGTGCATCATTTATCTTAAATGTTATCTTAAGTCTAAGGTTAGCATTCAGGATTTGTACCATCCCCCCAATTCTACAGCATCCTGCTATTAGGACACGTCAGAGCAGACTGATAATTAAAGTGTCAAAGAAAGCATTATACCAACTAGCTTACAAGAAATAAAGCAGGCTAATGTCCCATGAGACTATGCCACCATTTAGCACACAGTCAACCTAAGGCTCAGCTTTTCATCCTATGCATATCTGCTGTTTATTTAAGAACAACAGCTAAGAAGTATAAGGGCAGAGGGCATCTGGGTAGGCTACGCTATTAGCACTTTGTCAGGTCTGAACGGAGGGGGGAAATTAAGAAAAATTTGGAGCATGGAGCTAGCTGTTTTCACAGACGCTAGCTATGGTAATAAAAGAAGGATGTTAACCCTCCAGTCCTATTTTTGTGTTATTTGGGTGGCTTGTATAACGGGCTGAGATGTTTGAGTAGTTTGTGTAGTCAATGCTTTATGTGGTAAGGAAAATAGTAAATATTTTAGTCACTAAACCAAGCTAACCAAACCAATCTAGCCTACATAATAACACAGCAATATCAATAAAAAAAACCAAAACTACTAACAAGATTACCTCACATTTCTTTTTTATGAAAAAGGCTGTCAAATCTCTGAAAAAATTTTAATACAGTAATAATCTGTCAGACACTATTAAGTCATAAAAGCAGATCTTAGACTGGAAAAATATTAAACAAAATGGTTTGACCTTTTCTTTACCCCGTACTAGCCAGGAAACGCCTATAACATAACCATCTATGCTCTGAAATGTCTGTAGGAAGCAAACAGGATTTTTCAAGGGAGTATGTCTTGCCTCAAGGCCTTATTTTGAGTATTTTGTGGCAAAGGCAGATGGGTAGGTTTTAGAAGGAGCAGTCTTCCCTAAATGCATTTTTTTCCCATCTGGCTTGAGTGCCTGAATGGGGTTTCTGTGGGTGGTCCCACAGGCCTCTGGGTTATAGCTTTCCAGCTCTGAGCAAACGCGAAATAGCCTTAAGATTCTGAGATAAATTGAGTCAATTCTCTTTGAATTACTGCATGATTTGGGAAGAAGTCTTAAACCAGTTAACATCTGCAACCTCGAACAAGACCTTCAGTACTGCTGATTTCGGATTCATGATTCTTATACTTGTCTGTATCATTGGAAACTTGATTAACAATTAAAAATCTAATTTAAATAAAGGATCTGAATTTAGAATCCTTCATGACAGTCCACAAGTTTTAATTCCTTCTCCCCAACTAATCGGCCAGTCTGAAGGAAAAGCAGTGCAGGTTCCCCTGAGACCAGAACATGTTTCCTTCCGTTCTGTCTTCTGTCCGAGAATGGGGGTGTGGTGACACGGTGGTATTTGAATGAGCACGTCTGTGTTTACCCTAATGTGTTTGTTTGTGATGGTGTGGAATGGCGAGAATAGTTGGCATTTAGGAATGTTACAATAAGAGCCACTCCAAGAGGCACCTGTAGCAATGGCAGCTGGGTCCACAATATGGTCAGACTGTGGAATTCTGAAACAGGTGTATCCAAGAGAAATATGACAGACATTTATTGCCATGCATAATATGTTTGCAGTGCCTGTGCAGTGCAAGTTATGCAATAACAGCTTGCTCTCGTCAAGTAGGCATGATCAGTGTGGCACCTGAACAATGTTTAGAATGGAAGACAGAAGGCCCCCCTATAGAGATAGAAGTCATTGTTTTTAATGTAGGATGCCAAATCAGAATTAGCATTATAAAAACCACGATAATTAGAATTTGTCTCAGTATGTCAGGATGGGAGCCAGCCAAATTTTGTGGCAGGTGGCTTTTTAGAAATACTGGATTTCCCATAGGGAAGTCTTAAATTAGCGCCTACAGTTACTCCAAGGTTCCAGACCCTTTCTTGGCTTTAAGGATGGATGCTTTGATTTGTATGTTTAGATGTTTCTGGAGACTGTGGTGGTGTCCACCTGCATCACCCTGAGTTGGATTTGTGTAGTGGGGTGGATGGGAGTTTGGGAGAGTGGCCGATGGGAGCTCACAGGGAGATCAAGAATTAGGGGAGGAAGGGGGAGGGTACAAAAACTAGCAGAAACCCCCTAGGAAACCACGATTAGGGGGAGGGTTGGGCCAGCAATTGAGAGTCTGAGATTTATCTCATTAGGCCTGTCCTGGTTCTTCTGCACCACCAGGTTACCAGCCAAGAGTTCATTCATATTGTTCTTGCTCCATAGGATGTTTATCAGTGGTTCTTCCTCTTTAGCTCCGTCTGGACTTGCTTAAGTCGCTTCCAATCTGAAGACTGTCTTCTTCCTGTTTAGCAGGTCCTTCTGGTCCTTTGTGATCCATGGCCTGTTCTTGAGAAAACATAGTCTTGTAAAATAGTCATTGAGTCCCTCAAAGTCGTCACCACATGACTAAACATGTCCCAATATGTCTCTTTCAAGAATCCACCCTTTATCCAGTTTCTCACGGTTCAAATGTTTTCAGGCAGGCACCGGATGACTGGTTTGTATGTTTGGATAATCTACCAAGTTGTGGTTCAGTCTGTCCATGGATGGCAAAGAGTTTTATGCTTTTTGACATTGGTGTACAGCAGGTCTGGGTTTTGTTTTCTCTGGTTGTGCAAGCCACAAACTCAAAGAAAGTTGTAAGGGTGGAGAACGGTGAAAGTTTAAAACCGCAGAGATGGCAATGAGTGTGTTTGAATGATTTGTGGTGAGTTTGCAAACCACACTATTGCCTCTGTAGCAGGTCCACTCCCTATTTTTTGTCATTCTCTCTCAAGCGCCTGTCTGCTCACAGATATTGATGTCCACGCAAGCATAACCGCAATATTTGGAGCCTCAGCTTTTTGCCAGGTTTCTTTTAAGCACATGGAACTACATTTTAATTCTTGATAGTTCAGTAAGGACCTATAATGATATTGATAGTGATCAGGTACGGTCTGTATTTTGTCTGGGTGTTTTGTAACCAGATGGCAACTACCCTTCATTGGCGTCAGCATGTCAACTGTACCTTCAATATGGGTGCATATGTATACAAAGAACGCAGGTTAAGCAGCTGTTGTTTCTTATGCTAGAAAACCCTTTTCATGCTAGTCCCCTGTCTGAAAAAGGTTTCCAAAAATCGTATTATATTAGGTTACATGTTGATTGTAAAATGATGTTTGCATGTCACTGCAGTTCGTAAACTCCTGCATAAATAAAATTGCAAGACTTACAGTTGCTCAGAGGAATGAGGTAAGGTAATTGAAGACATATAAGGATTACATTTTCAGCTTCAAATAACAAACCTTCTGAACCAAAATTTTAGCAGTGAGTGTCTGGAGTTGAAACAATGATATGTTGATATGTGATATGTTGATATGTTGAACATGTTTGGGTGGACTGCCACAAAGAAGCTTTGTTTCACTGCATGCAACGGGGGCTGCTTTCCGTGCTGATGGCTACACTGGAGTGAGACAGAATGTTTGACTCATTTAGGTGTGAAGGTCAGAGGTCAGAGGCTTAGGGTGTCGGGATGATTTTTCACATCTGTGAGTTTCCCTCAGGCCTAAAGAATTAAGATACACCCTCCTGTCATGGATTGTGGGGGATTCTGGTGGATTTTTGACTTTCTTTTAATGGAAACCCCCTTTAATAAGCAGTACATGGTTTAAGGAAAGTTTGGTCTGTTATTTTTTTTACTTTTCTCTTGAGAAGAGATCCAATTATCCATTAATTATAAAATAAAGATTTTAACTACTTTTACTGGAAATGCAATAAAATAGACCAAGCAGAGTGGTACTCAGACTGGGGTGAACATAACTTATGTAATTACTGGCAGTATATTAAATGAAGTGTAATTGGTCTGAATATCACTGACTTTGTGCCAGGAAAGTGAGGTTTGGGTCTTTCCTGATATGAACAAGGTTTCCACTATAAAATGGTGAACAACCATTACAAGATTTGCCTGTGATGTTTCGACCAAATCCTATTAGTAATTTCTATTGCAATATTTAAGATCTTAAGAGAACATACAGTATGAACAATTATTGCAGCCCGCTGATTCTTGTAACTGCATGCTTTTATGTGCAAGAAAACAGAATGATAACTAGATTTTTTGTTTTCTGTGCTTGTCCTGTTGAATGTTTTTTTTTTTTTTTTATAATGCCCGTTGACTCGCCATGTCAAAGCATGACCCTTGAGTTCATCTGTGACACTGAAACAACAAAACAGACGTATTCAATTACTTGTAGTTTAAACATTATCCAAACTTTAAATATACAGTACCCTGTGTTTTCATAAATGACACTAAAGGGCTGCAAAGAATTCAAAGTCATACTGAAACAGTCGTCTCATGTGTTCAGCAAATGTCTGTGTCCAGCAAATGTGTTAACTCTAGATATTCTTGTTTAATGAAGTGGCAGGCCTTGGAACCAGACATCTGAAGGAAGAAGTATAGCGTGAGTAAGCGTGTGCGAGGCAAAGAGGGAAAAAAAATCAACATTTGACACTATGCTATATTTCCATTCATCCATGCTGAAGTTCCAAGTCCATCAGATTTGCCATTGCTCAATCGCTCGGAGGCTGAACAGCAGGCACATTGTGTTCGGTCTCTCTTAATAGGGAAGTTGTGTTCCAGAGGCGACTACAACACAGTTGGTAAAGTTGGTAAAATTGGTTGGTAAACAGTTGGTAAAATACATCGGATGGGTAAAGGGCGAAATCAGTGAGGCAAGTGTCACTATTGATGTTGCTTTTGTAACTGGCCCTACTCAGACCCCTCTAAGCGGGAGTACTGACCACAGGGGCCAGCTAGTCAGATCTGAGTGAGTAAACCTCACTCCCCTGGCCTCAAGAAGCACACTAGCAGAACAGACTGTTTACCGTTAAAACTTTGCTAATCTAAAGACCAGTACATTATATAAATCTGAGGGCCTTTGCAAAACTCCCTGTGGTGGTTTTTAAAAGGCAAGCACTACCCATATTTTATGCTAAAAAAAAAAAGAAAAAAAAAGTGATTTGAGCAAGATGTGGAGTAAAATCTATTACCTGTAACATGAGAACAATGAAGTAATTTGTGTTAATTTCTTGTAAACATGAAAAGAAACCACTGGCTCCACAGTTGGTATGAATTCATAAAGCAAGATCTACATGAGGAATGAAGCCATATTGTAATAAATTGTAATATTTGTTCAGCTTATGATGGTAGATCTTTCAAAGCAAAGTCAGAGGATCATGAGAAGAGATTCCCTAATCTCAACAAAACCACAAAGCCTCTTGGGAACTACTGCTTATTGTGTGCTCCATCATTTCGGATATCCATGTAGCATGTTTTTTTTTTTTTTTTTTTTTTTAGGGTTTTTGTTTTATTATTTATTTATCTTTAGAAACACATCTGCTTGACTGACTGGATTAGTGTCACACGGCTGCTGAAAAGATTCCAAACGTATCTAAAAGCTCTCCTGAGGTGTGACGGGACGCAGGGCAGTCAGTCTTCCTCACTGTGATTAATTAGCCTGGCAAGCATGTGTGAAGTGATCAGTGCCTGCCGATGTGGACTCTAATGATGTAACCCAGAATGCTCAGATGCAGATAAGACTCAATCTGAACTAGACACATGCTTAGTTATTTTTGCCTACTGTATAAATGACCAACCACAGTCACACAGCTGACCACCCTCAAAGCTCTCAGTTGCTATAGCTAGACTGTTAGCGCTACTTTAAATATCATCAAACATCCATATTAAGCAATTTTCCATATTTGAGATTTTTTGACATTTTGTATAAACATTTTTATAATCATTACAATTGAATTTTTCGTTTTTACACCAACTTTATAGTCAAATTTACAAGGATGGTTTATTATCTAGTGTCTGTGTTTCCGTATCTGTTAGCTATTTGCTAGTCAAGTCACATTTATTTATATAGTGCTTTTTACAATACAAATTGTTTCAAAGCAGCTTTACAGAGATAACAGGAAAATAATGCAACAAAGTTTGTTTCCAGAAGAAAATAAGTATGCTTAGTATGCTTAGTTCCAGCTTAAGTATGTTCAGTGATGGTTTATTTTTGTTTTAAAAAAAGTTATTAATGTAGTTCATTTATATATAAGCCGCTCTGGAGAAAACCGTGATGTCATCGTCCAGCTCAGTTCAGTTCTCATATAATGGTGTCAATGCAGGCAGATCAATATTATTGTTGAATATTAAAATAAATGTTACATTTAATGTCCCCAACTAAGCTAGTATTTGTTAGCCACATTTTCTGCCACGGTTCTCTAATTCAGATCTCAGGTCAGATCAATCTGTTAAATATGGTATGAATTAGCGAAATATCAAACATGTGAAACGGCAACATTGCCTTTAATATACATAAATATTGACTTACTTTGTATAAATTATTAATCATTTATATAGTGTCACTAGCTATGTTTCCATCCAAAGTTGAAATATCACATGACATTTGGTGAATAAAGCAGCGTTTGCATCCCATGCGTTGAAGAGAACAAAATCATCACTTCCTTGAAAATTGGCACAATATATCTGTGATAAAAATGGAAGTTGCTGCAATCGGGGAAGCCACTGTGGCTCGTTTTTCATCCATCATGAACGACTTACGAAACGTAATACACTCTGTCATGCTATCTTTCATGTGTTTGGGGTTTGAGCCAACATTTGAGATGCTGTGCAATGAAACTGATCCGCTGGTTAGTCCAGTTATCCAATCACATCCACTGTTGAGGCAAAGTCACATGAGTTATTTTTGTTGAGAATCGAGGGATTTATTAAGTTAATGTGTTTCTATCGTAGTTTATGAGCATGTCTTAAACTATCCACCTAAAAGTATCCACCTCAATTGAAAATGTATGTGAATCTTGGCGTTTCCACCCAGCGTTTTTTATGTGATATTCCAAAATGCGCATAGAAATAGGTGGATGGAAACATAGTGAATGTATTTTATCTCGATATTTATTCATATTTAGTATTTAGCAAGGTCTTTCAAGTTTATCTAGCTTCTGTGTTTAATTACTGTTGTATGCTACAGCTCTCTTAGGGATTGAACGTTATTAAATACCGTCACTTAATGAATTGGCTTCTATAGAAGTCATCATTCACTCGTATTGTTTTTTTTTTAAGACTAAGTCATATTTAGTATTTCGTATTGTAATTGTTGTTAGAATCAGACGTAATAGGTGACATTTACTGAATTTTTTTTATATTTACGCCAACTTTATATGCTACTTTACGTCTTCATCGTTAGCTTATCTGTTAGCTACTGTTTGTGACAGATCTCAGGTCAAGTTAACATTAATTGTTAACAGTACAATTACTATATACATTAAAGACCCCTGACCTCGTGAACAGCTGTTTTTAGGTGCAGTTAACATTAGCCATGTGGAAAAATTTATGGTCGACATCTGGACTGAGCAATTCCATTGTTTCTGTGTGGGCAGCACGGGTCAAAAACAGGTTGCACATATTAAAACATTTGTGGCTTTTTTATAGATTGTGTTTTAATCTTGAATGACTATCATCTCACAGGCCATTTTATTTCAGCCGGAAATGACTGAAGTGCTGACCAAGGCTGTTATGAAAGAAGAGCTTGTTTTTGAAGCAGGTGGCCTCCGTTGAATGTGAAAGGCCACTTAGACATCAGAGAATCAGGCCTCTGGGCCCATATAGGAGAGAGACCTCGGCATTTAACACACTCGGATACACACATAGGAACAACCGACGCGTTAGACCAAACACATCTTTAATTCCAGACCAATTATCCATCAGGAATGCACTCTATGCTGACACCGCTGCTGTGACTGAGAGAGTGTTAGGGCTTCTTTAAGAAAAAGACTTGAACAAGAATTTCTGAAGGTCTGTTAGTTCCTGGTGTGAAGAAACTCTAAAATTGATTTTCACCTAAGTTAAACTGAAATAGCATCTCGGTCTTTCTTTCTTTTTCTCTGGTCACACTTTTCTCCCAGAAGTGAACGAGGGAAGGAGATTCTTTGTGTGTGAGTGTGTTGGGATGGGCTGTGGGAAAGGCAGGCGTGTGTTCAGACGAGGCGTGTACTCATGGGAGATTTCTCGCTTGTGCTGCCAGTTTCTAAACTTACAGAAGCTCGACTAGCCGTGCTCTCATGGTGCGAGAGCGAAAATTATGTGCGAAGTAAGAATACATGGAAATAGAGTAGATTGGATGCTTACATAATGTCAATCATTCATAGCACAAAATACTGAATAAACATTAGTGTGACACCTAAACTGTATGGTGCGATTTCCTTTTTTAATTTAAACTTGGATAACTCTTACATATAAGCATGTGTCTGTACAGTTTGATGACAACAGAAAATGAATGCTCAATGGTTTACTGTATCTTTGGTTTCCTTTCCAAAAAAAAAAAAAATATGCAGTGGAATATTTTTAATTTCATATGATCAGTGAAATATGTTGTGCCTGGCTCTAAAACTCTCAAATTTAAAATGTTAAAAATGTATATATGTTTTGCTTTTCTACATTTATATATATCAGAAACATTATTTTGCTATTCAAGTCAAGTCACCTTTATTTCTATAGCGCTTTATACAATAAAGATAGTTTCAAAACAGGAAAATTATTCAATGTTGGGGACATTTAATATGCATTTAATATTCAACAATATTATTGATCTGCCTGCACTGACACCATTATATGAGAACTGAACTGAGCTAGATGATGACATCACCGTTTTCTCCAGAGCGGCTATAAATATATAAATGAACTAAATTAATAACTTTTTTACAACAAAAATGAACCATCACTGAATTTCCTTAAGCTGAACTATGACGCTATTTTATTCTGGAAACAAACTTTGTTGCATTGTTTTCCTGTTATCTCTGTAAAGCTGCTTTGAATCAATCTGTATTGTAAAAGCGCTATATAAATAAAGGTGACTTGACTTGACAATGTTGTAGAATTCAGAACTGAATTCAGTCCTGTTGTAAGGTAGCTCTATAAAGACAATAGAAAACAGTTATTGTTCAGTTGAAATTATTTCGGTGTTGAATCAGTTCAGTTTAATAACTGTGTAAAGTCATCAATTATGAAATTAGTTCATTTCATCAATAAAGCAGCTCTGGAGAAAACAGTGATGTCATCGTTCAGCTTCGTTTAGTTCTCATACAACAGTGTCAGTGCAGTCAGATCAATAATATTGCCAAATATTAAGTGTCCCCAACTAAGCAAGCCACAAGGCGACAGTGGCAAAAAACCCGAACTCCATCGGTGACAGAAATGGAGAAGAAAAAAAGTTCTCCAGTTCTCCTCTGGCCAAACTAAAATAGAAAGAATATTCTAAAACTCTAAAAACAGTTTTCACAATATTCATGTGTTCCTTCCTGTCTGATTAGACACCAGCACCTTCTAATGAAACCTATAAATGGAAATAGATCACAGGCTTGTCAAGTGACGCCCTCTATGACCCTTGTGAGTAAACGGTAACCGCAGAGAGAGTGTAGTTGCAGGCATGTGTGCTTATTGTAAAGCCGATTCCATTGTAAGGAATGGCCAGCATCAGCAAATACTCCAGGCTTTGTCCTGCCCTATAGACGCTTTACCCACTGCAGCTGGACAAATTTGTTGTGGGTTGGATTTTCATGGAGGGGTTTAGAAAACCATTTGATGAAACCTAAAGCTTCTCATAAACGGCGGTTTCTCATGCTGCATCCATTATGTTTGTGTGTTTGTGGACAGATATGTGCATGTGTTTGCAACTCATCTAAATTAGTGCATAGTCATATAAAGCATGCTCTCTGATCCATGATGTAACAAGAAATTGGAACCACAAAACAATCCTGAAATGGGAAGTCCAGTAATAATTTCCTTACATGTGCGTTCTCTCTGACTTCCCTGAAATCCTGGCCCACAATTAATTGGACAGTCATGGAGAACTAACCAAGCAATATATTTTTATACCTAGCCATATGTTTTATATTTACAGTCATGTACCACAGGAGAGGAAATAAGGCCTTCTTGAAATCTCTGCATCCTGTCAGACATATTTAGTGGTGCTTGTTATAGCAGATGTCACTATCTCTTATACTCTTCTCTCTTATTCTAAGTAGGCCTAATCTTTGGTGCATAAAGGCCCGGGTATACTTCAGTTTCCGTGTTCCTCTCGCGCACAGTCGTGTCCACACAGCTTTTAAAGCATACTCCACCATGGATGAGCACATGCACAGTACAATTGCTTTTCAGCTGCTTTGTTCACTTGTAACGTTTACAAGACGTTAGAGGGCAGCACCGAGTCGTGTCATTTACAGGACATTCGCGCTGAGGATAGAAGAACGAAAGTAGCGGATCCGCCATTGCATGCAAAGTTTAGAACAAGAACCAAAACAAAAACGATTGAGAATGATATGCTGCTTTGTTCACTGTTCTTGTTGTTTTGCATCGCTCTTTCCGCACTCTTCTTCGACTGCTGCACAATACATCACAACTGCGTATTGCCACCTAGTGGACTCTCCTGTCTCAACAATCACCTTGCGTTTGCGCTGTTGTAAGCGCACCGTCCACGTGGACAGATACAAATAAATCTAGTGTGCATGTCGAACGCCTGTTTTTGCGCATGCTATCAAATAGAGCATGCTTTGAAAGGCTTTGTGTTCAGATAAGTGTTTCTCTCAAAATCTATGTATATTTTGGCTTTACTATAAAACTGCCTTGTAACCACTTTAGCAATTAAACTTTAGCAAACACTTAGAAACCAACAGAACACCCAATCAACCACCTATAGAAAGACCATTACAACTAGAGATAATGCCATAGAAACCACCTAACCACAACGGAACCACCCAGAAGCCGTTAGCATTTAGTTTTGCTAAGGTGGTGTCGCTGGAAGCATATATTTAGGATCTCATGCATGTAAAAAAGGTTATTTCCCTCTATGCGTATCTGATTTCATGTCACATTTAGGAGTGTTGTTGGTACTCAGCCACCCTGAAGTTGTAAATATACCGTAATAAACGTAAATCACAGATACCATTATGAGGGTGTTTACTGTAAACAAACATTTAGCTTTGTCTACTGGAATTTATGATCCCAGTGTTTGTGAGTAGTCTGAGGAGTCATTCCCATAGTACTTTACTGTTGCCACACTGTGCTGTATTCATGAAACCTGGAGCCACCCTCATTTGTAAATGTCTTGAATCTTTGGCAGAACCAGAAACCATTGGCATATCTCGAATCTGGCCCTGTTGGTAGTATGGATAGGCACTTATCAGCATTCTTCATCTCTCTGCACTGGCACAGGCTCAGCTCCCTCTTACTTTCACTCGCTCCTACGAGTCTACATCCCTACCAGAATCCTAAGATCGGTCAACGAGCGACGGCTCGTGGTTCCATCACAGAGAGCCACAAAATCATTTTCCAGAACTTTCTCATTCACGGTTCCTTGCTGGTGGAATGATCTCCCATCCCTCATCTGGAATGCAGAATCCCTGACAACATTCAAAAGACAGCTGAAAACTCATCTCTTCCGTGAGCACTTAACCTCAGAAAAAAAAAGAAGAAAAAAATTAATTAAAAAAAAAATCTTTCCTTTTCCTTTAATCCTCCCTTGTCTGCCTTATGCTACTCTGAGCAATGCCTGAACTTTGTATTTTGAGCACTTCTTGCACTTTTTTTACCTCTTCACAATGACTCGCTTAACTTAGTCCTCATTTGTAAGTCGCTTTGGACAAAGGCGTCTGCTAAATGACTAAATGAAAATTCTGGATGGATCCTTTAAGTCCCTTTAAAGTACGCGTTATGCTCAATTAACTGAATTTATGGTGCATTGATTACCACAATAAATTATTTCAAATCTGTTAAAAAAGGCACCTACAATGGAAGTAAAATGGGCCTTTTTTGGAGGATTTAACAACAGAAAAAATGCTTATAATTGATCAAAGCACTTACATTTATTCTTCTTTTAAAGTCAAGTCAAGTCATATTCATTTATATAGCGCTTTTAACAATGTAGATTGTATACAGATAAACTTATAATTTAAGGTAACAGAGATTGTTTTGGCTTTATAGCGGTTCTTTAATAAAGTTATTTTCCAGCTAAAGTTAGTTTTGATTGATTCGCTTCCGTCGCAACGATCATTTGTTATTAAATTAGGGGCCGCTAAGACGACACCATTCTCTCTACACAGACTTTAAACGCGAACCTGTGATAAACGCTGATGGCGTTCACATGAGCAATAAGAATTGGTTCTATAGTTATGTGCATTTGAATATATGTGCGCAGGTTTGTAATTCCCTACAAACCAAGCATATTGTTTGTCTTTTGGCTATACTACTAAAACAGTCGCTGTGTCCGAAAATGCCAACTTCCTGTAGAAAAACAGTATACCAAAAGAGTAGTATGTCCAAATGCATAGTATTCAAAAACCATTGGGCAAAAATGACCTGGATGACCTACTGTACTACTTCCACCAAGATTCGATGGACACTTTATAATCCCATGATTTCGAACACTGGCAGCATTTTAATGATACATAATCTGCCCCATTCACTTCCACTGTAAGAGCCTCGCTGTAAAGGAAAGAAGGGACAAGTGGAAATTATTGTTTGTGTGTTATGCCACAAATCTTGTCAATTGAGCTTAACTTGTTCCGAACCCAGAATATTCATTTAAAGTTCACAGATGGGATAGAGATCCGTCTTTCCTGTGAAGCTCCATGCATAAATCAGAAACAGGACTCACAATATTGCTTTGTTTTTGCTTCTCTGGTAGGGTTCCTTGCTTGTTTCCTTTTCCTTGGCAGGTCTCTCACCCCTGAAGGCCAAAGCAAAGCTTTGTCCAGAACTACAAAGAACCAGTGAGAAACGTAACTGCACAAGTTTCCCCTTCCTTGATCTCTCTGTTTTTCCTGATCCTTTCATATGGACAGGATGTCACTACTGGAGACAACTCAACTAAATCAACCAATGATGGCTCAGCAAAACACAAATTAAAAGACGGAAACTGTAGAATGAAGCTTTGACTGTCTCATAAACCAAACTCTGACTCACTAAGTCCAAAACATCCCAACAAGTCTGGAAATAAAAAGAGGTTGAGGGAGCGAAGCAGATCATTTCATGTTATGTAACCGTAGCAGTTCTTTTTCTGCCACAAGTCATTGCTTTAATAAATCCATCCTGATCTTATGCAATAGTTTAACGGGGCAGGTGATCAGTTTAAGGTTTAGAACATTGCTCTGCATTGCTGTGAGAACCTTGAGTTGACTCATTTCAGTCAGATTATACTGGGAAAGTCCCACTAACTCATCAACACTGAACCACCAGGTTGTTCTTGAAAACAGCACTGTGGACGTAAGAGAAGATGTTTACAGAGGAAGTGACTGACCTGGCCTTGTGCAACCTTTGTTATCTTAGACAACACCTTGGAGAGAAAAACACAGCTCTAGTCAGCATTGGCTGTCATTCTCGTGATTTCTGGTCAATGCAGTGATGTTTTATTAGTAATGCTGTTTGGATTTAGTCAAAGTGTTTCATAATCCCAGAATAGAATCTGCCGAGGTTGCCAATTCTTGCATTTGTTTGTGTGTTCCTCCCTGAAGCATGTACACCTATGTGAAAAGTGTGTTTGGAATTGAAATTTGTAGTTTTCAAGGCTGGGTTATGGATAATAATGTCACCTTTGTTTGTCTGATCTCTCTTCTGACTGCAGTTTTGAAAGTGGTAAATTCTGCAAATGAAAATGATTTTGTGTAGATCCATTTTTAAAGTCCCTCTGTAGTCAATCAATGTATCCCTTAAAACTCATCTTTGATCATCAAAATATATTTAAAGTGTTTTTTCCTGAAAAAAAAAATTCTTCATGCCTTAAAATAGCTTGAATGTAACTCTACACCCTTCCCTCATTTAGTATACGCGGTTCTATGAATATGCAAATGAGCCCCGCCTCCACTCACTCACACCAGCTCAGAGATACACTCGTTGACGATCACACGTTGATCTGATTGGTTACAAGGTAGTTTGTGACGTCAGAAACACCAGCGATTTCAAACACTGTTTTTGAGACTGTCTTTGGTTCACTGCAGAATTTACTGCAGGACTTATGAATTTACACATGGTTTGTCTTAAAGCATATTTAAAACACCACATTGACATATGAACAATATTAAAACCTTGATTTTCACAACAGGGGGACTTTAAATTTAAATTGAGTTTAATTGTATGCCCACAAATGACAATTTCTTTTATTAAACAAGGATTTGTTTTAGCCGTCACACGAAACTCCAGCGGCCTCATTGATAAAACGTGCATACGCACAGATTTGAACTTTAGCGTATGCTAAAATCCATGCCAATGTTCATATTTATAAGAACGTTTTTTGAAGTGGCAGAGACGCACTTTTCCTTGTGGCAGAGTTAGAGTACTGCAGGTATTTGGAAATCGCCATTCTCAAGTAAAGGATTTGGACGTTAACTGCTGCTTATTTATATGTTAATGACATTAATTACAGGTGAAACTCGAAAAAAAATTTATATCGTGCAAAAGTTAATTTATTTCAGTTATTCAACTTAAAAGGTGAAACTAATATATTATATAGATTCATTACATGCAAAGTGAGATATTTCAAGCCTTTATTTGTTATAATTTTTATTATTATGACTGAAAACCCCAAATTAAAAATCTCAAATTAAAAAAAAAATTCCTAAGCTGTAAGCAATAATCATCAAAATTATAACAAATAAAGGCTTGAAATATCTCACTTTGCATGTAATGAGTCTATATAATATATTAGTTTCACCCTTTAAGTTGAATTACTGAAATAAATTAACTTTTGCACAATATTAAAAAATTTTGAGTTTCACCTGTAGGCTACAGTACAAACGTAAGGTAGAGGCATTTGCACGTGTTTTTGTGCGTACACAGATCAAATGCTGGCCGGTTTCTACGCCACATTTTTTAAATTAAGCACCAGATTACTCAGTTTCCTATTGGAATAAATGAGTTTTGATAGACAGATTACGCCAATGACCGCATTTTAAGTGTCATTTACATTTACATTTCCTTTCTTTGTGTTCTAGGTGTTCTGTCACTTCCGGCTCATTTCAGTCCGTACACAGAGGGATGTCAGACGGGATTGGAGAGCAGAGAGGATGCGTACGCTGAGCTGGAGCTGCGGACACTCGAGCAGGCTTTACTGGCTACATGTGTGGGCAGCATCTCAGAACTGAGTGAGTGTCTCGACTTCCTTCCTGTCGGTCTGCTACGTCTGATACTCGTGCTTTTATCCTCTCTCTCGTGTTCATTATGAAACATACTGAATCATTTACAACTCAGAAAGGCCACATTTAAGCTAATGCTTATGAGAAGATTATACACGCTGGAATCTTTCAGTGTGGAGCTTATTGCAAATGTCACATCCTTAATATTGAATGCAAAAATTGCTTTGTACTGTACTACAAAACTATATTTGTATTGTATTCAGTGTTAATAATGCAAAATAATAGTGCATCAAGTAAAATAAACGGAAAAAGTACAAATGGACTAAAAATATATGATGTGCATATAATAATTATATGTATAAAAACACATGAAAATAAATGAAAAAATCCAACCTAAAATTAATTTTTATATACTTATGTATTTATATGCATATTATTTTGCAAATGTATCTAAACATATATATAAACAG
Organism: Leuciscus leuciscus; assembly: GCF_965113295.1. Lineage (NCBI taxonomy): Eukaryota > Metazoa > Chordata > Actinopteri > Cypriniformes > Leuciscidae > Leuciscus > Leuciscus leuciscus. The sequence goes on along the minus strand of NC_138724.1, from coordinate 11,074,953 downwards.
ATTATATATGTGCATATTTGTAAAATAATAAAATTACATTATATATATATATATATATATATATATATATATATATATATATATATATATATATATATATATATATATATATATATATATATATAATATATATATATATATATATATATATCATTGTTATTATATAAATTAAATTATATTAAATTATAAAAGTATGTAAAATAAATAGTTTAGTTATTGTCTCTACCTGTCATAGTGCTTGCATTGACACTCAACAGAGTTAAGATTGTAGCAAGTATCATATAGAGTAACAATTGCTTGGTGTTATCCCGGCAAACACAACATGGAAAAGGAGATAAAGCGGACACTGTTTATCTCTCTGACCCGATTAGCCTATTATTTTATGCTCTGGATAAACACCACCATGTTGTTCCCAAAGAGCACACATGTTTGCTTTCTAAACAGAAAGTTCTGTGACGGAAATAAAGAAAAAACAAACAAAAAGAGGCTGGAAGTCAACTGAAAGTCTTGTGTATCTGTTATTCTAGATAATTCCTGTAGGATGTTATGGCGATAGATACTCCTATAAGAATTCAATGAAGATGAAACGCTTTACCAGTCTCTCCTCTGACTTCATGATGCCTGACTCATCTCCACTGAAACGAAGCATGTCTGTCTCAACACGGTTCCCTTGATAAAAGCAACATCTGGTCTGGGGTTTATTGTTTGCTCTGGATATTATACAAGTGGAAAGCTGAACAAATGTAAAGTACAAAGATTACAGTTCCTTATTCAGCAGAGTCTGACTGTCGGTTCATTGTGCAATGTTTCGGTTCCCTCCTCACACAAGTTTACATTTGAAAATGGGATATTTCCCCTGCAGTTGAAGGAGGTCTTTGTTGGCATGAGCTGTCTTCCTCTGAGCTGTTTTACCTGTGTTTACTCATCATGCCACAGGCCCAGTGGTGGCAGGGCTGGCGTCTTTCCATTGGAAGGCACGGATTTCCTCCAGGCAAAATCCTGAACACTTCGCTGCTTGTCTCCCACAGCACAAGGGCACGTTCATGCAGACCAAGCGTTTGGTTGGGCATTAGCAATCGCACACAAACTCTATGAATTCAGTGAGAGCTCTCTTTGTGCACCGCCTGTGAGGTTGGCACCTCCCCACGAGCTCTCGTGTAGGTTTGATCCAGTTGTACCCAGGAGATGTGGCGGACAGTGGGGCATCTGTACGTCTTCAGCTGCCCTGGAACCCTTGACACACATGGCGCATCTATACAACCGAAAATGGTTGGTAAGCCTTTCTCTGCAAGCATGTCAAAAAATAAGCAGATCAGATTTCGCTCCCCTTCTGACGTAGGAAGGGAATCTTATTATAATATTACCGCCCCTTAATCGGCACGTTCCCAGCCACGGCGCCGCCATTTGGTTTTCGCAAGCGACAACAGTTCTAACGCAATGGCAAAAGTTTGAGTAAAGCGTGTAAACTGTTCTGTCGTTGCTGCACAGACGAGCACACAACACTATTTGACCAAAAAAAAAATGTCACAGCTGTCTCATAAAGACCTCAGGGAACTGTGTCAACTTGTGTAAAAGTTAAACATGACGGTACATGCAGATGAGATGAATCAATGTGACTCCACAACAACTACATAATGTATCCACTAACCATTCAGAAATGTCCAGGTGCGTCTAAAAGTTCCAACCTCTTCCTGAGTCTCTCTGTAAGGCTGTACTCACTGAGATTTTGGATGAATGAGATTTGCGTGTTTTGTTATCGCAGGAGTATCCGAAGCTCGTGTAAAGAATCGGCCCTCTTCTGAACGGGGGCGGAGCAGCAGTTTATTTGCATTTAAAGGGACACACAAAAAAGCGGGGTGTTTTTGCTCACACCCAAAAAGGGGTACATTTGACAAGCTATAATAAATGATCTGAGGGGTATTTTGAGCTGAAATTTCAGATAAATCTATGGTGTCCCCATAATTTGCCTATTACATCTTGTGAAAAGGGGCATAATTTTACCTTGAAACAAAATCAGGCCAAAACGAAGTTTATTTAGAGTTTGTTTCCGAAGCTTGAAACAGCTTGCCAAAGCAAACCTTAGGGAAAAGGTTGCCTCGGCTGGTAAACACCTTCGAACTACCATTGGTCTGTGGTGATGATGCAATAGGTAGGTGTGGCTCTGAGGCTCCGCCCTCTTTGACATGGAAATCTTCTCCGGTTCATTTCTTCTGTTCAGTTCGTTGAGATAAGATGCGGGTATAAGCATGAACTCACTGGAGAGCTGCTTCAGAGTAGAAATTGAAGTTGCAATTCAAATAATTGAAAGTGCCACTGTTTTTATGTATAATGCTGTAAAGCTGCTTGATTTTAAGCAATCTATTGTGTAAAGTGCTATATAAATAAACGTGACATGACTTGACTGGAGTGCCGAATTGCAGAACTCATGCAAACATATCCACATTGCTATGATCAAATGCTTTCTTAAAGCTGCAGTCGGCAAGTCTGGCAGATTGGGTCGATTAGCCAAAATTTTGAATGTTTACAACTCTCATGCCCCTCCCCACTACCAGCGAGCACCCTCCCATTGAGGTCGTGCTCGTCAGTGCGTCACAGTGCGTGTGTACCTGATTTTCTGTGAACGCGTCCGTCTCTTCAGCATCTATCAACACCATGGACTCGGAGGTAGGCTGCCCTGGCTAATCTATCCATAGATAGCAATAACCGAGGAATTGGAAGCTTGTTAGTAGATTTTCTCTCCGCCATCACGCTTCATGCAATCTCCAGGCGAACTTCAGGCGTGGCGTGTGCATGTGATATTAACGTGCGCGAGTGAGGGGGGATCTGTGGCGTGTGCACGACCTGTGATTGACAGTCAGATCTCACACCCCCCTGCGCTGATTGGACCCGATGATCCGGGAGCGGTGGATTTTTGCAAAACAAATAACACGCTCCAGGTGGAGTTAGAAGCTCGGTTTTTTTTCTAAAACCATCTTATTTATGTTGTTCTGTCGGATTATAGTGTCAATTTCACTGAATATGATCAAAAAAGCTGCCGACGGCAGCTTTAACTGCTGTTTTCCCACCGCTGTCATTTTTGTTGTTTGTGTGTTTGTTGCATTATTGAGAGGAAAGTCCGCGGTCAGTCTGTGTCAGGATGTTCTCTAACAGTATACCCACTGGTTATGTTTTTCAAACCGCTAAGCGAACGACAAAATTACATTTTCTGTGAGTATATAAGGGCCTTTACATTGCAACAAGTATTACCACAAGCTTTCAGGATGTTGTATTTATATCCCCAGTCCAATCGCACTGATCTCAGCCTTCAGGGCAGGCATTAGTAGCAAAGGCCCAAACGTCCTGATTGTTTCATAAATTCTCTTAAGACACTCTGTAGGGCCTGGCAGAACACAATAGGGCCCCTATTGCTACAAGTTTGGCAAATTTCAGATGATAATAACAGAGGATTCTTCCTACTCATAAACCACTCTGTGGTTTGAAAATGAACCCAAGGGGTGATTACCACAAATGAAGTCTACATGTTCCCACAAATAGAGTGACCAGCCCACTACTTTGCTTCTCAAGTTAGCGTAGACATGCATTGAATGATATCTGTGTGTCCAAATGTAGTTTAGTTAGTGTTTCCAACCACATGTTGAGAATTACATTTTTATCGGACTCATGCTACAAATAGTAGATGGTACAACAGTAGGATATTCTTATTTAGTGGAACTGTGAGATCCATAAAGGGAAAAAACAGCAGGTGGGCGTTTCATCCACAGAGACGGATGAAATCTCTCTCACATTCTCATTCCACATATCTATGAAGGCCAACTTGTGGCTTTTGGTTTCAATAAGTGTCCAAGGACTTGTTAGCTTCTGCTTGAGGTTTGCTGATAATTTGATATCTGGGTCAATGACAAAGAAGAAAAAGGAAAGGAAAAATATTTTACTTTATTATTATTATTATTATTATTATTCTAAAATCATTTGATCTGTTCTGATTCATTTTAAATATATATTATTATAAAAATTATTTTATACATTATTATTATATTTGTGTGTCTTGGTGCAAGAATTCATAATCGTATCTCAACTTGATTTTTGGCTTAATAGGTTGAAGCAAATGTATTGTCTTTTTTAGCATCAATAAAAAGAGTTAAGCCAAAAATATATATTTTAAGATAAAAAGTTTTTTTTTAAAGTAATAATTCATAAATATCATTGTTTTTGGAAGGTTGTACCATGTGACATTTTACAACCTGAACTAACCTGGTCCATGTCGTGAAAATATGAATGAATGAATGAATTAATTAATTAATTAGTTAATATTTTTATTTATTTGTGTTTTATTATAAATAGGCTACTTTTTTTTTTTTTGGGGTTGCACCACATGACTTGGAATTGTGTAATGAGGTAACAAAAATTATCATTGCTCAAACAATAATGCTAATACTGCTAAAAACAATACAATATTGTGCCAGACTATAGTTTTTTTTTTATATATAATTTCATTCTATTACTAAGGATTTTTCTTCATTATGTACCACAAAGCCCAGAAAGGTAGTAAAGACATCATTAAAATAGTCCATGTCACTACAGTGGTTCAACATTAATGTTATGAAGCGACGAGAATACTTTTTGTGTGCAAAAAAAACAAACAAAAATAAGGACCTCACAATTAAATATTTGACCTTATGCTCAAGAAAAAACAAAAGATAAATAATAAAAAACAAAAACATATTAATCATAGGCAAGGTGTATTCAAGTCATTGTAATGTACAAAGTGCATTTTTAATTTAATTAAATGAACCTTTATTAGCCTGCTCTGAAGTGTCTGATTGGTCCATTGTTTGTCGTTATCATCAGGTGACCTGGTGTCACGGGCCATGCACCATATGCAGCGCCTCAGTTCTGTCCGGCACGGGCTCAGTCCGGCACGTCATGCCCGCCAGCAGCAGCAAGTGTCCTGGTCCCCGGACGCCCTCCACACGCTCTACTACTTCCTCCGATGCCCTCAGATGGAGTCCATGGAGAACCCCAACCTGGATCCGCCCAGGATGGCCCTGAGCAAAGAAAGGTGAGCCTCATTATTATTCCCCTCCCATTAATCCAGTCTCCAATTCACACAATGGGTGCTAAGCTAATTAACACCCCAAACCCCTGATGGCCCATTGATATGTAAGTAAGCTCTGTGAAATCCAACAGCCTGAAGGTACTTTAAAGCTGTTAATGATATAGTAGAAATGTGAGGAGCTCCTCAAAACCCTTTTCCAGCTGCTGTTTCCTAAACGTTCGTTATATTTTGTTCTTAAAGAGAGGTTTGTTTTAAGCCTGGGTCATTAGCTGTCTGTCTTTCTACAAGGATGTCCTCAGGATATTACCTGCTTGCTAAAGGTAAATAAGAAGGTTTATGTTATGCAGGGTTCAGTTACATGTGTACTGTAAATATTAGCTCTTCACTGAGTTCTTGGAAGGATGCCTGTTTGTAGGATACAAAAAATGTGAAAAAAAGCAACTTGCCAATATAAAAGCTTCTAACAATTTGAGGCAGTCAAACGACAGTTGCTAGCATTTTGAAAAAGTAGTTAGCTACACTAGCTACAAGCTACTAACAAAAACTAGCTACACAAAAGACATTTAAGTCACTCAATGGGATACATATTAGCGATGTAGCTACACAACATGTCAACTATACAACTACACAACACGTATCAAAAACATCTGAGTGACCTTTACGATACTGATAGCGTTGCTACTGTTTATATAGCAAACAAGATAGCCTAAGCTAATATTCTTTTTGTATTCTTGATGTTTCATCTTTGACATGTATTTGATTTTGAAAACAAGTGTGTGTTTAAATGCAACACTTTTCGCAACCTTTACCAAAATCAGCTAAAAAATGAATTATTTCATTAAAAAAATGGGTGAAATAGGTACAACAATTTCTTGAAACTTTATCCCGCATCCAAAAACAAAGTAAATCCAGCACGTCGTTGATGCGCTGAGATGTTTGTTTCTTTGATGTTTGTTGTTGAACGCCAAGCACAATTGTCCATGTGTTTTGCGATTTGTGTGTATACGTATGTTTGCAATTATCAGGTTGTATGTTTTTTAAGTAAAGAGCGAATCTTGATATTGGCTACAGCTGGATCACTTGTGTAAGACCTTCAACTAACAAACTTAAGTGGGTAACAACAATGGAGCCTTACTGCCAACTCCAGGACTCCAATCATGAATCTTCCTTAATGCTTGTGCCAGAAAAGATTTCTGTGTGTTTGGTAGAAAGGCAAAATGGGATACAGGTGGTGCTTCACTCCTGGCAGTCATTACGGTAAAGGGCTCAATCATTATTTAAGGTCTCCTCTCTGTGCCTTCTATTGAAAAGTCTTTAAAACCTCTGCTTGAAATGAAACCACAATGGCACACTGGCGTACTGTGTGGTCCTAACAGGGGCCTGTAAACCGAAAGGGGGCGTTGCAGATCCAGTGAAGTCTGGATATGTGAGCTAGAGGTTTGTAATAGGAAGTGTTGATTTATGATGGCCAGGCTCTTATGGAGTGGGTGGAGAGAGAGGGAGGAAAGGGTCAGAGGTGAATGGGAGTGCTGGGTTGTAAGTGGTCGCACATTAAGGAGTCATTGTAAGATGAGAGGGGTGGAAGGTACGCTGACCCCAAATCAGGACAGAGAAGACAAGACACATCCACACATACCAGCTAATTGGAGTATAGAAGTACCATCACCAATGAGTCCTAAGATGAAGTTTCTAAAATGAAGTTTACTACAGTGTGTGCATAATTATTATGCAAGTTGATATTCTGATCATGTTTTAGTTTTGTTCAAGCACATTTTAGCAATTCCAAACCACAATAAGCAGCAGGGTCATACAAAAACAGGCCAAGAAGAAAATACACGTTAACTGCAAAAAAAAAAAAAAAAAAAAAAAAAACTTGGAATTGAGGTGGAGAATTAGGTGTGAAACCACCAGGAACCCTTTAGTCTCCGGTGCCACCATTTTCAAGACCTGCAATCTACCTGGAGTCTCCACTCTCCAGAAGGTGTCAGGATCTCAGAGACTTCGCTATGGTAAAGAATCCTGAAATATGACCCACACTTAATAAGAATCACAAGCTGAAGTGTTTCACTTGATGTTTCACTTCATAGAGATCAATGGCATTGCTTCAATGCATTTAACAGCGCCGAACGGATACGTTTCAACGTTGAAAGGATACTACGACAAAGTTATTGCTATTATCTTTTGACATCTGATGGAAAACTGAGAAAACATTTTATTTTTATTTTTTTTCACAAATATATGACTTAACCTAAAGAAAGACAGATGTGTGTAGTTTTGGGTAGATGGCTTACAAATTGGAGTGAATACAAATTACATGATGAAAACTGTATAATCTATTACATTACACATTTTAGGGAATATAATCTGATTATTACTTTTAAATTACTTGAACAGAATAATCTTGTACTATAGTGATTGAAAATATATATATTTTTTTCTCTTTATAATTTTTTCATAAGTGCATTTAAACAGGATTTCCCAAACTGGGGTTTGTGAAGGAACTGCTGGGGGTTCGTAAATTGATGGAAAGATAATAATTAATTACACCATAAAAATGTGCATTTATTGTGAATATTATGTAATCAGGTAATCAATCAAATGTAACTGTATTCTGATTATTTATATAATAATAAAAATAATATATTTAGTATCTCACCTATACTGAAAGAAGTGAGCCATACAAACAAAACAAATAAAAGAATCATGCTGGTACCTGTCAAACATATCTTCATACTGCATTAGAAAATCCCTGCAAATCTGTCCTCTTGGTGCAAGGTGTGAGTGGTAAAATCCACCCATAATATCTACCCCCAGCACTGAGGAAACGATAAGCAATAATTAAAGAAAAACAGAAAAGACGGCAATATGAATGACCGTTAGAGCACTAATTAAACAATAACATTTAGTTATTTCTTCAAGCGAGGCCTCATTCAGAATCAGCCGATGTATAAAAGACTCTTTATCAAAATCTCACTGGTGGGCTACAGTATAGCCTACTATTTACACACGATTTTTGAATTCAAACAAATATACGGAATAACGCTCCCATTTAAAGTGATGCTGGGATTAATCATCATCCGCTGCCAAAACCGCTAGAAATTCCTGGCTTGAAAACCACAGCGTTTAAATATGCAGTGGCCATGGAGTTGCCTGCCAGACGCTAGTGTTTGTATATGACTCAGAGAAATACTTCAGCGTTATATACGTTTAAAGCGAGGGAAACAGCCGTGTGGTCTCAGTAGTGAACTCTTAATCACTGTTACATCTCTGCTGTAATCTAGTCACGTTAGAGACCTGAACACATGTGTAAATGCTAGTCCGCCAAATTAGCCCAAAGCGCTATAAGGTTTCCACAAGCTCTGATTAGCCTAGCTTTGATGTAGGCTGAAGCTGAGCTCGGGTTTCGGGTCGAAGGCCACGGGTTGAACTTGAGCCCTTGATTCAGAAGCACGGGTCATTGTTGAAAGCGTGACCCAGAGGCCAAACTGAACAAGAGATGAAGGGAGGCACAACGACTTTTGCTTTTCACTAGCATAGCGCCCTGACAACAGAACAAAGCAGAGTTGTAAAAATGTTGAAGAGCTTAAATTTCACGCTGGTTTTGTTTTCAATTCAAGGAGGAGTGGACTATGCATCAGTAAGTTTATGTTCGTGTGTGTTTGTCCCTGAACGTGTGGCACAGTTGTAACCTAGCTTGCTAACAGAGTTATAATCATCCTTTGGTCGAGAAGCTTTGAGGACTCAATAATTCTATTTAGCAATGGAAAAGTGTGTATCAAGTGTGTATTTAGATTTGAGTGTTGTACTTGATGGTTTTAATGCTGTTGGTAGCAGCAGCCAGAAGCACCAAGCCCATTCAAACTAATGAACCATCTCAGATGTTTGAAAAAAAGTGGATTTTAAAATGCAACTTGAGGGGAAAAAAATAGAAAAGAAAAAAACAATAAAAGAAACAATTTTATATTTTTATTTTTTAAAAACCTGGTGCCCCATGAAAAAAATAAATAAATAGAATAGAATAAAAAATTAAGAAGTGGATTTTAAATGTAACTTAATTTTTTTTTTTTATTATCTTTGATAATTATGCTTTTTTTTCCATAAAAAAACTTTATTTGAAGTTATATGAAGTATATGGAAAAATCCCCATCAACTTCTCCTGTCGCAGACTTATTTAGTGTACTGACTGATATCTTTTTCCACACAAACACACACACACTTACAGATATACAATCAAATCCTTGTATGCTCTCACAGATATCAACTCCCCAACACCATCCACCCCCTCTTTTGAGCGACCAAAGTAAACACACTTAGCTGGCTGCAATCTATTCGTCTTGACAGTGGTTTTAAGAGCTTTGGCACTTGGAAAATTCCCTTGATCAATACAGTAGGCTACTAAAATGCTCTTCTAAACTATTTTAGGGAAAGTATGTGGTTATTAAGTGTGTTTCTTTTCGCCTCTTCCCTCACTTTCCCATGAAGATCTTTCCTTGGATTAAGGTTGAGCTTTTTTACAACCACAAGTCAAACAAATGTTACTTAACCTCATCTGTTTTTCTGGCTGTAGACGTTACACAGCTCGTTGCTTGCAATACACTGCTTTTTCTGTTCAGACAGGCGGATACAATCTGATTTATGACATGTCCTGCCCAAATCTGTTGTTTGTAGCTCACAATAAAGCATGATTTTTTTTTTTTAAGTTTTCTTCTCCAATTATCAATCAGCAACCAATGTAAATATACAAAGCTAGAAATATTATATATTTAAGTACGTAAATACAAATATTTGGCCAACAAATTGCGACTAAACCGCCATGTTGACCATTTTAACGCATGTTTTGCGGGGGTACAAACCTCAGTACTCAAGAGGGCGATAGAGTTCCCTTCAAAATGTTTACGTCATTTCGCCAGACATGTTATTTTTCAAGATGCTAGCTATAAAAATGTCCATTTTAACCCTGAAGTTGATGTGCTCTTTAGCACCCCTTGTGGCAACACTGAGAACGCCATGCGAACTGAACAAACATCTGATTTAATCACCTACAAAAAATAATGTTTGATTCGGTGTCTTTTTGTATCTTCCCTCAATATTTAAATTTAGCCTCTCTAAATTTAGCTTTTTCTTCAGATGTTTCACACTTGAAAGCTGACTCTAGAATTTGAATTGTCTTTTCTTTTGAACCAAAATGGCTCCCATCAAGTTGTCATCTGCAAAGTTGATCTGTTTGTTGTGGTTGAGCGCGTCTGTAGGTCTCAGGAGATCGCTTTCTCTGTTGCGCATATCTTGTGTGTTTAATGAGCTTCACGCTCCTCTCAGTACGTCTCATTTGCATGTCTTGCCGGGCTGACAGACTCTCGGCGGGATGACTTGTTTTTTTTTGTTTGACGTCATTGTGTCCCTGCTGTGCATCGAGCAGAGCGGTGACAAACTTTCACATTGGTATCTTCTCTGAATCCGATGGACGGCTGCGGAGACGTGACCAAACACCAGCTGGAGGTTCCTCAGATTCTAGGCTTTACTTAGAAAAAGATTAGATTAGGATTTGGGAAGGGGATGCTGGACCTGTATCAGTGCCTGGTGATGTGTCATGGTTCAGGCTGACTTGGATGCCAAATAAAACTAACTGATGGGGGTACACAGTACGGGCTATCCTTGGGGTCCTAGCTGTGAGTGCGCACATTTAGGGGTTTTCACTTCAGTCCTCTTTAAAAGTTCCCCGTAGTCAATAATTGTATCCCTTAAAACTTATCTTTGATCACCAAAATTACATATTTAAATGCTTTTTCCTCAATAAAAACATTATTCATGCCTTTAAAATAGCTTGATTGTAACGCTACACCCTTGCCTTATTTAGTATACACAGTACACAGTTGATTATTAGATTATACTATATTTTTACTTATTAATTTCTTCGTTTTTGAAGGAACAAGACAGTCTTTTTAAATCCTCCAGTCTTCATTTTCAAAGCTTGAGACTCGAAAGAATGATTGCGTAATATAGTCTTGATCTGGGTCCAGTAAACAGCCCATATCTGTCCTCATGTGAAGTTTTTATTAAGAAGCTCACACACATACAAACAACACTTCACGTCTGCAGGGAGTGGCACTGAGCTGCTGAAAACAAGAGGACTTCAGCCGCCGTATCTCATTCTCAGCGTGAATTCTTTGATATGACAGGCCGCTGAAAGACACAGGCCGTCTCGGTTGCACAAGCCCTTCTTTAGAAACACTAGCAGATTAAGTGCGCTGTGGCCCAACTTGTTTTACACAACTGACTTGTCACACACACCACACACACGTGTGCATCTAAACGAGGACATACTATAGTCATAATTATCTATATATAAAACAATATAATATATTACAACAGATTATTCTAATCCACAACCTAATGCTAAAAGAAAACTTTACATTTTTAGAATTAATTTTTCATTCATTCATAAATTTTTCTCTCTGAGGGTGTCCCAACATGAGGTTTTGTCAGATTTAGTTCACTTTTGAGGAAAAATCTGGAATTTGTTTTATTATTTTTTTATCAATTAAGGGGAATTTTTACTATTTAATATTTTGAAAAATAAAAACACATTTTAAATACCAGATCTGAAATCACTTAATGTCTGTCTATCATCAAGAGCAAACAAAAGACCATTTTAGTTGCTTACAAGTCGGGCTGCACGATTTTGGAAAAAACCCACAATGCAATTTTTTTTTCTGCGATATATATTGCGATATGAAAACAGTTTCACCAGATGAATAGTTCTATGTGAAAAGAATTTGAGGTGTTTGAGGAATTTGAATGATTGAGGTGATTTCAAAAGGGGAGTGAATCTGCATAGAAAATAATAAACAAATGACATGCATAGATAAATACTACAACAAAGATACAAATGAAATAAACAGTGCTTTATGTTTTTCAGGTAAGTCTTCACAGTATTCAGCTACGGAAATGTAATAGAATGTAAAAGAACACCGAATAATCTTCACTGAATGAATTAAATATAATTGATCTTTGTTAAAGCTAAAAAAGTGATTTAGCTTTCTATTTCAGTTAGATTAACATTAATGACACATTCAGCTGCAGGTTTATTAGGCTGCTGTCACTTTAAGGCCGAATGCACTGATCCAATATAATTATACGCATCAAATTGTGTACGTTCACATACTGTAAGCCATAAGCGACTGTGTTTACGAGAATACTCACCGAGACGGGCATTTTGACATAATTTTGCTTGTGTGTGTGTGTCTGTTCAAGCACAAGAGAACTGAATACGATGCTCTGTGTGTGAATTCACACAGAAAACAGCGTGAGTTCCGAGTTGAGTTCTCTTTCGAATCATCTTGCGCTCAAATGGCTAAATGGCATTCAATCGCTTGAATGTTTAAACTGACAGGACCTAAAATGTGCAAATGATAAACTTTAATTCTATGATGGTTAAACATGTCGCAATTAATCCGAGAATCACGCGTTTCGAACCATGGTGCCTTTTTCCGAACGGATCAGTATCAACTCTGTTATTAATATTGCAACCATTTTTCAACCAAAGTCTTGGAAACAAACTCAAGTACATGTTGTTTTTCCTGCATTCCCCAGGCCGTTTCTCCTCCTCCCCCCGCTGATGGAGTGGATGCGTGTGGCCATCGTTCACGCAGAGCACCGCCGCAGCTTATTGGTGGACAGCGATGATGTCAGACAGACAGCACGGCTGCTCCTGCCTGGGTTAGACTGCGAACCCAGACTGCTAAAGTAAGTCTTTCATATCATAAAACATCCTGACTGACAATGAGTGAAGAAAATCCTAGACTTGCATGGAGGAACATGCAAATCTACAGACCAGAGTAACAGAGACACAGAGGACTCTTTTGATAATCAGCTAAAACTCCCTAGAAGCCACACCATAGCATCACACGAAAAATACCCTCAACACCCTAGCAACATTCAGAATACCTTAGATACTGTAAAGCAAGGGGCATCACATTTCATGCTGATTTAAAGGTGCTTTGTCAAGTTCTCCAGTTGTGGTGACCTTGTTTTCCAAGAATATTTTTTATTGCATTTAACAAATGTTTTTATCGCAACCTTGTTAGACTAATTAAATCTGTTTTAAAATGTCAACAGACTTTTAAACACTGATAAAAACACAGTCAGGCACTTAAAGTGTGGCAGAGCTGAAGGTATCAGACATGATCTCATGCTGACTCCTTAAATGTGACTCGACTGTATTAACACATTGGCAAACAGCTGCACTGATCCTCATGCTGATGTCAAGGCTTAATGATTTGAAAACACTTGAGGAAAATACAGCACTCCACCCATGAAAGCATGTAATGACCAACACTATCCATTTCCCCACTCACTCACTCACTCACTCACTCACTCACTCACTCACTCACTCACTCACTCACTCACTCACTCACTCACTCACTCACTCACTCACTCACCCATTCACTCTCTCATCCACTCACTCACTCTCTCATCCACTCACTCACTCTGTCACTCTCTCGTCCACTCACTCACTCACCCATTCACTCTCTCATCCATTCATTCACTCTCTCATCCACTCACTAACTCACTCACTCTCTCTCATCCACTCACTCACTCTCTCGTCCACTCACTCACTCTTTCACAATCTCATCCACTCACTCTCTCATCCACTCACTCTCTCATCGACTCACTCACTCACCCATTCACTAACTCTCTCATCCACTCACTCACTCACACTCTCTCGTCCACTCACTCTCTCATCCATTCATTCACTCACTCATTCACTCACTCTCATGTCCACTCACTAACTCTTTCACAATCTCATCCACTCACTCTCTCATCCACTCACTCATTAATTCACTCACTCACCCACTGTCACTCATTCATTCCACTAACTCACTCACTGTCATTGTCACTCCATCACTCACTCACTCACTCACTCACTCACTCACTCACTCACTCACTCACTCACTCACTCACTCACTCATTAATTCACTCATTCACTCATTCACTCACCCACAGTCACTCATTAATTTCACTCACTCAGTCACTGTCCTCCTCCTCGTTTCTGCGTGTTTTCTAACTCTTCTCCTGTCGTTTGTAGGCCGGAGTGCTGTTTCAGTTCCTTCAGGCGTCTGGATGCCAGAGCGGCCACAGATAAGTTCCAGCTGGACCTGGGCTTCCGCATGCTGAACTGCGGCCGCACTGATCTGATCGGCCAGGCCATCGAGCTGCTGGGGCCTGATGGTGTCAACAGCATGGATGACCAGGTACCGTAAGATCAGAACACCACCTAACTATACATCATTCTGTTACACGGATGTGATGTTGTGGATCCAGATGTCCAACTCTGCTCTCTCTGCACCTGTGCAGGGTATGACCCCGCTGATGTACGCCTGCGCCGCTGGAGACGAAGCTTTAGTCCAGATGCTGATTGACGCTGGAGCCAATCTGGATGTGGCGGTATGTACCACCAGTTGCTATATTAGTCTTTCACTATTTTTGAATGTTAAGGCCTGTTTATACCAAGTTAAATGGGATTAAATGTCAATAAATATTTACCAAAAAAAAAAAGAAAAAAAAAGCAAAACTGATGGCAAATTTTAAGCATTCTAAAAAAAAAAAAAAAAAAAAAAAAAAAAAAGTTATACAAGAGATCAACCAAGTCTATGGACAAACACAATATGCGTTTTTACATTTTAAAATCTTTTAATCTTTCAATTCAATTTAAATTGTACAAATGTTTTGATAACCTGTTGTGATGTAGTTCTAAAAACACTAGAAAAAAATATCCTTAAATTAATATCCTAAATAAAAAAAAATAAAAAAATAAAAATAGAAATAATTTTTTTGAATGGGGAAAAAACCTTACTTGAATTAATTGTTTTGCATTCAACCAAAAATCTAGCCTATGATTGATAATTTGTCAGATTGTATTTTATTGTAATGTTGTAAATGTTTTTTGTGAAGAAATGAAAAACATCCCTGTATGAAAGCTGACAGTGTTTTTGTGTTCAGGTACCCGTTTGCTCTCCCAAACACCCTTCAGTCTACCCTGACAGCCGCCACTGGGTGGCGCTCACGTTCGCTGTGTTACATGGACATATTTCAGTAGTTCAGGTAAAGAGCTGCTTGCTTTTGCCTAAACCAGTCAAGCGCAAACCCCACAGCTGATTCGAAAGATTTCATTGGTCATCCTAGTCACAACACTGAAACAAATACTAACATCCATGCATGTCTTATAAAGAAGTATACTTCAAGTTAATTGAATATTTTCCAAGTATACTTTATGTAGCAAGTATAGCCTACTAAAATCAATGTACTAGTAATATACTTGCAAGTGTACAATTTCAATACATATTGGAACTAAACTGGCCCATTTCTTAGTTTATAAAAGTATGCTTTTGAGTGTACTTTAAGTGTAACAGTGGTAAACTTGTACACAACTAGTTAACATCAAAGTTTTTCTTTTGTACTGCAACTATACTGTGAAGTATACAAGTGAACTTATAGCTGTACTGTTATTTTACTAGTTATAGGCCTGGTTTCACAAACAGGGCTTAGATTAAGCCAGCATTAGGCCTTAGTTCAATTAAGATAATTTAAGTAGCTTTTATAAACCTGCCTTGAGGAAAAATTAATTTAACAACTTTTTATGTAGGCAACTTAAAATTTTAAGTCTATCTCTGATAAGTTGCCTACATAAAAAGTAGATTGAAAGTATACACTTATCTTTAGTATAAAGTATGTATACTTTATATCACACTTAAATAAACGTATTTTTGTATATCACACTTAAATAAACTTCTTTTTGTATATCACACTTAAACGTCTTTTTTGTAAGGAATGTAATATTGTTAAGCCACACGGTGTAAGTTTGATCCTTGTGTTTATTGTTAGCTGTAGTTTTTGCTGTTACTTTCTTAACATGAATGTTTGTCTGTCTCTTCAGCTTCTATTAGATGCCGGGGCAAACGTGGAAGGAGCAGCCGTGCGTTACGGACAGGAGAGTAACGCCGAGACGCCTCTTCAGCTGGCGTCTGCCGCAGGTGTGTGTGTGTGTGTGTGTGTGTGTGTGTGTGTGTGTGTGTTTGTGTAGCACAACTCCCTCTCTCGATTCAGCCTCTCTCACAACCTCCACCAGCTCAGATTTACAGCCTGCCAGGGAAGGCTGGTCACTCCCATCCCAAACAGGAATCCCTAAAAATATGGCCATGTGTTGGTAGACTGGAGCCAAACTGTAGAGGCCACAAACTGTACGAGAGTTGACAGAATTGGGTCAGGAAGACGTGTTTTGCAACAGTTCAGAGTGTTTGGTTTTTTAAAACCTTTTATAGATGTGGGGACATTCAACAAGAGGTTCTGCAACATTCAAAGGAGTTATGTTTCGTTTTACCTTTAGTAAGTAAAAGGTTTGGTATACGTAACCACTATCTGTCCTACTTCATTCCCAATTCCTCACTATAACCAGGTGGGCCAAGTTTCTGAACTTCAATAGGCAATTTATATTGTAAATGTGGGCGGTAATGTTAATATTTCACTTTTCTGGCGTCAGAAATCTAAAGAGTAGAGTAGATTTTGGACAATGTTGTGAGTTCTTAAAGTTAGAGCATGTTTTCCTAGTACATCAAGCTCTTTTATCTCTAAAGATCAAGGAAAAGTTGATTCCTCAAGACGTGACCCTTCCAAGATCATTACAGTAATGATCATGAAGTGTGTTCTTTTCTTTTATTGTGGTTCTCTCTCATTTACTCTACACATCTCTGCAACCTCACCATCTGTTTCTTCTTTCCTTCTCCTCCGGTCATTCTCACAGGGAATTACGAGATGGTTAGTTTACTGCTGGCGCGGGGGGCAGATCCCCTGCTGAGGTCCCAGGACGGTCACGCTCTGACATCATCGCTGTATGAGGACATGAACTGCTTCAGTCACGCTGCTGCACACGGCCATAGGTAATACCTCCCATCATCATACGAACACACTCGCTCCTCGTGGACTCTGAACATCATCAGTTATTACAACAAATACACTGGTGTATTACCACATAATGATATTAGCAAATATGACACTGCACATCTACAGAATATCAATGTCAAATCATCCACATTCTGTCTAGCCAATCATTCATCATCTACTTTTCTATATGAATCTGTCATATTATTCATTTCTATCTATCGACTATCTGTCTGTCTAATCATTCATCTATCTATCCAGCTATCATAGCTTTCTGTCAATCTATCTTTGTCCACTCATTTATTATCCATCTATCTATAATCCACTCAGCCAACTGTCTATCCAATCATTCATTATACATCAAGCGTCTATCTACCCATCTATCCAACTCTCCAGCTATCTGTCCAATCGTTCATTATCTATCAGCCGTCTTCCTATATTTAATCATTCATCAGCCAACTATCTGGCTATCTATATGTCAAGCATTTATTATCTATCCAATTAACCATCTATCTACCTGACCAATCATTCATATCTACCCAGTCGTCTACCCATCTAATCATTTACCAGCTATCTATCCATCTTGATTTCTATCAGTCTTATGTCCAAGCATTCATTATCTTTCCCGCTATCTATATACCCATTACCCTGTATACCAAAATATCTGTCTTTCCAATAATTCGTTTTCTACCTAGCCAGCATCTACCCATCTAATCATTCACCAGCTATCCATCCCATCTAGATTTATGTCAATCTGTCCATCCATATGCCAAATAATTAATTATCTATCCAGACAACCATTTATCTACCATCAATTTGTAGCGGACTTCATCTCGCACCACAAAGAAACTCCCCGACACCACTGGCTTCGGTGGACCAAGTCTGCAGTTTATTGACAGAGGACACACAAATCAACACACAAGCCTTCAGGTTCACTGTCTTTCAGCTGACTCTCTCCAGTCACAGGCTGTTCTGTCAATAAACTGCAGACGTGGTCCACCGAAGCCAGAGGTGTCGGGGAGGGTCTTTGTGGTGCGAGACGAAATCCGCTACAAATTGGTGCCGTGACCCGGATTCGAGGCCCGCACAGTGCGGGGCGAGTAGGACCCGGGTGGAGGGGTTACACATCCATCCATCCCTGAACTAACTGTGAAGTATGTTCTGCAGGAATGTTTTGAGGAAGCTCCTCTCTCAGCCTCAGAAGGTGCGGGAAGACGTGCTCTCGCTGGAGGAGATCCTGGCGGAGGGTGTGGAGGGCGAGACGCGGGCGTCCGGCAGGAACGGACACTCTCTACCCCCTCCTCCATCCCCCAACCTCAGCCTGCTGTCAGAAGATGCCCTGCCCAAGCTGTGTAAGGCCCGTATGAAAGCTCTGCAGGAGGCGTCCTTCTACAGTGCAGAGCACGGCTATCTGGACGTCACCATGGAGCTCAGATCGTTAGGTAGGTTAGACGCATATATAACAAGATATCATAGAGTAACACTTTCATTAATTTATGATCAAATATAGATTTTCTGTGATACAGTTACAAAAAGCTGAGCTATCTAGCAAGCATTTGATTATTTGCCAACGGTTCTTCATAACATGGTCTGATCCTGCAGGAGTGCCGTGGAAGCTTCACGTATGGTTGGAGTCGCTGCGCAGCGCTCAGCTGAAGTCCAGAGCCGGAGTCACACTCTCTCTTTTACGAGACTTCAGTTCCATCAAAGAGGAGGACTACTGTGAGGAAGTAGTCTGCGTTGGGTTTCCTTTGATGTTTAACATCCTGAAAAAAAACAAGGTACTGAAAAACCTGGATATTTCTTCATAGAAAGTCCAATGTAACGACAAAAAAAACAAAATATCTATATATTAAAAAAATTGAGAACTATGAATTTTTGCCATTGTCAATGGATGGTGAACAATTAAAAATGTAACTAGACTTCGAATTAAAACATGACAGCTCATTGTAGTTAAAATTTTTCCAATTTCGAGGATCTGAAATGGACACGCATTATGTTCTAAAATATTTTTGTGCTTCTTTTATGGCAAAAATTCAGATTTGGTGTGAAGAGGTCTATAAATAATTCTTACACTGCATTCGAAATCGAATACTTTCCTAGTACGCCAAAAGAGGAGTAGTGTATGTCCGAATACTTAGAATTCGAAAATCCGAGGGCGAAAAGTCCCCGGATGACCTACTAATTTAGCCGAGATTCTGAAGTAAGCATTCGACGGACACTTTACTTTCCCATCATGAATGGCAGTGAAGTGCCATTCATGGCTGATGAATTCAAATTCAAATGTAGTACCTATTCAGTCCGGGATTTCGGAAGCAACGGTAGTCTCTAGTTAAAACTTCCTTATGACTAATTCTTTCTTCTTTCTTTCCTTTATAGAACGAGGCAATAAACCAACAGCTGGGCATCATCTTTAGTCACTGTTACGGTCCTGCTCCACTTCCTCCTATCCAAGAGAAGAAGCCCGCTCTCTCCGCTCAACTTGGTAATTCACTCCATCTTAGTACAGTTATAATTATGAATTGGCAACACTGACTGGATCCACATTAAATGACCCAACATTGATTTAAAATTCAAAAACTAAAGTTTGTTTGTCATTGATTCTGCTAATTTCGCTTTAAATTTACATGCTAGTGCATAATAAAGTTGTAGATTTAGCTAATTCTTTGATTTGTATTTTTGTCTGTAAATGATGACTGTTAAAATCTTGAGCAAGTCTGATTTCTCCTCTTTCTGCAGACCCTCACTTCCTGAACAACCCAGAGATGTCTGACGTGACGTTCCTAGTGGAGGGAAAGCCGTTCTATGCTCACGGGGTTCTGCTGCTCACAGCGTCCGACAGGTGAGCCTCAACATTTGTTAATCTTGTAACACGGGTCTCTGCAGTAGATTTTATTTTGACACAACTGTTTGCTCTGGGATCAGGTTCAAAACTCTGTTGGCGCTGAACGGGTCGGACAGCTCTCAGCCCCGCAAAGACATCGAGATCAGCAACATCAAGTACAACATCTTCCAGGTATGAACACTCAATGAACCCATGCGACAACATGGTGTTCCAAGATGTTATCGGGAGTTAATCACGATCTCGTGTTTATCCAGGTGATGATGTCATACCTGTACTGCGGGGGGACAGAGTCTCTGAAGATGGGCGTCTCAGAGTTACTGGAGGTAAGACAAACAAGATACAGTCCAACCCAGCAAAGTACGGCCTTTGCCAATGAAACTGGAGGGGAATTTTCTTTATGCAGTGGAACCTCTTGAATTTACCTGCAATAATTTAAGATGAAACTTTATCTTTTCACATTCATTGAGATTGGCCAGTAAAATATGTTTGTAGATTGAAGCAAGTAATAATAAAATAAAAAAATTCCCTTTTGTTTCCCTTCTGTAGTTACTGTCAGCGGCCAGTTTGTTCCAGCTGGGGGCGCTACAGCGGCACTGTGAAATCCTCTGCGCTCAGAGCATTGACCTGGACAATGCTGTGGACATCTACCACACTGCTAAGGTACAAATATATCAGTTTATATAATATTATATATAATCATAAAAAATCTATTTAATTTATACAGTAAATATACAATATCTAAATATATACAATTGTATAATTATGAACAAACCCATGCCATCAGTAAGAATCTGAATAATGTTGAATGTAAAATAATAGTAACTGACCAAACATATTTCCTTTTGTAACGAGTAAGAAGTGTTTTGGTGGTATCATGACATTCTACAATATTGTACCATGATAATGACAAAGAAGGGCTGTGAAACGATTAATCACGTACAAAATAAAAGTTTGAGTTTACATAATATATGTGTGTGCACTTAATCGCTTCACAGCCCTATGACAAAAAACAAAAACAAAAACATGCCAAAAGAGGAGTAGTGTATGTCCGAATACTTAGAATTCGAAAATCCGAGGGCGAAAAGTCCCCGGATGACCTACTAATTTAGCCGAGATTCTGAAGTAAGCATTCGACGGACACTTTACTTTCCCATCATGAATGGCAGTGAAGTGCCATTCATGGCTGATGAATTCAAATTCAAATGTAGTACCTATTCAGTCCGGGATTTCGGAAGCAACGGTAGTCTCTAGTTAAAACTTCCTTATGACTAATTCTTTCTTCTTTCTTTCCTTTATAGAACGAGGCAATAAACCAACAGCTGGGCATCATCTTTAGTCACTGTTACGGTCCTGCTCCACTTCCTCCTATCCAAGAGAAGAAGCCCGCTCTCTCCGCTCAACTTGGTAATTCACTCCATCTTAGTACAGTTATAATTATGAATTGGCAACACTGACTGGATCCACATTAAATGACCCAACATTGATTTAAAATTCAAAAACTAAAGTTTGTTTGTCATTGATTCTGCTAATTTCGCTTTAAATTTACATGCTAGTGCATAATAAAGTTGTAGATTTAGCTAATTCTTTGATTTGTATTTTTGTCTGTAAATGATGACTGTTAAAATCTTGAGCAAGTCTGATTTCTCCTCTTTCTGCAGACCCTCACTTCCTGAACAACCCAGAGATGTCTGACGTGACGTTCCTAGTGGAGGGAAAGCCGTTCTATGCTCACGGGGTTCTGCTGCTCACAGCGTCCGACAGGTGAGCCTCAACATTTGTTAATCTTGTAACACGGGTCTCTGCAGTAGATTTTATTTTGACACAACTGTTTGCTCTGGGATCAGGTTCAAAACTCTGTTGGCGCTGAACGGGTCGGACAGCTCTCAGCCCCGCAAAGACATCGAGATCAGCAACATCAAGTACAACATCTTCCAGGTATGAACACTCAATGAACCCATGCGACAACATGGTGTTCCAAGATGTTATCGGGAGTTAATCACGATCTCGTGTTTATCCAGGTGATGATGTCATACCTGTACTGCGGGGGGACAGAGTCTCTGAAGATGGGCGTCTCAGAGTTACTGGAGGTAAGACAAACAAGATACAGTCCAACCCAGCAAAGTACGGCCTTTGCCAATGAAACTGGAGGGGAATTTTCTTTATGCAGTGGAACCTCTTGAATTTACCTGCAATAATTTAAGATGAAACTTTATCTTTTCACATTCATTGAGATTGGCCAGTAAAATATGTTTGTAGATTGAAGCAAGTAATAATAAAATAAAAAAATTCCCTTTTGTTTCCCTTCTGTAGTTACTGTCAGCGGCCAGTTTGTTCCAGCTGGGGGCGCTACAGCGGCACTGTGAAATCCTCTGCGCTCAGAGCATTGACCTGGACAATGCTGTGGACATCTACCACACTGCTAAGGTACAAATATATCAGTTTATATAATATTATATATAATCATAAAAAATCTATTTAATTTATACAGTAAATATACAATATCTAAATATATACAATTGTATAATTATGAACAAACCCATGCCATCAGTAAGAATCTGAATAATGTTGAATGTAAAATAATAGTAACTGACCAAACATATTTCCTTTTGTAACGAGTAAGAAGTGTTTTGGTGGTATCATGACATTCTACAATATTGTACCATGATAATGACAAAGAAGGGCTGTGAAACGATTAATCACGTACAAAATAAAAGTTTGAGTTTACATAATATATGTGTGTGCACTTAATCGCTTCACAGCCCTATGACAAAAAACAAAAACAAAAACATGGCAATATGGTACATTTGACTAATATTTACCTTTAAAATTTTGACAGGACAACAATTGAATAATTATGACCGAAGTGTCTCCCCAGGCCTAACTGATTGATTTCTTTCCCCCAGGCTCACGGTGCGGTGGAGCTCAGCACACACTGTGAAGGTTTCTTCCTGCAGAACATGGCGGGTCTGTTGGAGAGGGAAGCCTTCCGGGCGCTGATCCTGGGATCCGGGACACGAGGCGGATCTGGGAAAGACTCGCTTCTGGAAGAGCTCGAGGCAACGTTAGCGCGCAGACTACGCTCACTGCTAGTGACTTCTCGTGTGTGAAAGAGAAAAAGACGGAAAAATAGAAGGAAATACACAAAGAAGAAAGGACAATGAATGTGTAAGGTGTTAAGACAATATGGAAAGCCTGAGGAAATATGAAAAGGAAATGCTGTTGAAAAAAAGACGGACTGACTGAAGTTGAGCTTTGTGGACAGTTTCATGAATTCAAAAAAATAATCATTTAATGGACACAAGCTTGACATTAAATGCTGCAGCGTTTGTGTGGCTAAAGCTATCGGACTAAAGTATGTTAAGATTGTGGACAACAGTTTTCCCACACCTAAAACAGATGCTATTTTGTACAGAGTTTGGCTAAAGTGGGAGGCTAGAGCTTATCTTTTTTTCCCTTCATTATTGTTTTATTTTAAGCTATTATAGATGAATCTTGTAATGGAGAAAAACAAGGACATGTTCTATTTAAAGATGTGAGATTATTTAAGTTGCTATTTTATCTTGTTTCATGCCAAGCAAATAAAGTTATATATAAAAAAACTTTTGTGTCTATAATTTTATCCAAACAGCAACAGAAGACCACAATTAAGTATGCAAATATTACAATGGGTTCATTGCATTCGTGTGTGTGTGTGTGTGTGTGTGTGTGTGTGTGTGTGTGTGTGTGTGTGTGTGTGTGTGTGTGTGTGTGTGTGTGTGTGTGTGTGTGTGTGTGTGTGTGTGTGTGTGTGTGTGTGTGTGTGTGTGTGTGTGTGTGTGTATATAAAAAAAAATTGAACAACATAGTCAAGCCTAGCTACAAAACATTAAGTAATGTGTGTTAAGCTGGCAAACACTTTAAAGTTTAATTTAAAAACGAGACTGTGCTGCCACCTTCTGGTTATTGAGAGCACTGCATGCTGTTAAACATGTACACTGAAGTTATGAATCGGAAAGCAATGAAAAAGAAAATAAAGGATAAAAACAGTGAGGTCAACTTACCAGGCTTGACAGAAACACCTACAAGTACTGATGAAAATATAATATACACAAATACTTTACAAACTGGGAATTCACAAACTCCTAATAAGTGAATAAACTGTGTGAGACTGTCACAGAAATAATAACGGTGCACTCAATAATTTTACAAGTACCACAAAATGAAATGAACAGTACCTTTTATGTTCACTTACATGAAGAGATGTAGACTGTCCTATCAGTAGCCTAATAAAAACCGATTTCTAGTCTAGTCTAGAGCGGGTCTTCTCATGAGATCACATGACAAGCGGTTGTGTGTTTAGCATTTTTCTAGTAACTGAGTAACACATTTCTGGTAAGCATTTTGCGTGAAGCTGCATCATTATAAATCCAACACAACTGACATAACACCGCAAACAAAAAATTACTACAATATATTAGCTTTAAGTTATGGAAGCTTGTTTCCGCCACGGACTAAAATGATTTAAAATATATTTGCGACTTTTTATCTCACAATTCTGACTTTGTCACACAATTCTGAGGAAAAAAAGGCCTAAACTCCCAATTGCGAGAAAAACATGGCAATTACCTTTTTTATTTTTTATTCAGTGACGGCAACAAGCTTCCATTTTCAAATTATGTAGACAATTTTTTAAGTTTTTAACGAATTACGTCAAAATATAACATCTGAAAAAATCTACAAAATACAAAAGTTAGTCATTAAAGTTCAACTTTTTGTTATACTGGTTGACCTCTCTTCACATCCTGATATCAATCAATAATTTAAGTGGTGTAAATATTTAACACAATGTACATATATCTTCTGTAGAAGTCTCAAGAGCAAAAAAACTAAAACAAAAAAAAATAAAAATTGCATCCAATCATTGCATTCGGTCTAAATTCAATGATGGGACGTCTTACCTGCCTGTTACCCTGTGAATGTATTTCCATCCCTCCGCGCACCTGCTCACGCAGACATCACATGTCATCAGTTTGTTCTGTAAGGCGATGTAGAGTTGTAGACAGACGTAAGTCACCGAGCGCCACACACAAACAGCAGCCGTCTTTTACAGTTCCTCCTGAACTAAAACAATGAGCTTATGTTGCGTTCACCCCATGTCGTAACCGTAATTACGAGATGGCAACCCGTGACGTTCTACCTGGACCTGTTGACGTCCTTAGACTTGGATTTATGTGTTTCTATGTCAACATTATCAACACCGAAGTGAATCTGCAGCAGTCAGGAGGTACAGCTAGAGCGCTGTAAGTTGTTTACATTCATTATGATTGTAATGTTGTGTGCTTTGAGACATGAGGAAGTTAAATGCCGTCTCTCATCTCGTGATGCTTTGCAGACTCTGTGCAAAGCATCAGCTTCATGTGTTTTGAAGCTAGCTTGCTATTGCTAGCCTCTCTGAAATTGCCTGTCCCACCTTTAAATTTAATGTTTGTCAAAAGCTTAGAACATAATTTATCATCATATGGGTTCAGCAGACAAAAAGGAAACCCTACATTAAACCTAAATTCTCAAGTTTTTAACACTTAAGACTTTTTTTTGAAGAGTTTGAGCAAGTTATACTTGTTTTTGTCTCCTCTCGCCTTGACTACTGCAATTCATTATATAGAGGAATAAACGACTCTTTTATAAATCTGTTACAATTGGTACAAAATGCTGTTGCTAGACTTTTTATAGGCATTTACGATCACATTACTTCCGTTTTAATGTCCTTGCATTGGTTGCCAGTACATTATAGAATTGATTTTAAAATGTTGTTGTTTGTTTTTAAAGCTTTGAACAGATTGGCACCAACTTGTATTTCTGACATTTTAACTTCTAACTCTGTTTATTTGAGATCATCTGACCAAAAACTGAATCTTTGCTACTACAGGACCAAAACCATGGAATAGCTTTCTGAACTATTTAAGATTTAAGGCAGAATTAAAATCTAAACTTAAAATGTACTTATTTGGAATGGCTTATAAATTATAAGCACCTTTATAGTATTATTGAATTTCTTCGGTTCGAGTCCCGCTTGGAGCGAGTCAAGTTATGACCGGTTACAACAGCACAATTTGTGTTGTTTGTTTTATTTATTTTTGCTCGATAAATAAACTGATTGATTGATCTCGCACACATATGAGTCTAACACTGGCTTGTTTATATTTCACAGGCTGTAAAGTTAAAGTAGATTATCCTGACAAATAAAAAATTTAAAAATACTCATTGAAAACATTTTCTGAGTTCAGATAGGGTAAACTATACAAAAGTGTAACAGTTTTTGATAGATTTAGGATATGGTCCTGAAAGAAGCTTTATAGTCTTAAAGTTCCACTGTAGTCAATTATTCTATCCCTTAAAACTCATGTTTAATCACCATAGAATACGCAGAACCATGAATATGCTAATTAGCCCCACCTCCACTCACTCACACCAGCTCAGAGATCCACTCGCTTAACTTGCTGAGGTAAACGCTGCACAATGGTATTGCTCTTTACAACGTCCGACACATAACAGTAATTAATATGATTAGCCTTTGGCTTGACTACATTATCAAACAGCTAATAATGTGTTGCTAATGTTAGACAAACCGTGTTCCCGTTCGCCATCTCAGAGTCAGACAGCTGCCTTCTAACAATCATCAGTAACGCTTAGTTTGAACAACTCAGAACGTCAGTGGAGAAAGGGATATAGTTCATCATAACATACATCATACATTACGCTGTATTGCTAAATCTACCCGATTTTTCCGGGATATACCCAACAGAAAAATATACCGGGATAACCTGGCTTCTCTCACGACTCCCCTGCTAGTTCGCTATTAATTATATGGAAAAGCCCGCGGGCATGTTGATCTGATTGGTTACAAGGTAGTTTGTGACGTCAGAAACACCAGCGATTTCAAACTGTGTTTTTGAGACTGTCTTTGATTCTCTGCCGTTTTAAGGAGAAAATACTCAGTAATGGTGTTCATTTATGAATTTGCTCATGGTTTGCCTTAAAGCATATTAAAAACACCACATAGACATTAACAACATTAAAAACTTGATTTTCACCACAGGGGGTACCAAAGTCAGTCTCAAAAATGTGGTTTGGAAATTGCTGGTGTTTGTGACATCACAAACTACCTTGTAACCAATCAGATCAACATGTGATTGTCAATCAGTGGATCTCTGAGCTAAAGTGAGTGAGTGGAGGCGGGGCTCATTTGCATATTCATAGAACCGCATATACTAAGCAAGGGTGTGGAGTTACATTCAAGCTATTTTAAAGGTGCATTGTGTAATATTTAGGAGGATCTTGACAGAAATGCATAAACATATACATAACTATGTTTTCAGTGGTGTGTAAAGACCTTACATAATGAACCGTCCTGTTTTTATTACCTTAGAATTAGCCGTTTCTATCTACATACAGACCCTTTCCAAAAAATTTGAATATCATGGAAAAGTTTATTCATTTCCATAATTCCATTCAAAACGTTAAACTTCCATAGATTATAGATTCAGGGCCCACAACTTAAACGATTTCAAGTATTTAGTTGTTTATTTGTACATAATTTGGGCTTCCAGCTCATAAAACCCACGAAAACAGGATTTCAAAAAAATTGAATATTACATGAAATCACACAGTAATTACACAGTGATACCATGGTCACTGAACCAGGTTTTGGTTCTTTTGGCAGTGTGGGCAGGAGCAAATCCTGCTGGAAAATGAAGTCAGCATCTCCATAAAGCTTGTCTGCTGAAGGAAGCATGAAGTGCTCTGAAAAAAAAATGGTAGACGGCTGCATTGAGTGGACAGCACAGTGGACCAACACCAGCCGATGACATGGCTCCCCAAACCAACACAGACTGTGGAAACTTCACACTGGACTTCAAGCATCTTGGATTGTGTGCCTCTCCATTCTTCCTACAGACTCTGGGACCTTGGTTTCCAAATGAGATGCAAAATTTGCTCTCATCAGAAAAGAGGACTTTGGTCCACTGTGCTTTATTAAATCCAGAGTCAACGCAGCCGTCTACCAGGACATTTTCAGAGCACTTCATGCTTCCTTCATTTTCCAGCAGGATTTGCACCTGCCCACACTGCCAAAAGAACCAAAACCTGGTTCAGTGACCATGGTATTACTGTGTAATTACTGTGTGATTTCATGTAATATTCAAATTTTTTGAAATCCTGTTTTCGTGGGTTTTATGAGCTGGAAGCCCAAATTATGTACATATAAACAACTAAATACTTGAAATCGTTTAAGTCGTGGGCCCTGAATCTATAATCTATGGAAGTTTAACGTTTTGAATGGAATTATGGAAATAAATAAACTTTTCCATGATATTCAAATTTTTTGGAAAGGGTCTGCACACCACGGGTCCCCTTACATTGAAATGCGCGACATGTTTCTACAGTAGCCCTAAACGGACAAACGCCATTCGTCACCATGTTGTGCTTCGTGCAAAGATGCTAGCTAAAGTCAACGAATAAAACACTGACAGAGTAACATTAATTTTGGCAATAACATATCGTTATACTGAATAATTAAGTAGACCTAATTTTTTTTACATTTATCTTTGTAAAGAAACCTCATTGCTTAAAGGTACAATATGTAAGATTTTTGTAATAAAATATTCAAAAACCACTTGCACAGTGTGATACATTTCATGCAGTTGTGTACTTACATTATCCCAAAAGTTCCCAAGGATTTGTAAATCCAGAGAAATTTCAGTTTTTAATAATGGCTCGTCCCTGGTCATTGTCGCCTATCAATGCGCTATTCGCCCTATCTCGAGTCCAGGCCGACAGACCCGCTCGAGTCCGGGCCGACAGACCCTCTCGAGTCCGGGCCGACAGACCCTCTCGAGTCCAGGCCGACAGACCCGCTCGAGTCCGGGCCGACAGACCCGCTCGAGTCCAGGCCGACAGACCCTCTCGAGTCCAGGCCGACAGACCCGCTCGAGTCCAGGCCGACAGACCCGCTCGAGTCCAGGCCGACAGACCCTCTCGAGTCCAGGCCGACAGACCCGCTCGAGTCCAGGCCGACAGACCCTCTCGAGTCCAGGCCGACAGACCCGCTCGAGTCCAGGCCGACAGACCCGCTCGAGTCCAGGCCGACAGACCCGCTCGAGTCCAGGCCGACAGACCCTCTCGAGTCCGGGCCGACAGAGGTGATTTTTTGGGTGATCATGACAACTTTATTCTTCATGAAATTCGACAATAATTGTTTTATTAAATTCTAATTTGGTAATTGATAAACCTGTATGTAGACAGAATAAGATATAGTTGAAAGCCTAGAAACATCAGTTGTAAAGTACATTGCTTTCATTTTTAATTAACTCTTTAAGCAGCCCAAGAGTTTCCTTTGAAAGGCTCGCGAGATGGAAAATGAAGTATCCCGGGCCTTTGGTTAAGAGATTAGAGATTAGTTAGGAGTCAACTAACCTTCTGTCAATCTCTTTTCTTTAGCCTGGGTATCCCATACCTTTGAGTCGAGACGCAGGTGCAATGTTGCTGCTACAAAAGTCTCCAACTAGCACACATATCATACAGTTATATGACATGTTGTCATGTAAGATAAAGACATCCTGGTTCTGGAGTATCCACATCACAGCATGACCTTGTTTCAGTACATCCAACGAAACCGAGGTCGCCTGACAGAATGCGTAGTGAAACACATCATTCGGCAGATCGTTGTTGCGCTGCAGCACTGCATGGATCATGGTGTTTATCACGACACACACATGAAGAACATTCTCATCTACCCACAC
The DNA here is from genome assembly GCF_965113295.1 of Leuciscus leuciscus. NCBI lineage: Eukaryota > Metazoa > Chordata > Actinopteri > Cypriniformes > Leuciscidae > Leuciscus > Leuciscus leuciscus. The sequence continues at coordinate 11,045,342 of NC_138724.1, read as the reverse complement.
ACCCTGCAAGTCAAGCTGATGGACTTCGGAAGCGCACTGCTCCACGAAGAAAGACGTGAGTCGGCTTCTCGAACACCGTTCACTGTTGATGTGTTTGATGATGTTTTACTAAACACTGGAAATGTATTCTTACAGGAGCTGATGAAGAACCCTTATTAAACTTAGTACGCTGAAAGTACGCTGAGTGGGCCACGACTGAGGACATACGCCACCGGATGTGCTGGTCCCAAGAATAAGCCGTTGGTCTTGGAAAAGGTCACGTCTGTCCAAAGGACCAACAACAAGAACGAAATGGAAATAACATTGCTTGAAAAACATATAGAGCACTAAAATTATTAGTGTCAATGATGAGCAAAGTGTAAAACACAACGGATTGACAATGAATGTTTAGCAATGAATAAATGTTCATGGGCATCCAGAGAATATCATAGTAACTGCAAGAAATGCTGTGTATTTCATGGTTACATGACCTTACATGAACTACATTTCTCAAAATCTGTTTATGAGTGTCTATAAGGACAAACGTGACTAATCAACTGTCTTCTGAAAACTTTGACCGAATACCTGGATCTTTTTGAAAAACTTCATGACAGAGAGACACGGATCACCTTTGATGCCATTTTCAATCATGACTGGTTTAAATAAAAGAAATCCTTCAGCGTTTATCTTCTCTCTTATTTAGCCTTTTAAATTTTGCGCAGTAGTCAGATCCCTGTCACCCTAACGGAACGCAGTGAAAGGGAGTGGGAGTGATTGACAGCTCATATTAACCAATCTAAAATCTGCTTTAAAGTTAAGAACGTAAGGATGAAGTTTGGTTGGTTATGTAACGTTGGATAGAATGATGGTCTCTGGTCTGGCCACCGCGTATCAGCGCACATAAGGTACACACTCTGCAGTAATTTGCAAACGTTTTGTTGAGAAATGAAAACAGGTCGCACCACAACCATTATTTGCACTTGCACAAATGCTCCCAAATATATTTTTAGGTCACACAGATTAAATTTCAGGAGCATATGCGACCAAAATGGTCGCAATTTTGAGCCTTGCAAGGAGATCAATGTAATCGAAAGAACCATCAGACACGATGTGATGATATAAGACTTCCCGGTGAAGTCTGTCTCTCGATGTGTTGCACGTTGTCCCTGGGTCGAACTGATGGGGCAGTGCAGGCTGTGTGTTGTGGTGTTGTGCACGCCACCTGTGTTGGTGGTAGCAAAAGTGGTGGTGGATGTATGTCCGCCCATGTTGCTATTTCCACATAATTCGGTGCACGTGTAGACCACCTGTGCTGCCGAAGTGCTCGGCATTTCTGCCGTGATTAAGGCTTCTGCCTGCTCAATTACCTCCGTACTAATTCGGCTCTGAAAATTTCTACCCGCCCAACCAGCAGCTATCTCAAAGGCCTTGGACCATTCTGTGTGATTTTTTTGTTTGCAGATGTTCTGCAAAGCCTCTTCTACCAGGGTTTCATAGAGCTGTTCTAGAATCAGTTGAGTGGTGAACGACCAGTTTTTGGCATTGCCTTCGAGCATCAAGCCAACCTGCTCTCCGGGGAACGCTGGCCTAACCGTGTTTGTGAGCAGCCGCTCGAGTCTCTGGAAAGTGATTGGCTGGTTGTTGGTCACTTTTGTGGTCACTTTACTCAAATGATGCACTAATCTGATGTTATCGTAAAATGATTTGATCGTGCTTTTGACTGCTGGTTGTGCGGGTATGTACTCAATACTCTGTGTGAATCTACGGGACTTGAGCCTTCCCTCAAATCTGTCTTTTTCCTGAGGGAATTAGCGAGGGGTTCTGTCCCTTTTCTTCTTTTGTAGTGGTGTTTCCCTGTCTAAAGAGATGTCTATGTCTTTAAATCTACCACCATGGTTTATAAAGGAAACCTTTTTGTTTCCCTGGTTGGAAAAGGAACGTGAGGGGAAAGCTGGCTATTATTAAACCGCTTGTTAAAAAAACGCAACTTGATCCTACAGAATTAGTCAATTACAGTCCGATCTTAAATCTACCTTTTCTGTCAAGGATACTAGAAAAGGCAGTATCTTCACAACTATGTTCCTTTTTAGAAAGAAATGATATCTGCAAGGATTTTCAGTCAGGGTTTAGACCGTACCATAGTACTGAGACTGCTCTCATTAGAGTCACAAATGATTTGCTCTCATCATTCGATCGTGGTTGTATCTCTATTAGTGTTACTCGATCTTAGTGCTGAATTTGATACTATTGACAACAAAATTCTTTTAAATAGACTTGAAAATAATGTTGGCATTAGTGGAATTGCATTAGCATGGTTTAAATCATACTTATCTGACCGTTATCAGTTTGTAGCAGTAAATTAAGAGATGTCTTATCGATCACAAGTTCAGTATGGTGTACCACAAGGCTCAGTACTAGGACCGTTGCTGTTCACTCTGTACATGCTACCCTTGGGAGATATCATTAGGAAGCATGGCATTAGTTTTCACTGTTACGCTGATGATACTCAGCTCTATATTTCTTCACGCCCTGACGAAACTTACCAAGTCACAAAATTAACGGAATGCATAGGTGATATAAAAAATTGGATGACTAGTAATTTCCTACTACTTAATTCAGAAAAAACAGAGATTCTAATTATTAGACAAAAACCTTCCTCATGTAATAACCTAGAATACTGTCTAACACCACGCCGGAGCGCGTTGAGGGTTTTCTGTTAGAAAGGTATTGTGTTAGCGGCCCCAAAGTTAATAACTTATGATTTTCGCAAAAGAAGTGAATCAATCAGTCGACAATAACTTTATCCTAGAGCTGCTGTAAAGCCAAAACAATCTATGTTACTGTAATTTCCTATTATCAACGTAAAGCTGCTTTGAAACAATTCATATTGTTAAAAGCGCTATATAAATTAGGGTGACTTGACTTGACTTGACTATCTCTTCCCCTTTCTCTTGAGCTCTCTTCTGGGACTCTTGCACGGAAACGTGCATTTGGGTTGAAAGGTAAATAATTATTTCTGTTGAAAACTGGAGAACTACTTGAGAGTCTGAGTCTATTTCGTGGAGTGTGTCTTTGTCTCAACCGGCCTCTAAAGACACCATCCTGTAAGTGCACTGAGAAAATAATAATGTGAATGAAAAATACATTTAAAATAAAATGATCAAACAAGCCTATCGCGACGTTTCGGTATTTATAATACCTTCTTTCAGGCAGGCTTGTATATAAAAAGATAAAGAAAATGTAATATATATTTATTAATAAGATAGTATTTTATAATATATATATATATATATATATATATATATATATATATATAATATTTGTATGTTTATTATATTTTTATAGTAGTGTCTTTGGTTTGTAATACAGCAGAGGGATTTCCGTGTGTCGGCACGTTCTCACACAAACAGCGGAGTGATACAAACGGTGAAAAAAGTCCCAGTGCTGCTATCAGCGCTCGTTGAACGCACGCACTCGGCCAATCAAATTTAAGGACTAGTTGTTGTATCAAAGTAAATAAAGCAAAACAGTATTGATGTAATTTCAATGTTATTAAACGTATAACTATAATGACAGACTGAACATTTGTATCACAATAAAACAATAAAACATTTTAACAAAATAAAAATTGATATTTTATAGAAATAGATATAGAAAATAATATCTAACATGTTAAACTGAAGTAGATGGCTTCAATAAGAAAATAAATCAGTTCCTTGAATCATAAAAGTTAATTTCAGCAAATTTGCATGTATGCACAGTAATTTTGTATAGGCCTATCAGTCATGGGCATATATGACTTCTGTCTTTGATCATTGTTTGACTGATAAACACTCGCCCACTCAGTAACATACAATCATGAACACTCGCTATATCATCCTATTAAGTGAATCAGTTTATTGTTTCATTTTTCTCTCTGAAATTGCTCACAGTTATGATACAAGGGGATTTTTACAACTTTAAATGCATGTTCCTGCTCTGCATGGACAATTTTATTTTATTTTGTCATTAAAGTTTTGCTTCATAACTGTATAAAATAGGAAAGTTCACAACAGGTATTGCTTTATTTTTGTTTCATTTAAACCAGCTGTCTGTAAAAAGGGGGTCGTGAACATCCAAATCTTTCCTGGTCGAGGTACATACAGACAAAAGGAAGCATTTTATAAACAGATACCACATAGACACTGCCAGCGAGCAAAACCTGCGTTGTGTCGTCGCTCGCTTACAGCGTATAGTAGAAAACATGACAGGAAAACAGAAAGAGAAGAAAAAAAATCGCAGAGAGACTAACAGAGGTTAAAGGTGATGGCAGGTGTTTGTTTTTTTCCATTAAAAGATTGCAGATCTGAGAAAATAGTGTGATTTTTGAGAATAGTTACGTTAAAGCCATGCAAAGAAAATGCGTGCATGCACACAGCAATACAAGTCAAAAGCAAAGAGCAGGAACGGCCTTCGACTTTCCCATAGGCCACAACATCATATTTACAGTAGAACTGATCCAAGAACAGCTTTTTTTTGTCATCCATTGTACACACACAATGATATGAAGCTGACATTGATATCGAGAAGTTCATTTCCTCCCCATAGAGGCTAAACTACATTCTTAAAATACTGTTAAATTAGCTTTTTTGTGGTTTGTTTGTTTTTACATACTATTTTGTTCTCTTTTGAAGCTAGGAAAGAAAGATTCGTAAAGTCCACGGTACTTTTACAAATCAAGACATTAGAAAGTTTGTTTAAACAAACAAAATTGTGTTGCCCTGATACAAACAAACACATTATTGTCATAAATAAATAAATAACATTCAAGTTCTCATGTATATATATAACTGGATGATAATAAATAAGGACAGAGATAAAACAGAAGAAAAAATACAAAAATATCCACAATGTATTCAACATTTTTTTTTTTTTTGTATCTGCTGGTAGCGAACATGAGAAATTATCAGAAAAAAAAAGAGAAAAAATAAAACAATTAAACACTGTATTTCAGTGTCTAACCAAATCGATATAACGAAACAAATTGTTCCATCAGGTAATAAATACAGAAATACAAGGATTAAATAATAATTAAATAAAGACAAGCAACACAAGATTTCAAATCTGAATCTACAACAGAACTAAAGCTAGTGTCACATCTAGACATTTTATTTGTACATAATTATGTTCAATCTGTACAACAGAGATTCATTCATTAGGATAAATTCATTCAGTACTATCCCCCCACCCCATCCCGTCCCGAGTCCCAAACTCACTGAAAACCATGTTTCAGTCCTTTTGCAGCAATGATTTAAGATCAAGTGATGTTCTTCAAACATAAAGTCATAAATAAATAAAAGATCACAAATTGAAACGATACAATTTGAAAAAAATCCACATCCCCAGGAAAAGCTCCCAAAGTCATCTTTTCCTTCTCGATGTGGTCTTTATGAATCTGAGTGCAAACATCCTAGAGTTGTCAATGTGTGTTCATGTCTAGTATTTTGAGTGTGAATTTGTTCCAAACCTAGTGAGCTGCCTTGCTGTCCACTGCCTTCTAAAGCAAGACACACACATGATTTCTTTCTGATGGTTTTCCAAATTTTTATGATGAAATAACTCTTTTACAACTCCTGAAAATGTGTCCTAGATGGCAAAATCATGGCCAAAAGTGTGTGCACCAGGCTTTTGATGGTTTCCTGAATCGTAATCTCATAAGTGAACTCTGTGTGATATACAAACAGCACTCCTCACGCCATGTGAACTGGAGACTCATTAGCATGTTGCTAAGCTAACAGATTATTTGAAATGCTCTTCATAGTTAACAACTCGGTGTGACATACAAACAGCGCTCCTCACCTTATGCGCACAGGAGACTCGAACTGACTTCAGTACAGTTGCCATGTTGCTAAGCTCACAACAGCACAGTTCAATTGATTTCAACAGAGTTTGACATTAGCATGTTGCTACATGCTATCAGCACCATTATCTAATGTGCAAAAAAAATACATAAACAAAAATTGGGTAAAATAGTCCTCATTTTAATTAAACTGATTAAAGTGCTTAGCCCGCCATGTTGAATGATTTTTTTGTACAAAGTTTATTGCATTGCAGTAAGGGACTGCATTATAATGTGATCAAAGTGAGGTATCCAGACATCACACCCTGCAAAAACTCATTTCCGGGAGATGGTACAACCCCCACCATAATCCCCCCCCCCAAAAAATGTATACTATTATATTCATTAGCATAAGCTGCCTAACACGGATTTGTTCATGATCTGTGCACCGAAAGTGAAAGTGAAAAAGAGCAGAGGATCTCCACAAAATCACAAAGTGGTCACAGAAGGCGCATTTGAAACGTGGGATAATCCAATGCTTTCTCACGACCAATTCGTACGAATTTGTACGAGTGAGTAAAAGGTGGTTAATTCATACTTGTCTAAACCCCAGTGATGGGTAGGTTTAGGGGCGGGGTCATTCGTATGAATTAGCCACCTCGTAAAATTTTTACGAATTGCCGTGAGACCGGGTTAGATAATCCCAGGTGTTACGGTAATGCGTCTTGGCTGACCACTTGTGATCGGTCCACCGAAAATGCATCTAATACCACATGGAAACAGGCTTTCTCTCTCTGCTTGATCAATTTCCGGGATATTGTATATAATATTGCGTCCATCAGGGACTCACTATCAATCGACTCCCGGACCTTCCGGGACAGGTGTGATGTCTGGGTACAGTATCTTAGAGGCAGCTCACTAAGTTTTGGAACAGAGTCTGTTGGAGCAGCCAGTTCCCACCAGCTGGTCGACCATTTTAACAGGTTAGGATGCTGAGATGATGGTAGGGTAAGCGGTGTGAGTACTTGTATTTTAGTCCTTGTCAAGCGTGGAGAGACCGGAGAGTGGGAAGGGAAGAGTTTGACGAAGGATGAAGAGTCCATCTCCTGGTAACCTGCTTGTTCGTCATGAAAAGTGCCGTCTGTCAATAAATGTCCGTCACAGGATGTGCAGGGAAGTGGGGCAGCGTTTTAATACGTTTTCTGGATAATTCCTAGCAGCAAAGACAAGCCGTCACAAAGGTGAGGAAAACGGGAAGGCAGACGTAAAAGACATGAAAACATCTGGGGTAGAAACAACAGGGGTTCGGGAAGGGGCTGGCAAACTGACATGGCAAAGACGGTGACAGAGGAAATGTGTCTGGATTTGTGTCATAACTTGTTTTTAAACAGTCATTCCATCATACAAAAGTTTGTCCAAATATAAATCCCATCACATCTAAGACATATTTTAGTGCTTTTATGTAGGTACGTTTGAAAAAGCTTGATTGGTAAAGTGTTAGGGCTGCTCCTGTATCCCAAAGGATGCCACCAGCTTGGCATTGTCCCTGGGATTGCCCGGTGGGCATTTAGAGTCACTAGGCTGAGGGTCGTGGTGACGGGCGTTAGATGGGTGTCTGTTGGGCGAGCCAGGTGGAAGAGGCACCTGGCCATTCTTCTCGTCTGAAAAAAGTTGTTTAATTACGTCAAAGAAGTTACTCAATGGGCTGCCTAGGTACACAGATAGGAAGAAAAGGAAAAAAGAGTGAACAAAGAAATGAACAATGGGTTCGCACAAGGAGAAATGGACAAAAAGGGGAAAAGAGATAGGATAGGGAAGAAGACCACGACTTGGAGAAGCTTTGAGGGCCACACTAACTTTTGAAATCCTGTACAAGAAATTAGGCTTCTCTGGTTAAACCAGTTAAAACCAGCTTACGGTTTTACCTAGCTGGTAGCCATTAGCTGGTCCAAGCTGGTTAGTACATTCAAGTTACAATATTTTGTCAGTATCTGTGTTCCCTGGAAACGGAACCATAGGCTTGCTAGCTTTATAGTCCACAAATTGAGCAACATAACTAGTTGTAGTTTAGTTGGTTGATAAGATGGACTAGCAGATGGTGGGAACCTAGCTGAGCTGGTAGACCATCTTGGACGAGATAAATCGCCTTGACCGCCAAATAAATGCATAGCATGTTTTTTTCTAGCCCAAATTCAACTAGGTTCCCACTGGCTAGTCGACCAGTACAGTAGGGTGAACCATCTTATTTCACCACTTTAAGCTGGTATGACCTGCTTTGTCCAGTAGCGTCCTTGACCAAGATGGTGTAACACATCAGCCAGGTCCCCAACAGCTGGTCAACCATCTACATCAGCTTGGACCAGTTAGAGACAAGCTACTGGGTTCACAAACAGAACTACTGTACCACCTTAAAGTCAACGTGAATCAGCATTTGCAACCCATTTTACCTCTGCCACAACATAGTTCCAAGTCATACAGAATATTCAAGCAAAAAAAAAAATCAGCAAAATTTCCTTAACGGGGATTTACTTGGTGAGGTTTAGGATGTTGAATATTACTTTTGAGGAGCCTTTCATCAAGGTCAAGTTCATCCCAAAAGCATCTTTATGGTAATTTGCTATTATTGAAGTACCATATACTTTAATATTAACTGCAATTATATTACTCATTAACTATTGGTGAGACAACAGTACCTAAAACAGATACACTGCTTTGGCTAACACTATTTTTGGCCTAGGTGAGGGCAGTTAAAAAGGCAAGTTGCTTAAAGAGATAGTTCACTTAAAAAAGAAAATTCTGTCATCATTTACTCACCCTCAAGTTGTTCAAAAACCTGTATGAATTTCTTGTTTCTGCTGAACACAAAAGAAGATATTTTGAAGAATGTTGGTAACACGACAGTTGATGGACCCCAATAACTTCCATAGTAGGGAAAACAATACTATGGAAGTCAATGGGGACCATCAACTGTCTGGTTTCTGACATTCTCCAAAATATCTTCTTTTGTGAAAGAAATTCATACAGGATGGAAACAACTTGAGGGTGAGTAAATGATGACAGAATTTTCATTTTTAAGTGAACTATTCCTTTAAGCAAGTAATTACACTTTTCCAAAAGATCAACGTTTGTTTTTTCTTTGCAGTAATGTGCACTGAAAATCATCTGCAATAAGACCAGGAACAGTAAATAGGGTTGGGTTCAATTTCATGTTGACTTTAAAGATGGTTTTAGCTGGATTTTCTGGTAGGGGTGAAGCACATGGGCACACACGGCTTTATATAGCCAACATGAGAGAGGCTAGATAATTAGAAAAGGCTCTAAAGTAATGAGTGAAGCGATGTGTCATCTGTACACTCTGTCACTGCAGAAAGAACGACACATAGATCAGTCAGGAAACCCACACATGGGTAGAACGTACCCTTTAATCTTTATTCTGCTCACTTCTCCATCACACAAGCCTATGAAGTGTCATCTGTCCGGTTCAATTATACACCATATTCCACAGGCGGAATATACAACAAGATATCATCATGAAGCAACGCTGTGTATTCTGTAATTATGTTAATGAAAAATCTTTTTTGATGGATAGAAAGACTACAATATCTACAAACATTTTCCGTATATGTCAATACAGAGACTGCTGAGCAATTATGTAAACAAGCTAATAATTAACTAAAAAAAAGAATAAATTACAAAAACCTCAAAAACTTTGGCAAATGCAGTGACTAGTTCTTTCACTTATTCTAGCAGACTTTATGTCAACTTTTTGTTTCTCGACAGGCTACTAAAAACCTGTGCATTCTCATTCATGAATTCTGGCGATTCTGGCAACTGGTAACGGCAATTTTCAAAAGTTCTTGGCATTAGTGTGTAACATGCACCAGACGGTCTGGTCCATCTGAGGCTCAGACTAGCCTACAGCCATCTCTGACTGCATTAGAAAACCCCCTTTGTACTTGACTTCAGATTCTTCCAAACTCATGACTACACATGCAACCATAATTACACAAACTGGCACACCGTCAGTGGTGTAGGGTTCATTTGAACATTATCAGAGCCTCTGGTGTACATATGTATAGCCTCGTCTGTTTGGAGCACATAGCCAAGAAACTAAGACCAGGTTTGTAAGCCACACACACTTATGTACTGTGACCGCCAGTTTCTGTTGTGCACATCTTAGTGTTTTAGTGCACACAAAACTTAAAGAAATCAAAGTAAAATTGTGTTGCACTTACTGATTCAATCACGTTACATGTGAAAGGGTATTTATTATGGCTGGGTGCACTTTAAATTTTATGTAATACATGGCATGCATGATAACAAGTGTTGTGATTTATATAAGGAAAAATGCAGTGTGCGTAATAAAGTAATTCAGTGGCCCCAAAAACCTGTTGGATACTTAAAGGGATAGTTCACCCAAACACGAAAATTCTGTCCTCATTTACTCGCCATCATGTCTGCAGAAAAAAGAAAGTCATGCAGCTTTGAAATTATATGATGGTAGTAAATAGCTATGTTTCCATCCACCGATTTTTATACGCATTTTGGGATATTGTATTTTTTTATGGAATTTTTAATGCTGAATGGAAACGCCAAGATGCGCAAAAAAAACCTTTAATTGAGGAGAACCATTTTTTCCCCGATAAGAAGTCACATGCATAAACCACAATGGAAAAACATTTACCAAATAAATTCCTCGATGCTCAAGAAATAACTCACGTGACTTTGCCTCAACAGTGTATAAATGGATTGTATGGATTATAAAAAGATTGTATAAATGGACTAACCAGTGCACAGCATCTCAAATGTTGGTTTGATCATTCTGAAATGCCTGAGCCAAAGTCTGTCATCAGAATGATGTGATAAAAGGACCTCCCAGAAGCGTCTCAAGCAATTGCGTTCCCAAAAACCAACATCCGAACGCAAGATAACAGGGCAGTGTTTATTGTGTTTCGTCTAAGCATTTATGTCATTTATAATGGAGGAAAAAAGAGCCACAGTGGCTTCCCTGATTGCAGCAAATTTAGTCAATTTTGCACCAATTTCCCAGGTAGTGATGATTTTGTGCATACGTTCGCAACTTTGGATGGAAACATATATTGGTGACTTAATCTTAATTGTTGAGAGTGAACTACCCTTTAAGTCTTACTTAAACTGTCTGAATGTCATTGTATTAAACCGATGGTTCTCAGCCAGGAGGCCTCGGCAAACTGCAGGATGACTTAAAAGTATTTAAATGAATAAATTGTTATTAATATATTAACATAATAAAAAGCTGTGTTTTGATAATCTACATTAAAATTCGAATAAAAAAACAAAAAACATATGAAATCGAGATTTAAACTGTGATCATACCTCTTTCCTCCCCCTACACACTACTCACAGTTTCTGTTAATAAAAACAGTTTCTGTTTTGTCATAATTACAGCATAATGGAAATATCTCTTTGAATATTGTGTTGAACCACTGTATTAGATAACACAATATGAAAGCAAGTGGCTGTATTTTAAAGAATGATAGCACAAGCATGCTTTTCAAGCAAAACATTTCACAAAAAAAACCCTTTTTTTTTGTAAATGCCAAATTGGATTGATTTGTTAGCTAATGCAAAGACATTCACACATTTTTAAGTGTTAAGTGTCTCAATACTCTTTTTGTCCACTGTAATTGTGGTACAATTTGGTGTATTTAACACACAAGCCGTAAGAGTCTTACCACACTTTGACTTTGCGACTTTACCAGTTTTTGCAGCGCACTGAGAGTTCTCTGGATACATGTGTGAGAGAGAAACGTGTGTTGACACCGAACAAAACTTTTGCAAATAAGAGCAGCCTTAAAAAAAGTTGAAAATTCCCTAAATCTTTTTGTTTTTGGGTTTATAAATCGGATCAGCGCATTAGCACATTAAATTTGCTGTGTGTGCTCTTCATCATGCCCAAGTGAAGCAAATGAGCAATTTCCCATTAACAAGCATGGGGCCTGATGTCTTCATCTAGACCACATTAGGGGCGAGAAGACTTCGGTTGAGAGGTTATTAGACAAGTTTGTGTGGATGATTATGCTTGTTTGGAATAAAAATAGTTTTATGAAACTAAAGAACATTAGGAGGTTAGTTATACACACAGAAAACCACAACCTCCTCCACAAAATAACATAATTAAATCAGTGATTTTAGTTTATTTATTAATGTTTATTTTTGGACCGGTACGTGCAATCTGACTGCAGTGAGTATGTGCCATTCATCTGTGGAGTGCTGTAGTGCGTTCAAACCACAGTGAGTCATACAGCGCTGAAGGAGACATGAAGAGCAATGAATGTGACATGTCTGCGCGAAAGGGAAGGAGAAAGAGAGATAGACAGTGAAAGGGAACAGAGAAGGACGACAGGAGGAGAAAAAGGGAAGATCTACTCTCTTGAGATGGTCTGGAATGTCTTCCTGTTGCCCAACACTACCTGAAATCTCCCCAAAGTGGCAGTAACAAACACTGTTGATGACTGCTCCACCCTCTTGTTATGATATACTACTTAATGATAGGTAGAAGTTATAACTAATATGTGTACATACAGTGGGGTCCAAAATACCATTAGCAAAAAATGCTTAAATATTTAGCATTTTTAGATCAGCATCTTCTGAAGGATCGTCACAGGATTAAATTAGATTTCAAAAATATTAAAATAGAAAACAATTATTTTAAATTATAATATTACTGTTTTTTCCCCTATGTTTTTGATCAAATAAATGCAGCCTTGGTTAACATGAGAAACTTATTATAAAAGTTATAAGTATATATATATACATATTATATCTTGTTTTCTGGGGGGGAAAAAAATCTAGATTAAGTGAGTTTTTGCTTGAAACAAGCTAAATTATCTGCCAATGGGGTAAGAAAAATAATTGTGTTTCTGTTTGAATTAAGATAATTTTTTCTCACCCGATTGGCAGATATTTTTGCTTTTTCTAGGCAACAATTCACTTAATTTTGATTTATTTACCCAGAAAACAAGACATCATATTTATGGCATTTAATCATCTAGTAAGTGCATCGATTTAAGAATTTTTAGATATTTGGACTAAAAACAAGATAAAAATACTAAGTAAGAAAAGCATTTCTTGCAGTGTACTTAAGATGGACTGTGACGCTTTATTTTCCTCTGATCACTGTAAAGCTGCTTAAAGGTGACTTGACTTTTAGAACAAATAACAGGAAAAGTATCAAAGTTGCTAAATATACAGCAACTAAATATCTTTGGAGTACAAATAATATTGTTCCAATACTAGAACATCTGTGTTGGTGTTCATTTGATAAAACCTAAAAAGTTGGGTTATATGTATTGGTTTTGTCTATAAGATGTTGTTGTTCATCTACCAGACCAGTAGGTGGAGCTGTTATCAGGGAGATGGTTGGGACACCCCAAATATCATCATGTGTCAAGAAGAGAGGACGTACACAGGGAAAACGAAGAATAGGATGAAAAAAGTGGCTTTCTTCTCTTTTCTCCTCTGACGAACCACATAATCAGCTGTTCATCCTTGAAACTCTGAACAGTTTGAGGTATTAGAAGAAAAATATTGTCCCAAAACTTGATATTTTAATTGTAATGTACCTAATTTGTGTCTTATGTGTTCTGTTTGGGTTAGCACAATAGCTGTCGGATAAAACTGATGGGGACAAAGCAAGACTTCCGTTTTTGGGTTATACCGACCTGAAACTGTACAAGAAACCTTTATATTACCAGCCCAAATCTATCACCCAACAAGGACACAGTCCCCCAAAGCTAGAAATCATGAAGCTGAGGTGCCCAGGTTTGGAGAACTGTCAGGGAATGCTACCGCTAATGCCGCCTAAGAAATGGGAGCATCGGTGTGGCCGAAGGGAATCACCAAGAACTGGAAAACTCCCCATCTCTTCTAGCGCCTGCAGGGTTTGCTTTAGGGTGGGATCATGTGGAGAATACTGTGATGCTGTGCTGCGGTGTGCTGTGGTCGAGGGGTGCGGGGACATGCGTGATGAAGGAGAGGCATATGAAAGGGAACATGGGGCTCGGGCGGGGCGGGGGAAGGGACAGGGGATTTATACTCACCAGACAGCTGTTGGACCCCCGGCTGGTCTTGTGTGCTTAACAATTGCGCCTGAATCGTCTCTACCACCCGCTTAAAGCGCCGACTTGGACCTACAATAAAGTGTAACAGGTAAAAAAGAAAAGAGTCTGTTGACATTTTCTTGTTGAAACTGGTTGGGGCGGTGTTTCCTTAAGACGGATTAGTTGACTACTCATTCAAGTCATGTTTGCACCATAGAAAAAAGAGAAATTATCCACAGACAGAAAAATCTAAATTAGGATCATGAGCCCTTGAAGCTTTTCAGGAATCTGACAGGAATTTATTGTAAAACTACTTTACTGTAACTTGCGGTCCTTCTTATCTCAGCTAGGTGGACAACAACATGGGCCACACACTGCAGAAGAAAGAGCTGCTATTGACGCTATCATGTGGAGACATAATGAATATTAATGGAAGAAAGTAAAAGAGAATGATGTATTAGCCAATACTTCTACAACATATTTTTAGGTGTTCTATTTATCTTAGTTGTTATTCCAACTTCTGCAATATACTGATGTTATAATTGGTGTGTGTAAGAGGTTATTTGGCTCAATCTGAGAATTAAATGGAAATGTTTCTAAAGGTGCTAGGTCACATTGGCCCTATTTACACCCGGTATTAAGATGAGTTTTGGTCAATCTGATCACAAGTAGACGAGGGAGACACAATCCTGTTTAAACCTGGTGTTTTAATTCGTCTCTTTTGTCCACATCTGTCCTGATTTCTTCGAGGGGAGGGTCTATGTAGTGTAAATGTATGTTTTTTTTTTTTCAGATCTTTCGTCTAAGTTAGCCAAGACTAAGTGTACACTGTCAGGAATGGGCTTTACATTAAATATTCACAATATATTTGCAATGATTTTGCTGGTGATACAAAAATACATCTCTAACTTTAAGTTTCCTCAAGACAATCGGTCTCATTCACTAACCATGCGTATGCACCAATTTGTGCGTGAAATCAAACAAATGTTTTCACAAACAAATCATAATTGATCTACATCATAAATGTGTTCTCAATTACATTATATATATATATATATATGCATCATATGTTTGCTAAGCCTAATATATGGCCCTTACATTGAGATGGTTTAGGTTTACATTTACATTTATGCATTTGGCAGACACTTTTATTCTTGCTTTCCCTGGAAATCGAACCCATGACCTTGGCGTTGCAAGCACCAACGCTCTACTGTTTGAGCTACAGGAAAGGTTTGTTTTATGCAAATGACTGACACTCATTTAGAATACTCCAAATATATTGCCATTAGAACAAGATTAAGAACAAATTGTTGTGGATTAGTTAAAAGTTCTCCTAATTATTATTGGTGAATGAGACCCAATGTCATTAAACTACGCTGTAAAATTCTTTACAAGAAAATACTATTCACGTCTTTCTACTTCAAAACTTCACATTAAATCCAACGTGTTGCCGTTTCTTTGTAATTATAACATTCATTAGCAATTTCTAAGTGAATTTTATTTTTAAAGTAATCCCTTCAACAAAATTCACGAGTTGTTTCATGATCCCATCTGATGGCTGTTATCACTCAAACATATTCCCCCGTGGCATTTTTCATGTATTAAAATGTTTAAGTAATAAACAGAATTTAACCTTCTTGTATAGTAACAATGTATTGTTGAATAGAAATGTATATATTTATATTTATATTTATAACCTTTTAAATGAAACGTTTTGAATCTATTTGGCACCAAAGGCTTTTCGGTCAAAATTATGGCTAAATATGACTGAAAAAATACCTTAAATAAGCTATTTCAGAGCAAATAGATCAATATCGAGATGCATACTGATCCTCAAAAGGCGGAAAAAATTTCAAGATATATATATTTTTTAGCTTTTATCATCCAACTGTACTGCCAAATTGACCAAATCTGTGCTCTACCAGGGATTGTTTTCCTTTTAAAAATACGGTTGCAAATTGAATGTGATTATCCCAAATAAGATTCTAAAAAGTAAAAATAATTCACCTTTTTCACTTTTTCCCACAGCTATTTTCGTGTTTTCTAGCTACACTCGCGATCTAAGAGCTTAATGATTGATGATGTTGATTGCGGTTGCGTGTGTTTACCTGAGAGCAGAGTAAAGGTGACTGAATAGATGCCGTTCTCCTTGGTGGTCACGGTGCTCTCGGTGTACGTGATGTCAACCTGAAACTTAACAGGCTTTTGGAAGACGGTGGGACCGGCTGTGGATTTGTATTCGGCCCGAAAACTCGTCTGCGAGACGACGCTGTGACTGAGGCTGGGTATCTGAGGGAGGAGAAAGGAAAAGCTCGATTAGCTCTTACATATTTGGAAGCACCTACGAGGAGCCTCTATGGAAACTTCTGGCTATTTATAACTTTCGTGTAGCCGCAGGTGAGGAAAACATCACTAACCATGACAAGCAAGTTTTTTAAACAGACATTTAAACCACTTGCCGGTCTAAATGACACACTAAACTCCTTTCCCCTTTCCACAAACCTCTCGAGGCACAACATCTATATGCTAATGATTCATGCCCTGCGTTGATTTTCCATTGACCTCTAATGAAAGAGGCAGCCACAGGGAAGGATGGAAACATCACACACTAGCATTTTACAGAAATGAAACACAAATCAGAAAGGTGTTTGCAAACGTAAAAACACAGGCTTCCGGCCAAGCCTATCAAAACTGCTGCGACGAGGAAAGTCTTTCGATCTGATAGAGGGAACGTAGAAGCATATATTCAAATATTCATAGCTGTCGTTCCCAACATTGGAATTAAACGGGATTGGAGCCATGCAAAACAGATTGCTTACCGAGAGAAAGGCGTGGACGATGTCGGCTTTTATAGAGCTCAGTGGCTTGTCCCTAATAACCACGAAGATCTGTTCTTCTTTCTCTAGGTTGATGAAGTTACCAAACCAAGATTTTTTGGCAAGTCTGCAGGGTGAGAGAAATACAAAACATGAGCTTTTTATGAAGTCTTCAGGGGATACAAGATCAGTCCATATCAGAGCTCAGAATAAGACAGATCCTATGGCGCTTATGCAAAATAAATTGATATTGAATAATTTATAAAAGGGACTCCATGAAAGATCGGCACACCGCAGAGCATCCACCATGAATTTACATGATGAACTTTGCATGAGGTTATATTGATGGCTGTGAGAAAAATTTTATGAAGTCGTACAAAAATCTATAAGATGCTCTTGTCGCACAGCTAAAAAAAAAAATGCTTGTACATATTCACCCTGGTTGGTGTTTTGCTCCTAAAATGCATTTTAGGAAGTCAATTGTTATAAAGGCCAAAATATGAATGCATCATTTTTTGTGCTATAAATTTAAGAAGACTTGTAAAATTGGCTCACGTATTTAGTGGCGTACAAGTTGCTATGATCTCTATAAAGTATTTCTCAGTCAGATAATGCTGCAACTTTAGTGCGTTCTTCTCAGAGCAGCCCTTTGAGTTTCATTTAGCTAAAAAAAAAAATAGCTCGGAGTATTTATCTTTGATTTAATGAATGGAATATATATTGTTTACCATTAACACCCATTAACTGTTGCAATTCATAAAAGATTTTGTACAGGTTTAAATATCTTTGGAATGTTGCTATGTTTCTATCACTAAAAATGTAAATGTGAACAAAAATATACTTAACTGTAAATTTGTGCAAATGTATATTTATACATTTGAATAAAATGTCTATATATATATATATATATATATATATATATAAAACATTGGAGGCATTACATTGATTAAAAGCGACAGTAAAGACATTTATTATGTTACAAAAGTTTTTATTTTTATTTGTTTTATAAATGCTGTTCTTTTAACCTCTCTGTTCATCATAGATTACTGAAAAAAAAATCAGGAATATCAGTTTACTCAAAATTATTCCTGAATTTGTTTTAAACATTGATAATATTAAGAAATGTTTATTGATATTTTGTGTCAGTGGCCATGCTGACTTAGCAGTGCTAGGGTATTTAAATACATAAATCCAAAAAATATTCCTGCATATTTCTATGATACATTTCAGAGTCTAAGCTGCCGTTATATGCATTTGTAACCCATATTTAGAGAAAGCATTGTTAAACAACTGTTGCAATTTTGCTGCAGTAGTTCTCCGAGAATGAAATCATCTCTGTTGATGGAAAATCAACCAAAACTCCTGGTGTTTAAACTAGCAGCTGTAATTTGGTCTTGTTTTAGCATATAAAGGAATAACTGTCTGTCTAAACATTATTCTAGCTCTAAAAGGCTTCAGTCCGCCAGTGTTGTGTATCAACAAAGCACAGTCGCTCACAACTTAGCTTCCAGAAACTGATTTATGGCAGAGGATGACAAAAGAAAGCAGAGAGTGCTGCGGCTTATCCAGCTGGCGCGGAGAGCGAGAGAGAGGCGGATAAGTTATGGAAGACAAAATAGAAAACAAAAGAGGATGAGGCATCACTCCGTGGGGGAGAGAGTTTGTGACTGCTGTCTGCCGTGTGCTGAGACCCTCGGTGGGAGAAAG
Organism: Leuciscus leuciscus; assembly: GCF_965113295.1. NCBI lineage: Eukaryota > Metazoa > Chordata > Actinopteri > Cypriniformes > Leuciscidae > Leuciscus > Leuciscus leuciscus. The sequence continues at coordinate 11,026,941 of NC_138724.1, read as the reverse complement.
ATATGACAGAGCTTCCATTAGAGAGGAAAAAACACTAAATGGTTTAACAGAGGCAAACATAACTCACAATGATTTCTGAAGTGCTAAGGGGGTTTTACATCAACACTGTTGTTGGGTGAGTATTGTTCAAGGTCTACAATTCGTCTTTTTCAGAGGAGGTTTCTTGCCGGCTGTATTTTGAGGTGTTTCCAGCACAAAACTGACTTAATGGTAAGCTGGAAAAGCACTATTGCATGTTCATGGAAACCAAATGTCCATATAAGATATATATAAGAAGAGTTCAGATGCAAAAGCCTCTAAGTGCCATCTGAAATTTTCTTCTAGAATGATCATTTTTATCAAGCTCGTATATTTAAGTTCAGTAATTTCACTTAAATGACAATTAATAGGTAATTTTCATAGCCATTTAAGTGAAATTACTGAACTTAAATATACAAGCTTAATAAAAATGATAATTTTAGAAGAGATATATATATATATATATATACACACACACACACACACACACACACGAACAAAGAATGAACGATCCTTCTACAGCATTTATTAATCATAGTAAATGTTATTATCAACATTTACTATACATTATTCAACTCAAAAGTTGTATTTGTTAACATTAGTTACAAGATCTTGATGAAAAAATGTATGCACCTCTTGATGGAAATAAATGTTGTGATGTTATTTCCATCAAGAAGTGCATCAATTTTTGTTTAAGATCTTGTATTGACAATCCAAAAGAGTCCAGCACTCTGTAAAGTCTCCTCCAGCACATCCCAAAGATTTTCAATGAATTTAAGGTCTGGACTCAGAAGAGCCGATTCATGATTCTTCATGCTCCTCCCAACCATTCTTTCACAAATTGATCCTGATGAATCTTGACATTGTCATCCTGGAATATGGCCATGATGTGTCTTCCTACACGGTTATTTAAGAAATGAAAAGCTACACACTCCATCAATTAGGGTTAGAAGAACTGATGCCAAACATATAACAAGCTAGAAACAGAATAATCACTGAAATAATGATCCAATCATAGACTTTTAAGCATTTGCCCATTTAAAGCCAAACAGTTTTTTTTTTTTTTTTTGGTCAGGCATATATATATATATATATATATATATATATACTGTATATATACAATTCAATTAATAGCTTTTTATTCAATAGCTTGATAAAAAGTCAAAGGAAAATCCATGACAATATAAAAAGATGTGTACTCACTCTGGGGAAGACTCTGGCGTGAGGCTGGACATTTCCTCTTGAGTGGGAACTGTTCAGAATAAAGCAAAGATGTTTTTGTCATTCATCAAGGTCGTATGACTTTCAAATAGTTCTTTAACTAATTCAACATCTCACTATGTAGGGCATCCATAATTAGAGCCTGTTGAGTTGCATGCAACGGAGTATTTATCACAGGCTTAAAATTTATGCCAACAATAAAACTGGATCATTAATAGGTCATATGCAGTAAAAGGTATTTAGAAATGCAAACTGATGCTACTGAAACAAAGTGAGGTGGTAACCATGGAAGCAGGCTTATTATTAGTTTTACAGTCAGTATATGTAAATGAGACAATTTAGCCACAACAAGCATTAAACAAATCCAGTCAATCTGGAGGAGCTTTATTTTAGGTCTATAATGACCCGTGACCCTACATAGGACAAGTGGTTAGGAGAATGGATAGATGGATGGATGAATTGTAGATTGTTGACTATATCCACCAATTTCTCACGATACCTTGCAGTTTCCTGCGGTGAAAGCGTGGCGAGCCCAGGAAGCTGTTCCTGATGGAGTTGAGGCGAGTCTTCCATGGCATTCCCCCGATGGAGGGGCTGGGGGGTGGCGTAGGGGTCGGCGTTCCCGCTGGGCTGTCCTTAGGCGTGTGCACGGGCGTTCCTTTGGGGGTAGGGATAGGGCTGCCCCTTGGAGAGGGGTGGGGGGTCACCTGTATGGTAGGGATAGATTTGGTGGTGTGGTCAGAGCCGGGCACAGGGTGGAAGTGGTGTAGACGGATGGGGGAAAGAGGGACAACAGGCCTAAAAGGGACTGAGAGCGTAGGGGGAGTGATGGAGGCGGGGGTCGCCCGTCGCACCAGTGGGGTGCCCGGAAAACAGGGAGCTTGAGGCTGACACGGAGTCGAAGGTTCTGACTTGGCTGTTAAAATGGGTTCAGGCTCGGTTTCAGGTAAAGGGTTTGATCGGGCGGACTGTAAGGGTTTGTCTTTGGGTTTGGCTGGAAGAGTTTGGGTCTTTGGGTAGGGCAAGAGAAACTCAGATACAGAGTTTGGTGTTAGGGAGTTAGACGTTGGGGGGTTTGCCCCGCTTTGTTCTGAGTTTGGTTTTAAGGAGTTAGACGTTGGGGGTTTTGCCCCGCTTTGTTCTGAGTTTGGTTTTAGGGAGTTAGAAGTTGGGAGTTTTGCCCCGCTTTGATCGAAGTTTGGTTTTAGGGAGTCAGTGATACTAGAACTGGGGGACAAGAGCAGCTCAGTGGACTTAGGCGGGACACAGAACTTTCGGACGGGCTTTAGGGGAAGTCGAGAACCAGAGCAGAACACATCGAGATATTAAGGCACGAGTCACAAAGCAGCCAGGGTAAAACACACAAAAAGGGAAGGAATCATTTAGGGAGAAAAAGGATTCGTGGTGATGCAGAAGAAACAAAAGAATCATGCAGTTAGCCAAGACCGGAGAGCTAAAGATGCAACAAGACCATTGTGAAGAGCAAATCAAGAGTCTTTTCAGGCACACAAAAGAAAGATGCCAATGGGAAAATAAAAAGGGATTAAACAGCAAAATTTCTTCCATGAAATGAGCAACTTGGACATCAAACATGAAATCATGTATGAGAGGTGTGGACAACGTAATTTGCAGTATCTGGGTGAACGATATATAAAAACATCCATGATAAAGAAAAGAAAAAATCGAAGTTCAGTTTAAAACGTGCCAAGTTCTTATAGAAATGTACTCATTATGTTAGATTCATATGGTTTCGAAAAACTTTTATACCATTTTCAACAAAGATTTAAATTTAATAACCCCAAAAATTACATGTGGTGTAGCCATTAAGCAAGAAGTAATAACATACCATATCCATACACATGTGCAACCTGGCGACCTTTCTATGATATAATTTCCTGTTGTAGGTTTCCGCAGTTTTCTGCAGTTTTGTTAAAATATTATTAGATTATATGGTAATCTTAGAATAGAAGATAATTTCTCTTTCATTATTATATAAGGACAGTTGTATCACCCCGCCATTTTTGACTTTGTCCAAAAATAGAGATTCATCATAGTAGGGGTGTATTTAAGTCACTGTATTTATGAATTACATTTCAATGTATTTTTAAATAAATTAATATATAGGGCAAATGATGAGTCATGTCATTGACCAATATGTTTTTGAACTCAGAATCATCTGCTAACAAACTAACGTCAAAGAAAATGCAAGGCCGGACTGCGTCCACATTCTGAATCATTCATGAACCTTTAAAGCACCTGAGCATCTGAATATGAATGTCTCAAATCTCAAATCTCAAAACACAAAACACAAAAGTTGCAGAAATATTTCAAGCACTTTTGTCTCTTCACAGTTGGAATCCAGCAAAGTAATCAAAGCAAACTAATTCACAAGTATTACATTAACCTAATTTATGTCAAACATGAAAATAATGTCTTTAAAATCCTCACTTTTCATGTGACATACAGGTTTAGAGTGAACTTCTAAATCAATTTCCACTTGGAAACTGTTCTATACGTTGCTGAGCTTTAGGGCAAGGCCTCTGTAATCTGTGAGCTGTCTTAAACAAGTCAACTGGAAAAGTTTAGCCAAGAGCTTCTGTGCTAATCAGAGGAGTGGGATTTTCTACAGCCTTCCCTGAGCTGGATTTCCAGCAGATAGGATGAAAGAATATATCTCCATGAAACAAAAACTGCTTTCCTCTACGACTCACTCTTGCGTTCTTCCCTTTCTTGTTTACTTTGCTTGCTAGAGGCCAGAATGCTATTTCCAGGCATCCTACACTTTACGACCAGTTCATTTTCTTGAGTTTTCCAGTTGGATAAGGGCTTAAAAAAAAAAAAAAAAAAAAAAACTACATCCCAATAAAAAACACTAAATTGTCACCAAAACACTCACCTACTAACATCCTAAAGAGTTTGTGTCAAGAGCACTTTGCTTATTACTATCATCTGCCATATATGTATAGTCCAAATTTAAAATGTCACAGCCAAGAAAATAATCCAAATTCGTTTTTTTCTAGAAATCAATACAACGCCACCACTCACAGTCGTGTTGTATGTGCAGTGTAACGGAGTGTGTGATGGTTGCCATGAAGGTGACTGAGCAGCTGCGTGCTGATTGGTGGACAGACAGGAGCAGGTGTGCCGGGGGCGGAGCTTACTCACCCGTGGGCTGCTGAGAGGACTGGTGGAGAGACCAGAGGACGCCCCGCTGATGGACCGGGACCTGTGTGGACACACACCAGAAAACACACACGGTGAGAAGGGACAGGAAGTGAGAACAGTGCTGATGTACTATTATAAAGGGGGAACATTTACCTTATTCCCAGATATCAAGCAATTTAAGCTTTATAAGTCTAACAGTTTACTATAACTTTTTTTTAAACAGCAATTTGGACCTTCAAACCGTTGGACCCCATTGAAGTCCACTATATGGAGAAAAATTCTGGAATGTTTTCCTCAAAAACCTTAATTTCTTTTCGACTGAAGAAAGTAAGACATGAACATCTTGGATGATGTGGGAGTGAGTAAATTATCAGGAAATTTTCATTCTGAAGTGAACTAATCCTTTAAAGGAGCCGGATCATTCTGGACAGAGGGTTGTTTTAATATTATCTATGATAATAATAGTTTTTCTTTATTAGCATTAGAAGTGAACCCCAATGAACATATATAATAATAATTAGAGAAAAAGATCACCAAAAACTATATATTAGTTTTTAGTTAGTAGTTATCTCTTTTAGACAAATGATAAAATTGGTGTTTATATTTAAAACACTAGTCTAGGCTGAGACCCTCTGAGAGGCATCTCTCTCATGTGTGGGTGTTTAGAGGGAGTGATGGCTATGAATCCTGCTGATGCTAAACATAGTTATTTTAATCTAGAGTTATAAAGGGGTGAGTGGAGACATCCAGCATGTGACGTATTGATATACGCAGAACAGCGTATGAAACGAATAAAATGCGAAACCTATATTTAGATGTGAATGGCATTATGTGGTGACTAATCGCCTGGCAGTCACAGCATTAAAATCTTTGTTTACAGATAAATCATCACTAAAAGACATAAAATGAGCTCCAGGAACACAACTAAATGATTATTTAAATGAATCAGTCAATCATTTTTGGAAGCAGTTTGTTTATATTAATCCAATTTCCTCAAATTGATTAGGATATTAACTGACTACTGTTAACATGACATGATTTTTAACTGCAAAATCAACCACATCAAAACTCATATCTCTTTCTCATGAACCTACAATTAAAAAAAACCTCAGTCCTTCCCGTATGCTTCATCACACGGATCCAGCTTTTAAAAATAACATTTCAAAGTCTCTTCTTTCTTTGACACACACTGATCTCATGCATTTTAAAAGTCAATAAACAGCACAAAAACACAAATGATGCAACAGAAAGTCTGTTTCTGAGATCACTTCTAGTTTAAAATGCTGTTTTTAGGAGGTAAATTATGATACTGTGGAAGCTTGTTTCGCCATGAAAAAAAAAAACTATTTAGAAGAAAATTGTGAATAAATTTTTTATACATTGCAATTGTGAATTATAAAGTCAGAATTGCGGGATTTAAACGCTGACTTTTTTTCTCGCAATTGCAAGTTTATATTTCGCACTTCTGACTTTTTTCTCGCAGTTCTGACTTCTCTTCTCAGAAAAGAGAATTGTGAGGTATAAACTTGCAATTGTGTAGCCTGACTACGTCAGACTTCCTACTTCCGCTAATTTCATTTCGCTCCTGTAGTCAGTCTGAGATAGCAGCCTATCTTTCAGTTTTCCACCGGCCTGAAAACAGCCGGGCCAATCAACGAACAGAGGGCGGGCTGAGAGCCGTGACGTAGACGCTGATTGTACCGTGGATGTGTAGATTTACTTCACATAATCTCCAAAACTCATTCACAGCCATGTTCACTTTGGTATTTCGCTCGATGGTTTAGTTTTTGCATCATACATGCGTTTACAGTGGAAGTTAGATGCGGCTGAGCATGCGCATAACACACGCCATAACCAAACGTTATGTGATTGGCTTACGGGTAACCAATGATTTTAAACTTCAGACAAGCGCCCCCCCCCCCCCCCCCCCCCGCGAGAGAGAAAACACTTCTCTATTATGCTATTCCGGACTCTGTATACGAAGCAAAGTGAAGTAGCAGAGTCTGGTATTACCAGGCTAGCAATTGTGAGTGATAAACTCAGAATTGCGAGATATAAACTCGCAATTGCGAGGAAAAACTTCAGAATTGTAAGATAAAAGCTCACAATTACCTTTTTTATTTTTTATTCCATGGCAGAATAAAGCTTCCATATGATAGAGAAAGTTGGAAGAAAAAATAAATGTCAAAAAGACTCCCAATATCTACACTAAAGATGAGTTGTCTATAACTAATGTAATGTAACGCCATCTAAAATCATAGCTAAAAACTGGATCTAAATATATGCTTGATTTACTGTGTTCACACTTGTAGTTTGTTTCTTTTGGTCCAGAGCAAAAAAGAAAATGACACATTTAGTCCTGGTTCACTTAGTGTTCACACTGTCATTTTTAAGTCCAAACCAGGAATTCCTCCGTCACACACACACAAACGATGATCTGTTGCAAGGAGACGGCGTTTCCGACGCTTGTATCGAACTTTAATGACGAGAAGAACCAGGTTTGCTTGAACATTCTGGCCTTTTTAGAGTCGCATCTCGTGACATCATGTCCTGTTTTTAATTTGTTTAGATGTCTTTGGACCATATTTCAGTCAAATGGTTCGAGTTCCTTTAGTTCACAGGGTTCTCGGTCCGCTTATTTGGTGCGCACACCACACTAACAGAACAATCACACTGTAGTTCGTTTTAATCGAACCAAACCTGCCAAGTGTGAACACACCCTAAATTGTCTAGTCCAAATAGAAGTAAAGATGCAGAGTTTTTTTTTTATTTATTTTTTTTTTTTTTAAACACCTTCCCCTGAACATCTCAAGCTTGACGAATGAATCAGAATTCACCATTTTTATCTCGACTTCCACTGCAAAATAACAGTTTTCATTTTACGATAAAATTCTACAACCAGATGCCACTGGAATTAAAGGGGTGTAATGAGGTCATGGGACAAATGTAATTGACCAAAAAATACAGCATAGTCCAGTTTGAAATTTTAGCGTTGCACAGTTTGTGCTATTTCCCATTATTATTATTATCATTTTTTAAATAAGGAGTATTCAGTGTATATGCAGTGAGCAGCAGAACAGAGCTAGTCTCTTCTTTCTTTAGGTGTGCGGCTGAAACACAATCATTGTGAAATCCTCAGGTGGCGTATGTGTCAGTCTCGGGTCTTCTCCTGTCAATTCCACATTTCAATCCCGCCATCAGAAACCTCAGGCCATTTGAGTGGGAATGAAAAGAGTTTAATGAAATTGGGTTTTGAAATGAATTGGAGGAACGAGACCTACTTTGTTATTATACAGTGGAAGGTGAGGGTGCAAAGTTTACGTGGAATAATGGTAGTGAAGAAAAAGATAGCGGAGGCGAAAATAAATAGAGGTGGAGTTCATTTTTGGTCAGGCTGCGGGATGATGGTTCAAGATAGATGGCACGACATTGGATATAGCGAACGTTTATATATATATATATATATATATATATATATATATATATATATACACACACACACACACACAGTATATACATATATACTGTAAGCTACTTCATTTCATGATATACATTCTGTGAAATTGTGAGAAGTCTGTGAGAATTCCTGGAAGGACCTTGACAGAGTCTTAATCTGCATACTGTATGTCATAAATAAAAATGTATTCTGCCACATTTACAATTTAAATGGATTTAAGTTCATTTATAAGGGAAATGCTAAGCAGGTGCTAGCCTTTAACATTGTATAATATGCTACAAAAAATAAAAAATTAATGTTATTTGAATTCAGCTTTATTTCAGTTTCCAAAACACACACACACACACACACACACACACACACACAGTTCTGTGCAAAAATCCCCCCCCCCCCCCCCCCAAAAATAAATGGTTTTAAGTCAGTTATTTATATATTTTGCTGTAGTGTGTCAGTAGGAAATATCAGTTTACATTTCCAAATATTCTTTTTGCCATTAATTGTAATAATCCAGTGAGATTTGTGTATGCACAAGGAGTCTGACAACTAGCCTGACTACGTCAGACTTCCTACTTCCGCTAATTTCATTTCGCTCCTGTAGTCAGTCTGAGATAGCAGCCTATCTTTCAGTTTTCCACCGGCCTGAAAACAGCCGGGCCAATCAACGAACAGAGGGCGGGCTGAGAGCCGTGACGTAGACGCTGATTGTACCGTGGATGCGTAGATTTACTTCACATAATCTCCAAAAGTCATTCACAGCCATGTTCACTCCGGTATTTCGCTCGATGGTTTAGTTTTTGCATCATACATGCGTTTACAGTGGAAGTTAGATGCGGCTGAGCATGCGCATAACACACGCCATAACCAAACGTTATGTGATTGGCTTACGGGTAACCAATGATTACCAATGATTAACATGCCTAAGACTTTTGCACAGAACTGTATGTGTGCGCGTGTTTTAGAAACTGAAATAAAGCTGAATTCAAATAAAATATAATATAAATAGTAGATGAAAAACTTTCATTTAATAAATTAAAACAAAATTTTAATAAACTAAAATTAATACAACAACTAAAAATAAAAGCTAAATAGAAATAGAAAAAAACAAAAAAAAACTATAACATTGACAAAAGCACAACAAAATTTGTTAAATGAAAATGAGAGCTATTTCAAAATATTAATAAATACTATAATAGTATATAAACAATGCTAAAATAACACTGTGTAAGATCATAAAACCTGTTTCATATAATATAACATCTGATAATAGTGTAGAGGTACACTGCAAAACAATTATCTGATTTTGTATTGTTTTACAGTTAAAATATCTAAAAATCCTTAAAATAAACTTGCAACACTGTATGATATATTAAAGCTCAGAATGTTTTTGTCTCAGTACATTGGAAGTTTTTTTTAGTTGTTTATACTTAAAGTGAAAAATTCTTGATCCTTACGTTTCGTGAAATACACTCTTTTTGCAAAAAAAAGTTTGTCCAAATACAGAAGAATTGCCTCACTTCACGCAAAAAAAAAAAATATATATACACACCATCCCATCACAACACATTACACTCTTTTTTATATATTTAGTAGAAATATGCTAATTGTCATTCAGAAGGTTTTTTTGTTCAAACTCCAAACTCGCAGATCGTAACACTAACCAAGCCTACGGTGTGTCGAAATCGTTTTTACAAAATCATTCTTTGAGCATATTATCACTGAAGACAGAAGCCAGGAAGCTCTAATGCAGCGCAGGTCAGTAAAAGGGTCTTGATGGAAAGCATGAAAAACATCTCTGCATCTTTGATGACTAAAGCTCTGTGAACTATCTGAAGGTCAGAGGGTCAGCTAGTACCTTTCCTCTTTGCTCTGTGGTTTGCGTTTGGCATCCGAGATGTCCAAGCTTTTACTGAACACGTTCTTACTGCAGCGGGAGACAAAGTGAGCAACAGTGAGTCTCTGAACAAAACAACAAAGAACTGAACTAATCGGCTATAAAGAATAAAAGACAGGGAAGGTATTCGCTTTTTCTCAATGGTATTGGTTACGAAAGTTGTTTTTCTCATTCGGTTTTATTTCAGATAGCTTTTTGGAATGATTTCCAAGCCTAAAATTTGAAGCGTCACAGGAAAAATGGAGTTTAGAAAGGTAGAGTCGAGGAAAAAATGAAGTGAAATCCAGGATGAAGGTGAATGACAGGAATAATTTCTCAAACCTCTGACAGTATTTGCCTCACAGTGGTGTTTCTCAAACCCAACGCAATGACAAATAGCCAGAGGGGTCATGAAAAATTCCTGAAGTGGGAATTAGTTGAGAATCTCACTGGAAAACACGGCCTGCACTCGGTGCGTCATCAAATGCGCAAACAAAACCACCCAAAAAAAAAATATATATGTTTTAGATTTCTCTCTATTTTGATATTTAGTTTTAAGTATTGAGTAAGACACAAGAAACCCTGAAGTGTAAAATTTAGTATAGGTAGAAATAAAGCTGTAGTCTTTCTCACAGACTCTAGTTAAGACATCAAATGTTTCAAATAGTAAAGTACAGGCTTTTTATACATATACTTTTTGAAAATATGTATTGAAATGAATGTTCTGGTTCACTTAAAGCTCTACTGACACTAATTGTTTGTTTTTTTAATTGTCATTTTAACGGCAAAAGACTACCAAATGCTATTGTAAAAAAAACTGTTAACTGGTTAAAGGGTTAGTTCACCCTAAACTTATAACTTCGTCATCATTTCCTCACCCTGGTGTTGTTCTGATGCGGTATGCCTTATGCTGGTCTCTCTCACTGCCATTATATGGACGAGCACGAGCGGGATATTTTTTAATCTGTTTAGCTGTGCATTTACTGAATGAGCACTGTGCTACATCCATCTTATCTATGCATCCTGTTTTTGTTCTTTTTATTACTCTTTTAATACATTTGAAATCCATTTCTAATCGATGTCTTGTTCTTTGCTTTTAGTGTCATTCTTATTGTTGTAATTATTTTATGATTCTTTTTTAAAACCCTTTTTATAGCATTTTGAATTGAATGTGAATTTTTTATGTGCTATAAACGTGCCTTTAAAAATGTTGCGGCCCGAAACAAAAGAAGGGCATACGGCATTAGAACAACACCAGGGTGAGTCTTAATTTTTCATTTTAGGGCGAACTATCCCTTAAACGGTGAGATCTAATGGGACTGTTAAATATATAGTTTCTGAAAATGGAAAAAGAGCATCTTACAATTTACAGTGAAAAAAACTTAAATTGACTTTCCTAGAATTCTCAGTATGACGCCTCACAATTGATGTTTTTTCACTGAAATAATTGTTTCTTCTTAGTTTTTTTTAGTCTTATCAGTTATGTACATTCATGTTTTATGTTACATTATGTTGTTAAATGTAATGTAAAGTAACTTTCCATGACATGCTGTTGATTAACAAAACATAATTTCGACTCATCCCTTAGTTTTTGAACAAAAATAAATGTTTTACGTACAATGGAAGTCATCACGTAAAGTAGCATCTATAGAGAAGGATGGATGTAAAGTATAATATAAGTATATGTGTGTGTTCTGCACCTCTGTCCGTGCTGTGTCATGTCGATGGCTCTTCGTGCCGGTACAGGTGAACCTCCATCCGTAACGCTCAACACCTCCATCGACTTCCTCTCCGGCCTCCTCTTCCCGTGTCTGTTCAGCATGGGTGAGTCTACGCGCTTCCGTGGTGGATCTGCACACACACACACACACACACACACACACACACACACACACACACACACACACACACACACACACACACAGTGTTCATTTTTCAAATAAAGAAGTGGTCTGTAAAGCCGCTCTCAGCAGCGCATGTGATTGTGTAATCATCACCAGCGTCTGCTACAAGTAATGCATTTGTTAAAGGGATAGTTCACCCCAAAATGAAAATTAGCCCATGATTTGCTCACACTGAAGCCATGCTAGGTGCATATGACATTCTTCTTCAGACGAATACAATCGGAGTTATATTAAAAAATGTCCTGGCTCTTCCAAGCTTTATAATGGGAGTCAGTGGGTATATTTTTTTGGAAGTCCATCAAAGCGCATCCATCCATTATAAAAGTGCTCGAAACGACTCTGAGGGGGTTAATAAAGTCCTTCTGAAGTGATGCTTCATCGTGTTCGTGTAAGAAAAATATCCATATTTAAAACTTTATCGACTTAAATAACTAGTTTCCGCCAGACTGCCTACACAAGTCTACTTACGCCAAAGGAGTAACACTTGAACTTGATGGGCTAATTTTTGGGTGAACCATTCCTTAAAAGCTTTTCAAAGCAAGTAAATAAATATCTATATTTTTAAAAAAAATTTAGTTTTTATTTTTAATTTTTTTTTAAATAAATGTTTTTTTATGTAAATAAAAATCAAATGTAATTTTATTTTTATTTTATTTTATTTTTGCAAATAAAAATGTAAATAACTGTTTTCAACATTGATAATAATAATGAATGTTTCTTGAGCATCAAATCATCATAGAATGATTTCTGAAGGATCATGTGACACTGAAGACTGGAGTAATGATGCTGAAAATTCAGCTTTGATCACAGGAATAAATTACAGTTTAAAATATATTAAAATAGAAAACAGTCATTTTAAATTGTCATAATATTTCAAAATATTACTGTTTTTGTATTGTTTTTTATCAAATAAATGCAGCCTTGGTGAGCAGAAGATACTTCTTTTAAAAACATAAAAAAAAAACTTACTGACCCCAAACTTTTGAACGGTAGTGTATATCTATATATTAAATTTTATTTATAAACTATAAAATATAAATATATATACAGGGTTTGAAATTAACTATTTCAATCACCGGCCAATTTGGCTACAAAATTTTTAAGTGACCGGCCATTCAGAACTTCTACTATCCAAAAAATAGGAGAAACTTCTACTATCCCCCCCAAAAAAAGGAGAAATAAACCAGATTAACTATGTCACAGCCTGTGTGTATATATACATATATATATATATATATATATATATATATATTACATGGCTTGGTTGAATTCTAATGTAGAATGCGGTCTGTTATTTCTTGTTATACTACAGGGCCGTTGAATGCTTGAATCTGATTGGTTGACGAACGTTCTAAGGTGTGCATTATTTTCAGGGAAACGCACGGCTAAAGTAGTTCCAGGCAGGTCTTGACCGCATTACCGTTCCATATCACTTCGCGTAGTCAACTGTAATAACGGAAAATAGGATACAATTCATAACAAGAAAAAGCATTTCGCCCCATGCGCTTGATCTGCAATTTTCAATGTCTAGCTTTACAATCAATAGAAACATGCAGTTTAATTTGAATAAATAAACTATAAAGTCCTATCTAATCAATAGAAAATTAAACTGAATATAGGCTAAATAAATGGATAGTCCTGCAGCACGGATTTTTATTGCAGATAATTTAACAAATAAATAATTATTGATAGGCCTACTTGTTAAAAGGGCTTTGGGTTTCATTTATTTGGCTAGTCTGTCATCTGTCAATAATAGAAAGAAAAAAAGAATGAACGAATTAATTCAAACGTATTGAATTAATTAATAAATAATAATATTGACGCACATGCTTTTCTGTCTCATTATTGCAACATCTCTCTCTAATAACTGCATTAATAACTGCATAAAGCCGGGAACACACTTTAAGGCCGGTTATGAATGTAATTTGATACTTTGACTGATCATGCCCAAACGCGTGTTCAGCGCGTTCAGTCTGTGTTCAAAGTCTGTGTTTAAAATCTGCTGCAGTCGATGAAAACAGTCAGAGAATGTGTCAGCTAGTCGTGTGTTCAGCATTAGTCTGCTATCAGTGGCTCAATCCTCCGTTACTAACTCTAAAATGACGTTTTGGAATTAGCAACGGAGGCATGGGATTAGATGCGTAAGAAATTAGTCCTACATACAAGAGCGTTTTAATGACAAAAACTTTACAAACGTCTTGAAATACATAATCTGAACAATGTTTCGAGGTGTGGTAACTGTAGTATAAGCGGAATAATTGACTTCAGGCCGTTGAATTATTAGAAAAATAATGCACACCCGAGGTGTAACGGCCACTCCGCTTCGCGTCGTGACCGCATTACCACCTCGGGTGTGCATTATTTTTCTAATAATTCAACGGCCTGTCGTTAATTATTCCTTACATAACAGACCGCTGCGAAGTATAACACACCGTTGCCATGAAAAACAGTGCGTTGCTATGGACGCAGGATTCTAACCGTAGAGACGGAACTGACTATTTTCTTTAGCGGAAGCAATACAATTGTTTTTAAATCAATAAACTCCTTTTTAAATCAATATTTTGTGTCAGATTATTGATTTATGTGGTGGGTAGCCATGTAATAAAGCAGCTTCGCGTCGGGGTCCTGATCAGCCTGTCGGGGTTGTATTCGCTATAACAACCGCCTCGCAATACATTATCCCTTACATATATATATTCCATCTTAACATTAATTGTACTAGTCTGCATTTATTAGTTCTGTTTTGGTCTGATCTGAGATCTGTTTGCTCATTTCTTACCGACATCATTGCGAGGAGGAAGGTTCTGGTCTTCTTGGCTGGGGTATCTCTCCTTACGATCCAACAGAAGGAAATAGATCATCTTCTCCTGATTTTCACTGATAAAACAGGAGACGTGAAATAGCCATGTATCAAATATGAAAATAGGCGCATTAGAAAATGAAATGAAATGGCTAAATTATAATTTTCTGCCTTCTAGATTGAACAAACTGTCTTTATACATCCATAAGATATAATGATAAAACTAATAATATCAGGATAAGGTATAAGAAATAAGGAAAATAATAAAAAAGATTAGTCCTAATTGAATAATAAAGGTTGGGTCCTCTAATTTTACATATGACCTTTTTAATTCTAAACAACAAGATGTTTATAATTTTTTCTGTGGACAACAAGATTATAAAAGCTTATGTGTCTATAATATGATCCCTTTTTTTTCCCCCATATGAGGAACATTGGGTTTTTCTTTCCTCCAGATGTGAGATCAGTGTGCGTCACTCACTCGTCTGATAGCAGGTCCTTCATCAGCTTGTTCTTGTCCCGGAAGCACCCCAGCGAGTGCATGCTCTCCAGGACGTCGGGGTCGATGTCTTCGGCTGAAGGGATACAGCGGATCGCCACCTTACGCGGGACCGGCTGCTCCGGCTCGGGTTCGTTCTTCCCTCCTCTGAGGAGAGCACAAGCCCATCAGTGATATCAAACACTCTCACACTGAGACGATCAGCAGCTCAAAGACACAAACACATCAAACACAAGTTCTGTGTATGTTTGAGATGTCCTTCTACCATCAGCCGCTAGTAACAATATACATGTGTTGTGTGGGAAAGGACTGCGTGAACATTCTGCTAGATTTCTCCTGTTGTGTTCCACAGAAGAAAGAAAGTCATGCGGGTTTGGAACAACAGGATGGGCGATTTCAAAAAAACTCAAGGCGATTTTTTCAAGGCAATTATTGTCATTTTTGGACAATTTATTTTTATTGAAAGTGAATGAAAAAGAGGGACAGAACTGTTTGTAGTGGGTGACAATCATTCAGCCAAGAAATAATAAAAATGAACCTTTACAAATAATTTCCAGTGGAGAAAATACATGGATTTTGTCACTTCTGTCTTAATTTTTGTTCATGTCCAATTAAATATGTTATTCTAAGGTCGAATTAAAGCTATTTTATCATGGAAAACGTACTCGGTTACTAACGTAACCTCGGTTCTCTCTAGAAGAGGGAACGAGTACTTGCGTAAGATATCTTACGCTAGGGGAAAACCTCTTTTCCTCGAGATATTGAAGCCAAAAATTATCCTTAATTTTGCAATAATGTAAAACGCATTGCAGCAGCATGCAGACATGGGCGAGACAGCTCGCGCGCCCATTGGCTGCTCTGCGGCAACTGCACCAGCCTATCGATAGAGGCTCCTCATGACGTCAGAACCAATGAGGGCGCTTCGCGCCCATTACGTCATGTCCCGCCGAAATCAGGTGGGGCCAGGGCTATAAATACGGCCCAGAGAGGCTGGTTTGGTCAGTTTTTTCATCGCTGAAGCGAATCAGAACATGACGCATGCACGGCAAGATACGCAAGTACTCGTTCCCTCTTCTAGAGAGAACCGAGGTTACGTTAGTAACCGAGTACGTTCTCTTACGAGAGGTCTCTCGTACTTGCGTAAGATATCTTACGCTAGGGGAACACAATGTAAAACGCCGTGCGTGCTTGAGACATAACACTAAAGTCCCAAGGGCAGGTGCCCGGGGCTCATACAGTGCCTAATCACAAGGGACTCACAGAGAATCCGGGAAGAGGGGCTAGAATAGCATCATTCCTGTAATATGGAGCTCTGATAAGAGCATGTTATATCA
The DNA here is from genome assembly GCF_965113295.1 of Leuciscus leuciscus. Lineage (NCBI taxonomy): Eukaryota > Metazoa > Chordata > Actinopteri > Cypriniformes > Leuciscidae > Leuciscus > Leuciscus leuciscus. The sequence goes on along the minus strand of NC_138724.1, from coordinate 11,010,673 downwards.
AGTGTTCCACACAGCCAGGGCGAACTCGGCCTGGACTGGTAAATATGGGGGACTTACGCACTGCCCACAGGAGTATACAGACGATCCGTGATCAACGCTCTAGCAGTTTCAGCATCCCGAGCCGATAGCATCGGGCGGGGAATACTGAAAAATTAAACCGAGAGCAACCTAGCTTGCAAAGCGGGAACCTCGAGGTTATAAAACCTTATAAATGTAGACGGGGAGGCCCAGCCTGCCGCCATACAGATATCTTGCAAGGCAATCCCACTGGACCAAGCCCACGACGAGGCCATGCCTCTTGTGGAGTGCGCTTTGACACCTATCGGGCATTGCAGGCCCCTGGATGTGTAAGCTAGCGCTATAGCATCAACTATCCATCTGGATAGACTCTGTTTTGACGCAGCTAGTCCCTTAGAACGTCCGCTGAACAAAACAAAGAGCTGCTCTGTCTGTCTGAAAACAGATGAGCGAGACACATAGGCCCTTAACGCCCTGACCGGGCAAAGGAAGCCTGCGTCCCCTTCCTCTTCAGATACCGGCAGGGCCGACAGGGAGATCACCTGTGCCCTAAACGGTGTATTGAGGGATTTAGGAACATATCCGTGCTTTGGTTTGAGTATGACTCTCGAGTCATTCGGCCCAAACTCCATACACGTCGCGCTCACTGAGAGCGCTTGCAAATCCCCTATGCGCTTCACTGAAGCGAGAGCCAGAAGAAACACTGTTTTGAAAGACAAGAGTTTCAGGTCTATTGACTGTATTGGCTCGAATGGGGCACCTTTCATGGCTTCCAGAACCGTGGAAAGGTCCCAAACGGGAACTGAGGGTGGTCTGAGAGGGTTCAGCCTCTTAGCTCCTCTAAGGAAGCGAATGACCAGATCGTTCCTTCCTAATGACTGGCCAAGCGGTGGTTCAGCGAACGCTGCTATGGCCGCCACATAAACTTTGAGCGTGAATGGGGTTCTGCCCTTATCCAGAAGCTCTTGTAAAAAGGAGAGAACCTCTGGCACCCCACAGCGTGAGGGTGAAGTGCCACTCGCTGTACACCAGCTAGTGAACACAGACCATTTGAGGAATAGAGCCGCCTCGTAGATGGAGCTCTAGCCTGCGTGATCGTGTTTAACACTCCCGCTGGGAGGTTAACGGGTACCCGTTGATGGCCCACGCATGTAGGGACCAAAGCTCCGGGCGAGGATGCCAGATCGAGCCGTTCGCCTGCGAGAGGAGATCCCTCCTCACCGGTATCGGCCACGGGGCGGTACTCGTCAGCTGCATCAGGACTGGAAACCAGACTTGGTTTGTCCAAAATGGGGCGACGAGTAGCACTGGGCATCCGCTCTCCCTGATTCGCTCTAACACCTGGGGTGGGAGCGTGACAGGGGGAAACGCATAGAGCGGGCAGTGGGGCCAGACGTGAGCCAGCGCATCCCTGCTCTTGGAGAAGAATTCCTGACAATGAGCGTTCTCTTGAGACGCAAATAGGTCTATTTCCGCTCTGCCAAATGTCCGCCATAGCATTTTGACTGTCTGTGGATGTAAAGACCATTCTCCTGTCGGCAGATTGTTTCTGGACAGTCTGTCTGGTCCCACATTCAGATGGCCGGGCACATGCGCTGCCCTGAGCGAGCGCAGACTGTGCTGAGCCCAGACCAGGAGGCGTTCCGTCAGCCTGTGAAGGATTCTGTATCTGATACCTCCTTGGTGATTTATATAAGCCACCACTGACATGTTGTCCGAACGGACCAAGACGTGGTGTCTTTTTTATCTGGGGACAAAAGCGCCTCAGCGCGTTGTCGACTGCCATCATTTCCAGGCAGTTTATATGCAGAAGCTTTTCCCGTTCCGACCACTGGCCGAATAACGGTCTGCCCTCGAGCAGCGCTCCCCATCCCGAGGTTGAGGCGTCCGTAGACACCACCTTCACACTCGAGGAAGTCCCCAGGCTTACACCTGACTGGTACCAGTCGGTCACTGTCCAAGGTTTCAGAGCTGCGACGCATTTCTGATCGACCTTGAGGCGCGCGAGACCGGAGGTCCAAGCTCTGCGCGGCGCGCGCTTTCAACCAATACTGCAGCGGGCGCATGCGAAGCAGACCCAGCTGAAGCACTGAGGATGCTGAAGCCATGAGACCCAGCATCCTTTGAAACTTTTTGAGCGGGGCTAAAGCGCCGTGGCGAAAAATCTCTGTCATGCGCTGAATACTTAGTCTGCGCTGCGGCGACAGCTGTGCTGTCATAGACAGCGAGTCCAGATCTGTGCCCAGAAAAGATATTTTCTGACTGGGAGACAGTGAACTCTTTGCCCAATTGACTGTGAGACCTAAATTCTCGAGGTGATCGAGTAATATGGTCCTGTGTTCTATGAGCTCCGACTGTGATCGAGCTAGAACCAGCCAATCGTCCAAATAATTCAGCACTCGTATGCCTCGGAGCCTGAGGGGTGCGAGCGCTGCATCCATGCACATCGTGAATACGCGAGGTGCCAGGGATAGGCCGAATGGCAGGACTGTGTACTGATATGCCTGGCCCTCGAAGGCGAATCTCAAAAATCGCCTGTGACGTGACGCTATTTGTATTTGAAAATAAGCGTCTTTCAGATCTATCGACATGAACCAGTCCCCTTGGCAAATTTGCGAGAGGATTTTCTTGGTCGTGAGCCTTCTGAACCGTCGTTTCAGAAGTGCTTTGTTTAGTCGTCTTAGATCTAAAATGGGTCTGAGACCCCCGTCTTTTTTTTTTTTTTTTTTTGGGGTACCAGAAAATATCTGCTGTACATGCCCCCTTTGCTCTGAGCTTGTGATAGGGGTTCTATAGCCCCTTTGCTCAGTAACTTCGCTATTTCGGCCCGAAGTAGGTGTGCTACTTCCTTTTTCACCGTAGTATCGATTCGCGCCGCTTTGCGTTGCGGGCGTCGACCGAACTGTAGCGAATAGCCTCTTTCTATAATGTCTAGCACCCACTTCCAAACCCCGGGTAGCCTTGCCCATGCGTTTGCACGAATGGCTAGGGGTTGAATGCGAAGCGCGCTCTGGTCGCTCAGCGACAGAGGGGCTTCAGTGTGCTGCAACATAAGCGTCGCGCTTATGACATTTGAGGCAGGGGGCGCGCTGATAACAGCGGGCAGATTGCCCGCGCTCGACTCCTCTGCGGTGGTCAACCGAGAGGGGGAGGGCTGGGCGAGTCCCGTAAGACCTGTCATGTCTATGTGTGAATGTGGGCGTGGGATAGCGGGCACATTTACAACACTCAGAGTATTGTCTGCCTGAGCAGAGCAAAAATGCATGTTGGTTTCGTTTTACAGAAACCTTGAGACATGCAGAACGTAGTGTTTGTGGGCACTGGGCAGTGGGCACATTTACCACATTTAATGCGCAATCGATCTGGGTCGATTTCATGTGCGCGAGCCCTGTGCGACGGGCTGTGTTTCTGTGTAGGAATGAGCACTGGGCAGTGGACATTTTGTCTACACTCATAACACCATCGGCCGTGGCCGGAACACCAGAAAATACACTCTATGGGATTTATCTGGGTAGCCGTAAAGCGGCGTTTGTGTGCAGGCAAGCGGGCTGTGTCGCCGACTTGTTTACTGCAGAATACACTGGAACAGTCGCATTTTCTGGAACTGAACGAGCGAGAAGTTGCCATAGAAACAGAGAGCGTCAACATGCTGGCGTTCGTTTGCAGGCGTGCGTGCATTACAACAGGCTCGCTCACTGCAGTATGACATTTCCAGTCGCCTGAACTTCAGAGGGGAATGAGAAATAGAATTCGGCCCGGCCGCAGCGGGACATTAACACTCTTTTCTCCTTTCGTCAGTGACGCACGGGAACCATAGAAACGGTGTTTGGGTGCAGGCGAGCGGGTTGTACAACGCGCTCGTTGGCTGCAAAATGCACATCTGCAGTCGCCTTTCAGGGAACTGACAGAGCGAAGCATTGGAGGCATAATTAATCTGCCATTAGACCGAGATTCGAACCCCGGTCTCTCGTGTGAAAAACCAAAAATTCCGCCACTGAGCCACAGCGGGGAACACAAAGGCTTTCAGATGCACGTGCATATAAGAGCGTCAACATGTTTTCTTCGGCGTTTGCTTGCCGGCGCTGTAATATTTATATTTCCAGTCGCCTGATCAGGGAACTGAGAAATGTGTGAGAATATTGAGGTCAGTCCAGCTCGGACTAAAACACTATTTTCTCCTTTCGCTGGTGATTGACGCGTGAATGGGGCGCAGAGGCAGGGTAGCTTTCTTGTACGTAAAGAAAATCTAACCCCGACCGTCCGCTTCCCGCCTCCCCTGTGAACGGCGCATTTTGCGCGGCTCGAACAGAGGGAGAGAGAAAGCTAGCCCCGTGACCGTCCGCTCCTGACATCCCCTGTGAACGGCGCGGTTTGCGCGGCTCGAACAGAGGGAGAGCAGGTATCATCCTCCAAGCAGGCAAGACAAGCGGGCGCACCGGCGAGCTTTGCGGGTTGGGGGGGGGAAAGGGGCGTCTTGAAAAAGACGCCCGGCTCTTTAAGTGCAATGAGAGTGTGTGTCGCGGCGGCGAACACACACACATACACAAAACACAGTGGCAGAGAAAAGGATATGTACGCCGGAAAGCGTCAGCAGGAACGGCGACTGAAGGCGGCGAGTTGTCGACCGGCAGCTTCAGATGCAGATTAATCCCGCTGGGTGCTTGACTCAGACGGCGCGGCTTCCTCTCAGGATCCAGCGATGCGTGAGCCCGCTGAAGAGATAAAAAACTGACCAAACCAGCCTCTCTGGGCCGTATTTATAGCCCTGGCCCCACCTGATTTCGGCGGGACATGACGTAATGGGCGCGAAGCGCCCTCATTGGTTCTGACGTCATGAGGAGCCTCTATCGATAGGCTGGTGCAGTTGCCGCAGAGCAGCCAATGGGCGCGCGAGCTGTCTCGCCCATGTCTGCATGCTGCTGCAATGCGTTTTACATTATTGCAAAATTAAGGATAATTTTTGGCTTCAATATCTCGAGGAAAAGAGGTTTTCCCCTAGCGTAAGATATCTTACGCAAGTACGAGAGAGCTCTCGTAAGAGAACTTGATTTATAGACTTGGAAAAAAAAGTGAATTTTATTTTATTTATTTTTTTAAACAAATTGTCTCTATTGGGAATTGACTAGGTTGTAAAAAGTAGGCATTCCATGGCAGAATATATATATACATTTATTACATTAATTGTAAATAAATAGCTACAAATACACACAGGCGCATGCACATACATATATATACATATACACACACATATATATATACACATACATATATATATATATATACACACACACACACACACACACACACACACACACACACACACACACACACACACACATATATATATATATATATATACATATACATATACATATATACACACAACTTAATTTTAACCAATAACCATAATATATATATATATATACCAATACATATACATATATACACACACATACACACACATATACACACACACACACACATATATATATATATATATATATATATATATATATATATACACATACATACATACATACATACATACATACATAACTTAATATTAACCAATAACCATAATCTTTTTAATGTAAGATTATGAAGAAAAACATATTTTTGTCACTGAAATAGCAAACACTAATTAATTGTACACAATAAATCCCAAAACATATCTACATAAGAATGTGAACAGAAATGCATACTCTATTTCATCTGTCGCTGGGTTCAGAAAAGTGTCAGAGCACAATTAATAAGTCAACACCAGCATGTGTTCATTCACATCTTAACAACTACAGCTTGTCATGACCCTAAATCCCTGACAAGCGTCTTCATAACCTTAATCTTAGATCTATTCTAAATATTAGCGGTTGCCATCTGTTAGAAAAGATGCTGTTGTGTTTGAGAGCAGCTAAAAAACACAAGTATTCAGCTTAAAAACGCCGGCGCTGAGCAGGAAGTGTGTGTGCCATGTGTGTGACCCCAGAGAGGCAGTCAGACAGGAGGTCACGATACGAGCATCTCTCTCTCTCTCTCCTCTCTCTCTGTCTCTCCTGACTCTCTCTCTCTCTCCTGAGGAAGCCAGACGACGGAGCAGACAGCAAATCCCTGCCGGGGCTCGGGACATTTGTCCTTGCTGCTGACATGTGGGGTCTGTGCCATTTATCACATACACGCACACACAGAATAACACTCGCTCACATTTGATCCCCATCTATCCCTGATGCCCATCCTGTTTCTAGTCATTCTGTTTCTGTGTGTCACAAGTATTGTTTCCAGCCCTAAAGAAACAAATGATGAGAGTTGATGTACTTACATGTACCACGTGTGCTTCTGGATCAGCTCTAACTGTAAGAGAACCACACATAGAGACTGTTAGATGCACATCAGAAAAACAAAAAGAGAACATAATATCGTCTATAATGAGTCCGAATGAATCACTCAATCACATTCATAGAAGTAAATTCGAAAATAATATTAAAATGAAGAGTATTTGCCATGTATGGTGCCATTAGAAAAAAAAATCCTTAATCTGGGATATTCAAAAAACAAACAAAACATTATTACAACAATTTATTTAGTCTGATTAAATATTTAAAAGAGTGCTGGGCAAATCGCATCCAAAATTAAAGTTTGTGTTTACATAATATATGTGTGTGTACTGTGTATAAATATTTTGTATATATAAATACAGTACAAATGCATGTATATATTTAAGAAATATTTGCATGTATATTCTGTATATATATATTTATACGTAATTTATATTATATATAAATATACATATTTTATATATAAATAACACATTTTTACATGCATGTGTGTGTATTTATATATACAAAATAATTATACACAATACACACACATATATTATGTAAACACAAACTTTTATTTTGGATGTGAATTATTTTGGAGTCTGACAACAGCCGGTATGATCTGATCTCACCATCATCGAGTCATTTCTGAAGAAGGTTTCTTCAAGCATCTTTGAGATTGTCCCGCAGTTCTTCTGGATTTAGTCTGTCTCAGTTTTTTCTGTTTCTTCATGTAATCACAGACGGACTCGATGATGGTGAGATCAGATCATACCGGCTGTTGTCAGACTCCTTGTGCATACACAAATCTCACTGGATTATTACAATTAAAGTCTGCGTGAACCGGAAGTTGCAAACGACTTTTCTCCAGTGTTGTGACGTATTTCCCAGTGAAACGGAATATTGAACAGAGGGCAGGGTTTTAGTGTCAGCGCTCCTCCTCTCCATCTCTGCTCATAGCAGACTAACGGTTTGAGGGGAGTGGTTAAGCGTTTCCCAACCCAAGTCCTCAAACCTACGTCATCAGAGAAGGGACGCCATTCCAGACCGGAAGCAACTTTTCAGACTTTGATTAAAGATTACGACGGCAAACTATTTTTTTCTGTGTTTTAACTTGCACGGATTAATTGTTCACCACAAGACTAGTAATATGCGCTAACAAAGTAAATAGGGTCAATTTTGATTTCAGTTGGACTTTAATGGCAAAAAAAATTTTTGGAAATGTAAACTGATATTTCCTACTGACACACTACAGCAAAAGATATAAATAACTGACTTAAAATATTAACATGCCTAAGACTTTTGCACAGTGCTGTATATTTATTTATCAAAGTTATTTTAAACTAAGACTGTCCATTTTAAATGTTAAATGTCGTTTGATTCATGACTGGCTGGATTCGTTAACATTTGTGAGGTTCACTAAATCAAAACTGCAAGATTTCAAGATTTCACATTTGTCTACCCCATAATAAGGCACATAAAAACAGAACAAACACAGTTGGCTGCTTTACATATCATTCAAAGAGTCTCTTTCACAATAAGTGGGCGATTCTTGGCCAATATATGCGGCATAAAGCACCAGCTTTTAAAGTGTTGGGAGTGAGTCCGCTGAAGTCCAGTGTTGCAGGCTTGGCATACGGGCCACTGAGGGAGAACAGGAGCCTCCTGAAAAATGACGAATGGGACACCCTACAGTCTCGAGACCTTCACGGACGTGTAAGCGAAGGCCATGAGACCGCAGATCCACGTCGAGAGGACCGAAGTCTGCACAAGATTAATACTGGAGTGAGTCCAGGGGTGCAGGTAATCTAGACACACAGATCACCGTTCACTTTTAATATGAAGAAAGATGCATCACCATGTGATGACAAATTACTGTGTGTAGAGATGAGAGGTGCCGTGATATCCAATTATTATTTGCATATCTATGCTTGAGGGGGTCATAACATTTCTCAATCATCTGTTTCTATGATGTAAATTTTACATTTGCTAATGTTAAACACTCAGACACATGCATTTGCTTGCATGCAACACCCTCCAACGAAAAAGATTTTCATTTAAGAAATATAATGAACTAAGAAAATGCACAGATACTATTTAAAAACGTTAATGGCCAAGTTTGTTTAATATGGGGGACTCACTCAGTAGAGTTTTTATGCAAACAGATTTGTGTGAAAACATTCATGTGCAAATTTCGCTTTGAACTTAAAGGGATAGTTCAACCAAAAAAATGAAAATTATCCCATAATTTACTCAGCCTCAAGGTGTATATGACGTAACATCATAATGGGAGTGAATGGCGGGCGGGATTTTGAAGCCGAAAAAAAATGCATCCATCCATTATAAAAGTCTCCAGGGCCTTCTGAAGCGAAGCGATGCATTTGTGTAAGAAAAATATCCATATTTAAAAATGTATTAGCTATAGTAACTAGCTAATGGCAGATGAACGTACGCATTCTGCGCAAGTCGACTTACGCCACAAGAGTAACTCCTGACACGATGTATGGCGTTGGATGTAAGAGTATCGTAAGCTTAGACGCCTCTCGCGGTTCAAACAAATTGAAATCCTCTGATATTTCTCGTTTTAGACTTCTAATTTGTGACCGTTGTTTTGTTTTGCTCTATCCTCAGAATCTGCGCTTCAGCGTTCGTCATTACGTCATGCGTCGGGTCAGGAGTTACTCTTCCGCCGTAAATCGCTGCGTACAGCTGTCTGCCGGAAGCTAGTTATTATAGCTAATAAAGTTTTAAATATGGATATTTTTCTTACAAAAACCCATCGCTTTGCTTCAGAAGGCCTTTATTAACCCCCAGGAGCCGTGTGGATTATTTTTTATGATGGATGGATGCATTTTTGGGGGCTTCAAAATCACGGTATATCTATCCCTTTAATGTGACAATATTAAAGGGATATTTCACCACTGGAAAAATGAATGTGTATTTAAACTGGGAAATTATTTTAGAAGTTGGTGCCTTCTAGACTGAGAAAAGCCAGAAAATGTTTTTTTGGCTCATGTGGATGAAAGACAACAACTCCCAGAATGCACTTGCTTCGCTGCCCTACGAGGCCACACCCAAGCCACACCTACCGGTTACAGAGGGCAGTATCGGAAGAAATGATACAACTAGGCTACTAGTCGACTCGAAACTGAAAAGACGCTGTTTTATCGTGAGATCCCCCTATGGGCGGGTTGAAAACATGCGGAACGAGCTCCTACTACTGGCTGTAGACTCTCGCCTCTGGACAAAAAAGCCTCAGATGACGCTAAATGACGATTTTTGCGTCATCTGAGGTTTTTTTCCAGACACACAATACAGAAATCTCTCGTCTCTGGGGGACATGAGGGAGGGAAGCACGGTCATTCGAAAATACTACCGGGTTTCTACTGATACAAAGCTTAATGCTAATCGGTGAAGTATCCTTTTAAGGTGAAGAAAAAAATCTACTTTCATTTGTGCCGAATTTGTCCTTCAGTTTGGCTCTTTAATAAATGATCCAATGCAATTTGGTCGCCATTTTGTCATCATCAATATTTAGAAAAATATGCAGAAGACAAAAATATAACTGGACAGAAAAGGGAATGCATCGATACCAGAAGAATCAGATGTGTAGATTTGCTGAGTTTCTAAAATCAAAAATACTTATTTATTAAATAGGGGTCAACAATAAGGAATTTTCACTACCTTGGATGATATTTATCTTTGTTGATATCCATATTTCCCCATCACCAGTAAAGGACTTTGCTATATTTTAGCCGTTTCACTTGAAACAGGCCTCGCATCAAAAAAGCCTCCATCCGCTTGCACTCGTACAGTTCAAGAACTCAAGATATCTATTATCTATGAGTTCTTGTTTTTAATATTTCTAACATGATATAGAGTGCTGTTTTCCCGAATATCAGCATGATTGCAAATGTGATAGCCTATTGATTTTAGAGTTTTATAGTAGAGAGTAGACACTGTCTGGTATTTTCAGGAATGTGTTGTGAATTTTGGGATTTACATTGGGAAAGTGAATCATTTAATTGTTCATTGTGAACATGTATTGTTAAATGGCTTTCTGAGATACATGTGAAGGTGTTTCACAATTCAGTGCACTATCAAACTCCATCAGTGACTTAAAGACGTGTTTCTCATGTCCTTGAGAGCCTTTCGGACTCATTAAAATGCCACGCTTGTAAAAGGTAACGAGACGTGGGATGTGATCATAAGACAATGTTCTGCAAGAGTACAGCGAGAACACTAGGCCATTATGTCATGAGTTTTTCTTTCTTTTTCTCAGACATTACTCCTAAAATTCTCAAGGAGAAAGGAAAAAAAAGAAAAAAATGAGGCAATTCTTAACATACAATTGTTAAGATCTCTTCTGAGTTCTGAGATCCAGCAGACCTCAGCAAGTCTCCATTTGTAGTCTAGGAGAAATTATAAGAAATTTCAGTTCCGCTTCCAGTTTAAGTTAAGCTTCGTCTTGAAACTCTTCCTGCTGAGTGTGTGAATGCTATGACTGTGTCTGTAAAGAAGTGTGATGTAATCGTGACGGAGGCGGTCGATGTGAAGAGAACTGACTCCTTATGAACTGTGAAGACTAAATGTCCTCAAGGTTAATGTGACATTTCAGGCCAAAATCAAAAGAAAAACAAAATAATTAGATTTTGCATGAATGAAAATGAATTTGCATTATACGATTATTATTATTTTCATGATATTTAAACACATTTTCCCCATCAGATTTTCATTATGCATGAACAGCATAAACAAACTAAATTAAACAGGACAAATACTATAAATAGAAATCTGACACAATTTAATGCAACCTTGCTGAATAGAAGTATTAATTATTTTTAAAATTTCTTTCCAATAAATCAATTCTTACTGACCCCAAACGTTTGAACGGCAGTGTTTAATGTTACAAAAACTTTCCCATTTCAGAAAAATTCTGTTCTTCTGAACTTTCTATTCATCATTGATAATAATCAGAAATGTTTCTTGAGCAGCAAATCATCATATCAGAATGATTTCTGAAGGATCATGTGACTCTGAAGGATCATGTGACACTGAAGAGTGGAGTAATGATGCTGAAAATACACCTTTGATCACAGGAATAAATTACATATTAACATACAGTATATTCAAATAGAAAACAGTTATTTTAAATTGTAGTAATATTTCACATTATGACTGTTTAACTGTATTTGTGATTAAATAAATGCAGCCTCGGTGAGCAGAAGAGACTTCTTTTAAAAACATAAAAAAAGATTACAGATCTAAAACTTTTGAACTATATACTTGTGTGTATATATATATACTATCATTTAATTAATAAAAAAAATTATTAATGAGTTTTTAAAATGAAATTTCTCACATATTTTCGCAATCAATCAAAAACAAAACCATAAAACAAAATGAGCCATACATTTTTTTTGTGTGTTATTTATGCTAAATATATTTGTTCTTCTTTTTTATTATTAATTAATTAATTAATTGTTTGATTATGAAAAAAAAAAAAAAAATGAAAAAACAAGCCGGATATGTTCCTTACAGGTTTCAAGAGATTCATCCAACATAAGGACAGAAAAACGAAGAATTCCCTTGACCCTTTGCACCAAGAAAAAAGACCGTTTGTCTCTTGACATGCTCATGATTTGGATTCAATAGCATTCTATATCATCTCAGCAAATATTCTGTCCCTTCTTTCTCCTGTCAAAGTGTTTGACACCACCGTCCGACAAACTGATAGACAGCAGTTCCAGGGGGACTCTGACTTTTTATTCATTTATTCAAGTCAAAAGCAGCTTTTTCTTGGTTCGAACTATGCTTCCTCTGTGAAGTGAGAAAGGTCACGGTGATAGCAGATGTGTGTGGACAAGCTTAGGGGATCTCCAAACACCGCTGATAAATGCTCTTCCTTTGAACCGTCCGACTAGCTTTACTATCAGCTCATCAAACTTTAAACCACACTTTCTCTTTATAGACGAGTCACAGGGTCAAGGTTTCCCACTGAATCTAAGACAAGAGAGTCAGGAAACTCGTATTCAAGTATACCCGTAATTGTCCATTAGGTCCTAAAATCCCATCTTTCTCTGACTGCTGGCGGAGCGCATTTATTATACATGAAGAACACAGAGGGCATTTGCAACCAAAAGAATATTATCTGCACCATGTTGTCCAACATAAGGCTGGAATAAACGACGACTTTTGCTCCAATTCACAGGCTGGATGAGTCCACAATAATTGCCGAAAGTGTGCAGATTTTTTTAGTGTATAATGGGCACAGAATATGATTTTTTAGCTTCAGACTATGTTTCCATCCAGTCAGAGGACATCAAAACATGTTCGATATTTTGAGCCGATTTCAGAACTCATATAGTAGTGTATGACGCTTCAGAAACCGGAGCGGTCCTTAATCTACCAGTTATGCAATAGAATACAATACAAATACAATAACAACACAAAAGAGCTTGTGTAACTAATTAACTATGCGCTTGACTCGTTTTTTCTTTTGTAACTCAACACACAAAGACGCTACATCGGAACGAATTGAAAGTCTGGTAGTGTATGTGGTTTAGGATGTGTGTCCACCAAAAGTGTTTTTTTTCCTGAGGTTAGCATATTTATCTAATTGTTTCCAATGGGAGCGCCGAGTTTTTAAAACACGAGGCGCTTAGCATTTATTTCACACTGAATGTTATCTACCGGTCGCCAAGAGTTGAAGAATGTTCAACTTTGGGTAAAGCGCAGCGCTCATCACTGTCACTGTTTTACCCACCCGTCCAATCAAAGTGGAGGAGGGGCGGGACTAATACCACACCTACCAACCGCCACATTCTGCTTGTACAACGATAACAAATGACAACAAGAAGCACATCTCTACATCCAATACTCGTGCCAGAGGCAGTACGTTACATTGTATCGACATTTTTAAATTTAAAAAAGATACCAGTATCAGTTCTGTGGTTATTCTGTATCATAGCACATATAGCGTAACATATAGTGGAAAAACGCTGAGCACACCGAAGCGGCATTTCAGAAGAGCGAACACACGGCCTTAGCGTATGATGCCCAGTTTTTCATGTAACCATTTATAAAGTCGGCAAGTGCCTAGAATAAAAAAAAAATAATCTGATTTTAAAGTCGCAGAGTGTAGTGCCTTTAGTAATGTGAGTTCTTATGAGTTCTTACATATTGCACACATAAATGCATTTGCTTTTCATGCTTCACATAAAAACCTTCACATAAAAAAACAGTATAGTCACTTTATATATCAGTTAAGCCGTCTCTGCCTGTCTGAGTGGGCAATTCTTATCCAGTGTCAAAGTGGACCAGACTTTATGGTGATACCAAGGGTGTGTTCACACATGGCAGGTTTGGATTGGTTTGATTAAAACGAACTCTGGTGCGATTTCTCTGTTAGTGCGGTTCATTTGAATAAGTGAGAACGCTGCCATCCGAACCCTGGCGCACCAAACAAGCGGACCGAGAACACTGAAAAGATGAGTCTTGATCCGCTTCCAAATGAACTCTGGTGTGGTTTCGACTGAAATATGAACGCAACACGGACCAAAGACACATAAATGAACCAAAATCAGGACATGATGTCACAAGATGCGACCCTAAAAAGGACAGAAAGCTCAAGCATAAGCATAAGTTGCGCTGTTGCCCATCACAGTTCAGTACAGGAGTCAGAACCACGTCTTCTCGCAGCAGATCTTCATGTGTGTGTGTGACGGAGGGATTCCTGACGCTGTTTTGACTCCTCTACACATTTTAAAAGCTCTTCACGAGTTCTCAGCTGGTCAAAACACCATCATTTGTAGCTTCGCACATACAACAAGTGCATTTATCCCAGAACACAGCCTTGTTTTATATGTTCGGTAAGTTCCATTGCAAAATCTACGTCATATAAGCCGACCAATCAGATTGTGAACATATCCTTATGCCTTTAGGGTCGGTATCTTTAGGTTCAGTGTTAAAAATGCCAATGTGAACGCTAAGCGGACCAGGACTAAATGTTTTCTCTTTTGTTTTCGGACTAAACGAACCAAGCGAACCCGATTACAAGTGTGAACATCCTAAAATTACTAGTTAGTTTACCAGGATTCAAATTAAATTAAAATTGAGCTTATATAAAAATATATATGAAACTGATGTTTTCTAACTAAAACCATAAAAACATCTGACATGATCCCATCAGTTCAAGCACAGTAGTTTGGCAGAACTTACCGGTAACCGTTTCCCGGCTTCGACCTCGATCATTCCTCGCAGAAGGTTCTGACAGTCCGGTGGAATAAAATGGGGCATGTGAAACACCCCCAGCTTCACTTTTTCTAACAAGTTTCGTAAATTATCATCGTCAAACGGCAGAGCGCCCTGAAAGAAAGACACAGACAACAAAAGAAAGACAATGCATCAGTCTGAGGGGAAATACAGAGTAAATGAGGATTGATGGAAAATGGAACAAATTAGAAGAAAAAGTGCTAAGAGGATTGACCCATAAATGCTAAGTTTTCATTTATTAAATCTTGCTCTGCAACTTTTTCATGTGTGTACTGCTGACATGCTATAGATGAGGATGAAGAGGTTTCATTTCTGATGAAAAAACAAAACAGAGGAATAACAAAAAACTAAAGAGACAGGATGAGAGCATAAATGCACTCCAATCACTTTGGATCTGAGAGGATTTTGTGTATTCAGCATAGAGTACGTCTACAGAAGCACAGTTCGTCTGCCAGCAGTCAATTTTGTTTTTGGTTTTGGTACCGTCTGCCTTTCTACATCAGGTCAATATATATATATATTTCATAAAGGGACGAATGAGTGAACTTCAGAAGAACAAAGTAAAAACAGAAAATAAAATAAAATAAATTTGAGACGAGACAAAACAAGATGCAATAAGTTCTGAAGACTGACAAGATGCAAAATAAATTAGGTGAAATGAGTTGAGACAAAATTAAAGATTGATGAGGAGGTGAGACATAGTGAGACAAGACCACATGAGATGCAGTTAGATGAGTTAAAGTGAACGAAGAAAATAAGACAACATGAGATAAGACAAAATGAGATGCCATTAGAATAGATAAAACAAAACAAGATGGGGTGAGACCAAATTAAAAAAAGAGCAGAGACAAAAGATAAAAATCTCAGTATAATGACAAAATATAAGATGAGAATTGACAACAAGACATGAAATGAGCCAATGAGATGAGAGCAGTGACCCTGAGAAAAGAAAACAGAAGAGAAGAGACAAGACCAAATTAAATGCAACACGATGAGATAAAATAAAAGAAGAGACAAAAATGATACAAGACAAGGTGACATGAGACAAGATGCAATGAGATGAGAAGAGAAGAGAAGAGAAGAGACAAAACAATATGGCACGAGACCAAACAAAACGAGATGAAATGCAACAAGATGAGATAAAAAGAGTCAAGAGTCCAGGTGACATGAGCCGAGATAAAATGAGATGCAGTGGGATGAGATGAGACGAAAACTGAAGAGAAGAGACGAAACAACTAGAGATGAGACAAAATGAAACAAGAGAAAAGACGAGCTAGACAAAAAGAAAGAAGAGAACAAAAACAAGACGAGGTGAAACGAGCTGAGACTAAATGAGATAAGACAAGAGAAAAACAGAAGAACTTGACAAGATCAAACGAAATGAGACAAAAATCAGACAAGACAAAGTGGCATGAGATGAGAAGCAATGAGATGAAAGTAAAAACAGAAGAGAGGAGACAAAACAATATGGCATGAGACAGAGCAAAATGAGACAAAATGAAATGCAACAAGATGAGACAAAATAAAAGAGTCAAGAGTCAAGGTGACATGAGACGAGATAAACTGAGATGCGGTGGGATGAGACGAGACGAAAACTGAAGAGAAGAGACGAAACAACTTGAGATGAGACAAAATGAAACGAGTTAAGACAAACTAGACAGATTGAAAGAAGAGAACAAAAAACAAGACAAGACGAGGTGAAATGAGCTGAGACTCAATGAGATAAGACCAGAAAAAAACAGGAGAACTTGACAAGACAAAACGAAATGAGACAAAATGAAAGAAGGGACAAAAACTTGATGATGCAAGATGAGACGAGATCACATGAGACAAGACAAAATGAGATGACATAAAAAAGATAAAAGAGGACAAGAGAAGAGACAAGATGAGGTGAAGGGGAAAAAAGAAAAGTGGTTGTTTGAATGTAATGTGCAGTTCTGCAGGTACACACAATAATCTCTGAAGAAACTCACTCATCATTTCTACAACGTCAAAAACAATCCAGCTGTGGTTTAAATGCAGAACAGTGTCTCAGCGTGCAGAGATAAACCTCTCAAACTCAAGCGTCTCTGTTTTTACTCTCCAAACAGAACAGGAGCATTTCAACTGGGACATCGCTGCGGTCCAAAAGCATTCAGATCAAATCTGCTAATAATGCAGTGCCGAGGTGCGTCCAACACTTGCTCAAAATATTAGTCTTTGGGACTTAGAAACATCAGTTCCCAGCCTCCATTCACATATGCATGTTCCTTTTCACAAAATACAATTTCTGATAAAAAAGGCTCGATGATGACATTCTGAAAACATGACTTTATCTTTAATATCCAGCGCACTTTTCAAATCAGCAACATAATAAAATGTGTTTGAATGTTGTTTGTGAACTGAAGGGAAAATATCTAGCTCATGCAAAAAATGAGTCTTTAATCTTTCTTCCATACACTGAATGCAAACATATTTTATGTTTCTCAGAAGAAATGAATGACACTGGGTTTAGAACAACATGAATGTGAGTAATTGTTGACAGAAATGTTAGTTTGTCCGAGGTGAAGTCTCGAGTGACTCACCACCAACAGAGCGAAGAGGATGACCCCACAGCTCCAAACGTCTGCTTTCCTGCCGTCATACTTCTCTCCCTAGAACACAACTCTCATTAGAGATCAGCTCTTCCATTCAGAATTCTCTTTTTTCTTCCACAAAGTAAAAGTATTACTCACCCGGATCACTTCAGGACACGCATAATGAGGAGATCTGTGAAAAGACATCAACTAGGGTTACTGGCAGTAATAAATGTGTACAATAATCTCTCAGCATTTTTATCTTATTTATTTCATTTTATTCTATTCTATACAAATTCTAACAAATATATTTTTTTATATAATATATATATATTATTATAATTTTTTATTATTATTAAAAATGTTTTTCACACTAAATGAACACAGAATAATTAGAATTAAATTAAATAATTATATAAAAATATTATATTAAATATATATTATAATATCGATTGCATTAATTACATTAATAAGTGTTAAAATGTATTTGTCATTGAATCATTCAAGAAAACACTGATTCATGAAACACTTTTTTTTTTTGAGTGAGTTATTGAATCATTCATTCAAAATGATAAAAAAAAATTTTTTACATAAATTAAAAATTTTATATTAAATTAACATTTTGTCAGAACCTAGTCTATTCAGAATCGTGGGAGAATCTCTATTTAAAAAAATATATATACAGTATATTCTAATTCTATTCAGATTCGTGCACCACTGTGACAATAGACAGTACAAAAATGGCCAAATTATATTTGAACTAAAACATGAACAATGAATATTTCATCTTTTTTAACTGATTCACTAAAACAAACAGTTCAAAACTCCTGATTTTCAGAGCATAGAAATACTGTCCATAATGATTTCTGAAGGATCATGCGACAATGAAGACTGAAAATCCAGCTTAACCATCGTGGGAATACATTACATTTTAAATAACATTAAAGTAGAAAATACATTTTTAAATTGTAATAATATTTCACAATGTAACTTTTTCACTGTATTTTTGATCTAATACATGCAGGCTTGGTGAACAGCACTTCTTTCAAACACTGATCTGCAACATCTCCTGATCTTACTCTCTCCAAAATAATTCCTGTCATCATATTATTTCTGTCTAACAAAAAATATAAAAATCATCGAAGACAACTCTCAGATCACTACAACAGCTGTAACACCCAGAAGCAAAAGCACTATGAGTTTTTTAGTGGCACTGATCCGTGACGTCTGACACTGTTTGCTTAGAATGATTAATATCAAGATGTGGTTGAAGGGACACAAAGACACACTAAAGAAGAAGAGAACATCCTCTCAGAGTAATTAGGGTCACAAAATGTTGACATCACATCCTGTTACACCAGCTGACATCCTGTCTCCATTAATCTTTCCTGACAAATCCTATTCTACAGCAGTGTTGTGCATCTACGCATGAGACTCTTCCCGCGTTTTCTTTTTTCAGAGATAAACACGTTCAGAGTTAATCATATTATTGGGAGAGTTTCTCAGTAAGCTGTAAACATCTCCCATGATCCCTCAAAAACCTTTACAAGCGCGCATCTATGCAAATGTGGATCCAGTTAGTGAGAGCTTTTTCTTATCATCTAAACGTGTTGGACTTGAAGAACTCCAGCTGCATACAGAAACACTGCAAACGTTGACTATAAAGCTGCCGTTCGGGTTTAAAGGCTCCCTGAAATATAAATTTTAGTTTTTTAGCTTTTAGTATGAATATGTTAGCCTTAAGGTTATGAATAAGCTGGTGTGAGTCCAAAACAATGACAAAATTCGCATTTAGAATCAGAATCAGAATCAGAATCAGAAAGAGCTTTATTGCCAAGTGTGCTTGCACCCACAAGGAATTTTTCTTGGTACTGAAGGAGATACAAGCATTCATAACTTACAGTCTCTCAATTCCGCTAAAATGGATCACGGATTTGTATGACATCACACAGACTTCAGTTTCTCATCACATCTTCTGTCCAATCAAATTCTCTCTAGAATCTAAAGCTCCGCCCCCTATGCTATAAACACCACCTGGCTAAAGCGACCACTGACATGTCAGGATCAGTATGGGTTGGAGATGTGTGTTCGGTTGCTCAAACGCTCGAGTTTTATTCCGTTTTCCAACTGTACGTTGGTTAAGAATGAAATGTCTAGAATTTATTCACACCTCTACTATTGAATCCAGCGTATCATCAGCGCTCGGATTCGCACAGTCTGTGAGGTAAACTAAACGCTATTGGCTGTTTGAAAAGGGGGAGGGAGCCATTCAATATGTCCCGCCTTAACTTCCTGTTTCAGTGGAAATTATGTCAACGCATCAAACAAAGCTGTGCGTTCCAAGACACTTCAGCCCTGTGAAGGCCTCATCGACACGACAGCCATCGGCACTGATCCTCAATAAACTCGTCTCCATACTGGCGTGACTCTGACTTCCAACCAGATGGAACTGGATAATATTCTGAATGTTCTGATCCAATCTGACTTCTGACCTGTAACGCTGCCTGGATCATAATTACACTGTTCGCTCGTTGGCCAGAGGAGAACTGGCCCCGACTGAGCATGGGATCTCCCAAGGATTTTTTCTTCATTCTGTCACTGATGGAGTTTTGGTTCCTTGCCACTGTTGCCTTGGCTTTTGGCTTGTTTAGTTGGGGACATTTAATATTCAACAATATTATTGATCTGCCTTACTTAGGGTGGACGATGACGCAATTTTCTTCTAGAAACAAACTTGTATTATTTACATGTGATCAATGTGAAGCTGCTTTGATACAATCTGTATTGTAAAAAGCGCTATATAAATAAAGGTGACTTGACTTGACTTGAGTGAGACTTTAACAAGAGCAGATCAGGAGGACAACTCAAAGTATGAGTTAGTGTAGCTGATCTGTCAAAGCTAATTAAGTCTGTATCTCAGATAAAGTTGCCAAAGTACATGGTCTTATAGAATATGCTACAAATATGTGACAAAACTCTTTCGTTATTAATATTTCAACAGAAGTCGGTTCTTGGACTGGTGGATTTATTGGTCCTAATCAAGTGTGTCCTAAAACGTCCTAAAACGTGAAGCCACAGCATTTTGATCGCCCCCGGTGGCTTTACTCAGTATAGGTTATAAACCCCGCCCTCTCCATGTAATCAAACGGGACTCGAACCAAACTAAGAAAAATCCAATTACACTTAATTATTTTTATTTTTTTAAAGATGGTTTCAGTCATTTTAGGTAGTTATTTGATGCTATATAAACAGCGTGTACAATTAACCCTAAAAATCCCTAAAAAATATTGGGGTATTTTTTCTACCCAAATCCTGGGTTGAGCTTTTTGGGTAAACATTTTTGGTTATTATTTCAGTGTTTGGGTAGATTTTGTGTCACCCAGCTCCTGGGTCGGACGTAACAACCCAAAGTTTGAGTAGTTTTTGTTTTACCCAGCACCTGGGTCAGACGTAACAACCCAATGTTTGGGTAGTTTTGGTGTAACCCAGATCCTGGGTCAGGCGTAACAACCCAATGTCTGGGTAGTTTTGGTGTAACCCAGATCCTGGGTCAGGCATAACAACCCAATGTTTGGGTAGTTTTGGTGTAACCCAGATCCTGGGTCAGGCGTAACAACCCAATGTTTGGGTAGTTTTGGTGTAACCCAGATCCTGGGTCAGGCATAACAACCCAATGTTTGGGTAGTTTTGGTGTAGCCCAGATCCTGGGTCAGACATAAAAACCCAGTGTTTGGGTAGTTTTTGTGTTATCCAGATCCTGGATCAGATGTAACAACCCGGTGTTTGGGTAGTTTTTGTCTTACCCAGATCAGGCGTAACAGCCCAATGTTTAGGTAGGTATGGTGTTACCCAGATCCTGGATCAGACGTACAGTAACAACCCAGTGTTTGGGTAGTTTTTGTGTTACCCAGTTCTTGGATCAGATGTAACAACCCAGGGGTTGAGTTATTTACTGTGGGCTTTTTGCGCCCTCTTCCGGAGAGAGGAGTGCAGCTCCGTCAAATGGGTGTATGTCTTCGGTAAAATACAGGTTTGTGTACATTTTTTGTATCTATAAATTCATTATTATTCTGTATATCGTTTAATTGGTATATCGTGATGGAAACGCCTGGTGCCTTGCAAGTTGCATAAAATTGTATGATTTTATTCAAAAAAAGATACAGAATATAAATTCTTAAAAAGTTCAAATATGTTCTCAGAACTGTACACTGATTGTTTATGGACAGGTTATGGAGTCAGTCATATTTCGGCTACGAGTGAAACGCAGGGCGGCAGTCTGAAGTTAAAACATGACAAGCTCTGGCACGAGATCCAGCGCCGTTACTTCTAATATTTGTTAGACGAGCTTAACATTTTAAGCTCGTTTAACAAATATTAGAAGTAAAAATTAAGAAGTACTTCAAGCGTAATGGACCAGTCTCTGTTGTCCCGTTTCCACCGTAATGCAATATGCAATATGTATTCAAATCTATATAAAATATGCTACACTGTAAAATATGATTTAAAAAAAGGAATTATCAAGCAAACTAGTGGTTTTGTCGAGTATTTTATTTTTTTATTTTTTTCAATTTTAGAGGATTTAAGTTAATTCGTCAACATTAATTCATGTATGAAGTAAAATAATAATAAAAAAAGCTAGTACTATAGTAAAAATGAATCAACCCATTATGCTGGGTTAAATAAACAACCCAATTTGCTGGGTAAAATGAACCCAACATGTGTTTATTTTAATTGGGTAACCCAAATTGGGTTGTTTTTAACCCAGTGTTTTTTAGAGTGTAACGTGATGATTGACAGCTGTGACTGCGAATGAGTCTGCGGGATCGGGAGTGTGGGCGGGGCCTTGATACCGTGTCTCCACCTCACGTAATCGCCAACAACCGTTTCTGGGATATTTTGGCTTCGTTTTTCTACAGTGGAAAGATGTGCCGTCCATCTTTTTTTTACAGTATGGTCCAAACAACAAGCTGCCATTATGTTTTCATAAAACATTGCTGAAGATGTTCAGCACACATCAAAACAGACTGCATTTTTACTCCAAACGTATTGCCTTCAACACATTAGCCTAGACCGGCCTGCTTGATGATTCTGATTCTGATGGCATAACCACATCATTTCGGTTGTTTTCATGTAAAGCAGGTGCGTTACATCTGAGAGATCAAAACGAATCGGATGTTTTAAGGCCGTAAAATGCTTTCATTGTTTATGTTGATGAGGAAGGCAAATTAGAGCTAAAAATAGACCCATTAACGGATGAGTTTATGGAGGAACCCTGCAGAACGTGTGCCGGATCATTTATCCACTCCAAGCTGTTTGCTAGAGCTCATTTCCCCTCTCGTTCCTGCAAAACTCCTCAATGACAGCAGATATTAGATGCCTCATAACTGATGTGGGTGTGCAAACCATCAGACATATGGGTTCAAATGTGTCTTTTTTTGCTGTAATGTACAATGATCATTAAGCCAAAATGGTGCATGGTAATAGGGATACAAAAATAAACACCGTAAACACCAGCGGAAGGCATCCATGAAGCTCAGAATCAATAATGGTCGTGTTATCTGATGCCGGATTGGATAAAAAGGTATTCATTGGTGTGAGCCATATCAAATGTTACACGAAAGATCTGAATAGGACTATAGATTTATTATTTTAATTATTTATATAAATTATATAAATTAAAAATTCATAAATAAATGTATAAATTATAATAACGTTTTTAAAAGAATGAATGAATATACAAATGTTTTTGAAAGAATGATTATATAAATACAGTAGATTAAATGTTTTTAAATGAATTAACAAATGAATGGATTTATGAATGAATAAGAAATAAATTGAACATATATTTTTAAACTAATGAAAGAATGAGGATTTAAAATGATTAATAAATGAATGAATGATGTTTTTAAATTAATGAATGAATGAATGAATATATGGAGAAATTATTTAAAAGAATTAATGATTTAATAGAATTTAAAAATGAATTAATGAATACATGAATAAAATATTTTAATTATGAAAAAGGATGAATGAAATTAATGAATTAATTAATAAATGGAGAAATGTTTTAAAAGAATGAATGATTAAATAGATAAAAATATTTTAAATGTATTGATAAATGGAGAAATTGAATGAACAAATATTTTTAAATGATGAATAAATTAATGAATGAATGAAACTTTTTTCAATTATTAATAAAGTAATCAATGATATTTTTAAATGAACGAATTAATGAATATATTGAGAAATTGTTTAAAAGAATCAATGATTAAATAGAAAAAAAATTAAATGAATGAATGAATAAATACATTAATAAATGAAGTGAATAAACAAATATTTTCAATGTTAAAAAATTATGAATGAATGAGTGAAATGTTTTTAAAAGAAGGAATTACTGAAAAGATACAATTATTTTTAATTAATGAATTAATAATATTAATGAACAAACAAATAAACACAAACAGTAAATAAATAAATACATGTTTTTAAAATAATCAATGTCATATAGAGTCAGTAAAACTGTAAACGGCCAGGATCTATTTTTCCTTCATATTTCCATCATTACAGTAGCTGAGAGGAGGGGGTCACATGATCTCTGCCGTCTCCCTTCATAATGACTAATAAACAAAAAATACTAAAAACTAATAACAATAAAGTTGCTCTACTTTTGCATAAAAGTTCAACTTTTCTTGACTTTCTCAAATCTACAAATAAAAAAATAAAAAAATGTTTTGACTTATATTAATTAATATTGTATATCCATGTGCATCTTAGTATTTATTTACTAAGAAACTATGTTATAGTAATAGTAGATAATGTACTGATACTATCACAAAATAAAGCCCTTCAGGGTGGGGGTTAAAATAGTTTCGGGGTCACTGGAAACGTCAAGGACATCCGGCCCAGAATCAACACAAAGCCGCTTTGCAGATCATTTTTAGGATGATGGGACCCGAACAGATTCGCTCTGATAGCCGATGTTGAGTCAGGGCGCTGGGAGGCTTCTGTGACTCCCTGTCCTGTATCCTGACCTGATGTGTTCGGGACGGTACAGGACGGTCCCGCTTGACCTCTGCAGAGCTGTGATCGTAGAACATGAGGCGACTCATGTACGGGAACGAGCGTGCTGATTTTATTGCGTTGGGCTTTAATCTATGGCCATGTCTGAGTGTAATCCTAAAGGTCGGGCAAGCATGGCAAAATTAATCAACTGACAAAAGGCTAAAGGTTTTATGGCATGTGTGGGGGGCAGAGTCGCTTTTTGAAAGGAGAAATGATTACATTAGGAAAGAAATAAAGGGCAGTAAATGAGTCGGGCTCCTATCTCTTCACACCAGGCCTCGACCAAACAACGGAAGAAAAGAAAGCACTGGGTTTTCATGACAGATGATCACACTTATGATGTCAGAGGGGGCGTGTCATGAAACTCAGCTGAGAGTTCATTGGCTGATTCCACACTGACATGTTTTAATCTCAACTGGCAAATGGATGAATTATTCATTTACTTAGCAATTGCATTCAATTGTTCAAAAGTGAAATTATAAGTATTAACAAGGTTACATTTGTTTATTTCAAATAAGTTATATTTTTAACATTCTATCAACATGATTTTAGTATCATTGAGATACTATTATAGTTTTATATTTAATATTTTAAAATTAACATTTTACGTTTAGTTAAAAATGTAGTAATTTTGTTGTTTTATCTTTTTATTCGTTTTTTTCTTTAGTTTTGGTTTAGAGTTACAATATTGGTCACAATATTGCTGCTTTTTCTGTATTTTTGATCACATAACTGCAGCCTTGTGAGAATCTAACCAGCCCCAAACTTTTGAAAGGTAGTGAACGCTTTTGATAAGACATCTATTTATTTTATTACCTATTTTTGAATTAATAATTGATACATTTTTGAAGTTGTACTTCTAGTCTTCCATAATTTCCAGATAAGATCATGGTGAGTCACTGTGGTCCAGTGTAATGTGTGTGATTCAAGGTAATGCTTTACTCCTGAGTGAGCATGTCTAGAGTCACCTCTCTCTCTCTCTCTCTCTTGCTCGGTTTGAGTCCCAGAGATCTGTGCGGACACTGTGTGACTGACAAGGAGCTGAAGGCGGCGAACAATGATACGTTTGGGCAAATCTGAGGGTACATTTACTCAACAATGATGTACTAAAAACGTCAACATTGTCAAAACGATCCCCGTTCGCACGGATTCACGAAAACGACTAAAAGCGCTGAATTCTGCAGCCAGGCCATTAGAGGGCGATGTCACTTTGTAACGCGCCTATAGACTGAACATGAAATATACATGAAAAAAACGGATGTGCCGATTTCTAACGCATTTGATGATGGAAAATATTATACAATTTGGTGCAGTTGCTGATATTTATCTGGCCAAAAAGTACGTTTAAATTCCGATCACATTATTTATATAATGTAGATCAATGAAATCTTTATAACTGTATAACAGCCTACTTACATAAAATGCATATAAATATCAGTTGTCACTCTATATCTCAGAATATTATTTCTCAGTAAGATGTTTGGTTTTATGATCAAAGCTTTGTAACTTGTATTGTGGGGGCAAAACAGATGTACAAATGAACGTTCCTCAAAAGCTTGATGCATCATATTTGATACACACATTTTAACATGATTTTCCTATAAAAAAAAAAACAAGTAAACATAAGTTGCCTAAGTCCAGTAAGTGTTCATCTTAGAATATTAATAATGATATAAAAGTTTTTCTTACTTTATTAAAATCAGTACTTTTAAAATTATACTAATTTAGAGGTCTTAGAATTGTGCGTATCAAATATGATACAGTAGGCTTTATAGGGTTAAGCAACTATGGAGGACGTGCTATTTTTTACACATATATTAAGTGTGACTAAAGCTTAGCTCAAGGAGGTAAGAGGAGAATGACTGACGTCCTACACGGCCTGAGCTGAGCACAGTGCTTGTCCTCATCATAATAAGTGTTATAATAATGCTCATGATCACTCACCCACAGCTGGTTTCCAGCAGACTGTCCCCCACCTGCAGAGACGCCATCCCGAAGTCTGCTATCCTGATGTTATTCTTCTCGTCCAGCAACAGGTTCTCCGGCTTCAGGTCCCTGTGACTGTTCCAGAGACAAGACAAAGAGATATTCAAATGACATGTGAAAACTGTGGCATGACACAGTGATTTCTCTCAGGCCTTGTATCAGTGGTTGTGGGGTAGTTGTGGCCTAATGGTTAGAGAGTCGGACTGGTAACCCGAAGGTCGTGGGTTCGATTCTCAATACTGGCAGGAGAAAGGCATCTAACCCCCAATCCCTCCCCGGGCGCCACACAGAATGATGTGTCACGGTTTCCAGTGTGTGTGTTCACTACTCACTACTCCTAATGTGTGTGCTCTCACTTGGATGGGTTAAATGCAGAGGACAACTTCCGAGTATGTGTTACATACTTGGCCTTCACATGTCACTTTCACTTTCACTTTTCAATGATCTCTGTTTCTTCTCTTTCTTCCAGCACTGCTACTCTACAAGACCCTGTGGGAGGAGATGACAGATGCCCGCTGTCTCAGTGTCTGATGTTAAGCTCATCTGACCATGGGCTGACATGAACAAGCTTCTTCCAACTGTCTTAATGAATTAAAACTTTCTCTTAATTCTCTAAAGACGCAAAATGACAGTTTCCAAGTTTTGGTGCATAAGAAACAAAAGTATTGTGGACAAAACAAAACAAAACATGCCAGGCTACAATGTGAACAAAGCAAAACAAAAAACAAAAAACACAAAACACAAAAAAAACAAACAAAAAAAAAAACAGGCTACAATGTGTACCAAAAAATAAAATAAAAAATTGATTCCATAAAATAAAACTCTAGGTAGATTAAGATGCATTTTAAAGAGTTTTAAGAAGAAGAGAGACTAAAATAGTGAAAATATGGCAAATTTCAAAACACTTTCATAAATCTACTAATAATAGTGTAACATTCTCAGCTGAGGTTAACTTTTAGAAAATTTGAATCCAGGTCCACCAGAGGTGGGTAGTAACACACTATATTTACTCCTATGACATTTACTTAAGTACATTTTTGGAGAATATGTATATTTAGAGGTGGGTGTACTTTCACTTTTACTCAAGCGCATGATCGATGCCCCATTCGCGAATTTTTTTTTATTTTAATTCTATTGTAATATGTCATTGACTTCATCATCATCTTTCTTGTTCTGAATCAGATCCGAAGTAACAGTACTCACTAGTATTTTCATACTCTTACTCAAGAAGTTTTTAACATTGTTACTTTTACTACGACTTGAGTAATTATTTCCATTAGTACTTTTTTACTTTGACAGAGTACAGATTTCAGTTGCTCTGAGGTCCAGAGAATATCGCAGGTAAAGATTTCCTTTTACGGGCTTATGAGTCACTGATAAAAATGTGAATTACTTTGAATCTATATTCAGTAATAGATATAAAAACATGTTAAAACAACGATATTCTCTTCAAATGTTGTTTCAAATAGCCTAAAGTTGACTGAAAAAACTATTTTATTTTAGAATATGCATTGCATTATGACAAATTTATGTGATTACAGTTGTAGGATTTTTTTGTCTGTTTTTCTGATTTTATTTTTTATTTATTTTTTGTCATAACCATTTGTTATTTGTAGTGTTTGTTTGTTACTTGATGGAAATTTAAAGTGACAGTGACACTCAAAGTGAACATAAAAAATAAAAATAAAAATAAAAACACACACAAACACTTTTATGAACCTGAATCCCATATGGGCTAATAAAACTGAATATGAAAAGATTTATACCACAACGATGTTCATGGGACAAATTGCAGAGGTGAGGTTTATTAGCCGTCACACCGGTAACATCAGTAACGGCTCTTTAAAGTCTCTTCCTGACACATTAACGTGACCCAGACGCCGTAATCTCTCCTGAACAGAAACAGTTTGTTGATATGATCAACGACTGACTATATATTTTCCTAATCGAACAGCTGTGAGGTTAATTTCCACCCCTCTGGTCTAGAGGTTAATGGAGGAACGTGTTAGTTTGGTTGTGGTAATAAAACATCCCATGATGCTTTTGATAGTATGGTGTTGGTTTCGGCCACTGAGGGCGCAGAGGCACCAAATGTTTCCCCAGTCTGCTGTGAGATCTTAAATTGCATTTTTATTGGCCCAGTGATAGTTTAAAAATGTTACGCACACGTCGTTGTGTTGTTTGGTGATAGAGATCTGCATTTAAATGTTGCTTAATATGTTTTTTTTATGGTTGCAGTCAAAACGGCAGTTGTGGCTGAAATATTCCTTCCTATAAAAACCTAATAAACTGTATCTGTTTAGCATCTGCATGCTTAAAGATTACTGGTCTGGTGTGTGTCACCTCCAACAAGCTGTGTTTTGGTGCTCAACATCAATTAAGAAACTTCAATGAATAGTTTGAGCTCAACTTCGGTACTTTCCCCGAATCCACCCAAGACAACGAGTGAGTGAGTGAGTGAGTGAGTGGGTGGGTGAGTGAGTGAGTGAGTGAGTGAGTGAGTGAGTGAGTGAGTGAGTGAGTGAGTGAGTGAGTGAGTGAGTGAGTGAGTGAGTGAGTGAGTGAGTGAGTGAGTGAGTGAGTGAGAGAGTGAGTGAGTGTCAGTGGGTGAGTGAGTGAGTCAGTGAGTGAGTGAGTGAGTGAGTGAGTGAGTGAGTGAGTGAGTGATTGAGTGAGTCAGTGAGTGAGTCAGTGAGTGTGAGTCAGTGGGTGAGAGAGTGAGTCAGTGAGTGAGTGAGTGAGTGACTGAGTGAGTGAGTGAGCGAGCGAGCGAGCGAGCGAGTGAGAGTGATTGAGTGATGAATGAGTGAGTAAGTGAGTGAGTGAGTGAATGAGTGAGAGAAAGAGAGTGAGAGTGAGTGAGTGAGTGAGTGAGTGAGTGAGTGAGTGAGTGAGTGAGTGAGTGAGTGGGTGAGTGGGTGAGTGAGCGGGTGAGCGGGTGAGCGGGTGAGCGAGTGAGCGAGTGAGTGAGTGAGTGAGTGAGTGAGTGAGTGAGTAAGTGAGTGGGTGAGTGAGCGAGTGAGTGAGAGAGAGAGAGAGAGTGTCAGTAGGTGAGTGAGTGAGTGAGTGAGTGAGTGAGTGAGTGAGTGAGTGAGTGAGTGAGTGAGAGAGAGAGAGAGAGAGAGAGAGAGAGAGAGAGAGAGAGAGAGAGAGAGAGAGAGAGAGAGAGAGAGAGAGAGAGAGAGAGAGAGAGAGAGAGAGTGAGTGAGTGATGGAGTGAGTGATGGAGTGAGGTATGGAGTGAGTGAGTTTATAAAATGAATGAACTCGTTTATAAATAAATAAAAGTATAATAAGTAAATGTATCATTGGCATCAGAGATTATTCTGTACCAAAACTCCCGTTGTAGCATTTTTTGCTTTAATTCCCATCATATTTTAAAGGCTCAATTAGCACTCGAACAAGCTTTACATTATTGTAATGTAAAGAGCAGCGGGAGGCACATGCGATAGTACATTAGCAATCTTACTCGCATGCTGTTCACAGCGGTCTAATTATGAGAGAGTTTAATTACAAAACATGTATGTCTACATATTAAGTGCTTTAGATTTTCTGCATGCTGGATATCTGATATTGGCCAATTTACTTTCTTAATGCATATTCCTATTATTGTGCACAATTTATCACCCCATATTGTCGTCATGAGAACTAAATGCAACTTGTTTCATCCAGTGGCATACCACAAAATGTTACAGCCCTCATGTGACATTATGCATTTGTATCAAGTGTGAAATAGTGAAATATACGTTTTAACCAACAAGTGCCAATAGTGTAATCATCAACAGTTAACTGCAAACAAATGGAATGCCTTAATCAATTCCCAAAGGATAAAATCAAATCCAGCACTATTTTTTCCCTGTTTAACTCAAAAATACATGTTTTTTGCTTCACGTTTTGACAGCGGTACAAAAGTGATCATATTTTTACACCAAAAGCCAAACATGATGATAATCACCAACTACCAGTGACTGTTTTCCACACAAAACGTTAGGCTCCCTGAACTGACAACTTGGGATATCACAGTGGGATCCAGCACAGTGGTAACCCTATTACAAAAGCCAAGATCTCATCCAAAATGTTCTCTAGTGGCACATAAAAACCTTATAACACAGTAGTGCACTCAGAGAGTCAAATAAAGAAGCACAGAAAGTGCATTTGTGCTGATTTCAGATTTCTTAAATGATCTCCTTGACTCTTATTACCGCCGAGGGGTGGAAGGGGGTGCTACTGTACTGATCTTTATATCTGGCTGTTATTTCTGGAGCAGGTGGGTGTCAAGTGAGTCAATATAGTCTTGGAAATATCAGTAAAAATGGGTTGGGAGAGTTATTCCTTTCAGCTAGACAGCTAGGTGTATTTATGTACGCTCTGTCTGACAGGCGTTGTCATACACGGACTCTATTAGTAGCTATATTTGGAACAATATTCATGTCTAGAAGCTCCAGAAAGATGATCTCGTGGGTGGACAGAAAGATGTGGAATGATAATTTGGCATTCAGCTATTAGAACGTCTAAAGAACAACGCTCATGATTCAAATAGCCAAGTCAGTCTGTCCATCACAAAAAAAAAAAAAAAAATTATATATATATATATATATATATATATAAACATGTGGATGCTCAACAGTATAACATGAGCTCTGTTCGAAAACTGTAACCTTATTAAGTGAGTGATTTGGAAGGCAGCAACTTTACAGACCACTTAATAGCCCTTGACTCAATTGATTCCAATTGTTTGAGGTTAGCATGATGCTACGCTAACAACATGATAAGGCTCGGTCGCATTAGTAACATTTAGTGGGCAAAAAATTTCCATTGTCAATAATTTACGAGGCAAATTGGGCCCGAAATCTGTGTGGGCAACCTTTTCACCATCACGTGAAACTCACGACTGCGGATTCCTATTTAAAAATGACGCTTACGAAATTTCATTGAACAACGGTAAGTGTGAAATATAGAGCCCTATCTTGCACCCAGCACAATTGACTTTGTACACCGACGCATGTATCATTCCTATTTTGCACCCGCGCAAAGCGGACTTTTCCCTCCACAGAAGCACGTCGGTAAGTTAGGAAATACACTTGCGCTCCCGGGGGCGGTTCAGCGCAAAGAGGAGGCGTGTTCCGGTGCAAACGTTCCTTCATGCTATTTTGCAGGTTTAGAAAACAATTGCGCCACTAACCAGGAAAAAATAGTTTAAAGTCAGTGGCGCGTTGCGCATGTTATTCATATGCTATTTTAAGGGCGCATGCTTGGCCATAATCAGAGTGTGCACAACGCGCATATTCTTTAATTCTATCATCTACACAGAAGCAGCAGTTTTCATTTTTGCAAATCATACATTATTACGATAGATAGATAGATAGATAGATAGATAGATAGATAGATAGATAGATAGATAGATAGATAGATAGATAGATAGATAGATAGATAGATAGATAGATAGATAATTTATTATAAAAGCATACATCTAGCTTACACATTTACCCAAATTATCATACGCCTGTTTAACCGAGGTTAATTTGGGTGGGTTTCTCCATTTCAATGTAACTTCTCTCTTTTACGGCCGTGACGAGAGCGTTGCTCTCCTTGGCTGTGAACCGCTCCTGGCGCGCGGCTGGCAAATCCGCCGTTACAATAGCAATCCGCTATGGAAAAAGCGCCTCTGCTCTTAAAGGGAATGTGAGATGACGCTCTGATTGGTTTATTTCACGTTACGCCCAAACCACACCTATGAATAATGAAGCTACTTCAGACCAACCCATTTTAGATTTGCGCCTGGCGCAAGAGTCATTTATCCCGCCGGGAAAATAGCAACAGCGCAGAGACCCGCCCGCGCTTTGCGCTTGACACTTGCGTTTCAGATCGTTAAAATAGGGCCCATAATATGATAAATCCATAAAAGTTACTTTTAAAAATAGATTAAACTAATTTATATTGCTATGTTTTAGTTTTAAAGTCCCCCTGTGTTCAAATTTTAGCCCTTAAAATTCATCTTTGATCATAAAAATGATATATATAAAAAAAAAATCCTTATAATAGCTTGAATGTAACTCTACACCCTTGCCTCATTTATTATACACAGATCTATGAATATGCAAATGAGCCCCACCTCCACTCACTCACACCAGCTCAGAGATCCATACGTTGATGATCACACGTTGATCTGATTGGTTACAAGGTGACGTCAGAAACACCAGCGATTTCAAACTGCGTTTTTTGAGACTTAAGGAGAAAATACTCAGCTCATGGTTTGTCTTAAAGCATATTAAAAACACCACAGAGACATATAAATAACATTAAAAACTTGATTTGGAAATCAGCTTTTCTTGATTTGTCAGTCATCTTGATTTTTTACGTCGCTTCTTGCATGTTTCGTGACTCTTTCAAAGTAAGATATATAGTGAGTGGCACTAGAAGTTTATTCAGTTTTATCTGAAACAGATTAATGTGAATCTGGGAATGTTATTTTACCTTGGTGGTTGTTGTACATAACACAACACTTCGGAACTGATAGTGTTATCAAAAACAAATGTGAGTACGCAAGCGAAAGTGCATTTGCTGAAGCAACCATAAGCTCTTTTATCATGTTTCAAAAGACTCATACACAAGCCCTCCACATCACAAGTGCGATGCTGTACCAGATGAGCTACTGAACAAGTTTATTGTCAGAAAAGCCATACTGTGCATATGGAATTGGTTATGTAATGCAAATGTACAAATGTATTGATTTACAAACAGGGCCTTAAACACAATTTTTGCCACACCTGCCAATGGCTGATGACTTAAAAGAAAAATACCAGCTATAAATATTTTTTACTGTCCATGAAACTGTTTTTGCAAAAACAGGCAGTTATGACACCAAAAGTTTAGATATCAGTCAGAATTCACAGTTCTCTTTTGCAATTTTGATATCACAGCTAAAATTAATAAATAAATGTAAATAGTCTGATTAGTCTTCACTGTATAAATTAAACAGATTAATCCTTATTAAAGTTACAAAAGTTATTCAGTCAAAAGCAGTAAGTGACTTTTTACTTTGTTTACAACAAAGTTTTTTAAACATTAAAAATGCAGACAGCACCAGGTATATTAGGCTGCTGTCACTTTAAGACCTAAAGCATGGATCCAATATACTGGTACAAATGCATTTTATTTCTGAACTGTTTACATTCACTTAAGACATAACCGACTATGATTACTAGGATACTTGCTGAGACAATTTTGTGTGAATTTGTCCTTTCAAATGCAAGATGATGTGAAAGAGAGCTCAATTTAGCATTGGTGTGCTGTCTGAGACAGGTGAGTAATGGTGAGTTTCTGGTGAGTAATGAATTGAGCTCCCTTTTGGTTCGTCTTGTGCTTGAATATTTAAACAGGCAAGGCTTACACATTCGTGATGATGTTTTCACAACATTGCATTGTTTGAATTATAAAAATGTAACCGGCCAACTGGCGATTGACACAGTCAAAATTACAGCGGTTACTCGCCAAAGCAGATTTTTACTGCATTTGGCGCTAGGCGAGTGTTCATTTTAGGCCCGGTTTACAAAAAATTGTGCTTTACTGCCATTAGTGTTCATTTGAGTTGGAAACTGCAGCAAATTGTATATTGTATGTTTGTTTTTTGGAGTTTTGCATAAAACAGGCACGTTTTTTCAATGTGCTTATGTTGCACAATTCATATTTGTATCACCTTAAAGTATCAGTTAACCCAAAAAGGTGAAAATGGAGATGCAGATCATTGTAATTATGCATAATATGTTTAATTAGCATAATTAATGCACATACTTAAGTATAATTATGCTGTCTACCTTTTGAAACAGCTGTCATACACCCCTATGATGCCATAAAAAGCTGTCTAAGCAGGTTTTGGAATTGATATGCAAGTTATATGTGTAGGCAAAGAGAAAGACAGGGAAAAGACAGACAACGGACAAGCAAAAAAGACAAAAAGCTTCCCAGAAAAATTGCAAGAGCGGGACGAATACTGAAATAGGAAAGGACGGCAGTGGAAAAAGAGAATATCGGGTAGGTAATTCTCTCATCATCCCCTGCTGACTGTCCCAGCATGAGATCAGAGGGAACAGGCGTCTCTCAGTCACATATGAAGTAAGCAAACAGCCAGGGAAGTGTGACAGTATGGCAGGGACATTTCTCATCCCTGGTGTAGCATACTGCCCCTACTGCTGCTCTGCGTGAGGCCTGCAGCTCTGAGAAATGATGCACGGACAAGAGACAGCAAGACACGGAGTCCGTTGGGCTCAGGAGACACACTAAGGTCCTGTTTACACCTGGTATCAAGTTGCGTTTTGGTCTGAGAGTAGGCGTAATTTGAGGCTGTTTGAACACATTCAACCACATGAGCGTTTACACTACGAAAGCAGTCTGGTCGAATGTGTTTTCGACTACCTCTGAAAGTGGTTGAAAGTAGACAAGCCCAAAACGTTTTAGACCCCATTCACACCTGTATTTAACGTCGTCCAACTTCTGATCCTATCAACCAAAACGCATCTTATAACCATGTGTAAACAGAGAGGTTTATTACTGATCTTGGAGATTACTTTACCCTAAGACTTTATCCTTTAAGATACACTATATTGCCAAAAGTATTGGGACACCCCTCCAAATCATTTAATTCAGATGTTCCAATCACTTCCATGGCACCTAGGCATGCAGACGCTTCTACAAACATTTGTGAAAGAATGGGTCGCTCTCAGGAGCTCTCAAGCGTGGAACCAGGATAGGTCCATTCGTGAAATTTCCTCACTACTAAATATTCCACGGTCAACTGTTAGTGGTATTACAACAAAGTGGAAGCAATTGGGAATAACAGCAACTCAGCCACGAAGTAGTAGGCCACATTCACAGTTCAGGGTCAGCGCATGATGAGGCGCACAGTGCGCAGAGGTTGCCAACTTTCTGCAGAGTCAATAGCTACAGACATCCAAACTTCGTGTGGCCTTCAGATTAGCTCAAGAACAGTGCGTAGAGCTTCGTGGAATGGGTTTCCATGGCCGAACAGCTGCATCCAAGCCTTACATCACCAAGTGCAATGCAAAGCGTCGGATGCTGTGGTGTAAAGCCACCGCCACTGGACTCTAGAGCAGTGGAGACGTGTTCTCTGGAGTGACGAATCACGCTTCTCTGTCTGATGGTCAAGTCTGAGTTTGACGGTCTTGGAGAACGGGACTTGCCTGACTGCATTGTGCCAAGTGTAAAGTTTGGTGGAGGGGGGATTATGGTGTGGGGTTGTTTTTCAGGGGTTGGGCTTGGCCCCTTAGTTCCAGTGAAAGGAACTCTTAATATTTCGGCATACCAAGACATTTTGCACAATTTCAACTTTGTGGGAACAGTTTAGGGATGTTCCTGTTCCAACATGACTGCGCACCAGTGCACAAAGCAAGGTCCATAAAGACATGGATGAGCGAGTTTGGAGGAACTTGACTGGCCTGCACAGAGTCCTGACCTGAACCCGATAGAACAGCTTTGGGATGAATAAGAGCGGAGACTGCGAGCCAGGCGTTCTCGTCCAACATCAGTGCCTGACCTCACAAATGCACTTCTAGAAGAATGGTAAAAAATTCCCATAAACGCACTCCTAAACTTTGTGGAAAGCCTTCCCAGAAGAGTTGAAGCTGTTATAGCTGCAAAGGGTGGGCAAACTCTATATTAAACCCTATGGATTAAGAATGTTGTGGCGAGCAGGACGAGGCCGAGGGCCGTGAGAGAACAGAGCGAGGCTGGTGTCGTGATTAATGATGAGCTACACCTGCGCGACGCACCGGTCTCGTATCTCTCACGGACGAGCAGAAGCATAAAAGGAGGTGCGACAACAGTCAAGATCGAGAGAGGACAGGCCTGGACTTATATTGTGATTTTTATGTTTTATTATGTGACAGCAGTCGTCCGTGAGGGGCTGCTGTCTTTTACTTTCATTTTGTATTTGTTTATTTTATATTAAATTGTGTGTTGAACGTTCGCCAGTTCCCGCCTCCTCCTTCCCACAACATCTAACCGCAATACAAATGTGATGGCATTAAAGTTAATGTGCATGCAAAGGCAGACGTCCCAAAACTTTTGCCAATACTGTGTATCATTCAACACCATGGCACAAGAAAACTGTAATCATTCAGTTCCATTGTGTATCAAAGTACCATGTTATTTCCATCTGATAGCATCCCTGAACCGCAGTCTTTTGTTGTGAGGGAATTCTTTCATCTTGTCTGTATGTGGATGCGCACAAATGCAAATGTGTATGTGTGTGGTGTAAAAAACCCGCACTGATTACCCATAATACCTCCCTTTTATCTCTAAATACATCAGCTTGATAACACTCTTACGCGTTAAATGAGAGGATTTGCTCGTTTATCCAGGTGTCGGTTTTTCTTCTCTCAGTGTTTCAGAGGTACAGCTCAAAGTAAAGATTTTGCCTTCAAGTCACCGCTGTCAGAATAATCATACGTTGATATGAGAGCACATGAACGGCACCATTACCCTTGGAAAACGCATCTGTGGCACTGCCAGAAGTCAAAATCATAGCAGAACATAATTGGTATTGATGAAAATTAAGTTGTAAATGTGACTGTTTGCAAAACAATTTAGTTTTAGATATTTGATGTACTGTTGATGAAGAATAGTAATAAACCTTAGCAATAAAACCTGAAATTTCTTCCCTAATGGCCATCCTTTGCTCTTCATTCTGCATTTTTTCTCATACATATAGTTACCCAACATGTTTTGGATTTGGCCAAAACTATATAAATTTATCGTGAGTAGGAACTTCATAGAAGCACTAAAAAGCAGTATAAGTGCATTAATCACCATTTCATACTATTTGTCCAAGGTTTCCTTCAGTGCATCAAGGAATTTGCAAAACAAAAGGCCCGTTTAAAATTGATGATGTGGTTCAAAAGTCAATATCTGCTAATGATGTTTGTAAAAGAACATGATCATTATACATCGTTGGTTAAGCCCTCACCTTTTCCCATTTTCATAACCCGACTTTATGCTTCAGTGAACCAAACAAGACCAATTATCAAAAACAAACGAAATTACCAGCATACAGAAATAACAGCTTCAGATATTCCATCAAATGAAACATGTCAGCAAATTTGGTTACGCTGTGGTTTTATTGTGATGACAAATTGTAATCAATTGGATAAAGAGTTTCAGGTTTAAAAGTGCAAAGCCACTGAAGTGTGAAAAACTATCAAGAAGCTCATGAATTCTCAGTTTCTCTTCCCTTTTTTGAGTCATAAAACACCATTTTGTCTTCAATTGATGTGGTTATTCTTTTCAGCACACAATAAAAAAACACACAAACACATAGAATGGGTCATTCAATCACCATTTGGACATGCAATATGATTTTAAAAAGGGGAATATCACATGATTTGATTCATGATGTTAAATCCTCCCTCGGACCATCCGATCCCTCCAAAAAAAGCAGTTCGGATGAGGGCTCTGATCATAAATCAAGAAGAGAAACTATGAGAGGCGACGTGCCTCGCTTTGCCTTGCCTCGGATGGCTTCTGAGAGAAAAAAGAGCTTGAGTCTGATATCTTGATATGGTTATAATCGAAAGCCCCGGGGTATGAATATGAATTTAACGAGCACAAGAGGGAAGAGTTTGCGCGAGCTCGCCGGTCGCCTCAAATCTATTAAGTGTGAAAAAGGTGGGAAAGACTGGACTGGCTTTTAGGAAGCATTGCTGAGGCTTTGTGTTTTGGATAAGCTTTTATTTTCGAGTTTCCTATGTGCTTTGGAGCATTTAAACACTAATAAGGTTCAATTTCATAACTTGTTTGTGTGTAATGCATTTGGGATTGAGGTTGGACACCAAATGTTCAACACAGCTATAATAATTTCCATTAAAACAGACCGACATGTTCAGGAATGGCTGGTCACACTCACCATATTGAGTGACTGTGGCAGAAGTCCAGAGCTGAGATGATCTGTCTGAAGAACTTTCGAGCTTCTTTGGGTGTTAATCTGCCCTTCTTTACCAGATAGTCAAACAGCTCTCCGCCTGACACATGCTCTAAAACCAAATATCTGCAAACAGAAACAAAACACAGAAATAGCATTATAGTAACACCTTTTAATCAAACAGGAGGTTTGGGCGGGACATATCAAAGAGCTTGTAAAACTTATGAACCTTTAGAGTCCCCCTGCAGTTAATAATTCATCTTTGACAATCCAAATGACATATTTATTAAAAAAAATCTTGCGAAAAAAATTTCTTCATGCCTTAAAATAACTTGAATGTAACTCTAAACCCTTGCTTCATTTAGTATACGCGGTTCTATGAATATGTAAATTAGTCCCCGCCACCTGTCAATCACACCAGCTCAGAATACCTGATCCACTCGTTCAACTGTGGTAAACACCACACTACACAATGGCAAGTTATACAGGGTTGTCTACAAGTTGATGAATTAGAATTAGGGCTGTCAATATTTTAACATTTTTAATTGCGTTTATTCGCACACTTTTGATCGATTATTCGCGATTAATCACATACTTATCGTGAAATTAAGCATACATAATTGATCTTGTTTAATGCCATATGTTTGAACCAGAAACTGATTCAGAAAAAGAAGATGAAGAGCAAGGTATACAGGGTCGTCAACAAATTGATGTACAGTATTAGAATTATGGCTGTCAATATATAAAAACCTATATATAAAATATTTGCATCCCTTTGATCTATTTAACGTGATTAATCACATACTTATCGCGGAATTAAGCATACATAATTTGTCTTGTTTAATGCATTTATTTTGTCATAATTTGCTATATCTCTTAAAGTACATGGTGATTCTCACAAAACGGCAAGCTTTTTTCAAGGTAGATTTAGTTATTTCCAAAAAAGGACACTTGGAGACTCCAAAAGGACACCTAATAACCAAATGATAATAGGAGTCCATATAATTCATAAATTGATGCACACCAAACCACGCACACACACACGCATACACACACACACGCACGCGCACACACACACACACACACACACACACACACACACACACACACACACACACACACACACACACACACACACACACACACACACACACACACACACACACACACACACACACACACACACACACACACACAAAACATTACTGGGTTATATGCCTACTACAGTAGACGGATCCATTCAGAATGACTAAACACAGCAACATACGCATGACAGATAAAAATATTAACCTGAATGTGTGTGGAAACAGTGTGAATACTATACAATACAATGTGCAATCAGTGCATTGAGACACATTCACAGTTTGTTTGCGCATCGTTCTCAAGCTTATTGTACGACTGGTACCGGTTTGCTTTATCCAGCAAAGAAACGTTATCATCTGTCCATACAGTGGTGGGATGTTTTGAGGTTCTGTTCAATCTGTATTTCACACAGAGCAATGCATGAGGGCTTGCACTCTTCAGAAACAATCACAGAATATGACAGAGCTCGTGTTTTAAACCTAAACGGACACTGGAATGAATAATTCACTGAAAACTGTCTGCGAGTCACTGTTCTCTCTGCCTGCATTTAATAAGCCTGCTTTTCTTTACATTAATGCCGTTTAATGCATTTAGTGCGAGTTTAGCGGTAAAATGATCTGATTGCAAACTCTGTCTGCTATGGAAGCTTGTTTAAAAACAGAATAAAAAAATAAAAAAGTAATTGTGACTTTTTATCTCACAATTCAGACTTTTTTCTTATAACTGCGAGTTTACATCTCTCTCTGACTTTTTATCTCAGAATTTCGTTATATAAAGTCGCAATTGCAGTATCAAACAGCTAATAAATGTGTTGCTAATCTCAGACTTTTTTGTTTGTGATGTTAGGAACGGGCTGTTGGAAACTGTTTTTGAGACTCATAATTACATCATGTTGTGTGCAAGATGAGTCATCCATATTTTAGGCCCTAATGTAAACACTTCAGTTTGTAAACATTTAGGAGAACACTAGCGTATAAAGTCGACAACATCAAAGCTAACAGACATGGATCTAGATTTAATGGCTTGAGTCTATAATGAAACCTCATTAAAAGGACTAATGTTTTCCTTAAGATGCTTTTCAAAGAACCCGGTTGAAGTCTCAAAGAGAATAGACAATTTCATCTCCAAGTACGGGGGATATTCATTTAAACAAGCAAACAGAGTCGAGAGTGATTCTCTTTGGTTGGAGGTTGTACACGGCAGGGAAATACGTGGCTGACAGCTTCCGTTCTACATTGTCCAAGTGTGTGAACCAAAAGCGCTCAATGGAAGATGAGTGTGAAGATAAGTAAACACGATAAAACTTTTAGTGGGTTTTAGTTTCGTTAAGTCTCCTTGACGATAACATGCTGTCATGGTTTGAAATTAGGCTGTTTTTGAAAGATTGTCAGGAAAAGTTTGGAGGACTAGAGAGCCTGAACGAACAGTGAATTTTTAAGTTTCTGTGGAGAAACTGCCTTCAAATACACTCACACTGGAGTAAAAAAAGTCAGTGTCATAAACAATTCATGATTAAACAACATTTGTGTATGTGTGAGTTTCTGTGTGAGAATGTGTGAGCCAAGCGAGTGGTATGTATCGGTGGAAGATGCCGGCAAGTAGGTGTCATAGTCAGTTTTTAGATTACCGTAAATCCTCTAATATTGGCCTGTATTCCATTAGCGGCCGGGTCTCTAACATTGGCCGGTCTCGCTGTCGGCGGAGGTAAATAAAGGCCGGTCTCTAATAGTGGCCGGGGCTATTATTAGAACCAACGTTTTTCTGGGCAGGCCACAACATTATGCTTGTGATAGTAACATGCAAATACCAAAGGGGGGCAATGTTTGCTAATGAATCCAAGCCATAGCTACGGTAGCCTGGTCATGTCAATCACTTCGCTCTTGACCATGCTCTTGACTCGCACGTGAGACTTCAGTCACCGGTAGGCTAATGTTGTTTACCATGGCAGCTGCAGAGCCAAAGAGGATTTTTGGCGAAAATCTATTTTTTAACCCCCTGGGATCGACAATCGCGCTGGCGCTATAGGCTCGCTTTTTTTCTTAAGTGCAAAAGAGATTCAAAATACTCTGTTGACTTTGATCTTAATTACGGAGCGCGCGCTATTCAAACGCAAATAATCTGAGGCGATCCACGCAAACCTGTGAACGCCCACAATCAGCTGGATAACACACATCTATCTAAGTAATAATAATCCTGGAAAATGTAACGTTACCTCAGAAGTGCTTGGAAGTATTATTTCGAGGAACGGATCCAGCTGAGAAATAGGTCAGTTCTATATTTACTTTGTTCTAATCGCAATAGTGTCTGTAAGTTTCACGCAAAAAGACTTTTTAAATATGAATCGCATTTCTGTGTGTGTGTGAATGAATGAATGCACAGATGTGCGCTGTTGTGGAGCTAAGCTGGAACAAATACTGTTTCAAAATGAATCATTGCTTTTCACAAAAAAAATATAATTTATATTATATTTATTTGTTGTTAATGTTCTGTATGCATACCATAATGTTATATGGTAACTGTACGTTTTCAATAAATTAACCTAGTATTTTATTGGTTCAAATAGACACAAAATCTCGTTTTTATTCTTTCTACTGGTAGTCCGTTTTGCTCAAATAGAAATAAAGGCCTGTCTCTAATTCTGGCCTCCTTCCAATAAAGGCCTGGGCCGCGATGCGCTTGAGTAAAATAAAGGCCCGGGCCTATATTAGAGGATTTACGGTATATTAGATTAACCTCCACTCAATAATTTTTTTTAACCAGTAAACTAAATGTCAAGCCATTAAAATCATAGCTCTGTTCACATCACTGTCATTGAGATTGTTTTCTACAAAAGCTCAATGTACAAGTTAATGCTAAGAAACTTACATTTAGACAGAGTCTATTAATTTAAGACATAAATATATGGCCATAGATTTTGTCCTATTTGCTCCATTAGCCAAAACAGGTTGAAATAAAGTTACAACAATTAACTGCAGCATCTCCGAGCGCGTTTCATCACTGAATGAATCAGTGTAAAAAAAAAAAAAAAAAAAAAAAAATTTGTGTTGAGTGATTGGATGAGTGAATGAGTCAGTGAATCACATATCGCCACCTACTGGCTTAACCTGGCAACGGTACTAAAAAAAAAAGTGATAATACCATAACACTGTGATATATAGCATAGAACAGGGGTCTGTAGTCTAACCACGTATTTCCCTGCCGCAATATTGCAACCTATGCAATGCTAAGGGGTAATCGCTGGAATGTGAGCAAAAGCGAGAGAGGTGTATGTATTTAATTTAGATAAATTACCTCGCTCTTGCATACAGATCTTCATTTGGAGGTAATAATTCCTCATAGTAACACAGCTTGTTTCAAATTCGAACCTATAAATACTATTAAAGTGTGAAAATTAAACTGCACAAGTCAATGAAAGTGCACAATCCTGACAAAACCATTAGCGTGACGGCACATTACGAGCTGCTGATAGCAGATGTATCACACAAGATAAGTGAATGGCTGTCAGCTTACAGTTTGTTCTGCTGTTTTTGTTGTGCTTAGCTTTGATAATGCTATATATTTCAGAGATATTCAAATAAGTGCATATATTCCTATTAAAAACACAATGATGGTAATGTGCAAACACTGTTCACGCGTAGTAGGGTTCAGTAGGGTCACATTGGAAATCTGTCATTGAAAGTCTAATTTAAATCTGAATACAAACTAACTTGTAGGATTTTTATGAATTTAAAACAAATTTTATGGAAAATTGCTTCATAAATATTTGAGGTTCTGCACTCTTTCTATGTTACTAAACAAATTACTAATCAAATTAACTAGGAAACTTCATGGCACATCATGACAAAAAGGTTGCCTACCTCCGGCATAGAATGATATTAATGGTACACTGATAAAGCAAAACACTACGACCAGTCACAGGTCGTTGATCATCTCCTAACAAGGCCACATATTAAGGTCTGGGTAGATTAGATGGTAAGCAAACAATCAGTTCTCGCAATCAGCATGTTGGATGCAGGAGAAATGTGCAGCAATAAAGATCTGAGTGACTTTGATAAGGGCCAAATTGTCATGGCAAGGCGACTGGGTCAGAGTATCTCTGAAACTGAGAGGATTGTGTGTTGATCCTGGTCAGCAATGGTGAGAATTCACCAACAGCATCTGAGGAGGGACAAACCGGCGGCAGAGTGTTGGACGCCCAAGGCTCATCGATGCACAAGGGCAACAAAGGCTATCCAGTCTGGTCTGAGCCAACAGAAGGTCTACTGTGGCACAAGTCACACAAAATATTAATGATGGTTATGGGAGAAATGTGTCACAACACACAGTGCATCACACACTGCTGTGTATGGGGCTGTGTAGCTGCAGACCAATCAGAGTGCCCATAATGACCATCATTGAAAACGCGAGCGTCATAACTGGACCTTGGAGCAGTGGAAGAAGATCATCTGGTCCAATGAGTCCTGTTTCCTTTTGCGTCACTCGGACGGCCGTGAACATGTGCAAGTTTACCTGGGGAAGTGATGCACCACGATTCACTGTGGGAAAACGTCAAGCCGGTGCCGGTGGAGGGAGTGTGAGGCTCTGGACAATGTTCTGCTGGGAAATTCAGCCATTCATGTGGACGACAATTTGACACGTTCCACCGTCCTAAATATTGTTGAGACCAGGTCCACCCCTTCATGACAATAGTGTTTCCTGGTGGAAGTGCCTCTTTCAGAAAGACAAAGCACCCTGACACACTGCACACATTGTCCAGGAACAGTTTGAGGAACATGATGAGGAGTTCAAGGTGTTGCCCTGTCCTCCAAATTCCCCAGATCGCAATCCGATTGAGCATCTGTGAGATGTGCTGGACCAACAAGTTCAATCCACGGAGGCTAAACCTCGCAACCTACAGGAC
Organism: Leuciscus leuciscus; assembly: GCF_965113295.1. Taxonomy (NCBI): domain Eukaryota; kingdom Metazoa; phylum Chordata; class Actinopteri; order Cypriniformes; family Leuciscidae; genus Leuciscus; species Leuciscus leuciscus. Next base: position 10,966,552 of record NC_138724.1, on the reverse strand, counting down.
TTGAAGGATCTGCTGCTAAAGTCTTGGTGCCAGAAACCACAGGACCCCTTCAGGAGTCTCGCATGAGTCCATGCCTCGGGGGGTTGGCGCTGTTTTGGCTCTTATGCATATTAAGAATGATAAGAATGTTAAAAATCACAGTATTACCATGATACCAAGAGATGTAAAATATTAAACACATGCAGCGCTTCAAAACCAGAGAAATCATTTTCATAAAGATTTGTTGATGCCAAAAAATGCTAAGTGAATTATCATGGTGTTTCCATGAAGGATGAGTCGTGGCCCCATTAGCAGCTCTCGAACTGCCGTGACTAACAGGCTGCTTCACACTTTCATCATTAAGAGTGTTTTGGCACCAGCAGAATCCCTCTCTTATAAAACCTTTCAGGATCAAACACTCATTTCTGCCAAACTTTCAGGATACACCACCAAACTTAGATTTTTCTAAACACTTTCACAATTTGGGTTTGCAATCCTAGTCAAATTTCATCTTCATTAAATAATTAAGAATAAACAAATATAATAAGTATAAAAGTATAAATAAGTGTCTTTACAAAAATGACATACTACAAATCAATACAAATAAGCAAAGCAATATTTTACTTTCATAAAAATTCTTATAATACTTACAAATATTTCTTATTTTCGTAGACGTCGTGCAACTTTAATACATGCGGGTGTTCTATTAGCTTCAAGATGGCGATCTCTCGCTCCACCTGTGGAGAAGTAAAGAGACAAGAAAGATATTGAACTCACAACAAAAAAACAACAACAACAAAAATGAATCACATTAATGTGCATTTTAATGTATCACAACTTAGCAAGAGAATCATAAATAATTTAATGGTTCAGATTCCTCCAAACAATTCCATTGGCTTAATGGTTCCATTTATGATTATTTTAGTACTTGTAAAGAGTAAATATTAGCATATCTGACCTGAATGATAAATCAATTTAAAACAATTCTTGCAAAAGGTGTGTTTACACAGGCTTTTATTAGAATAATGACAGTTTTTCTGTCATTTAAGAAGCCTTAAAGGTACAGTAAAGGATTTGAGAAACACTGTTGAAAATGTAAATCAACACCTAAACAAACAATTTTGTGAATATCTGCTAGATGTGCATGTGTGTGTTCTGTGTGTGTCCTGAAAAAAAAAAAAAAAAAATTGTGTGTCTGGCTGTTTTGCTTACTGCTTTTTTAATTACTGCTTACTGCACCTTTAACTATAGTAAACAACAATCCTAAACTAACAAAAAGTGTGGTAGCATATTTATTATTTTATAAATTACTACCAACAAAATTTGTAACGAGTGAATTCATAATTTAACTGCACATTGTCATATAAATTTACACGACAATGCCGTTTATGGGGGCTTGAAAACACAAACTTTTGAAAACGGGTTTCAAAGAGAACGTTTTTTAAAACAATACCGCTATCATCTCCCTGTAAACTGCAAAAAACGAGAATTTGTGAAAACCGTGACATCATGCGCATGCGTATTTGTTTTTAGTCTATTTAGGCATGTGCGAGTACTTGACAACCAAAACGACAAAGTGACATCACCAACTACTGGCCTGGCAGCAGAATACAGTACGTTTTTTGTCGTTTTAGTGGATCTGTACAGTATGAACGGGGATCGTTTTGACAACATTGTCGTCTGCAAGCGAAACTTTTAAAAAATGCAAAGAAAAAGCTTTTCTGTTTTTAGTACACCATTATCGTGTAAATGTACCATAATTCACTAAAAGAAATGACTCATCAGAGTCTGAGACTGCACTGGTCTTGCTGTATGTTTTTTATTCACTAAAAATAACCAGCTCATAAGCCTAATTTATTCAAAAATGGGACTAAACTGTGTTTTTGATTCACTACTCCATGTTTGAACCGATACAGCAGTATTTGGGAGCAGCGTATCCTCCATCAGACTGCTGAGCTCTGAGAGGTTTTTATAAAAATGTAAAATGATCACAGATCAGCAAAAAACCTCAGAGTTCAGAGCCCTGTATTAGGAAGAGCACACCTTTGCAGAATTCCTCAGGAATAGTGCACAGCACAAGTTTGAAAAGCTAAGCATACTTGTCAGTCTATTGTGCAGATGCTTCTTTAATTTGATTCCCACATGCACAAGATAAACATAGTTGAATCAAGCTTAAGATGACTTATAAAGCTAGTCTATGTGAAAGATCTCTCTGACCTGACAGGGAACCAAAGGAAATCTTAAAATCGCAAGCACTTCGTAAAAAAAACTGAGCTCATAAGTCAGAGACCGAACCTAAGATTGTGCAAGTTGTAAGCAAGAGAATCGTCCTTGATTTACATCACTGTCTTCTGGAATATTCCTAGCATGCACACCTGCCACTGCAGATCAGAGCAGAGGATGGGGACGTACACCATATTTCCTGAACCCACCTGACCCTGTTCCCGGTTCTCAAAAGCCCCTGTACTTACGCTCACCCAAACACACCACACTACAGTAAAGAGCACTCAGGTGACACTAATGGTCTCTAATGCTTTGAAATCTATGTCAAACTTCAAGCTTCAGTTGTAACTTTGTAACTTGACTTTGACCCCATTTGCCATTGACTTTTCAAAGCACAGCCAATGATTTACCCCCAAAAATAGCATGATGTATCATGAGACAACATTGTTCACCAAAACAAAACAAAGTCATTGGGTCTCATTCATGAAACACAAGCAGAACGAATTTTTGTGTAAATCGTGTGTAAAGTGGTTCTGGCGAAAATTTTCGGATTCATTAAAATGTTCGTATTTTCCAAATGTTAGTTGGTACGAAAGAAATCTACACCTGCTCCCAGCCACGCGTAAATAGTGCGTTTAACATCCGAACGTTTTGCTCATTAATAAGGCTGCATTTTAATTCACCTTAATCGGGTACATATTTACACAGCATTTTGAAAAAATATTATATATAGTAATTACATACGGGTTTTCTTTTTACTTTTATTACGAGAGCAAGTAATAGCAGTAATAGAACACAAGTCCGCAAGTCTTTTTTTATTTTTTTATTTTTATATTCAAGCTGTTTATTCATTTTTAAGTCCGCAAGTCACAAGTGTTGCAGTCAAGCTTCATGTCGAACCATTTTCTTTTCACTTCTGGGATGAAACTCCATTAACTGCATCTGCCAAGCATCACGCCACTATGTACGCTTGAAAATAAAATGTGGCGTTTTGAATGAACTTCTGATAATAAAACTTCAATTTCTGCATCTGAGAAATTTATCTTCTTCATTCGCTTTTGAGAAGACATATGAAATCCTTCGTTTCGTGTCATAATATAATGCCCATATATAGTTGTCAGTCGGTTTTAATGGGCGGGATTTATGGTAATTGAGAGAATGAACGTGCACGCGCGTCCCATTTACGACTGATTGGAATTCATTAACCCACACACACATTTCACTATCAAATCTGACGTTTACGAAGTATTTGTGAATCAGGTGTCTCTTTACGCGCAAATCACTCACATATTTACTCGTATATTTACGAATGTTTCATGAATGAGACCCATTGAGAGAAAACATTAAAAAATCTGTAAGTTTTTTTCTGAATGTTATAAAAATTCCCATCATAGTGTCGATTGCTATTGTAACGGCGGATTTGCCAGGCGCGCGCCAGGAGCGGTTCACAGCCAAGGAGAGCAACGCTCTCGTCACGGCCGTAAAAGAGAGAAGTTACATTGAAATGGAGAAACCCAAATTAACTTCGGTTAAACAGGCGTATGATAATTTGGGTAAATGTGTAAGCTAGATGTATGCTTTTATAATAAAATGTCTATCTATCTATCTATCTATCTATCTATCTATCTATCTATCTATCTATCTATCTATCTATCTATCTATCTATCTATCATAATAATGTATGATTTGCAAAAATGAAAACTGCTGCTTCTGTGTAGATGAGAGAATGCAGTGTATGCGCGTTGTGCACACGCTACATTGATTATGGCCAAGCATGCGCCCTTAAAATAGCATATGAATAACATGCGCAACGCGCCACTGACTTTAAACTATTTTTTCCTGGTTAGTGGCGCAATTGTTTTCTAAACCAGCAAAATAGCATGAAGGAACGTTTGCGCCGGAACACGCCTCCTTTTTTGCGCTGAACCGCCCCCGGGAGCGCAAGTTCATTCCCTAGTTTAGCGACGTGCTTCTGTGGAGGGAAAAGCGTGCTTTGCGCGGGTGCAAAATAGGAATGATACATGCGTCGGTGTACAAAGTCAATTGCGCTGGGTGCAAGATAGGGCCCATACTGTATGTTAAAATCACAAACATTTTAAATTAAAACTTATAATTGACAAAAACAGCAAACTCTCATGCCTTTTCTTTTTAAATGGAATCTCTATACAAGAAATGCATCATTAAGAACTTTATGTTCTTCCACTTCCATGAAGTGATGAGTGCCATCCATTATGTCACCTTTTATCTAAATGTGAGGTAAGGTGAAGTTTTCCTTGCATTACCCAGAGCAAAAAGCCATGTTTTGACTGTGAAACACAGTAGAGTTTAATTTATAAGCATGTATGGTGTGTGAACCTGGCGTAAGGTTAAATTCCTAGCTAATGTTTCCTAAATTCACAGTTAAATCATAGTTTTACTGTTTTTGACTTTTGCAAATCCGAAATGTATAACGCAAATCCACTGAAGGCGAATTGCAGTAAGAACCCATGTGTAGTTTAGTCCCCCTGGGATGAAAATCAAGTTTGTTTATATGTCTATGTGGTGTTTTTAATATGCTTTAAGACGAACCATGTCTAAATTCATAAGTCAACACCATTGCTGAATATGTTCACCTTAAAACTGCAGTGAACCAAAGACAGTCTCAAAAACATGGTTTGAAATCGCTGGTGTTTCTGACGTCACAAACTACCTTGTAACCAATCAGATCAACGTGTAATCGTCAATGAGTGGATCTCTGAGCTGGAGTGAGTGAGTGGAGGCGGGGCTCATTTGCATATTCATAGAACTGCATATACTAATGAGGCACGGGTGTAGAGTTACATATCAAGACATGATGGATATTTTTCAAAGAAAAAACTTTAAATGTGTCATTTTGATGATCAAAGATGAGTTTTAAGGGATAAAATGATTGACTACAGGGGGACTTTAACATAAATGTGAACAAAGTATAAAATAAACAAAGACCTGACTTGACTCGACTTGACTTGAAACTTGACTAACAAACTCACCAACAGAGGTTACATTAACAACATCAAAGCTAGACAGAGAAAAAAAGGGAACATGAGGGCTATTTATACAGAGACAAATGACTAACAAGGAACACCAGAGAACAATCAAACAATGAACCAATGAGAACACAGGACACATGACTAGTACATGACACATAGACAAGGGAAGCAAATGGCAAACAGGAAGCATGACAGTGTGAATTACAAAATAAAAGACATGAAAACATAAATATATATAATTTCCAAATATGAAATGTATAAAAGAAGATACAATAAAAATAAAAAATCATAAAAATGCCTAAAGTTAAGGAAACCCTCTATTCTTCAGCCAACAGTTGGTTGGTTCCCCAAAAAAGCAGAACAATCCCCACTGTTCCCTTCAGAAAAGCACTTAAACCCATGTTGTCCCATGTGGGGATTGTGCCAGTAATAATTCTGTAATACTGCTGTATGCTGACAAAGTGTGGAAGTCATGGAAACACATTCGGCCTTGCAATGTGAGGCATAAAGATGCAAATAGCCCACAAAATAAAATGCAAATAGCCCACCTTGTTGGCAGAGGCTTTTTACATGAACTCTGCCCACCACTGTTTGACTGAGCCAGACAAAATGACAAAAGAAAAGCCTCTGCTAGGAGCAGCGTTCTACACATCTAACCATTCAACACGTTATTCCCAAAATTAGATAATGTATAGGCATTTTATTTCCCCTTTTCAAATATCTTCTTAATTACACTTAGTGTAAATTTAACATCTATCTCTATTTGCATCTAGGGTAAATAAAATCTATCGCTAAGAAAATACTGCTAATTCCACTTAGAGTAAATAACATTTAACGCTATAGTTGCACTTAGTGTATATAGCCTCTGCCAAAAAAAAAAAAAAATTACATTTCTATGCAATGTAAACCCCTCTATTCTAAGATTCTATAACTAGCCTCTGTATTCAGGTAAATACCTGGATTTATTTGGCATCATGAACTGACGTTATCTGCTCAACATGGAGTTAAAGTCCTTCACTTGCTGTTTTAATCAGGCATACAGATGTGATGACTATTGAGGGAATAAACAATCTGGCCAATGGCTGAAGAGAGTGCTGGAACAACCACGGAAATCCCGGACAAAGCCATCTTGACAAACGTGGCACCGCATCAAAACTCTCTGAACGGCTGATCCAGAGCCAGTCAGAAGAGCCAGGCAGGGAATTTGGCGGAGAGCAATGTCGTTCAACACTAGATGAGCCACGGGATCTCGAGTGAGCAGAAACCACTGTCAGGAGCTTGGGGAAAGAAATCTGTACGGCTGAGGACTACTCGATAAAAGCAAATTAAGTCACGCTGAGGATGTCTATTATATCTAGAAAAATCTATCCATTAGCATTGCAGTACCATTCATCTCAATGGCAGTAGCTTTTTGAGCAAAATCACCTATAAAAGGTAACCAAAAAGTAATAAGAGATTTTCTTATACCCTGAATACATGTAAGTGTACGCATCTTAATTATTTTCTAAATATAAATTACAAGGTAATGTGTATTTAAAAAAATGTAATACATTAAGTCATAACTATTTGTAAGTTTTTGGAAAACTTAACCTTGCCTTGTCAAAAAAGTTACAGGTAACACTTTATTTTACAGTGTCGTTGTTACATATGTTGCTTACCATAGTAATAACAGTAAATTATGCATAATTACATGCAACTAACCCTCAACCAAATCCTAATCCACCCTAACCCTATAGTAAGTACATATAGTTAATTAATATTACTCAGTACTTAAATATATAATTACACTGTAACAATTACACCTTACAATAAAGTGTAACCAAGTTACATTATCTAATATTCTAAGAGACTTATTGACCTTGACACACAATGTCATTTCCTACATGTATTTATTTATGTTTTTTTTTTTTGAAGTAATAATAAGTTACTAAGCAGTTAGCCTAGTTAATTTAATTTTCTTCTAAAACAATGATAAAAGATCATGTCAAATGAGGTGTTCTTTTCAATAATCCAATCATTTTATTGTATTTTTTTTTTCATTGTGATATCAGAATGTCAGATGTTCACCCTACAATTTATATTTTCCACAAAAAAAAAAAATCTAAATGACTTAATACAGAAATTAAAAACATGTTACTCACAGCAGATGTGTATTCAAGTCATTGCAATTTTAATGTATTTTTTTTTAATAAAAAGTACTTTTAATTGTACTTTAAGTACAAAAAAAAAGTCTGCAATAAAAAAATATATATATATATTTTCTACAATAAAAAAATCCTTTGTATCTGTTGAATTATTAGGGCTAATTACATTGTGAATACATTTTGAAGGTTGAAGCTGAATGCTATCTGCAACAAGCCCTTTAGAGCGATAAAGTAGCTCTTCTAGATTTGTGAAACTTGAAGCTCCGAGGCAGATATATTCCTGATGATTAAAGACTTGCTGCAAATGAGCCCGACTCTCTCCTCCGTCCATTAACATCATGTCTACCCTACGCTCGCCAACTTCTCATTGCTCCATCTCACCATATTGACCCATTCCCTCAAAATGTCAGTATGCTGACACCTGTGCACCTACTTCTATGAATAGCCGAGCGTTAATTAACTCTACACATCTGTGTGCATGCAGCCATCCAATTTCCATATAACTTCATTAGCGAGTTATTACACTGAGTCTGGCTTAGACTCTACACCATTTTGAGTCAACGTGGGCCGGCAGAGATTCGGGTTCAGGTTGCAGGGTTCTTGATTTGTGGGGGTGAGTTGAGAAGAAGGCAATCAACCGAGCCAAATCGTTAAAATGAAGGCAGATCATTAGATTTGAGTGAGAACACCTCAGCACGCCGGTGAGTTCGCCAAGCTCTTGCGGGTCACCAGATTTCCAAGTCCAATAATTAGCGATAATGTAAGTGCCGTGCGGTAATAAAGACCAACATGAACCTCATTTTCAGGAATGACCCTGAAAAAGTTTCTTTCGACAGTCCGTCGCACAAAGTCAAGGTCGAGTAAGTGTGCGAGACTGACGCTAATCCAAATTGGTTATTTGACTGGGAAATAATTCGTCTTGTAGATTCTCTCCCACTCATTATTGAGTTGTTAACTCAGAACGTAGAGAAATCACTTGTGTGAATTCGCTGATCGTTACTGGTCTGTAGAAAGCAGTCACAGAGGTCATCTCCACTCGCGCTAAGGGAGCTAATGATTGAATACTATGGGTACTACTGTAGTTTTTTATGCTAGCTTTCTTTTTTCATTTTTTTTTTCATTTTTTTTTTTGGGAAACAAGTTGAGTTGGAGAGGAGGGTGGTTAATATGAGAAATACTGTAGCCTCATACATTTTCAAGCAAAAACACACAGCAATTCTTTAAGGGGTTCAATATAATTCATTATGCACAATCATAGTGTAATTTCAAGGTACAGATGGTGTGTTGAAAAAGGGTAATAAAACATCCCATGGAAAGGGGTTTGGAAATAGGATGGTTTAGATAAATTAACCATGGCGGAGAGCTAAACCGACAGCTGTTTCAATCCAAGTGTGTTTCAGAGCCAGTTGGTTGAAATTTCCACACAGGAGGCTTCATTAGCTCAACAGCTAGAGTGGTTTGTAAACCGCTATATTGTAGCTTAACACAGTCATACATGGCATTATTACACCAAACATTCTGTATAATACCGCAATTATGTGTTTTATTGTAATTAGATTTGGTATGTATTTGCACTCTAAATTTCAGACATTCAACAAATAAGTTGGAAGTTGGAACTGCACAGCCCTGAAGCAAACATTAGCATTAGCCAAGTAAACAAATGCTGATGATAAACAAAGCAACAAAATAGTATAATAGTAACAAAATTTGTACAACTTCCAAAGAAAATGTGACTAGTACTTGCACTGATGCCACAATGCTTGTATTGTAAGCGTTGCTATGAGGTTCTTAAAGGGAAAATTTGCTGTTAATTTACTCCAATTTACTGTTTTTTTTAGTAGAAATGTAAGAAGATTTTTAGCTGGTGATTCGTATAATGCAAGTCAATGGCTACCGTCACTTTGAGAGTTAAAAACAACATTTACAGGCAAAACTAAATTAATACCCGTGGCTCCTGGCGATAGATTCACATCTAAAACGTATTTACTGTTCAACTAAAGAAAAAAAGACACCAGAGGGTGAGTAAATTACGTAAAAAAAAAAACGATTTTTTGGTGGTATTCTATGACTTAGCACCACTATTTACAATGGACGTATTCCAGGGCCAGTTTTATGTTTTTAACATTGCTAGGAGAAATGACAAGCAATAAGTGGAAGTAACACTTTGAGTACAACATTAAAGGAAGCTCTCCTAATTACTGTATCTTAACAAGATAAAATGCTGCTGCTGCACGAACTACAAGAGGCGCCTTGCTTAAACACAGAGCCACAGAAGAGACAAATTAGTGATTGTGATCCAACAAATGAAATATTGAATAATAAGATGGTTTGACCTTATACTGGGAAAAGCCTCTGAAAATAGTGCATTTCAATGGACACATGACTAGTGTGTGTTGCCCTGACATAGCAATTTGCCCACGATGCATTGCGTGCTAACTTAGTTTTACTCTGGACCTGAATCCTTCTAATTTATTGCACTGAAGAATTAAGCCAGTACTTATGTAATAATAATCAGCTTCAGCAATGGCAAATTTTTCTTGCTCAAATGCATTCCCATGAATACCGTTTCTAACACTGCAGCGTTGCTCCAACTTTAGTTAATTAGGGTTATTAGCTAGCAAGGTAAATTAATTGTTTCGAGTTAATTCAAAATGCTTTAATTGCAGAACAAAAAGGGTTCTCAAGACATAAATAGCTTCTTGTAAAGATTGTAAAGCAGTAAATACTAATTACTTTAATATACTTCCCCAAGTGGTCAGGAGCAACTTGCAATGCAGCGTTTTGCAAAAGCTCCCTTTCCATTTGTGTTGTGTTGTGTTGTGTTGTGTTGTGTTGTGTTGTGTTGTGTTGTGTTGTGTTGTGTTGTGTTGTGTTGTGTTGTGTTGTGTTGTGTTGTGTTGTGTTGTGTTGTGTTGTGTTGTGTTGTGTTGTGTTGTGTTGTGTTGTGTTGTGTTGTGTTGTGTTGTGTTGTTAACAAGCTAACTAACAAAGAACATCTTAAGCCAGCCTAAGATGGTTTTCTGGTCTGAAACGGTTCTATTAGCCTGGTAAGGATGGTCTGTTGGCTGGTTTTTAGAAAGGTTTTGGACATTTTCAGCTGGTCAGGCTGGGAGAAGAGCTGGCTATCCACCAGCTATACTAACTAAACACCAGCATGCCCATAAGATCAGCCAGACCAGCTGAAGACCAGCTTGGTGAGGATAGGAGACCAGCTTTACCCAATTAAAGCCAGCAAATCTGCTTAGGCTGGTTTAAGCAGGGGTTATTTTCAGCATTGAGGGATGTGCAAAGCATTTACAAAATAAACCTGTTGGTAGCTCAAGTTTCCAACTGTATTCTGCAAAAAAAAAAAAAAACTGTCCACATGCTGAAACCCTTTCTGTAGGGTAGAGCAGTTGTATCTCTTCATTATGGAAGCTTGTTTCTGTCACAGAATAAAAACTTTAAAAAAAATTATATCTCACAATTGTGACTTCATATCACACAATTTTGACTTCATATCACACAATTGGGACTTTATATCACGCAATTCTGACTTTTGTAACTCGCAATTGAGAATTTTTATCTCACAATTCAGACTTTTTTTTCTCACAATTTAGACTTTTTTTTCTCACAATTGCAAGTTTACATCTCTGAATTGCGTGATATAAAGTCACAATTGCGAGTTACAAAAGTCAGAATTAACGCGCAATTCTGACTTTATAACACGCAATTGGTAGATATAAAGTCAGAATTGCATGATATAAAGTCGCAATTGCGATTGTGAGATATAAACTCGTAATTCTGAGGAAAAAAGGAAAAAAGTCGCAATTATCTTTTAAAATGTTTTATTCTGTGAATAACATTTTTAACATTTAACATTTAAACAAGTTTAACATTGCAACTTAATTACATTGAGTTGCAATGTAATTAGAATTGGTATGCACCAATTCTATATAACAAAGAGTCACTCAAACCACACTATTGCAAAGAGAAGTACTGAACTCAACTGACAAACATGTGACAGTAAGGAGACCTTATATCAGTAGAACAATGAGATGCAATAAACATTAATTGTCATTTCCTTTATGCTTTCTGGCTGTTTGTTTAAAAGCAGCAGATTACTTAAACAGAGTTAAACTTAACAAATATTTCAGTATGTTAAGCTACTTGAAACTGCCAAAAGATCAGAATGTTAATGCATACAATTACATACTGCATTTCTATTGAATTATATAATGTAAAAACGGCAGGGGTTAAACATGTTACAACGCTGCCTGATTCAGACAGATAGATAGTGGCTGTTAATGCGTGAAAATCCAAATTCAGCATTAACAATCACCATCTTTATTATAATTTAAAGGGCATATAACACAAATAACACATCTATGAAAATAAAAGACATTACAAAAGAAAAGAAAAGAAAAATAAGTGCATGTTTGTGTGGGTAGTGAATATTTGCAATTTTCAGCAAAACTTGCTAATTATTCAACAAGAGAAATAGGCAGAGTTGTTCATCATTGTGCAACACAATTCAGATACCACATGCCAACTTACAGTGCAGTTTTTTGCAGTTTTGAACTCAACGCGACCTCTATGAAAATGGAAATGTGAAAGTCACGTATGTAGATAGAATGTTGAGTGTTAAATCTGGATTGATACACATTGCCCCGTGAAAACCAACTTGTCGTGTCGTAAACACACTCGCCTAATGGAAAAAGTGCGGGGGACGAATTTGCATATTATCAAAAAGTGGAGGGGACACGTCTCCCGTGTCCCCCGCGTAATCTAAGCCCATGCTTGCATAACCAAACATGAAAAACGATTTAATCCACTAAACTAGTGAAGATGGACATCCTGTCGTGTCATATCTAGTATCTAGTCCCACTGCAACTAAAAGGAAAAAGTGAACTGATACATGATGAAACAATCAGCAACCGTGTTCAGCAACTGTGCCCTGCAGGAGCCGTAGCATTATGATGTTATGCTGCCACATTTTCTCCTTTTCCTCTCCTCTCTCATTCCCTTCTTCACGGGAGCTCTGTCACTCACTTTCAAGACCAAGAGCCCGTATCATGAGATCAGAAAGGGACCGACAGACATGAATCAAAGTTGAATTTTGCCATTTGATCTGAGCCCATTTTATCGCTATCCCTCTGATTCTGCTTCAGAATTTGGAAAGTTGCATGCTCCTGGAAAAGCACAAAGGGGAAACATTTGGGCTGAGCTAAGCCGGCACGCATCTATTCCCCAGTCGAGGTGTTGATGGTGCGAGCTGGGTTTGGTGCCCTGGGCCTTAACCGCATCTCTGTTCCTCATTAACACAACATGTGCTGAGTGTGAAAGTTCTTTGCAGTGAGTGGAAGCCACGGCAGTGTGAACACAGCTGTTAGCATTGCACAGCGGTGACAAAGACAAAGATGACTGGAAGGGAAGTGCAGGGACTGGTTTATTGAACTACTGAGCTAAAAGCCTTGTGTTACAAGAGACAAGAGAAGTTTGATGAGTCATTTGAAACACATTAACCCTGTAAGGCCCACTGTTGTAATTTTACAACATCAGTTTTAGCTCTACTAAAATAAACCTGCAGATGTTTTTTCTTCTAAGATCACATTTAAACAACTAATAAGTCCTATTGTGTAGGAATATTTGATGGAATATTTTGTGAATAGGCCTGTTCATCTGATCATGAACTCACACAACCTGTGAACTTGACTTGAAGCACATCATCATGTTTTACCGGACTGGATATTAATCAACATTCAAGAAAGTAAATTGCCCCAAATACTTGTTTTTTTATGTGATTAGTAATATGTCTAGATCATGCAGACATTAAGGTACTGTTGAATGCTTTAATCATATTAGATTATATATAAATCATATTAGATTATTATATATTGATAGAAAGGTGTAGCAAAATTGGCCTGTGCACCTTGCATGGATTAATTTTACTTCTCACATGCTCCATGTGACATAAATAAATACTAATAGAAACATATTGTTTTTGATCATTTCACAAGTTAAATGTCTTCTTTGTATCTTCTTTGTCAATTTTGAGTATTATCAAAATGTGTTTATTATTAAATGATAAGTTCAAGTTGAATTAAGGTATAAATGATTTCTTTGAGAATTTGAAAGTTTTTGAGAAGCAATATTGGGGTGGGGGTGGGGGTGGGGGTGGGTGGGCTATAAATACTATTAGCATGATACTGGGAGGGCACAATAAGCAAGCCAGACTGTATTGTGTTAATTCTGTGTAATGTGTGAATTCTTTAAAATGTTCAAGTATATGGAAATAACCAGAGTTTCTTTTTATTTTTTTTATTTTTTTTTGAATGCCACCAGCCAGGAAAGATCATATAATCTAATAAGTGTATGATGTCATTGGTTCAAAATGGGAACAGTGATTTTGAAATGGATTCTGATGAAGTGATGAAGAGGAATGTGGAGATGCCTGTGAACTGGAAAAGGAAAACCCAGTGACCGCCCGTCTGATGATTATGTCGACATTATGCCAATAAAATCAAGTCATTTAAGAACGCAGGCCATGCCCCGTGACAAGTATCACTGGCTGATAAAGGATTTTATCAGTCCCAACACTGATTTTTCAGGTCAGTAATCACTAATGATGCCTTCATACACCACTGGAGTATATCTGAAAGTTTGTGTAATGAACACAATAGAGGATCCTGCAGACACTGTGGTAAAGGCTTACACCAACACACTTTGCAGCAAGTGTAATGTCCGCCTCTGCTTCTCGGAGGACAAGAACTGCCTTTGGGACTATCATAATTGAGGCTATGAACAGAGCTAAATCATAGAAATGCCAAAGTTTTCATTCAGTTCATCAGGTTTCATAAATACAATCTGATTTTTTTTTTTATATAATATAAAATGTGACTTGTCCAATTATTAATATTGTGTAATTATTTGTGTACATTGGCTACTGTTATAAGCAATACACCCTGTAAATGAACCCTTAGGTGTTCTCTACATTTGTTCAGACAGTGAGTGAAATCAATGAATTCTGCTACCCAACAAGCCCAATGTTGCATTATTGCAATATTACATTTCCCTAAAAACTTACTAAAATGTCAATGTAAAAACCCATTTATTTCTGCATTAGAGTCCTCTTACAACAACATGTAAACGGTGGGAATTTTTTTTTATATATATATATTGGGTTTCACCTTTAATGTTAATAATGTATTATTTAAATTGTTACCAAATGACTACACACACACACACACACACACACACAAAACAGACCAGAAACCAAACTCTTTAAATGGTGTATAAACAATAATTTTTATAAAGCAAATCATTTTCAATTTATGTTTATGGTGGAACTGAATTACCATTGTAGCTCAACATGCTGTGAATATCACCTACAATCAAAATACACCAACTGTCTTCAGCAACATTTGAATAATCTCACAATCATTCGGTTCTGGTGTCTGGTTTTACGTTTAATGTAATCAGTTATAAGTGCTCAGTTCCCAACCTTATATGTGAAGGCTTATTTTTAAGGCTATTAACAGAAGAATTGCCTTTCTTAATACTACTATAGCTGTCAATCAAATGGGTCTCTGGTGAGCCACAGTAGCAAACGTAAGTTGTCTCTAAGAGTTTGAGTGCATTTGTCCTTCTGCAAAATGTACTTGACTCTTTTTCCTGAAGATCAGATACCGAAGGATGACGTGCTGAATCCATAAAACCTCACCAATGGGACAAACACAAGGTAAGATGAAGTACTACCTGCCCAAACAGTTTGTCTCAAGGTCATGCAAATACACACGAGGCCTCAGCGTCTGATTTGCTTCTGTGTGTCGCCCTTTATTTGCACAGCCAGCTTTCCTGAGCTGCCGGAAGGCTGGTGTGCTTCTCCTGTTTAACTCGCTGCTCAGGGATCAGCTCAGTGACATTTGTTGGCATGTTTCAGGAGTACTAAGGGATTCAGATTCAACTCCTTGTCAGAATAATCTACAGATTCCAGTCCAAGACAGCACAAAGCTGCCTACTCATCTTTTCCCTCTTGATTTAAAGCACGCTACGCCAGAGGAAACTAATGCAGCTGGAAATGTCAGGAAGTTTAGTTCGGAAATCAGCCGAGACAAGAGCATCAACTATGAGTCTAAAGAACATGCTCTGAACGTTGTAAGAGATAAGGAGATATTGTCTCCAGGATCACTTCAAATAGGAAAGGCTTCAAGAAAGACCTTAAATATGTAACAACTCAAAACAACACTTCTTCACCGAGAGTTGCAGTCAAAACAAGAAGCATCACATCAATTATGTCATCTAGAGGAACTTTATGATGTTGTAGGGTTAACAGGCTATGGGTAGTCAATAACAGCATGCTGTGTTTGATTCCCGGCCTGCTTTTACCAAGGGTAAATTGCACTCAAATTGACTTTATTTGAGATGGAAAGCAGTAGCCTACTACACACTCACATCAGCAGGATCCAAGTTAATCTCAGCGGTGCTCATCTCCTTTACAGTGAATCCAAAGATCCTTACACGGGTGCGTCGTCAATACCTCAGAAACAACAATCGATCTGAAAACACCATGCCTGGATCAGCTCAATCCAACTACGGCAACAGAGATGTGATGACTATATCTCATTCATAGAGATATTGCGATTCTTTTCACCTTCTTCCACTATGACAAGCCAATATTTGCCGGATACCCAATCTTGCCCCTCCAAGGACACAAGTCTTGCTTTCTTCAATCAAGCTCAAAGCGGAAATGGCCTCTTTAGAAAAAAAGAAAGAAAAAAAAAACTCTCCAAATCACAAGCTGACACGCAATGACAACTCCGTCATGCTGTCAATTTGAGCTTTGACGGCAGCTGAGTTATGACACAACTGAGGCACTAGTCGGTGCTAACGGACATATCCTTTTATGACCTTGTCCATAATGGAGTCTAATGGTTTATGATGTGTAGTGCTGGAGAGAAAGGTCATCTGAGGTTTCACTCCATGCAGTCCCCTTTCCTGTGAGCGCAGGGAGAATAATGGGAAGGATTTATCATTCCGAGAATTTTTATCACGGTTAAACAGAGGTGCCTCTGGTCAAATCTAGGGAATCCTCTTCATGGGTAATGCTGAACGGGGACGGACCAGAACAGATTTACTGCCCTTGGCTAAACTTGGCACCATCATATCCGTATGATTTCAAACATGATTGGGATAACTGTATTGAATTTAAGGTGAAGAAATGGGAAGCTGGTGAATGATAGTAGGGGTCAATAGGGCTTTGGGCAGACCCAGACAGGTCGCTGCAAAACCTTCATAAGTTCAAATCAAATTACTCTTTAAGGGAAAATAATTGCAATACTTCTGCCCTCTAGTTTTACACCTTCTCCACAAAATCAGGAATGAACAGCCATCCAAATGCGAGCGGAAAGCACTACTTGTACAAAATTCAAGAATAAATGGTCCTCTGAATGAAGTGAATGAAGTTTCCATTCTATAGATCTCGAAAGCCTCAGCAGGTCAATGATGAGGTTAAGCCTTCTAGAGACTGAACCGATCAATATAACTTGGTCAGACCATTATAGCCAGCCCTATAGCCAAGTGACAACTCATAGGTTATTTCTTTTTTAACAAAGTAACTCCAATTGGAAAGTCTCCTATCATTTGTGGAAAAGCTTGAGGTAAAGAGTAAATTCAGTCTAGGTTTGAGTTCTTCTGGCGGTTTAAGACAAAATACTTATCACATGTCAATTAACTTAACACAAGTCAATAAAGCTTCAGTGATCTGTACTGGTGTAGGTACATGTTTTCTGGCTCAGCTTTACTGTCAATTGTATTCCTGTCTAGAAAGAGATTGGCACAAGTGCCTATTGACACATTTAAAATGGAGGAGCGCTTTGGCCATGAGCCCTTGTGGAATATCACGATTCCTGGAACACGGTTCAACACTGGAACTTGAGCATGATTGAGCAATTAGGGCTTTCAATCTGCAGGCAGCCGTCGACACTCATTAGCTCTCACCAGCAGAATCCACATTTTACACCCACCACCAACCTGAGGGTGGTCAGTCGGAATGATGTTAAGCAAAACACTTCAACATGCTTATTAGCACAAGCTGCCGAGCGCCAAGATAAATCCAGACGGACCGTTTGCCATAAATGAAGCCATGATAAAGATGGAGCAGCATGAAATGCAACCCAGCATGGACAAAGATAGCCTTGGCTGTGGGTGGCCGGGTTTTAATTCTTTGTTCTTCTCTTCTGTCCTGCAACAAAGACCACTATGATTTAGATGACTGGTTCCTCAGGAAAAACTGAAAGATAAAAAAAATAATGATAATAAAAAAAAAACTTCACAGTAATAACCCATTTGAATTAACTACACGTTTATCCCTTATAGCCGTGTTTTCATTTCTTTTAAGTTAAATATGTCATTTTCAATCAAAAATAGATCTCATATCATGATTACTTGAAGCCTGTTTCAAACTGTAAGCTGTAAAGGTCAAGATGGACTCAAGGTACACCTAAAGAAAATGCCTAAAACCCTGTTCACAGTCACACTGGCAGTGATGTGCAGCATCAAAAAAATGGAAAAAATCTTTCAATATGAATGAGAATCTGATTTCAATTGACATGAGCGGCAGTGCCGTTGGCTACACAATATGTCCAGCCACTTGACAGGGTTGAGAAGAGTATAACTATGCAAATGAGCTGCAACATGATGCAACGACTACAAATGGGAGGGAAGACAGTGGAGTGCACATGTGTGGGCAAGATGGAAAAGAAGTTAATGTTACTTTGAGGGATTTTACTCTTCTATATGATTGGTCTCTGTCCCCATACAAGGATATAATAAAACATTATGTGAAAAAAAAAGTCAGAAATTGTCAGAATAGTCTCAGGATGTATAGAGACCTGGCAACCTCCAGCGATTGTCAGAGTGAACCCTGGATGTTGATTCTTCTGTAAAATGACTTAAACCTCCAGCTGCACCATTCTAAAATAATCAGTGTTGTGAACTTTACAGTCTCTTGACATGACAGAACATAGCAACAGCAAAGAGGTTTCAATTTGGAAAAAAGCTGTTTGAGGCAACAGACAATAGCACACTAAGACCAGAAAGAGAGAGACAGAGAAAGTGAAAAGTTTATGGCAGTGCCATTCTACTGGAGTGACCAGCTGCAAAGTAATCTGAACTTCAAAAATACCCGCAGTAATTCAGCAATCTCAGACGTTCAGAAACTGAGTTGGTCTCTGACATTTCAAGCGGCGCAAAACCTTTTGGAACAAAAATCTATTCCCAATTTAGTGCAGCATGGAGCGATCCATACTCGCTAGAATTCATGTCAAGGACAGAGGAAAATCTACGGAGAATGGGGAACAAAATTAGAGAGGACTGTCAGATGACCTTCCATTGATTAGGTCACATCATGGACTTGGAAAAAAATGTTGAAATTGAAATACTAAGTAACTAGCAAAATCTAATACAATAATTAAACATCCACACTCTCATAACCGAGATGATGACATGGCGAGTCCTGCAGGGACATGACACACTCCATGTTAAATTCTTTAGAATTAATCAATAATAAATAATATAATAATAAAATAATATAAATTAATAAATTAAATTAAATTAAATAAAAATAAATGTTATATATATATATAATTATATATATAAATATATATATATATATATATATATATACATACACATACACACATATATATATATATATATATATATATATATATACTGTATGTTACTTGTCAATTATCCTTCTATGCAAATCTCAAAAGCTGCACATAGAAGTGCATTTTTTTGTCTCATATTTTCTAAACAAATTATTCATTAAAAATAGCAGCAGTAGGTGGGGTGGAGGTAGACAACACGAACGCACAAATAAGATCCGAGAAGAAGTCGTGGAACACTTGAGGGTGCTTAAGGTCTTTATGAGGAGGAAACGCAGCGGGAGGGAGGGAGGCTGGGAATCCTCAGCAGGGACACACTTCTGTGGCTCTGGGAGAAATGAAGGGAGCATCTATAATCATTTGGCGGTGTGGAACGAAATGAAGACGGAGGGGGGGAAAGCTTGCACTGTCATCCCAGTGTCAGGATAACCTGATTAGAGTCAGCCGTGATTCATCTATCGCTCCCACTCTTTCATCTGAGCTGTTAGGAAAACTTCTTCTTTGCGTTCCCTCCAACAAGCCGTAGCTTTCTGCTTCTCAATTACTTACTTTTCAGACTTTCTTTGATGCTTCTTGCATTTTCTCGCTCTCCCAAGGAACGTTTTCCAGTCGTCTCATCTTTCTGTCACATGAGGAATTAATGGCTCAGATGCACATTATTGTGCACATTCAAAAACTTTAAAATCTACAAACCAAAAACACAGACACTTTGAGACAGAGGCATTCATACACGCCTCAGGTCAAGTAGTGCTGTGCTGGATACTATCATGTCTTGATATACTGCCATTCATTTTCTAACAATATCCATGTCTTTTTTTATATGTATGTTAGAGGTAGGAAAAATCATGTATTAATTTCTGAACTAAATATGAACTGTTTAACTTTAAAATAATTAACGCAATTAATGCAACATCCTTTTTTCCACAACCCACTCTCCAGGCCTATATCATGGCTGTAATTACTTGTTATCCTCATGAATAAAAAAAATGTAAAAAATTTTTTTTTAAAATATTTAACGTTTTATTAATAATCTATTCATAAGAGGTGCCATATATCACCGATACTGGCCTTGACTGTAAATAAATAATAATTTTGAAAAATTGTGGAAACTGACAATTACATATTGGCTCAATAAATGACTTCCAAATAATTATCCTGCAAAAAGATGCATTGTACTAATCATAGCTTAAAAATTTAAAATGTATATTCACCAAACATATTTAATTGTGCCCAGTCAATCTATCAAGTTGAAATGTAAAATCTGTGTTGGCTGAACAAGTTCCCAAATGCAAATAACTGTAAACAAATACATGTGAATACCAAAATTCACGGGAGAGCGAGCGAAGCCGAACCAGCTGGTACTGAAGACCGAAACAGACATCATTCCCAAGAGAATTCAGATATTCATTGTCACAAGTTTCAAGACGTTCTGGTAAGTATTGAGCACTGATATTATTCTCCAAAATTGTGCTTTAGACCCGGTATAAAGTTTAAAAGGCATTTTGAGAATCGCGAGTTCATGGGTTTATGATCGTTTTTTCACGATTACCACATAATTATCTGATGGTAGCCAACAGTTTTATTTTCCTCACGTCATATATATACATAAATACAATTCCAATTCCACATTAATACAATTAAGTCACAATTTGTGTCACAATTTGTGTCACAATTTGTGTGACAATTTGTGTCACAATTTGTCCTCAACACATCTGTCAAGAACATGTGCCATTTTACTATTTATTCATATAAATACTCAGGATAAATAGTAAACTAGTAAAAGTACAGAAAAACATGTATATATGATGATTATTCTATGAAAGTCACAATATGCCTACAACTCACAGTTTCTAGATAGTCTCAGAATCTGGTATTCATTGGCTTAACTTCGAGGTCAGTGGCAAACAGGGTCAAAGTTAAAATTGTTTGACCAGTATGTTGCGTTACCAAGCTTGACCTTCACACAACACTGAACCAGTGGTACCAATGCAGCTTGACACTTGGATGTAGTTCAGTGCACTGGGGAACATAGACCTGAATCATGAGAGAGAAACTTCTATGACTGAACATCCTCACATTGGCTATTCTTGGCTTAATTCTTTCTTTTTTGTCAATGTAGGGTGACTGCTCTCTCTCTCTCTCTCTCTCTCTCTCTCTCTCTCAATCTATCTGTAAGATTGCAGAAGTTATGGGGCACAAGGTCATGCTTTCCCCACCCCCACCCCTCACCCTGCTCCAGCCTCAATTATTTGCTTGAGGGGGCAATTACTCCAGCCTCGCAGACCTCTCCTTCCCATTTCCCTGTTTCTCTCTCTCTCTCGCCCATTTTCCCTCTCTCAGTTCACATCAATCACTTCACATTTTCCGCTCCCAACTCATTTTCCATTTTTGTGCATGCCATCCTGTTTTAAAATCAACCCAACTATGTTGGGTTCCACAACTGAAAAGTCAGGGTAATCTCTAAATATTTTAGGATTCTCCAACCAAAGCTAACTAGAGTTTACATCAGCCTTAACCACCAGGTGTTCAGGATCACTTGGAAATAACAAGTAGGTCTACAGGAGTAGGGTTGGAACTAGGGGTGTAACGATACCCTCATGTCACGATTCGATTCATATCACGATACTGAACTCATGATACGATATTACTGCGATACTCCAAAACATATGGTAAAAGATTAACAAAAAATTAACTGTTGATTAAAATGCTAAATTTGGTTTCACATTGGGTGTGTAAATGAACAGGCTTGGACTTGGTGCTGGAAACCCAAAGCACAGGACAATAGTGACACCAGAATAAAAATATGAATGATTCTGAAGCTGAAAACAGAATTATTTTAGACGAATTTGCTTGCACTCTTTCACTGACTAGATATATTTAAAATAATGTAGGCCACTTTTTTACTGGTAACATTTGGCATTATCAGGACCCACAAATAGTCTCCCATTGATTTATTATTCATTATATTCAACATTTTATATAGCAGTTTAATATAGTACTGACACTAAAAAAAATTTCACACAGTAATTTTTATTTTGGGTGAACTATACACAATACATATTGTCACTATCCACGATACATATTGTTGCATTTTTGTATTGCGATATATTGTGACACAATATATTGTTACACCCCTAGTTGGAACTGAAGTCTGCAGGAAAGATGCCGGGTTGGCTTCCACTGGTTTACGCCAATGATTCCCAACTGGTTTTGCATCAGGACCAAGCAACTAATCTAATCAAATCTAATGATTTCAACAAGCATTTCCAAAAGTGAGGCTCCATCCTGCAATGTGTAAGTAAGCAAGTGACGAGTCCACTTGAGCTTTCGTAGACCCAATTTGTGCATTCCATCGTTCTGGCTTTTTCCAAACACTATTTCAAACGATGTTACGTATTCCTATCCGCCAAACACTTCATCAGAGGTTTCTCTAGTGTGTAAATGCCGTAACCTCTCAGCCTAAAGTAACACAAATGAAAGTGGATGTCTTCCAATATTTCATTGAGGGCATCCAGGCCAGAACAATAAAATAAACCAACAGCCTTTGTGAGGAGCCGCCTGAATTGGTACCTCTGTTCTGAGATCAGAGTGGATATTGAGCGCTTGTCACTGGACGCTTCAAATCAATACCAGCTGAAGCCGAGGGGAGAAGGTGCAGATTGTGGGATGATTTATGCCTCACAAAGGGCGTCTAATACCCCGTTCAGAGTGTGATAGGCTCTACTAGGGCGGATGAAAAAAAGCAACGCTGGAATCTATAGCTATTTGATTCACGAGCGCACAGCTCAGATCTGCAAACCCAGTGGGGAAAACTGTCTCAGCTTTTTGCTGCGGGAATAATTCGTTTGGGAACAGAGTGTATGACTGCTCGAGGAACGCATCAAGCATTCAGTAGCTGAGAGGTCTATAGTTCTACATCATAATAGAGTTCAGTGGGCTGAAAGTTTTGTGTTGCAGACCGCATAAGAACAAGTGCTGCACCTCATTGTGATTCAATCTTTTTTTCCGTCTTGAATTGTAACCAGGTGTCTATAAAGGTGCATTTGCACAGACAGCAATTAAATTGCTGGAACTCTCACTGAAAGTGAAAGTGATATGTGAAGGCGAAGTATGGTAATCCATACTCGAAATCTGTCCATTGCATTTAACCCATCAAAGTTAGTGCACACACATTAGGAGCAGTGAGTAGTGAAAACACACACACACACACACACACACACATACAGTGCAAACTGTGGAGAATGGACACACACTTGCTATAAACTGTAGTGCTCCTACTCCTCACAACAAGCAACTGTCAGCAGATCAACCATGTGATCTACACCCCAAAATATGATTGCCTTGTTAGGTAACAAAAAATATATATTGAGACGTGTTTTCTTAAATTCGATTTTTATTTTTTTTGTATTGATTTTTATAGTTTTTTTATTGATTTTATATTGTCACTGAAGTAGGGTCAAAAATAGTATTATTAAAATCCTCCTGTGCTGAAAATCAATGTTTATGTGGTGTTTTTAATATGCTTCAAGACAAACCATGTGTAAATTCATAAGTCAACACCATTGCTGAGTATTTTCTCCTTAAAACTGCAGTGAAACAAAGACAGTCTCAAAAAACGCAGTTTGAAATCGCTGGTGTTTCTGACGTCACAAACTAGGTTGTAACCAATCAGGTCAAGTGTGATCATCAACGAGTGGATCTCTGAGCTGGTGTGAGTGAGTGGAGGCGGGGCTCATTTGCATATTCATAGAACCACGTATACTAAATGAGGCAAGGGTGTAAAGTTACATTCAAGCTATTTTAATGCATGAAGAAAAAAAAATTCTAGGAAAAAAACATTTAAATATGTAATTTTAGAGCAGGGGTGCCCAATCCTGCTCCTGCCGATCTCCAAACCTAATCAAACACACCTGCCTTTAATTTTCAAGTGATCCTGAAGACCTTAATTGGTTGCTTCAGGTGTGTTTGATTAGGGTTGGAGACGAACTGTGCAGGACAGTCGATCGGCAGGAGCAGGAGTATTGACTACAGGGGGACTTTAAGTAAATATTTTGGAACATATTTACTTTATATTGTTGGCAGTGAGTGTTTTTTCTCCATCTACTATTAGCGTAATGTTAGCTATATATAAACTCTTTGAAAACTAGGACAGTCAACAGTATAAAATAACTCTTGAATTCTGACGCATGTAAATGATAAATGTGTTAAAAAATATAGTTAAATTGAATTAACTTTTAAATTATATTAAATTAAAATATCAACTTTCTGAAAGCACATTAAGCTGTGTGTTTCTAGAATATTAGAAAGCATTACAATTAATGATATCAGGTGCGTCCATATTCACGTACTTGTGCACTATATTCTATGCTATTTTGTTGTATAGTGCAAATAGTGTGTTCATGCAAAAAATTCCAACATAAAAAAGTGCACTTCAAATACAGAAAAAGTGCACTTATTTAACCCAAAAAAAAAAAAAAAGAAAGAAAGAAATGTTGGAAACTTCATGCAAACAACTGTCGCAACTTTAATTACGCAGCAGAGGTGAAGGACTATCAGATGATGACAACAGGGAAAAAATGGTTCTGGAAGTATAACAACACAACAACAGTAATGTCGACACTGCAGAAACGGTGTAAGAGCCAGTGTTACGGGAAATCAAACTGCAATTTCAAAAAGTGCTCTGACTTACATACATTATCTCACACTCTGCATTTCTCCTTCCATTCCTCTTGGTCTCCTTATCTGCATCCATCTATTCCCCGTTCCCCTCTCTCCCTGTTGTGTCTCTTTGATGCTGTGTCAGTAGAGGAGAGTGAGAGAGCGAGTTACCGTGGATAATGATCTTTAATCAGACCCAGAGCTCATAGGAAGCACAATCATCAGACCAGCACTCGCTGTGCGCCCGCTTTAACACACACAGAACGCCATATCACCTGCTTTTCTGAAAGAGATGCTATATTTAGTATAGTATATTTAAATGTTGAAAATACTGCAGTGCAGAAGTATGTAGTATACAGTGCGCAAAATGTAGTACGCTAGTGTTCTATTTTGAACATGGCCAAAAAAAGAGAAACACTCCCAGATACAATACACTTCAATGTGTGTGTTTATATTTGTGTGTTTGTTTCTTACCCCTCTGAACTCAGATATGCTAATGCTAATCTATTTACTTAGCCGACTTTGAAACTTGCTTGAAATGTAGATTAAACCTCTAGTTTTTAGGGGTGCTCACATGAAGAAAAGCGTATGAAAATGTATATATGTTCACACACACACAGAGACGGGGACTTATCTGCTTTTTGCAGACTATGGTGTGTGTGCGTATGTGTAGCTATGAGTCAGTATAAACTCTATAATCTCGGGAGTTTTACAAATGTTAAATATTCCCTTAGGCCTTGACAATGCGCCACATCCCACTCGCGTTCTCACACGTACACAATACACTCATGTTCAATCACAGAGACCATCAGTTACACACTCCCTATCAAACACACACTCTTTTCCAAAGCCTTGTGAGCTGCACTGCTATATACTGATTACATAGTCAGCTAACTTCCAAGGTAAGCTATATAAAAAATAGAAGCGAGTGATTTGAAACGCTCTACTGTACATTGATGGCAACTCTGCACACCGCACTAAATTGCACTCCTCGTGTGCAGCACATGCCTCACAATTGATAGTATGGTGCTAAGCTAATAATATAATGCTCTAATAAGCTTAAAAATACACATGTATTTGGAACAATAGTTCTTTTTAATTAAAAATAGCCAAATACTTTTATTGATACTTCTAATTACTGGATCAAATTAATAGTCAATTTTCATCTCCATCTGCCATCTTTGGATGATTTATCTAATTTGTGGCAATGTTATCTGGGATTGTCTTCTTGGTAAAGATACACATGAGGCTGTTGTCGATTTTGGCCAAAATTAACACATTTTGGAGTTTGACAACAAACACACCATAAAACACTACAATACAGCATATTTTCAAATATAACAAAAATTTATCATTTCTGAATATTGACTCTCAGGGTCCTATCTTACACCCGGCGCAATACAGCGGCAAACATGCCGCAAGTGTTTTTTGCTAGTTTTAGCCCGACGCAGTTATCATTTTCACGTCCTGCGCCACGTTGTTTAAATAGCAAATAAATTTGCGCCCATTTGTGCACCCATGGGCGTGCTGGTCTGAAAACAGTTCTGTTTGCACTCTGGAGACGCATTCGGTCTTTCCACTATCAAATCCCGCTAGTAAATAGCGAATCTGCCATGGCGCGAGCACAACTGGCTTTTAAAGGGAATGGGAGATGTGACTCTGATTGGTTTAACGCACGTAAATCCCAAAATACACCCACTACTCATTAAGAGAATAGGGACAACCCTTTTAGACCATGTGCCTGGCGCGCTGACCATTTTTCCTGTCATTAAACTAGCAAAAGTGGAATCGGACTAAGTGAACTTGCGCTTTAGACCATGCGCTTAGATCGTTAAAATAGGGCCCCATGTCTTTATTCACCTTTTTTCTCAATAGAATTCATAAAAGTATAGAGTAGAATAGCAGTTCTAATAGGGGCTCATTGTTACAACGTGCCTCACCTGGGATTTAAACCTGGCTAGTTTCTTCTGCTGATTAGATCAGCATTAAAGAACTATCTCAACTGTTAAAGGGGTGTTGATTATGATTTTAACTTTAGTTAGTGTGTAATGTTGCTGTTTGAGCATAAACAACATCTGCAAAGTTACAACGCTCAAAGTTCAAAGCAAAGGGAGATATTTGCTTTTAGAGAAATTGCTTTTTAAAGACTACAACAAACGGCTGGTAAGGACTACACGACATTCCTCCAGGGTTAGTGACATCACCAACCCTAAAATTGACATAAACCCCGCCCCCGGAACACAATTTATAGATTATCATGACAGAATATGCTAGTCAATGACTAGAAGATATCTACACATAAGCTACATAAATTCATCAACTAACCATTCAGAAACATCCTTTTGCATTCTACATGTTGTCACTTCTTCTTGAGTCTCGTCTTCATCATTGTCTGAAATCTGAATCCGGTTTGAACATAAAAGGCTAAACGTTTTTGAATTTTCAGTGAATGTCTGTGTAAGTGCAAGCTGTTGAAGCTCCGCCCTCTGTGCTGGGAGCAGCAACTCATTTCCATTTAAAGGAACAGACACAAAACGGTGCGTTTTTGCTCACCCTCAAAAAATGTACAATTTTAACATGCTATATAAAAATATCTGTGGGGTATTTTGAGCTAAAACTTCACATATACACTCTGGGGACATCAGAGACTTATTTTACATCTTGTGATAAGGGCATTATACCACCCCTTTTTATATAACAGATATAAGATAGAAATAATATCAGTCTAGTTTTAAATAAACAAACACACACACACACACACACACACACACACACAAGGATGAAAATTTTAATTCAGTAAGGAATAAAATTGTGCTATGGTTAAAAAAATGTTCAATGATATCTTCCAAAGATTTTTCTCTATATAGTGTTGATATGGCAACTAGTAAATACACTAAGTTTCATCATGCTAGCATGTGTGGAAAGTTTTAAACCATGTGTGTTACAACTAGCCCCGCGTTAGGTTGTGCCGTGCTCACCCGTAGTTTAAAGCTGCTGAAAGTCAATTTTGTCACAATTCAGACACTAATCCACAATTTAAAAACTTCAGGGTATCTAACAGTTCATCTAAAAATGTAAATATATTAAAATAATTTGAGAGTCGGGGCCCGCAACCTTTAATAACTAATAGTAAAGTGCCCTTTCGGTTGTATTTCGGTGACTAAAATAACACTGGGTTAGTCAAGGTACATAAAAAGGATGTGAAAATATAAAAGTATAGTCTATATTACATATTTCAAGTCTTCTTAAGTTATATAACAGCTTTGTGTGATAAACAAACCAAAATCACATTTGTTATTCACTGAAAATGACAGTAATGGTCACTATTGACTATCACTATACACAAAAGTGCAGCCTGGACATTCTGCAAAACATCTCTGTTTGTGTTCGACAGAAGAAAACTAATCCAAATGGTTTCAAAAAGACATGCGAGTGAGTGAATGAATACAGAATTTCATATTTGGGTGAACTATTTATTTAAGCCCAAACTGAAGTCCTCTAACTCTCATAGCTTCCATAACATCATCTTTTTCAATCTAAATCCTCTTTCTTATAATCCTTCAACACGGCTGCTGTGAATTTGGCCCATGTGTGCTTGTGTGCACTTCATATGGTTATGTCCTCTACATCTACAAATAAAATCAGTGATGTGGACACTGGAAAGAATGATTGTGAGAGTCTCATTCCCAGCGGGACACAGCATCGGGGCGTAGGTGCCAGGACGGAAACAGAGAACGCAACATTTGCATTTAAAAAGGTGACATTTGCAATGCTGGTCTGGAGCCGCAGGAATGAGAGGAGAGGCAGGTGCTGGGATAGCCCATATTCATCTCGGTGACAGGACGACAACAATGAGAATGTCAAAGCCAAGAGTAAGACAGCACACCAAATCACACACACATACACTCACACACACATATGCTCCGAACAGAGGCTGCTGTCCAAAATAACCCTGACAATCCACCCCCTCATCTCTCAAACCCATGTGGAGATAAATTGGTGGCTGTTCAAATCGACTTTTACCTCATACCGAAGTAATTACATGAAAACAACGGCTGCAAATTGTAATATCTGTTGTAGTCACATTAAACTTCAAGTTCAGGCAGGGTGGAACATGCATTATTTATGTGATATGTGGAATAAATTACATTGTAAACACAGACTGTTTAGACCTGAGGAGCATATGATTAGTTTAAGTTTAATCTTCTTCATTGTTTCTGAAGTGCAGTCGGGTCGTTTGGAGTTTATGTGGAAGTGTTGGTGCTGATGAGACACGGATATGGGGCGTGTTCGCTCGGTGAGGGCTTCTGATTGGCTGCCCGCTCAGTGAGGGCTTTTGATTGGCTGCCCCGCTCTGCAAGGTGTTCTGATTGGCTGCCCGCTCGGTGAGGGCTTCTGATTGGCTACCCGCTCGGCGAGGGGTTCTAATTGGCTGCCTGCTCGGTGAGGGGTTCTGATTGGCTGCCCGCTCGGCGAGGGCTTCTGATTGGCTGCCATGAGCACAGAGAGCAGTGCTTTAAAAATGTCCACAGTTTTTTGAACATGGTGCAATGGTGATGCCAAGTACAATACCATTTTTCTTTAGACTTGTAGACAAAACATTAGACTGAATTTAAATGTAAGCGCTCTCTCTCTCTCTCTATCTATATATATATATACACACATGCACACACACATGCACACAAAATATGTGGAATCGAGCTATAGTTTGTTTCTTTTGGTTACATCCAAAAGATTAGGTAACTGTAGATGACTTTACATGTTGTACAATGTTTGAAAATGTTTACCCTCTTTGGTCATTTTTGACCCAAACATTTTTCTTTTCTTTTTTTCTTTTTTTTTTCTTTATCGGAATGGTATGAAACTTGCTAAAAGTTTTGCCACTTGCTATGTGAACACACAAAAAAAAATAATGGACATGATTTGAACAGGTTAAATGGTCCTGAAAATGTTTTAGTTCATTTTAGTTGCCAGTCCTACAAAAACCTTAAGTCTCTAAGCCTCGGGTGCTGCTTGTTTCCAAAAAAGATCTTAATTTGGGCCTCGGCCTCCTGGAAAACCCTCAAATGTGGCATTATCTGAAAGAATTGTAGTGTTTACGGTCTCTAATCTTGCTGAGTTTATTTATTGCTGCTTGTCCTGGCCAAATCCCTTCCTCGTTAATATCCGTTAGAGCAAAAGGAAAACAGTTACTATATAAGTTTGCATCCAAAATTATATATTTTAAGCATGTGTGTTGGATGATATTCTAAATTAAGGCATTCTACAAGTTTGCCCCCATTTCCAAATAATAACAAGCATCTCATAATTTAATACGCCTCCCTTGAAAGACAATTATCCTTAATCAGGTTCTTTGGTCTTCAGTTTTAGTCTCGGTGTTCCCACGACTGCTTTTATCAGAGGAGATAATTATGGGCCAACTACTACCCAGAGTATAGTTTTACAGGCAATAAATATCATTATAAGGCTGTAGTCTCGGTTTCATTCATTAATTCATTTGTTTCATCTTTATTTTTAAACAACTTTAGGAAAAACTAGAGGGAGAAATGAACGCATTAAACACCCAACACGCTGTTCCAGACCTGTATGACTTTCTTGTTTTCATGAAAAACAAATAGAGATGTTAGGCAGGGTATTCATGCTGTTTTTTAGATACAATAATAGTGAACATTGACCGGCTCCAAAAATATCACAAAAAAAAGCATCATAAAAGTATCAAAGTAGTCAATATGACTTACAAGTGTATTATGTTTTATATGAGCATTATGTCGAAATGTACAATCATTCTTCTGAAGGTGAATGATAGCTGTGTTAAAAACTTAATTTTAAACCTAAATTTGTTATTCAGCCAGATTGAATTATGTGCATATGCAAATATGGCACCTCCAGATTTACAAGACACAAGAACAAAAATGTTTGGCATCATCGACTTTATATATATATTTTTTTACATTTGAGAGCTGCAACAAAGAGAAGATTTTCAGTGAATAATGACTTTAAATAAAAATAAATAAAAAACACAAAGCTATCATACAGTATAACTTCAGAAGACTTGAAAAATATGGTGCATGAATTAAACTGACTATATTTTTTGGGTGCTTTTTGTCATATTTTGGAGCTTGAGAGCCTTTGGTCACCATTCAGTTTCATTGTATGGAATGAGCAGTGTTGACATTCTGCTAAATTTCTCCTTTTGTGTTTCATAGAAGAAAGTAAGTCAAATCAAGTTGTGGGTGAGTAAATGATGACAATTTACATTTTGGAGTGAATTGTTTCTGTTTTTGTGTGTAAATCTGATATTTCCCAAGAAAGAATGAAATCTTACCTTCATTAACACGGATTCGCTGAGCTTTTCTCGGTTTACAATCTTTATGGCGACTTTCTGACATGTGACACAGTGGATCCCGAGCTTTACAAGGCCTAGGGGAAAAAAAGAAAGAAAGAAAAGGTTGAAAGAAAACTACTGGTCTAATCATTGGTCTGTATCCACAACATTGGTCTGCAACATGGCTGAGCAATTTAATCACAACTGCACAAAAACCCTTTCACAGGCCATTTCCTTTCACACACCGAAACACGAGCGTCTTTCCCTCGGCATCTGTGAGACGCTCCATTCATATCTCAAGACCAACGGCCAGGTATAGTAGATAAGCAAAACTGCGAGCCAAATTGATGGTGTACAGCAGCAACCTAAAGGCCTTTCTGCTTTATCACTCGTGACGTGGAGTTTCATGGTGCGCGAGCAGCTCAAAGAAAATGGTCTCTACGAAACATCCGCCACACGGTTAACACTTTTATTAGTCAAAGTGTTGAATGTTTACAGGCTTACAGAGCCATGCTTCACGGTTCCCCTCTCTTCTCCATACTTTCAAGGACTTTCTAAAGAAAAATCTCTAGCGTAAATACCTCAGGTCCTTCCACAATTGAGCAAGCATTTTCAAACGAAACAAAAACCACTAAAGACGATTCAGCAAAGTTGTTTGCTGCACCACGAATTGTTGGGTAGATAGGGAGGGTTTGACGCCTGTGCGAGACAAGATAATGAATGTTTCATATCCTAAGGTGCACGCGTATCGGAAAACTGACAAGCGCATAAACGAAAAATGCTGTGATTTGCAAAGAGGATGCAGTGAATGTTTTTAGTTTGTAATAAAGTGTAAGAAACCCCCCACCTCATCC
Organism: Leuciscus leuciscus; assembly: GCF_965113295.1. Classification (NCBI taxonomy): domain Eukaryota; kingdom Metazoa; phylum Chordata; class Actinopteri; order Cypriniformes; family Leuciscidae; genus Leuciscus; species Leuciscus leuciscus. The sequence goes on along the minus strand of NC_138724.1, from coordinate 10,934,713 downwards.
CAACCAAATCCTCGTCCCCGATGACACTCAACAGACACTCCTGAACAACCACTGCTCTCATGTGACTCAATGGCTCTTTACAAGCTAAAGGAAAATGGCTGCTTTTGAAGGGTTTTAAGATGAATTGCAAAACTATCCACTGCTGAAGAGGAGATGAAATGGCAAATTCTGTTTTTATGTCTGTAATGAAACTGTTCATAATATAACATAATATAACATAATATAATATAATATAATATAATATAATATAATATAATATAATATAATATAATATAATATAATTAGTGCTATAGTATGTGTATAGCGCTTTTCAAATCATCATTTGATGATGTATTCTGTCTGCTGTGCGATTTTCAACAAGTGGCACTGAACTGAAGTAGCTTGTCATTATCTTGTACAATTATTTCTTAGAAAAACATTTTGAGCAGAACAGTATTTGAATAAATTTGTATCCAATAATACATAAAAAATGCAACTGTCATGATTCCCAAGTTCTTTATGTTCCAGGACTCTTATTTTGATATTCTTTTGTCTTGTTGTGTCTGGTTTGTTTCCTTTGTAGTTCCTTGTAACTAATCGCCTTCACCTGTTCCTAGTTATCCCTTTTATTACCCATGGTGCGTTCCAATTCGCATACTATACGTCCTAAACAGTATTCAAAAATAGAATTAGTACGTCCCAAATCGTAGCATGTTAAAAGGAGTATTCCAAAGATACCCGGATGGTCTACTATTTCCGGTTAGAATCCGAAGTGCAGATCGATGCAAACTCTAACGGCTAATATTGCCCACAACCCATTGCGCTGTGGACGAAGATTCAATTATAACTACAAACACGAGTGAAAAGTATAAAAAAACTACAGTACAGACATGGAGGATGTGCGAGTCCGGCGGTTAAGTAGAGAGGTTTAGATAAAGGGGTTTGAGTGATTAATAATCAGTATCTAACTTGACGAAAATTTATTTATGTTGTCCACATTATATTTCATCTGCAACAGCATTCTGAACTTTTGTAAATATACTTTAGCCATTAACTTTTAAATGCATCATTATATTCAAATTTGCAAACACATGAGGAGAGTCTCCACATGAAAGACCCACGACTGGCAGATCTTCGTGCTACTACATTTCTCTCCGAAAGAGAAGGAAATTAAATTAGATTTAATGGAGGATTTTAACTGTGACAAGATGATTGACAGGGCAGTTAACGGTGACAGGTTGCACGTTACTAAGCGACAGAGCTGTCTGTTAAAGATGAAGAAGTAATATTTCCCAAACAGGGTTTGAAATTAACACCCGGCCAACCGGTCAAAAGAAGTCTCTTCTGCTCACCAAGGCTGCATTTATTTGATTAAAAATACAGAAAAAAAACAGTAATATTCTTGAATATTATGACAATTTAAAATAACTATTTTCTATGTGAATATATTTTAAAATGTATTAAATATAAAATCTACTCTCTCTCTCTCTCTTAACTTATCAAACCTGACCTATTCAGGACAAGGGAAGGTTAATTCAGGTTCTAAAATGTCATGTGGTGCGACTCGCCAAATGCTTAATGATGTTTATGAATTAATAATGTCAAAATAATTTTAATTTGAAGTCGTTTTAAAATGATTAACGTTTAAGAAGTGTACACTCAAATGTATTCAAGGTGTAAGGAAATATGTTATTACTTTTCAAATGATGGTGGCACCATATGACAATTTTCAACGCTATCTCACGACCAATTCGTACGATTTGTCTAAAATTTGGGTAGGTTTAGGGGCGGGGTCAGGGGTAGGTCATTCGTACGAATTCGCCACCTCGTAAAATACGTACGAATTGCCGTGAGCTCGGGTTCCAATTTTATTGTTATTAACATTTAAACTCTTCCTGAAAATAGTGTTAATGTTTTTTTTTTTTGTTTTTTTTTTTATCATATCAGCTTCAGCTTCTCCATGTGGAGAAAAAAAAAATGCTGTTATAATTACATTAATTTATGATAAACGATTCACATTCCGGGTGGAATCAGTCTTGGGTCTGGATCTGGACTGCAAACTGCTAATTGGTGACCTCTGATATAGGGTGTACCGTACAGGGATACGTTATACGAAAAAGCCTTGCACCTTTCAGAGTGTTCACTTCAGGTGCTCTGCCCTGCCAAGTGATGGAGAGACAGAGGGAATATTATTCAAATGTCATCCGAAGCTAATTAAACAATAATGATGCCTGACAGCGAACTCAACAGTTGACAAGACCATTAGAATGGATCCAATCATCATCAGCGGCCACAAATAAAGAAAAAATATCTCATAATAACAGGAATAAAAATACCCCCAAAAATGAAAAAACACAATGTCCTTTCTCATAATCAAAAGGCTTCTGTTTATGAGATTCAAGAGGCCAGAAATTTCATGCACTTTGAGCACTGTGACCTATTCCAGCCAGCAATGATAATACACAGAGACATTAGCACAAATATATATGTAGAGAGCATATCACAGTCAGACGTCATACCGCATGACATTATCACAAAGATAGAGTGTATTAAGTGCAAGGGCAGAAGAAATGGCCTTATCAAAAAGAAGGGAAAAAAGCCATGCGACAGGAGAACCGCTGAACGAAACTCTTCGTGCGCGCTCCATCTGCTCTGATAAGAACTCAAGAACACTCGGCCGAGTCACAGCGTATAACTGACAACAGAGCGAGCGCTTGATCTGTATCGATTTCAGTCTGTGTGCACCTTCACAATCAATACAATTAAAAGAGCTCCTGTCCACTGCAACATCATCATAATGCTCAAAAACACAATATTCACCTTGACCCAAGATGTAATATATGCATTAGCATATACTGCATTTGGAGTTGCCAATAGTGGAGTAGATATTCATTTTTAAATATATATGAAATAATATTTTATCATTATGCCTGAAGACCAGTTGAACAGGATAGCATATTTTATCCTTTTATTCAATAACTGTCTTTTTTTTTTTGTCACCATTCATAACAAAAAATACTGCTCTGGTACCATGTTAACTAAATGGAATGAGTTGACTAAATGACCAAATTTATAGTATTTTTTTATTTATTTTAAGCAAGTTGTGATTTAAAAATGAAAAACTGTTAATAACCAAAGATGAAGCATAAGGACCAAAAAATAAGATTTTTTTTTTGTTGTTGTTATTAAAATTAAAATAGTATGGTGATACCATACCAGTCAGTTCATATAAATAAGCAGTCCTGAAAGCCCTACTCCTGTATATAACAAGACCAAAAAAAGGTTTACTGAAAAAAATGCTACCTTGAATATCTTATCTAATGTTCCTTTCATGTTATGATCATACTGCCAAAATGAGCTCTATTTCGCTGAAGAATAAGCAGTTCACAAATTCCTCCTTTCGCTCAGCCGTAACTGACTCCAGATGCACAGACCTTTCCTTATTGCTCCTCTGTGACAGAAATAAGATTTCTGCATCTCTAATTTTGTTGTTGTTCATTCTGTATATGTACACAAACGTGCAGACAGTTTTTCTTCATGTCTGTTGGCTCATGACTCAATTTAGGGAATTATCTTAAACTTGTCTACTTTAAATAATGCTAGTTCTTCTATCAGAGGGGTTTTATTACATTTTAGCACATTTTAGTTGTGAACCTACTGAAATTTTGTTTAAAAATATACAGGTTCTCCCCAGGCAGGAATCACTTTAATGACATTCTACTTCCGGATATGTGTGGGCATTTTCCCCCCCAAAAAAAAACAAAGAAGGAAAATGAAAATAAGGGAGAAAATGTGTCTCAGGGTATGAACTAGTTTAGGGGGCTCAGGGTATCTGCGTTGCAACCCAGGCTCATTGGATAAACGTGCCTGTGGTGACATTTGTGCAAAATGATATTGCGTTGCTTCTTGCACATTTCGCGACACTTTCAAAGTGAAATGCCCAGTGATTGGCACTAAAATGTTAATGCTCTATCGCGTTAGAAAATAATGTATCACCTCCACTAAACCCTACCCTAAATGCAACCAATAGTGTTAACAAAAGCAAACGTGAGATAAAAACACATTTTATCTGCTTCTACAAGTCTTTGAGCTCTTATTACGTGACTCGTGTGTCACTGTACAGAGCGTTTCATATTACAAGTGTGATGCTGTACCAGGTGAGAATTAGAAAAAGCCATACATCTCGAGCTGATGTGATACAAACGTCAAAATGTATCAGTTTACAAATCATGCACAAATGTTAAAAGTGTTTTGAGGTTACACCATAGTATTGCGCTAAAAAATATCAATAATCAGTTCGCCACTGCAGATGGATGGATGGATGGATGGATGGATGGATGGATGGATGGATGGATGGATGGATGGATGGATGGATGGATGGATGGATGGATGGATGGATGGATGGATGGATGGATGGATGGATGGATGGATGGATGGATGGATGGATGGATGGATGGATGGATGGATGGATGGATGGATGGATGGATGGATGGATGGATGGATGGATGGATGGATGGATGGATGGATGGATGGATGGATGGATGGATGGATGGATGGATGGATGGATGGATGGATGGATGGATGGATGGATGGATGGATGGATGGATGTTTTGGACAATGCTACCTAAAATGTGAGCACTACCTAAAAAACAACCAACAACTGGAAAAGTTTCCTAAGCCCCTGCACATATGTGGCTCGCCAAACCGCCTCCTTATTCTAATGAGCCCCTCATGAATTATTCAAAAATCTATAATTATGCATTCCTTTTGCTGACGTGGAGTTTGAGGCATTAAAAATAGATCTGAGCGGAACGGCAGCACAAGCCCCAGTGGAGTCCCGCTGCTGTGTTTTGACTGCCTCTCTTTCTCTAGATCCGCAATGCTCTCGGCCTGTCGACCAGGAGGATGTTTCTTTATGACAGGCCCGTTCTCGCTGTCCCCGTCCCACTCTGGACGCGTCAGTGACAGGCTGCGGGAAATCTGGATCCCTCACGACAGCACTACTAAATTCTGATGATGGGGTGGCCAGGGTTTTGCCGAAAGCGTTTTTTTTGTGCATGAGTTTGCTTCAAAAGCACAATGAGTCGCTGCTGCAACTTCCAGGACTGGTGTTTGTCCCGGCAGTGTGCGCATATATGCTTTTGGATGTGGGCGTCTGTCATTTTTGCCAAAAGACCTTTACTGCTCAGCCCTACGATACCTTCCCCCCGGTAAGGGGTGATCAAATTTTGAGGAGGTGCATGCATACATTTGAATGTCAATTAGACTCCGCTGACAGGTCTGGCGACGTGTGCAGACAGTCAAGTGTTTGGTTGTTGAAGCAAACGCAGTCACACGTGACAAACTGGGCCACCTACTGTCATCCTCAACACCATAACGTGGGTAAAACGTTCAATATAAGGTTTAATATCCGTCTACTCCAACAGGAAATACAATTTTCATGCCTTTCTGCTTTAAAGAAGCCATATTCTACACAGTTGAAGCATTTAGTGCATTTGTCATTGATGTTGTTTTTAAAATTTGGTGCAAAAGAACTTAGCCGTTTAAATAGCTGTAAAATATCCATACGCTACACTGAGGAACAAATATTAAATACACAAGAGCCCTACTGTACCTGCATTTACACTATATTTTTCATTGAAGTCCATTTATAATGTTAGTCAAGGTTTTACATGACCAATGTTAACACTCACGTTTAGAATGAATCTTCTTAAGGCTGAAATGTATGTTTTTTAAAGGCTACAGTACAGTACAGTACCTTTAAAGGGGTGGTTGATTATGATTTCACTTTTCTAACTTTGAGCATAAACAACATCTGCAAAGTTCAAAGCAAAGGGAGATATTTGCTTTTAAAGAAATATTTTTTTTAGGACTACAACAAACGGCTGGAAGGGACTACACAAGCTTCCTCCCGAGTTAGTGACATCCCTAACCCTTAAATTTACATAAACCCCGTCCCGGGAACACACAGTCCATGTTGTGAAGAGGAAGAGTTGGTGTAGTAGAGCACATTTGTGAGTCTGCTCAAGCTGTCGCATCCGTCTTTTCACATGCAATACAGTGCGTAACACAAATGCAATAGTATGTCACTCTGTAGGCATCTTACAACAGTTCCCACACAAGCGATTTATAGATTATCATGACAGAATATGCTAATGCTCCACCCTCTGTGCCGGGAGCAGCAGCTCATTTGCATTTAAAGGGACACACACAAAACAACACGTTTTTACTGACCCTCAAAACGGGACAATTTTAACATGCTGTAAAAAATTATCTGTGGGGTATTTTGAGCTAAAACTTCACATACACACTGTGTCTGGGGACAACAGAGACTTATTTTACATATTGTAAAAAGGGGCATTATACCAGCCCTTTAGAACTTTAAAACATGTAAATGAGCTAGTGATCGGCTATCCTCAGTATACCAGCATTGAAAATAAGCATTTTTAAAACTGGCATTTAAATTTAAAGGCAGTTTTAAAGGCTACTGTACCTTTAAGTTATCTATATGTAAATAAGCTCTGTTATGATTGGCTAATCTCCAGCATAGTTAATAGTCACATGTTAATGAGCTCAAACAGTCCCTGTTAATCAAGTCAGTACATTCGGCGCCATCTTGACAACAATCTAACTATTTTCTAGTGAGGCAGAACAATTCAGAAAACAAAACAACTTAGAAAACACAACAGGAAATATCGAAATGGAAAAGGCGCTACTTGAAGTGTCAATTTATTTTCACGTCGTTTCACAATAGAATTTTTTTTTTTTTTTTTTTTTTTAAATGGCAATTGTCTGTTTCGGTTGTCCATGATATGACCCCTTTAAAAAATATAAATGGAAGTGTGCCGTTCCACAAGGTTTGTGAGGAATCAATAGCAGGGCTGATGGTGAGATGTTTACAGGCTCTCACGGGGTGTTTGTAGCCAGAAGGTTCGCATTTATTTTGTTCCTCTCTACACGGCCTGTGAGACTAGAAAGGGGCTTTTCCATAATGTTTCCCGAGTTCCTCCAGGAGTCTGTCCATAAGCTGGTTCATGCTCAGAGATGAGCTTTAACCTCTCATTGTGTGCAAGTAAATACACAGCGCTTGCGCATGCATGGATACGGTGTGTGTCGTGTGTTTGCGGGTGTGATCAGGGACTCAGCAGATGTTTTCTGTTGAACAGATTAGCACAGACAGACCCAGAGGCTCTTGGACCGCTCGACACAGTTGTGTAACGGTTTGCACAAGCTGTCTCTCTTCATTATTATCGTGTCATTAATACCGTAATGTTACGCAACAAACCCAGCTTCCTCCATCAGGCACAACGAGAAATTCTACATGTCATTAAATGACTGTATTAAGGGATACTGTATATATATATATATATATATATACAGTATATATACAGTATATATATATATATATATATATATGTGTGTGTGTGTGTGTGTGTGTGTGTGTGTGTGTGTGTGTGTGTGTGTGTGTGTGTGTGTGTGTGTGTGTGTGTGTGTGTGTGTGTGTGTGTGTGTGTATGTATGTATGTATGTATGTATGTATGTATATGTTATGTTTTGTAGCCATCAAGTAAAAAACATTGTATTACATATTGAATACATTGTATACACATCTCAATCATTATTAAGTTTAAAACTTTTTTTTTTTTTTTTTTTTTACTGATATGTCTGTCAATAGTTCTAAGATTTTTATTTATTTATTTTTTTTTTATTTATTTTTTTGAATGAGCTGCACCACAAAAGTTTTTTACAATCTGACCATACCATGTCAAAAGCGGCAAACTATCCTTTCTGGAAGAATTAATTTATCCCGAAAGTGTCCGATATTAAGGGGATAGTGAGAATAAAGTGAGATATTCTTGCTTATATTTGGGGTTTGCCACATGTTGCACTCTGAACATCACGTGGAGTGTGTTTAGTCGCTGTGGATGTGATGGCATTACAGCTGTATCACGCACACACTCTTCTGCAGCCTCATGAGTGTGCTTTGTTGTGTTGCTTTGCTGACGGAGGAGACCGTGTGCTTCCCGTGGCTCAAACTTTCAGACTCAAAGCACATCTCCTTCTTTTGAAGCTGTGAGAGAGCAGATCCACTGCTATGGAGTAAGAACATTGCCTCTTGGGTTAGAAGGACACTTCTAGAAAAAGATGATGTGTAAGATGATGTGCTCCCTTGTGGAATGGGATAAACATACACGTGTAAGTATATATGCATATATACATAGGATTCAAGGGCTCAATATCCTATCTTCATTGAATAGGAATGATAAGAGAGCGCAGGCTGTTTAAAGTGAAGCGTCAGATCTGCTCTCCCACTGAGAACGGGAGCGAAAGTGGTAAAATCCAGACGGAAACTTTTATTTATCCACTCTTTCATTCCACTCATCCGTTTTCCAGTCATCGTAAAACCTCCCTCTCTGCTGGAGATAAAGCTATCAGAGGATCGAGCGATCTTTAAACTCTGCAGAGCGGAGGAAAGCAGGTGGAGAAGAGGCAGGGGAGGCCTGGTGTCCACGTGTGTGTGTGTGTGTGTCTTCTCGGCTGGATCGATGGACTGGGATACGATCTCCCACAGCTTCAGTCTCTCACAGCCTCATTTATCCTACACGAGTGTGTGTGGCGCACCGCGGTGGGCAAACAGCCTTACACACCCTGAAAGACTATTACATGTCTCTGCTGGCTTTAGGGGCAAATGGAAAATGTGTGAGGTATATATTTATTTATTTATTTGGTTTGTTTTACAAGACAGAGACATTTTGGTTTAGATTCCGACAGATACTGGACTGTTCACACTTTTTACAAAGTTTCTTTTGTTTTTCTTCTGAAATAAGGTGAAAGACATTAGCAAAGGAAAGAAAGGTTGTTTGTTGTAGTATATTGTTAATATACTACTTTGTTTTTTGTTTTAATTTTGATTAAGATTTTCTATTTTAATTAGAATTTTAGTCAAAGTCCCGCTGTGGTGAAAATCAAGATTTGAATGTTGTTTATATGTACATTTTGTGTTTTTAATAGGCTTTAAGACAAACCATGTGTAGCATCCGGACCAATCAGACACACACTATATATATTATACTTAATGAATAATCCAGCAAATTCACTCTCCCAACAAAGGTCTATGAAACTTCCCCCAAAACTAACATCACAAATGAAGCTAACACACTGGCAGAACCCGGTGTCCTGTTACAGGACACATTAAAGCCCCTTTCACACAGAGATTCTGGAAAATATTAGGATAATGTGTCCCGGGATTTGTCCCGGGATCGTTTGATTTTGGTTCATTCACACTGCCAGTGATTCTCCGGAATCTGTGAGTGCGTTCACACACATCCCGTAAAGATCCCGTAAAGACACGTGACGTCAGGATGTGTTGTAGAAAGCGCAGTCTAATCTTCCGCTACGGCTCTTTCCATTGTAGTCGGGCACTTGGTGGAATTTTTTACGCAGCGTCTTAAGTTTATTAATGATCTGCTCTTTCGATCTCGAGAAACCACGCTTGAGCATATTTTTCTGGATTCGGTCGTGCGTACTGTTCCACAAAGCTGGTGAGCGCTCTCAGCTCCAGCGCGGATAGTAAGGAGCTCCTGGTCTCGGCTTCATTCTAGTTTGCACACACCCCTTACGGCCAAACACCCCTTACGGCATTGGTCCTGGCTTTTGTTCACACAGAGCGCGTTACGGGACTGATCCCAGCAATGTTACTAGGTCCCCATTCCGGCATCAATCCCAGCATCAATCCCGGGACGCGTTTGCGTTCACACAGAAGGCACTCTAGCAATTTTACAGCAATTTCCTGGGATCAACGTGCTGTGTGAAAGGGGCTTAAGACTTATTTTTTCACAACCCCAAAAGGAATTTGCAGAGAGTTAATTATTTTTGAGAAGGAGAAATAAACCCTTTTAATCCTATATATTCTATATATAACCACTTGAGAAATGTATAAACATGTATCTAATTTTCCCATCTCATGATTTTCCTTTTATGTGGTTTGGCCTATGTATTCTTGTAAACTCTTTTGGGTTAATGTTTCAGACTTGCATACTATGGTTAACCAAAATCATATGTGCGGCATGTTTGGTCTCTATAAACTCCAATCGTCGTCCCCCATTTGTTAATTTACATTACATTTTGCTAACTTTGTGACGCATTAGTATTGTAAGAATCTTGAAGATTCTTTTGTTAAACATCCAATCAAATACATGTTCAAAGGCCTGCTTGAACAAAGGGTTGGCCGAAATACGGTAGGTAATTTTCGGGGGAATTTTTACAGACATGGCAGAGTCTCCCTTAAGTCTCTAACTCTCTTAGTCCCTTTTGGGACTAACTCTCTTAGTCCCTTGAAATGCTGATGTGAAGATGATGCTGAACTAGAAGTCTTCTAAGGACCCCCAAGTTTGTGCCAGGCGGCGGCCTTGTCTTTCCATTCACCAAAGATCCTCTGACTCCCACTGGTTCTCTCTCATCAAGACAAGATCAGCAAAGATCAACTGGAGCCTCAACAAATTGCATCAGGACAGTTTAATTCAAATGGGCGAGACATGCAAGTATCAAACTTAGTCTCATTATTTGATACATAAAGTATCCTTACCCCCTTTAAAGAAGGGTGTGTTAGAACTAAACTGATGGTTTGCTCAAGGCTGTTGATCTGCTGAATTTCAAACAGTGCTATAACTTCTTGGTTTCCTGTATTCTGCTTCAGCTCTCTTTCCCTTGGTAAACTGTTTGTATGTGTATGTTAGAGTAGTTTACGTGTTTAGTCAAGTTAATAAAATCTTGTTCATGTCACACGTAAAGTTGTCCGTGTCTCAAGCTCATATATTGGAGTCGCAAATCATATTGATTTTGACTACTTGCTCTTAGTAGTACTGTAAAGTAATAAAGACATTTCCCATACCCCAGAAATGTAAATTTCTTAGAATTAATAAACAATTAACACTGAGTGTTCACGGGACAAACATGTTACGTTGTAATATTAATTAATGTAACATTATGTTAATTCTATTAACTGATCTGATTATAACAAGTTATTATTGATTATAATTTTTTTTTAGAGCTAATTTGCTTCATGTGTGTAAATTCATGTCAACATCATTACTGAGTGTTTTCTCCTTAAAACTGCAGTGAAACAAAGACAGTCTCGAAAACAGTGTTTGAAATCGCTGGTGTTTCTGACGTCACAAACTACCTTGTAACCAATCAAGTCAACGTGTGATCGTCAACGAGTGGATCTCTGAGCTGGAGTGAGTGAGTGGAGGAGGGACTCATTTGCATATTCATAGAACCCCGTATACTAAATGAGGCAAGGGAGTAGAGTTACGTTTTCAGAGCTCCACCACGGTGGAGACTGAACTCTGTCCCCAGCCAGAGTGCACCCTCTCGGGCTTGGGTTACTGCCTCGAAGCCCATGGAGCTCAAGACTTCCAGTGATCCATGGCGATCATTTTCGAACTCGCACCCCACCCAGAGTGCCCCCTGGCTGGTTTGGGTTGCTCCTCCAGGACTTCCAGAGCTCCGCTACGCGGTGGAATCTGGATTTTATTCCCAATCGTGTGTATCGCCTGTGACTGACTGTATTTCGTTGGTATCCGTGACGGTTCGGGACGAATACATGTACCGTTACACCCCTAATATACGGTTTATACTAATATATATATATATATATATATATATATATATAATATATATATTATATGTCTAGGACCAAACATTTCTATAAAATTTGTTTTTACCATGCCATCATTTATTTTAATTACTTTCTATATTTTATATTTTATGATTTTGATTCTTTCAAACCAAAGCTTTCAATTTTAAAATCCAACATGAAAATAATTTATTGCAAACACTGAAATATTTACTGTGCAAAAATAACAAACAATGTTGCCACAATTAAATAAATCAATCAATCAAATGTCACTTGTTTACCTTGGCTGCAACAGGGTCAGTGAAGAGTTTGAGATGAATTGTGAGAAATTTGAAGTGAAAACAAAGAAAATTGTGTGTTGTGTGTCATTTCCAATCCAGTTGTTAAATTATGCAAAAATTGTGGAACCATTATTTAATTATAAATATTCAATATATTTATATGCTAGCCATAAAATTAGCCTAGACAAAGGAGTCAGCCATTTTGCTCCAAAAATCTTGTACACTACAAAATGAAACAATGTGATGAAAATTGTCACATTATGTTCACTAAATGTTCATGACATTTCAGGAAAAGACAATTGTCCTCTGATGCATGTATATACACTGTTGGACACTGTTAGAAGAAAAATTACATGAGTGTGAAGTGTTTTACAAGATTATTTGACAGACCCCAGGACCAGAAGAGCCCATAGCTGAAGAAACACTCATCTTGTAGTTTCTGCAGCTTCCAAGGTGAAATCTAGATGAGTTCCCTTCAGATGTCTTAGGAGAACAACCACGTGTCTTGTCAGCTTTAATTAAAATTTTCCCCAACAACTTTTGCTGCTCGCAAAATGCTTTTTTGCCCTCCAGACCCCCTCTAAGACATACACATTCACCACACATAAACAAGGTAATTACAAGCTCAAGTTCCATTACAATTCAGGAGGTCAACTAAGATTTGAATAACGAGTCGATATATAGCGATTATTGTTGCCAAGTGCCTGAGGGTTAGAACGGCTGAACAAGGAAGACTCGATCTCAGAGCTCAATAGATCCCTGATATCAGCGTGCACATATGGTGCAGTGAAATTAATCAAGCGCACCGAACTTCCTCAATCTATTCTTCAACTTCATTTGTTTCTTTAATGGTGTTTTTGTTCCATTGTTCTGTATGAGTTATTTACCACCATCACAAGGGCTTATGGGATACCGCGGTGAGGTGCTTTCCTTAATGAGCTCTCAACAGCTACTTTCATGTGAGAATTAGATGACTTTCTCGGAATGAAGAGACGGTACATCAAGTGGGGGTACAGGAAGTCAAACTCGCCTCTTTAATTGAAAACTCATTTCTGACACTGCGAGAACCAGAAGGGGAAGGATATTGGTTTTGTGCAATGTCACAATTTGTCTTTGCAAACTGACTGTAAATGAATTAACAGATTTTAATTAAAATGTGATAGAGGCACTTTGAATTTTTCTCTGATAAACCTCAGCAAGGCGAAGTGTTCTTGGCAAGACAGAATAATTTTATCCAGAATATGTGGACCAACAATATTCCCCCAAATGGTGCTGATTTAAAGGCCAATTTACAATGCACCAACAGCGGACAATCACCAGATTATAGTACATCACTTCTAAAATATCCCACGACCCGACAAGCGCCGATTCAGCATGTTCAACTGGTAAAAACAAGCTCCGACAGACGCCAACAGACACTTGACAGGGGTAACACACTGTTTCGACGAAACCCAATGAACTGTCAGTTTCCGTCTGTCTGTGCTTGAGCTGCAAGATTCTGGATGAATTGAGAATCCGGATTTTTTCGGGTTTCAGAGATCACGATTCTGAGATCAAGATTTTTAACTGACAACTAAGCAAAATAACGTAATTTACTAGAGGTCCTCACAAAATGTTAATTGCTGCAGTCTATTTAAAATGTTTAATTAATCTGAATTATTTAACTCTTTCCCCTCCATTGACGGAAATTTCCGTAATTTATGAGGAAACGCTTCCCCACCATTGACGGAATTTTCCGGCTTTCTGTGTTTTCACTGTTATGTGGTAGGGCGCGCTATTACACATCTTCTTAAAGAGTACTGAATCTCCTGATAAAAAAAAATTATAATAAAAAAAAAAACATGCACAAAAGCAGCAGAAACAAACAATAACAAATGTAAGCAGATGCATATGTAAAATAACGCGATCATCAACATTAAACAGCATTTAAATCAAAACTGCCTAACGTTACTGAATAAAATTCAGACCCAGGATGAGGACTGTGAAGCTTTTGGGGATGTTGATGGACTCGATCTACTCCATCTATGTTTTGATCGTCGTTCTGAATCCCATCCAGACGTAGTCTTTGAAAAAAAAAAATATTTTCTCAGCTTTTTGCTCAAAATATTGCTTTTTTTAATTAAACGTACAAATATTTAAGTGTTGATAAAAAAAGGAATGCATGAAGCTAGAATAAAAAGGGTTTGTTTAAAAGCAGAAGGTCTTTTCTTTCTTTTGATATATTGCATGTTCAGATATTCATGCAACAACATATTCTGGGAGTCATGAAACTTTTGTGAAAATGATCAAAAATGCTAGCGGTGGCTGGAAACTTTTTTTTAAAACACGGGCAGAGGAAAGAGTTAAAAAAACTTGGTTTGAATGAATGATTCAATGACTCACTCATAAATACTTAACCCTAGCTGAATCCGAAATAGCCCCCTCAACCCTCATTCACTATTCCCTATGTTAGTCCACTAATACTGTTCACTTGGAGGAGTGAATGAAAAGGAGTGATGGAATTCGGACAGCCGTTGAGCGTACATCGGTTGTACATTTGTTATTGCAGTGCAATGTGGGATTGAATAAGTGTACTCAGTAACATCCACTTAGGACACCACTACAAATGGCTGTTCCCTCAAATAATGCCCTATTTGAGGGTATAGGGGGCGATTTCGGATTCAGCCCTTGTTTCATTACTGGATGAATCTGTGTTTTTTGAATAAATCTTTTGAACGAATAATTCAATGAAAACAGTCACTTGTCGCCATCTAGTGGTGTAAATATGTAGTCAATATAACCGTTGAAGCGCCAGGTTACTTTCAAAATGTGATTTGCTCTATTTTAATCGCTTCCATAGTTTAGATCTGAACTATAAGCTTTTATCCCAGTTCTTCTGTGATTATTAGAATATTTGTAACAGAAATAACGTTACTATGTGGTTGAAAAGACTGTTTGTGAAGATGTTTCATACCTACACTGTTCTGGTGTGATTTTGTCAAAGGTTTAATAGACACCGGCGAATCGTTGTCATTTAGGAATGAGATCGCTTGGGTGTTTGAATCGAGACTGCGATCTTTTAACGATTAATCGTGCAGCTCTATTCGGTGCACTGTAAATTAGCCCTAAGAGTTTGTAAACTCATGGTGTATTGATTAATTTTAAACGTTTTACTTTTATACAGTGAAGGTCATTAACATATATTGGCAAGAAGAGTGAAAAAAGGTATCGTGTTTGAGGGACAAAAGGCCACGAGTGGACTGGGGAATGGCGTGAGGGTGTGTGCATGCATTTGCATGTGTGAGGGTTTAATTGGGTCGAGTCTGGACGGTATGTGATAACCTCCTGCCGAGCAGAAAGAGCACATGTCAAAAATCCCTTCAACCTTTGAGTGGTCAAACATGTTCAAAACAGACAGCGCTGTAGGAGGTCTCGCTCCACCTCAGCGTAGTCTCTCCTTCAAAGGTGCGCTACACAACTTCTGTTGAAGGTCATCCATTGACCGCTCGGTTGTCTGGAAATATGGTTATCCAACGTTTTTAACGTAGAGGTAGTTCTTAATATAAAGATAAGAACTAAAACTAAATTATTCATTCAATGTTGTTTGTCTGCTAAGAAATCTCCTTGGTCCAAGGCTTAACTCTGAGACCAAAGCATTGGTATATTTAAATATTTTCATTCTCAATCCTTGAAACAAACTAGGACTACAAAGCTTACTTACCCCTGTTGGAACTTTTTATCCAGTTAATTGAAAAAAATAATCAACAGGCTTATCGTTTATCAGAACAGTTAGCTGCGGCTCTTATTTAAACTGAAAGAACAGATTTAGGAAATAATTTAGATTAATGGGTAATATATTGTTATTACTGATCGTGTGCATATGATTTTGGTTTACTTTCTCTTGGCCACAAGTCACGCCACATGCAGACGGTGATCAGACAGACAATATTCCCAAAGGAAGAACACGGATGGATGGTTTTCCGAGACAGACAGCAGAATGTACCGGCAAACAGATGGCTAGATGGATGGATACACTGTAAAATCAATTTTTCATTCAACAACAGAGTCACTTTCAGTAAGCTAACTAGACATTTTTCCACAGCCATTCCACTGCAGAATCAGCATTACTAAATACTCAGTCAGGCAAGAGGAGTAAATAAATGACCCTGAAAAAAAAAAAACCCTGCTCAGATCAGCTACAAAATTAATACAATATTATTGAGAATACATGCTGACAGCTTGCAATACATACTGATAAATAAAAGATGCTGGTGTAGGTAAGAATGGCAGTCACAATTGTCAGACTGTCAGAATGGCTGTGAAAGCTGAAATTGACTGCCATTTTCCTGGCTGGTTGTTTATCGTCATCAAATCATCAACATATCCGAGTCCTCAACACAGAGGGAGGGATGGACGGACAGCTTGGGTGGAAGTAATTACTGTTGCAGTCATTGTTGGGGCCCTTGACAGTTCCCTCTGGAGGGGGTGCTTCATTTTAAAACGGTCCAACCACCTAAATCTATGCATGCACTGCAGCTGGCTCATTACCTCAGCATCTACTGCATGCTAATGAACCAACCTGAGAATTCCTATTAGTCTCCCTCTCGCTTTCTCTTCTCTCCTGGTATGTTTAGGATTGAAAATGCAAAGAGAGAGAGAGTACATAAAGTCTTCATCCATCTGCTGTTACGCTTTGAGCACGGATGACCGTTCTAGGTTTAGAGTATACTCCACTGACTATGCATCACTTGCCATTATTGGGGCTGACTGGTAAGGGGTTAACTTATATTTGACAAAAGAACACTAGGACAGCTTTGTGACACTCCACCAGACCTATAGACCACTGCACTGAGCTTTGTCCTGTTGGCATTCCTGACCAACATTTAAAGGATTCTTGTAGCAAGGACCCTACATCATCACCTATCAAATTGCCTTACCATGTACCAGAGAGCTGCCCTCTATCCTTCTGGATCTGGACTTGAGTACACACTTTGGTGACATTATGCCATTTAAACTGTTGGACGGTAGTCCACTGAAGCCTGCACCGGTGCATAAAGCGTGGATGGAGAGTTCTTCACGGCCACCCTCTTGGACCTTTATGAACCAAAATATGATAAATGGGACTACAGACTTCATAGACCCATTCAATCAAAGGCCCCACAACCACAAGATAGCATCAAGCGTGGAATTTGGGATAGGGCTGTCAGAGTAGAGAAAGATGTAAATGGAAACCCTCTAGAAGTCACAAAGACATTTGTATTCATATTAAGAAATAACAAAATCAGGATACAACATGATCTTACAGAAAATGCTGGAGGAAGCTTAAAGTTGATGCAGTTTCAGCATATTTTCAAACAACCTTGCAAACCTTGTTTTTCTGAATGGGTACATGATGATTCTGTATTGTATAGAAACGGCCATTGTAGCGCATTGCCTTGCTATGCCCCGTTCTCTTTTTCACACGTTTCATCTTTTAAATCCAGCACATTTTGGCTTGCAGTTCTGTAACTGAAGCTGAATGTGTTTTCCCATGTAATGCGTCAGGCATGGTCCCAAACTGGCTAAACACCCTCTGCTACAGTATCCACACCCCAAACTCTCGCTATTAGTTGATTTGGAAAGAGACTGGTATATCTGAGCGGACCGCTCGCAATGTTTT
Organism: Leuciscus leuciscus; assembly: GCF_965113295.1. Classification (NCBI taxonomy): domain Eukaryota; kingdom Metazoa; phylum Chordata; class Actinopteri; order Cypriniformes; family Leuciscidae; genus Leuciscus; species Leuciscus leuciscus. Next base: position 10,917,177 of record NC_138724.1, on the reverse strand, counting down.
GACGGTGCCTTGGAGGATCAGTGTTTACACTTTTGGGGTGATAAACCCATAAATTACATACTAATAGTAGTTGAACAATAAACTGGGATATTTACACACACAAAAAGCCTACATCACATTAAGGCTTGGTTCTGGTGCTGCAAAATCTTAATTTCCCTCACAAGCAAGTTTAATAAGGCTTTATTCAGGTGATAATTGTAGGATACAACAAGGATAATTGGAACCCTAAATGATGGTGCAGATCTTGTTAGTACGACAGCTGATCTTGTGGTTGGTAGATCTGTTCCAGTGATCTTTCCAGCTGCCTCCACAATCTCCTGGGTAAAGCATTCGTATTGCCAAACCATATTGTAATTTAGCCATACAGGATTTGTATGGCCCTGTGATTGTGAGTTAAGGGTTACAGGTGCTCATGTTCAGGGCCTATGCAAGGTCAAATTGCCTTCCAAGGAATCACAAGGAAGTTAATCTCAATAAATTGCCAGACGTTCCCCATCACTGTCTGCAATCTGAAATCCAGGGATTTTAGGGATTATGCTGTTCATATGGGAAATAACCAAACCTTCAAGGTATTTCCTGACAACAATGGCAAGGGGACATCCACCTTGCTTGCTGTGAATGTCATTGTTCATCTACTGTTCACCCACAAAGACAGATCCTTCTCTGGAGAACACAGCCATCCGGAAAGAATTCAATGAAGTTTGTGACATTGCACACATATTAACCAAGGTCATGAGTTTTGTCTTTGTCTAATAGTTCGTGTAGCTAGTCTGCAAGGCTGGTGGGTGTTTATGAGCGAGAAAGAGCAAGTGAGAGAGAGAGAAATATTCCACTCATTCTCCCACCAGGAGTAGACAGACATCTGTTCTACACTACTTTAGGGGCCTTTTATACTGATGCTTGCCTGTCACATTGAACAGGGCCTAGGGAACAATTACATGGTGTGAACTGTAACATGCACACACACAGTGTCAGCTTGCTATTATATTGGTTTCTAATGCTCTAAATATACACTGTGTGGTCCTTCATGACCAAAATTTTAAAATGTGGTACTATTGGTGTGCGAAATATATTGTCTACGATAATATCGTGATTGTTGTTTTAACAATGTGCGATCTCGCTTTACAAAGACACACCTAGAAAGTGCACTCATATACTACAACATGTAGTCTAGAAGGTTAAACTAGTTGCGTTTGCGCATTTAGAGTGCACGCTTTGGCTGCGTGATTTAGTGTATTAAAATGCATTTAGAATGTCTCCAATATTCAAGATAAGGGGGTAAAAATGTATATATTTTGTATTTATATCATTTAATATAGTTAATATCACACGAAGAGTACTGTTTTTTCTCTAAATATCAGCATGATTACAAATGTGATATTTGTTTTATATAACAGATCAATAAACAAAAAGTTAATATTAAGTGACTTGCATTTTAGGCACAATATTGCCTGTTTTTGCTCTATTTCGCCAACGAAAATAGCCAAACAAAGCCTGGGGACTGTTTTGCATTTCTGAGCAACACACAGCGGTGTTTCGTTACTGAATGAACAAATTGTTTGAATGAATGATAGAATGACTCACTCATTAAGACAGTTAACCGTGACTTGCTGCCACCTACTGGCGGTTTTAACATTTAAAGAATCGTATAATTTTTTTTATAATTTCAAACTATCCATATTCAGCGTTTTATGTTTTAAACATCAAAGCATTATTTATGCACTTGTAACTGCAGGTTAAATGCATTTATGTCCCCTCTGAGCTGCATTAAACAGTCTGTGTAAATGCATCTAAATGATGCAGTTTCTGTGTTTCCTCTGCATTGCAATTTTGTTAATACTGATTTCATTTGATTGGTAACAGGCCTAGTCTTATTATTCTAACTGAATTTATTGATTAAATGTAAGAACTGGACACAAAAGATGATGCATACATTTAATTAGGTTAAAAATTCTGTTATAAAGGTAAAAATGCCCATCAAAGGTAAAACTCCATTTAAACTTACTTAATTTCTGTCACTGCTGCGAACTGACCACCACACAGAATATGAAGAATATCAAAAACTTTAGGAGTCAGCTAAACCTGCCAAAGATACCAACACCATAAACGCACACAGCTAAATACTGTCTAAATATCGTTATCGAGAAAATCCCAGAAAATGTAGAGATATCTTGATATCTCACCCCCAATGTGGAACACATTTGAATTTTACCAGATTGACAGATGTGACTAACCCATCAAATCTAAATGTTCATGAATGCCCACAATGTAGGCAATAGTCTTTCAGGACAAAGATGGGAGAAACTTGAAAAACGTGTAAAAACACACTTCATAAATCACATCTCACACAGGCATGTGAGTGACTGAATCGACAACGTGGAAACTCAACCAAAACTCGACTTCAATGCAAACCATCCTATTGCTAAAACTAATGTTAGCCGCGAATCAAATAAGATACATCTCAAGGTGACAGTTAAGGCCGCAAAATACTTCAATACTTGAAGAACTTATGTGCCATAATTTTGAACAAAATCAAGACAAAATAAACTTCATTTAGAGTTAACTTTGAGAGTTCGAAACAGCTTGCCGAAGCGAACTTTCTTGAAAAGAAAATGTGCATTTAGGAGATATAAGCATTCAAAACTTATAGTCTCTTACTTCCACTAAAATGGATCACGGATTTTTAGCTTTTTATTTTTAGACTTCAGCTTCTCATCACATCTTCTGTCCAATCAAATGCTCTCTAGAATCTAAAGCTCCGCCCCCTACGCTATAAACACCACCTGGCTAAAGCGACCACTGACATGTCAGGATCACTATGGGTTGGAGATGTGTTTTATTCCGTTTTCCAACTGTACGTTTGTTAAGAATGAAACAGCTAGAATTTATTCACACCTCTACTATTGAATCCAGCCTATCATCAGCGCTCAGATTCGCTTCCATGGAGCTGTTTCAAGTACAACTTGCAGTCTGTAAGGCAAACTAAACGCTATTGGCTGTTTGAAAAGGGGGAGGAGCCATTCAATATTTCCCGCCTTAACTTCCTGTTTCAGCGGGAATTACGTCAACGCATCAAACAAAGCTGTGCGGTCCAAGACACTTCAGTGGGACTTTAAGCAATCTATTTTATTCCATTGATTTTCATTGTATGGACAAAAAAAGCTAAATATCTTATTTTGAGTCCCACGGAAGAATGAAACTCATACAAGTTGGGAATGACATGAGGGTGTGTGATGACAGAATCTTCTGTCTTTAAAAGATGCCCAACTGTAAAAGCCTATAAAAAATATTTAATTAATATCTAATGTGAAAAACTAAAAAGAACAGTCAGAGACCCAAGGAGAAGAGTGTCAGAAAGAAAGAGCTGAGAAACCAAGAGAAGTTAAATCTAAAGATGGTAAAACAAAAAATCATGTAATTAATAATACATCAATAAATATTAGTTAACTGCTATATTTGGCAGCCTGTAAAGGCAGCCTGAGCATTTGTTTGTGTGTTTGTTTGTTTGCTTGTTTGTTGTAAAGGTGCCAAAATAACAGTAGTGGGCGCAACACAGTAGGGGGTTTGTGGTATCACTGTGCACATTTTCATTAATTAGAAAACACATTTCATAACCAAGTTATTGCTACTTCACCGCCCAAAGGGGAAATTTCTCTGTGCCGAACACAAGAGGGGTTTAGCATGCCTTCTTATTACATAACCAAATACATTACATAAAGTATTTCTGCAATAATCCTTGACGCATTATCATGGCCCCAGCTGACTATACGAGAGGTCTCAATGGTGTTTTAGACATGGGACAAATCTTCAAAAGACACACACACACACACACACACACACACACACACACACACACAGAGAGAGAGAGAGACAGACACACAAACACACACACACACAAAGTTGTTAACTTTTGTAACAATTACAAAAGTAAAAACAATTGCAAACACTGCTGGTTAGGGATTGAAATCCTATGGGATTTAACAATTCTGGTTCAGACTTAACAGTTCCGTTAACAGATTTTTTGTTTTATTAAAATAAAAAATATTTCAACAAAACCAAATCTGTATTTTAAATAAGTATTTTCATATGAACAACCAATCAGAAATTACTTTAGCTTTAAATACACATAACACAATCACTGATTCAGACGCTGAGTGAGTCATTAAACTGATTCAAACCAACACAACACACAACTTCAAGACTGATTCTTCTTGACTGATTCATTTTAAAAAGTCAATGTCAGACTACCCAAATATCACTGTTTGGAAACCATGATAACAGTCAAAGTATTTCACTGTGTTATTCAGTCCAAACTGGTGGAATAATGTACAAATCGAGAACCGTTAACAGAACAAAATGTCATGAAAATCATTTCAAACCCTACAGAAGGCATCCGTTTCAAAACTTCATTCGATAAGTCAAATCTCCCTGAACATTTGCTGGCTCTGAGCAGATCAGTGTGTGTGTGTCTAGATGATTCACCGTCTTTATGGATTTCAAAGCTGCTGAGCTACACCGGTCTGGCTTATAGGCTCAGATAGCGAGCAATCGTAAATCACACACAAGCAAACGATGACATGGCTTTAGTATATCATGTTAATGTCTGCGAATCTGTCTTACAAGCGCAGAACAAATCATGGAAGTGATTACCACTTGCATCTTTGCTGGTGCAACACATTTCAGGTGCCTACAGGAATCGCTCAAATTGGTGACATGTGAGAACTTGGATTAATGGCAGTAAAGTTGTGCATTTGTAACAGGTGGATATATGACACCAAAAAAAACCACAATTTAAGCCAAACTTAAATAATATCATACAAGAGAAAGAGTACTGTTGTATTGAATGCAATATAAACTTAGAAGAATAGTGAGTAATTTACATTTCAGGGTCAAAGTCAAAAATAACTTCAGGGGCAACACCGTTTTCAACTAAAAACGTAAAACTTTTTATGCGCTTTGGCCGTTCGTTTACACGACAACGGGTGCCTGAAAACGAAAACGAGTGCCTGAAAACGGAAAGTTTTGAAAACGGGTTTCAAAGTGCAAGACTTTGAAAACGGTCTCCATGTAAACAACAAAAACATGAATTTGAAGACGATGACATCATGTACATATGTATTACGTGTTCAGTCTATAGTGTTTCATCACCATCCAATGGCCTGGCAGGAGAATTAATACCAGAGTTCCCTCACCTTGGTTAACTTCAAATTCAAGGACCTTTCAAAGACTTTCCAGGTCCAATACCCTAAAATTCAAGGACTTAATGTGGGAACACATTTGTTGTATCGAACAACAAACATTGAGGTTCCATCGTAGTTGTTTTGTGCGCACGTGAACGTCATGGCAATGTACAAAACAAAGTACCTCACGAGGGAAACACTTAGCATAAATGCGCGTAGCTAACATAAATCAAGAAAGATAAGTGTTGGCAAAATAACACATTAGCGGACCGGAGGAAATAATATGGAATTTTTTTTCCAGAAAACTAAATAATATGTTGTAAAACTAACTATTATGTTCATTTTCAAAAACTTTCCAGGGCCTTGAATTATTATAATTTTTTTTTCAGATTCAAACTTTCAAGGATTTCAAGGACCCGTGGGAAACCCTGTAAACTAGGTTTTTGTCGTTTTCGCGGATCCGTGTGAATGGAGATCGTTTTGACAATGGTGTCGCCTGTACGCGGAAAACTCAAAGGTAAAACTTCTCTGTTTAAGCATATCGTAGTCGTGCAAACTTACCCTAAAATGAAACTGAAAAATATACATTTTTAAAAATGTGTCAGGTTCTTAGACATGCATTTTTCATTCATGTTGTTTTTATATGGATTTTGAAATGACTGTGGTGTCATGTGGTTTTCCTTACACTCTGAATACATGTGAAAGAACACATCTTTATGTGATACCGAAAAGTGATCCTGATTTCCAACGCAAAAAAAGTAATTTTTACAAATAGTATTAATTCATTATTAAGTCCTAAATATCATTAATATCAAGTTTATCATTAACCTAGCCATACATAAATGACTTATTGACCTTGACACACATTCATGATGGTCTGCAGAGGTCATTTCTGATATCATTTTATGTTTTATGTTTCTACATATTGGTTTCCACAAAATCTGGCTTGTCAAATTATGACATGAACTGTTGTATAATGCTAGGCATTGTGTGTAAATATGTTTATGCATATTGACTATACACATAGGGTTAAAAAAAATGAAATATGCCAAAACAAAATGCCAAACGTGTCAAATGTCAGTGCGTGACGTGCATCAGAACATCACGAGATGTCAGTCACGGGCCTGAAACATGGGAAATCTTTCCTCAATGGATGGATGGATAGAAGGATTGATGGATGGGAGTAGAGGTTTAGTCCGGACTGAGAAGGTTCTGCACAACACTGCATGACAGAAGCTAACGTGAAGCAGGAGTGATGGCAGATGTTGAAGGTGTAATTGAAGGGGTCGTGTTCAGCACCCTCGCAGAGCCTCTTGCCTTCCAGGATCACCTCACTGTGATGTGAAGGAAACACACCTGCCAGCATCAACACACTCACTGACAAACCACCCATCTGTAAAGCCCGGCTTGGACAGCACTGGTTTTCCCTGAGGAACTCGTTCAGATGTTAAATTCCAACTAGATTTAAATCTTGGAGTTTGTGTTTTTAATTAATTCCTTACCCTACTATACATAATGTTGTAATTAAATGTTAGTTTTTTTTTTTTAAGTTGACTTTTATGTTATTAAAGTCGAGTCGAATAGTCATTGATGATGTCATTAATGAACAAATAAGCCTGAACATCGAGCTGATGGTGTGTATTTCGCATTTACGAGGTGGGAAGTCGTGTTTACGACATCAGGTGCGTTTAAGTAACGGAGTAAGATGTCAGTGTACCTTCTTTTAGGCCTAGTCCACATGTACACATGTAAAATTAGTTTTTCCTCCTACGTTTAAAAACAATCCCATCTACACAAGCACTGTTTAAAAAAAATCTCAGTCCACATGAAAATGCAAAAAACACGCTATGAAGCTCTGTCAAGAGCATGCCAAACCAACAGGATATAACCCTAACCGTAAAGCCACATTGGACAATCAGAAGCCTGAAAATATTACCGATTCCGGTATAACCGTATTCCTGCGTAGTATATTGCCTCTGTTCCGCAATATAATGGGAGAACTGTGCATGTATCTGTACACATGTTATAAGCCCTGTTAGCACAGTTATTAGCAGCAATATTTTGGCTACGTCCACCATTGCACAGACTCGCCTGAAGCACAATCGGACGTCAAACAAAAGGAGATAACGGCGTGCGCTGCGACGTCAGAAGCCAGAATCTCCGGTTTCACCGTCTACACAACACTGCAACCAGTTTCTGAAAATCTTCACCCTGGCAGGAGCTTTTCAAAAGGTTTGGTTTCAGTGACCTGATGGACGAACGGCCAAACCGCATAGAAAAGGCTGCGGTTTTGAAAATAGCTGTGTTCGTGCGGACAGGGCCTTAATTAACTTCACAATACAGCAAGGTTTTTGACTTATACGTCTAGAAAATGAAGAACAAATTATGTACATGAGGCCTTTATGTTTTTAATGAATTTATGAAGCCACTGTAAACTGTATCGTTACATATTATATTGTTATATTACAATGCCATCATATTTTGTTCAGGCAATTAGCTTAGTTCGTTGTAAACAGAAAATCCTGACAATGACACTAATAAATATCTTGTGGTATTCCTCCATGTTTCTCACCGACAAGCCCACAACTCGTAAAAATAGGGCTTAAAAAAATCCAGAGTTTTCCTCTTGTATTAACGACATTGTGGTGGTGTTCATGTGTGTTCAACTCGTAAATTTGATCTTTCCGACATGACCGTACAGGTGATGGTAGCCATTAGCCACATTTCCATTACCCTTCAAATTGCGCAAATTGAAATTGTGAATTGAAAATACGCCCAATGGAGACACGTCATTTACGCAAAAACTCCCATATACCGCAAAAAAGTTTTTACGCTCACATGAGGTGTTTTTTCAAATACTATGGAAGACAATGGGTGCCGTCAACTGTCTGGTTACCAACTTTCTTTAAAATAACTCATTTTGTGTTCAAAAGAAGAAAGAAACTCATACATGTTTGGAGCAACTTGTAGTAAATGATGATAAAAGTAAATTTTTTTGGGTGAGCTACCCCTTTAAGTTTAAGGTTTCTTTTTTTTCATCTAGGACAGATGTCTCTGTTAATATGTCGTAGCAATAGAAACGGTTTGAGTTACGCAGAACAGTGCAGCACACACTCGGACACACAGCTTGGCTTTGACCTAATGACGTACTGTAAGCAGCTTTACTATCCTCTACAACAGTGTGTGTGTGTGGCACCCCATGACCCACCCCAGTGTGTGTGTGCGACAGAAATGCAACATGAAAAGAAAGCCATAATGACAACCAAAAACATAATATGAAAGGGAGTGTGTGAATACCAGGAATGAGTGCGCAAAATTACAAGGAAAACTAATGGACACTTTCTAACGATCCCACGCTCCAGTCCTGCACTCAGTTACAGTGCAAATCCCGGGATTAGAGCGGATGCTGTAATCCGCCTGGGAATATCCTGTGATCGCGCGACTCCACCTCGCATCCACCGGGTTTCCACATGCTTTCTCTTACAGTGCTCATCTCAGAGAGAGGAAAGTGTGTTAATAGCAGCAGTTCTTACTCTCACTAGGTGGCGTCTGTCTCATACTGGACTCAAACACAGGGACATCCATGTGGAGTCACACTTCCTAACTACAGAGGATGAGCAGAGATGTGTGTTATACTCACCACAGAACAGAACTGTTGATTTGAAGCAACAGCTTTCCTATTACAATGAATCTCGTTATTTTCTTAGTCATTTAGTCAATAATATGTCCAGAGCCCCGTTTAATCACATGTTTGGATAACCTGATGGGAATGGCTAAAGATATTGAGCTTGTTAGCTTCAATAAGAGGGTTTAACCACGAGACTTGACTTAAGGTCTAAAGTCTTAAATTAAGTCCTTTTAACAATAAAAAGTAAAAGATTAGAAAAGAAAAGTAAAGAATCGCCACATGACCAGGCCGGGTGAAATTTGTTACCGTGCCACTATGAAACATTGTTATATAGAAAATAACTAAATAACAATTCTTCAAAAATGTATTTATTTGTTCCAAAATGGCTTTACAATTCACATATTCATCTAATACTGTGTAAGAGTGGTGGATAAACATAGCTTACTGTACAAAACACAGAGACTTAAACGCAACTTGACATGTGAGACGGAGTGTAGTAACGCCTCGTGTCTGTGTTAAAGACCTGTCAACACCTTCACTCATTGACACAACTGAAGAGAACGACACACAGGGATCCCCTCAGTGTCTTTTACAGTATCACACACACACACACACACACAAACGAAAGATGATTCTCTTACCTGTTTGTGACAACGGATGTGAAACAATCATTCATATGGAATCAATCCAGGCAAGCAGAGAAAGAAAATAAAACAAAATATCATTATATGTCAATACAAAACACAATGTAGTCACATAATAGTCATATAATCCATGGTTACCACAACAGTAAACATCTTAACAAAAATATAATGACGATACTGGCCTTTGAAAGTATCGGTAACGTATCGAAAAACAAAATAAGTGGTATCACCCTGTTTTCAACTACAGATTTCCACCAAAATAAATGCTCAATTGAAGAAGAAATGAAGGAAAATGTTTTCTAATTTCCCTACTGTATTGTAATAAATACTTATTATGAAATGTATATTTTCATTTACATTTATTTTACAATATATATTACTGAATATATAAAAAGAGGTTTAAGTCTTTTTACTGTTCTGTTTGCACACTGAACATGCGGTTTGAGCTCTTATATTTCTGAACTCTCAAAGTGCATTAGATTGATGCATTTACCTTTAACATGTAGAAACATTTCTTGCATTCATCCTTACTTCATTCCCGATAGAGGCGGGTAGAGTTATTCGATTTTACTGACAGTTTGAGGATCATTATTCATGTTTTCTTTCTTCTTATATTTTAGAGCTATTCTGACATCTAGAACCAGTCTCAGGTTTAGCAATAGAAAATAAGCTCAATCATTGAATCAATTAATCAGCCAATTAAATAAAGCAACCAGCAAACCATTTATACAACCAATCTCGATCATTTAACCATCCAACTAATCACCTAACCAACCATCTAGCCAGTCAGCCAATCAAAACATTTGTTTATCAAACCAACAATATAATATATAATTTCACCAGCCAATCAAACCACATGTCCCAAATCTTCACTCATGTCTCACCCATTTTCACAGGAGATTATAAACGTTTCTTCCTTTTGGATCACATTTAGTTAGGCATATTCACATTCTTTACTGGGGTAAAGTAGAACAGGTACTTTTTTACTTGGTAAGGCACGTCAAGTTCATTTGTATAGCGTATTTCACACACGCCAGTGATTTTAGTTTAGCTTTCTCTGGCAACACAAAATCAAACATAGTCTAAATGTCTTGCCTCTGTGGAAGATAAAATTCGCTCTTCAGACCTTTTACAATGAGTATTAGTTGCTAGAACATAAGGAGAAAACATGAGGATATTAGAAGAGAGATGGTCTCTTTCCTGCTCGTGTCCCACATTCCTCTCAAAGCGCAGAGCGGTAGGCTATGAGACGCATCTTGTGGGGAAATATAAAACAAATGTTTTTTTTAGATAATACTTTCTTATATTATTTAGGTTACGATTATTTACTGATATTTATTTAAATGTTTTACAGGCTGTAGCATGTTGTTTCACTGACGGAAATGCTAAAAATAACGCACGTCTGTTACGAAATAGATTTTTGAGCCTTGTTCATTATTTTTTTCTATTTCAAAACGTATTTAACTAAGGTATATATATATGTATATATATATATATATATATATAGGGAGAGAGAGAGAGAGAGAGAGAGAGAGAGAGAGAGAGAGAGAGAGAGAGAGAGAGAGAGAGAGAGAGAGAGAGAGAGAGAGATACCATCCAACCAATCATTCATTTTACTATCCAACCAACTGATCAACTAATCATTTTACCATCCAACCAACCATTAATTTTACCATCCAAACAACCGATCAAACAATCATTTTACCATCCAACCAACCAACCAACCATTTTACCATCCAACCAACCAACCATTTTACCATCCAAACAACCATCAACCTATCATTTTACCATCCATTCATCCAACCAACCAATCCAATCAACCGATCAACCAATAATTTTACCATCCAAACAACCATCAACCAATCATTTTACCATCCATTCATCCAACCGACCAATCCAATCAACCGATCAACCAATCATTTTACCATCCATTCATTCAACCAACATATTATTTTACCATCCAAACAACCGATCAACCAATAATTTTACCATCCATTCATCCAACCAACCAATCATTTTACCATCCAAACAAACAATCAAACAATCATTTTACCATCCATTCATCCAACCAACCAATCATTTTACCATCCAAACAAACAATCAAACAATCATTTTACCATCCAAACAAACAATCATTTTACCATCCATTCATCCAACCAACATATTATTTTACCATCCAAACAACCGATCAACCAATCATTTTACCATCCATCCATTCATCCAACCAACCAATCATTTTACCATCCATTCATCCAACCAACCAATCATTTTACCATCCATTCATCCAACCAACCAATCATTTTACCATCCAAACAAACAATCAAACAATCATTTTACCATCCAAACAACCGATCAACCAATCATTTTACCATCCAATCAACCAACCAATCACTTTACCATCCAATCAACCAACCAATCATTTTACCATCCAACCAACCGATCAACCAATCAGCATGATTCTGATTTTGGCCTGTCATTAAGTCTGTCACTTTGACTAAACTGTAGCTACAGTAAACTTTCTGTTCAACATGTCACCTGACACAAAGAATATTTTTGGACCAATGGATTACATAAAGATAATAACATTCATAATCATCATCATTATCATCATCATCATCACCATTGTGGTTACAAAGCACATTACTGTCATGAAGGGCCCAATGCACACTCCATCTCTCTCCTCTACAGATGAAATTGCGGGTTGAGAAGGCAAGCTTTGTGTGCGGCCTCACAGTGGAGCATGTGAGGAGCAGCAGAGAGTGTGATTACTGTAAATGGGACACGCTGACATCAGGTTGAAAGAGGCAGAAGAGCAGCACTCAAACAGTTTGAGCTCCTCTGTCACGGTCCACTCCAGCAGAGAGGCTTTAAATGAGGCTCCATCCACAGCAGAACCACACAGAGACCACATGAAAGATGGATGTTGCGACTTTAATTGGAATTCTATGTTAATGTTTGGATGGGGGGGGGGAAGAGGCAAATTCTACAAAATTGGCCTTTTCACTTAAAATGAGATTCAGCCACCCCTCCTTTTGTTTGTCCTACTAGGACATTTGAAAATTTATTAAATAAAGGCATGAATGAAGAAAAAAAATGTTGTTTCCTTCTCTTCTTAATGTAACTTAACAATTCCACTTTTATGCAAATCAAGTAACAATATACAGTATAATTATACAAATATAATTAAGGTTTCTTGAATACATAATTGCAATCAAAACACCTGCAAATGCTTTGTAAAAGGGTGAAATGTGTGCCAGCAAACCACTGACTTGGTACAAATGCAGATCACTCTCACACACACACACACACACACACACACAAATAACTCATGCTTTATCAAGCTAAAAATTTATCATTAGCTACAGACAAAAGCCACAATTGTGTGGCGAGGAACCTTTTCCATTTTCGAAATGCGCTATTCATAATGGTTAGTTTCGGACAGCTTTTCAACTCTTAATATAATCAACTGTTTATGCAAAGCCTTCAATGATGCGTCCTGCATTAAATGGGTAACACACACATATAAATGTTATGATGTCATGCACATGCACAAATTTAAATGCTACAAATATACAGAAAATTACTCTTTTGTAAAACTTTTACTGTAAGTTTCTACATTTAATGGACAATTCATTTAGTATTTTACTACTAATGATGAGTTCTTTCTTTCTATACATTATGTATAATTTTACTGAACATTAATTATGCACAATTATGTTTTGATGTTAATGTAAAATCCAAAATTGTAAAATTAGAAACTGCAAAACAATATATATGTATACTACTGGCCCCGATAACAGTTATCGATTATAACATAAAAATAATTAGAAGACAACATTTATGGTGCACATTTTTTGCAAGATTGTTTAAGACTCTCCCAATGAAATACAATAGAATAGAGCTTTTTCAGTACTTGGAATAATTTGCTTAAATACATAAGCTTTTTAGATGCTGTACTAATCTTTAGTTACTGTAGAATTTTCCACCAGCACTTGGTCTACCAGAAGTAAATAATGCTTAAAACTGTAAACACTTAGAAAGGTATTAGATAATGGTCACGTTAAAGCAAGATCCTGACTGGGTTGAAAGATACGGAATCAAAAGGATTTGCCCCAAAAGCAATTTTCCCAATCCTTTCTAAAATCCCTACAAAGCTGTTGCAATTAATTACGGCTCTACAACCAAGGTCCTTGCATGAACCGAACTTTTAGAAGGAAATTTTACCAAATAAAATAGTATAGAATTGAATTGTATTGTACTGTATTGTGTATAATGTTTGCAGACTAGAACTGCATTTATACTTACATTTTACTCTGTTCATCATGCAAAGTTATTATGTGGCTTCAAATACTTGGAACATATTGGAGTATATTATTTAAAAATTGTCTTCCATGCGTTTCACGAAAGAAAGAAAGTTATATGGGTTTGAAACACCGTGACATGTTGAAAGATTCCTTGAAAGCTTTCTAAGCAGTGCCTGGAACCTGCTTAAGTGCCACTTTTACTTGACAATTTTTAAACCAAATTTATTGTCTAACCCAGGAGTCAAAGGTTTTTGGACCATCTGGGCTGTTAAACGAGGTCTGATGTTCCTCAGCGGTAAATGACGAAGACTGATCATTGAAAATCTCTGGCTCTAAATCAGGTTATTTGCCTCCCAGTGAAACCACGGCCCCCAACTTTCCCATGATGGATGAGTGTTGGATCAGAACGGGCAGATGTGAAGGTAATTGCTCTCTGTGGCAGGACAGCTGTCCTTATTATGACAGAGTCAAACCGGCTGCTTTAACCCTCAAGTCTGGATGGATGTCTCAAGGAGAAACTTTACCTGTAGCTTTGCTTTTTTAATAATATAATATAATATAATATAATATAATATAATATAATATAATATAATATAATATAATATAATATAATATAATATAATATAATATTATGTACACTGTAAAACATTTCTAACCCTCCCAAATCAAAAATTTCAAGTGACCGATAACATCTACATTTTTCAATTGGCCCAAGTGTAATTCTTGTTGCAATAGTCTGTTAACATTGGCTCAATGAGAAATAATACGTCAGACTAATTGAAAAATTTAGATGTTATCGGTCACTTGAAATTTTTGACTTGGGGATGTATTTTTTTTTTTACAGTGTAGGCAGGCAGGGTTTATGGATAATTACACATGCTCTCCTCTCATAGAAATTACTAAATATATTTAAAACATCTAAACACTCTTTATCATAAAAATAACTCATCAATGTGCTAAAGAGGCCATATTATGCCCTTTACACAGTTTCTATGTAGTTTTTGGGGTCTACTAGAATAGGATTTCATGATTTTTCACATATTCTCCATTGTTGCAGTTCCTCTCTTCCCAGTCTTTCAGAAACGCTCTGTTCAGTTCCTGTCTCTATAAAGCTGCTCCTTCTGAAAAGCACAATGTGCTCTGATTGGTCGGCTGGACCAGTGTGTTACGAATACGATTGGCCAACTGCTACGAGCGTGTTTGGGAAATGTCACTTCCCTTACCATAAATGCTAGTTTCAACACACCAGGCCTGTCACGATTATGAAATTTGGCTGACGATTAATTGTCTAAAAAATAATTGCGGTTATGCCGATTAATTGTCAGTTTTAGGGCTTTGACGATTAATTGTCTGTGTTAGGGCTTTGGCAATTATGCTGATTAATTGTCTGTTTTAGGGCTTTGTGCTTCATTCATTAAATAATTGTGATGAATTTAATCCTTTGTAAGTTATCATTTTGCAGTGTAAGTTTACAGTTAACACCTTTAAATATTAAATAAATAGGCTATATTCAATAGCTATGACAATTTGTTTATTAAACTTAGTGAGTGTATAAATCAGCAGCAAAAAGTAATTTTTGAAAACATCTGCACAGTAATTTAATAAAATCTAAACATGTTAATAAAAACAAATGTGCACAAACCATGATAATATGATACGCTTCAAAACAGAGCGGAACAAAGCGCGTATGCGCATCGCGGGTGCAGAATGATGTGCTTAATGCAACATGGAGTCGCAGCGATGCACAAGTGCGCATTTAAAAGTTCACGGCACAAAGCGAAGAAATGTCGAGGGCACAAATCCTAGTGTATATCAGTCCAACAGTTTATTGATCATTTGTTTCTTCACAGTTTTAAACTCCAGTTATTGTGCGTCTGATGCCAATTCATAGTCCTTGTGCTGTGTAGGCACACGGTAGCGAGCGAGTCATTTAGAAACAGCAAAAAACTCCAGCAAAATAAAGTCATTTTATGCAAATCCACAGCCCTTTATCTACAGATCAAGCATTATAACGTCAATGTCACATTGGAGAAAGTTTTACCGTGTATCCTGTCGTAACCGGACGACGCGCGCTGTTTGAATGCTGAACGGAATGATTGACAGCTGCAGAGTTTGAATGCTGAACGGAATGATTGACAGCTGCAGAGTTTGTGAACTTTAATTTAACAATGTAAATATACTACTGTCCCTCACATTAAGCTATGGAATGGCTTCAGATGACTTTGAATATATTGCTAGAAAACGTAATTAGTGCTTGACTGCTTGTCTATTTATTTTGGTTCATGACTCCCCCTTGTGCCGTAGGTCTATAAAAGAGCGCAATAATCGCGGTTGTCTGAAACAATCGCGGTTAGATCAAATAATCGCGATCAGACGGTTATTTAATTATCGCGACAGGCCTGCGACAGGCTAACGAACACGTCACGATAATTCCCGCCCAAGGCATACGCAAGTAAAGCGGCTAGGCCTGGTTGAGTTGCGCTAGTAGTACTAGCGCAACTCAACCAGGCCTAGCCGCTTTACTTGCGTATGCCTTGGGCGGGAATTATCGTGACGTGTTCGTTCCCAGAAGAAAACTCAAGACTGCAATTTAGGCATTTCAGGGAGTTCAGAAATAATTGGCACTGATATAGAGAATAACACCCTCTGGAGTGACTTTGTGTTCTGTAACTTTGTAAACCTTTTTCATGCTCAAACTTCAACATTTCCCACTATAGAAAGTTGAAAAAAGCATAATTGGCCCTCTTTAATGTAGTGAGTTAGCACTTGGATGGAGACGCAGTTTTTGCCGTTTTGGCTCTGTAGTGCAGAATGGTAAATGGTAAATGGTAAATGGACTGCATTTATATAGCGCTTTCACAGACCCAATGGCCACCAAAGTGCTTTACAATATTGCCTCACATTCACCCATTCACTCACTCATTCATACACCGACGGCGGTGTCAGCCATGCAAGGCGATCCAGCTCGTCGGGAGCAGCTGGGGTTAGGTGTCTTGCTCAAGGACACCTCGACACTTGGTCAGGTGGAACCGGGGATTGAACCACCAACCTTCCGGTTTGTAGACAATCTACCAGAATATTGGATTAAAGAAATGAAATGATGATTACTGGTGGAAAAAAGTAGTTAAATGCATTAACTGGTCATGTAAATATGACCAGTTAATGCATCATAAAAGTGCAGCTGTTCTCCAGAGTGAGATACGACCTTCATTAGTTCCTGGATGTTCAAACCCAGGGTTTGACGGCTTTGGACAAATTAGTCAAAATATAATATTTTTGGTGTTACTCTAATTCACATAATTATTTAATTTGGACATAAATTAGACAGTAGCCAAGAGAAGGAGGCTATTAAACTCCATGAGTTTATGTATATTTTATGAAAATAATGGGATGAACGATTGCGAAATTGCCTGTCAACCCTGTAAATTGCACACAAGGCTGATGGGCGCTCATGACAGCCGCAAGTCTCGCAAAGATTATGCAAGATGAAATAATCATGGGGAAAAACCTGATGAGAAAGTGTGTGTGTTCAGTCTCAACGTATTCAGATTTGATGATCTGCACAAAGTAATTGGTGTTGGCACCCAGTGTTTAAAGTACACTTTCTAATGAACGAAAGCGTGAATTATGCAGATACATGGAAGTTAGCCAATCATAACAGATCTCTTTTACATGTAGAAGATTTAAAGGGACAGAGCAGTGTGTTAAAAGTGTACCATGAGATCAATTGTTCTTATTATTAATAATTTCAAAGAAAAAAAGCTTGTTTTCAGGCTATTTTTAACCCCTCCTGTCAAATCATAAGGCTTCATTCACTAATGTCCGCTTTTCACAATCCAATCCATTCCTAATAGGGGTGTAATGATACCCTTACTTCACGATTCAATCCATATCACGATACTGAACTCACCATACGATATTATTGCGATACTCCAAGACATTTGGTAAAAGGTTAACAAAAAGTCAGAAAGAGGGTCGTGAGGAACTAAATTATCATTTGTTTTGGTGCAAGAAATCTTGACTAACATTACAAGCTGGAAAACAACCTTAAATGAATGCAGTACATACAAAAAAGTAAGCAAAATTTAGGCAACCATTGAAATATCTCGCCACGCTTTGTGCACACGTTCCTCTCACACCTCGACTGTCTGTCAGAGTAACGGTAAGGCATGATGGGAAGGAAGTGACCTTTAGCGACGCCGGTGGAATCCTGCAGGGTTAATGGGTTAACTGTGTGTGCTTGGAAAAGATATTGGGGGAAGGAAAAGAGAGGCACATACATGAATCATTGTGAATGTCACAATCAAAAAAGTGGCAAGAGCTAGCTGAATATTAGGTGTGTAACGGTATATGTATTCATCCCGAACCGTCACGGCACGGTAAATAAAGTCAAACGACGAATACAGTCAGTCACAGGCGATCCACACTCCAATCCAGAAGGGGGCGCGCGGTAATGCAACGCTGTTCGCTAACCGCCACAACAGTAAAAGAGAAGATATATGCATGCACTAACCCAAAACAAGAGGTCAGATGGCACGCAAGAGCTTGCTAGTAGCCTATACGGCGAGTTTCGAATAACTTACCGTGATTTCTTGAAAAAGCATAATATTGAACTTGTCACCGGATATTAATGAACTCTCACGCGCAAAGAAAATTACAGCGTAGGCTACGCACAACACATTACTCAAACCAACAAGTTTGAAAACAGCCATTGCATCCGCAGCATATACAGTCAAACCACAATTTATTCAGATACCAGATATAATTTTTTCTATTTTATTTTACTAGTGGGTGCAGGACACTATAATTTATGTAAGTGAGCATAGCAAAATAAAGTAAACCGTAACATCTTATACCCAAAACTTCTTCATACAGTAAAATTTATAAAAATTTGGGATCAAAAATGATTCAGACACTTTGACCTGACCATGTTTTGCTTAAGTGTTTTTTTTCGTTAATTGCTAAAGCGACCTTTTTACACCACAGACTGAACAAAATTAAGCATTGCTTGGTAATTGGTAATTAGTATTATCTAATTTTGTACTGAAATTTAACAGCTGACAGATATTCAACCTAATTCATCTATGAGAGTCTAACAGAAGGATGGACAAAACCAGGGAAATATCAACTGATTTGATAACTCAAAGTTCTTGTCATAATGTATTGCCATTTTCTAAAATATAGCGAATAAACTGATAATGTGAGTAATGTTGAAGGTGTCTAAAATATAATATATGGTTTATGAATCAGTTAATTGAATGTGCCATGTATGTTGATTAAGTAATTATGTATTAGCAGTGTAATAGTACCTTAAATGCAGTTGAACTACTTTAAAAATTAATAGCTTGCAGCTTGGCATGCTACATATTCAAAGTATGAGAGAGCCAATAGAGGCTTGTTAAAAAGTCTGTAATAATTTGTCTCCTTCCCTTTTTTTTTTCTTTTTTTTTACAAAAACAAAGAGATTTTGGTATTTTTTTAACTTAAAGTCTTGTCTTTTTTCGTCAACAATATTGCATGTTTATATAGTCACAGTTATGGTTGATTGACGGCATCGTCTCTTCATTAATGAAATTAACTAATTGAAATGCTCCGGTTAAGTGACGTAAAACATCCTTCTGTCGGTGCCATCTTGACGACTTTTCTCGCTTTCATCAGTTTCGCTCTTATTCTCGTGCAATGCCTCGTTTGCTAAACTGAACAGCCAATCAGGGTGATCTCTCTCGCCGGCGGCCAGCGACGCCATTTCAACATGCTGAAGTGGACGTAGATGCAATGCACAAACCCGAACTGTGTTTGGTTGCTTTACATGTCAGCCATACGGTCTCTTCCTACAGTAAGTTGGTGTTTTTTGGCCAGAGTGAGTCGTAAAACGGACCTGACTTATGCCAATAACCAAATAACTAGAGTGCCAGTGAGTCACTAGCCTCAACACTATCAGATATAAACATGCCTGTTAGCATTCAGAAGGAGTCCCTGGTGCGCCTGGTGATCAGGAAGGAAGGGACAAGATGCAATTTGTCTTCCAAATGAGTCCCATCTGATAAAAAAAGACCCAATAACACTGACAAACGAGATTGAATCCATTCACCTACTTTCATTTAATTAAAGACAGGATTTGTGGCGGGCCGTATGCGGGATTTCTGTGGGTTTTGTTTCAGAGTGGCGAGTCAGATCAGATATGAAATATTACATTTTAGAAGAAAACAATAGTCCAGTCAAACAGGGCTTTAGTCAATGAAGTCAAGGTACACTTCACATCCATGAAAAATGACCCATAAAACTCTTTATCCACTGACCCAAAACAACCCTTTCCCTTCATATACGGTTTGATACAGGATAGTATGGGGAATATCTTCATATTTGTGCAGAGACCAAACAACAGCTTCCACCAATCAGGATTCAAGAGCGAGATTATATGTTATGACGGATTCACAAATGACCTCAACACGATAACACCCTTGCGTACTTGCGTACTTCTCACATGAGGTGAGAAATCATCTCTGACACATGGTGTTGACCGAACGCCACACTTTGAGGGTGAAACACAGTCATGGTGAGTTTAAGAATTAACTGTGGTTCAAGTAACTTTAGAGGTCACAAACAAATCGTTCAAATGTATTACACTGCAATGGTCAAGACCAGGACCCTGACTCTATGTGTGCTCTAACGATTCATGTGCGGTGAACTGTGTACTTGTGATCTAATATGATGGGTGGATGTGAAGCTATTCGACAGGAAGACAGTTTAAACATTTTGGCTGTAAGACCTTCTGTCAAAGACGACATAAAAAAATGCATTTGTTTTAAAATCTTAATGGAATATATGACCCTGGATCACAAAACCAGTCACATGTCGCACGGGTATATTTGTGGCAATAACCAACAATACATTGTATGGGTCAAAATTATCGATTTTTCTTTTATGCCAAAAATAATTAGGATATTAAGTAAAGATCATGTTCCATGAAGATATTTGTAAATTTCCTAACGTAAAGATATAAAACAAATATTTTTGTGAGTGAATGCAGCATAACCGTGAAGCGTGAACATAGATGGACAACTTTAAAGGCGATTTCCTCAATGTTTGGATTTTTTTGCACCCTCAGATTTCAGATTTTCAAATAGTTGTATCTCAGCCAAATATTGTCCTATCCTAACAAACCATACATCAATGGAAATATTATTTATTTAGCTTTCAGATGATGTATAAATACCAATTTAAAAAAATTTACCCATGTGACTGGTTCTGTGGTCCAGAGTCATGTATGATACTGATGATGTCAAGTTTAATGGTGCATAATACAGTGACTCTTTTTGGACACTGAAGTCACACATAATAATGTAAGAATATCACTGCATGAGATAA
The DNA here is from genome assembly GCF_965113295.1 of Leuciscus leuciscus. Taxonomy (NCBI): domain Eukaryota; kingdom Metazoa; phylum Chordata; class Actinopteri; order Cypriniformes; family Leuciscidae; genus Leuciscus; species Leuciscus leuciscus. The sequence continues at coordinate 10,896,053 of NC_138724.1, read as the reverse complement.
AAAATAAATAAATAAATAAATAATATATATATATATATATATATATATATATATATATATATATATATATATATATATATATATTTATATATTTATTTATTAAAGAAAGAGCACAAGAAAAAAAGAAGAAATTTGTTGTTTTCAAATGGTACAACAAAATGTTGCATTTAATAATTCTTTATGACTAAAAATATATTATTGTTTTAATATTATTATCGTCTAATTACTACTTGTATTACTTAGAATAATATTTTCATAAAATAACATTAAATTAAATTATCATTAACAATATTATATTCATTATTAATAATTATCTAAACATATACTGTCATTTATAATATTATTTTGGCAAAAATGCATTAAAAGTCGATTTAAAAACATTCTGGGAAAAGATTTGTTAGCAGACACCCAATGCATTTTTATGCTATGCAATTAAATTAATACATTTTTAAACTCGGATTGTCCAAATATTTTATGGTTCTTCTTCATATAATTAATTATATAAGAATGAACTTATTTAGTATTTAAATTCTTCCATGCTTTAAATTCTGTCCTTTTTTTTTTTTTTTACCATTCATTCTCTCAGGTTTCTCATGATCACAAAAGGTGAATTTCTTTCAAAGAGAGAAAAATTCAATGTTAAACAACTGTCACAAAACTCAAGAAACCTCAAAGTAACACAAGTAATCTCTCAGCACAAAATATGAGCACAAATCTACAAAGAGCCTCAGAGAAGCACACAAGAAACACAGCGTTTCCCCAGAACGTGTCTCGCGCGCATGACCTGCTAATCAAAGCTTTGCAGCAAGAATTAATTACAGGTGCGTAGAATCTGTCACTATCAATTCCCCTCCGTTCCCGACCCCATCGCACACCGTGTGTACCGTAACACAAACCAGTGCAGCTGCTATCATACCAGTCAAAATGAATCAGTTACAACCACCAGAGAGGGAAATCTTTCACTGCTGCAAATCCCAGTGCTCCCAAATCTGGGACTCTCATTCACTGCTTAACTGCAGCTTTCATAAGCAGAGGGGGGAGAAATCAATGGAAACCGACCGTTTAGAATTTAATTAAGAGCTATTTTATTGATTATTTGTCTATTTGGGACAGACACTTCTCGCAAAAGAAACCTGATGAAAAGGAAGGAAATAGGAAGACAGAGTGAGAAGTAAGTATATTTGAGAGAAGGCAGCTCTAAACCCCCTCATCTCTTTTTTGGGGAAGATTACAGCACAATACATCTGCCAACCACGCAAAAGAAACGCACTACCGTGACCCAAATACAGCCGTGCTGCGCTCTGATTGGCTGGCGGAGTGCAGCTGAGGGGCGGGGCTTTCCCCTCTCACATCAGCAACTTAATAATTTACCGTTTTATGTAACCGATGAGGGATTCTGGGCTCATCATTTGCCGTATAAGATCGTTTTAACACCCCCTTCCCCGAATCTCCTCAGAGCCGTGAGGATGAGTCGAAATCAGACGCTTCCAAAGTTTCACCGTGACGCATGAGATTACGCAGAGGAACGTCTCCGTTTGCTAATCAAAGCAGCATGAAGCAGAACATGTCAGTGAAGACCCAAACAACCCACAGCATGAGGGGAATCTGCTCCTCTTCCTGAGCTCTGTAAAACACTCCCTCAGCACCGCTGCGAACGCAAACACTGCTAAACCACACCGTCAACAACAGAAACGCCCCGAGACAACTTTATTAAACTGGTGCATGAGTGCTTGGAAAGAAGCTGCTGTCTGGAATAAAGGCCCGGATACACTTCAGGCATAAACGAAGAACAAACTAGTGTTGCGTCATTTCGAACAGAATCATTCTAAAATAAAGTTCGTTTGGAGTTCGTTTCAGGAGTTCGAAACAGCTTGCCAAAGCGAACTTCGGCTCCAGCTGGTGAACACCCATTGGTCCGTGGTGATGATGTCAGAGGTAGGCAGGGCTCTGAGGCTCCGCCCTCTTTGACATTGAAATCTTCTCCGGCTCATTTCTTCTGTTCTCCCTCGAGGTCAGACGTCTGCGAGTACAAACACTGGAGAGCTGCTATAGTAGAAACTGAGGTGTAATTCCAAATGAAAGCAACACTAACATTGTATTTTTAAAGGTGGTATCAGTGATTTCAGGCCCAAAAATATTTTTATCACATTCATCTAATCTTTCCTAACGATCCGCTAGCTGCCCGCCCCATAAGCATGCTGTCAAAAAACTGCGTCTCTGTAGGCAGCCTAGGCTCTGAGATCTGCACACAAAAACAAATGGTTTAGCCAAACACTCAAAACCAAAACAAATAGTGTTCCAACCAATCACTGACAGCAGTGACAGGGGGAGGGTGTTGTGAGGTTTTGAGCCAGCTTTTTCTTCAGCTCTGACTTCGCGTGAAGCCGTGCACGTCTGTCATCTGCTCAGTCAGTGCTCATCATGCTGCAACCTTTCATGTGATGGAATAGATTTAAATATAATGCTTTAAACGATACTTTTCACGATTTGTTAATCTCGATAGCTGTAATAGTAAAAACGTTGTAAAAGTTTTTCGAGAGAGTTCATGTAATACTAGCTATTTCATATGCAAGCATGTCAGCCAATCACATCAGTGGGCGTTTGCACTGCAGTCTCACAGCAGACACGCCCCTTAAAACAGAGCGTTCAAATCTGAGGCTGAAATCAGGCTTGGAAAAATGGCTTTTATTTATAAATTATGACAATTTTTGATGTAAAAATCATACTAACGTTATAAGGGCACCCCAGGCAACATTATAAAATAATAAAACAATCCAGTTCATGACCCCTTTAAAGTGCTATTTAAATAAACTTGACTTTACTGAAGCACCGAATTGCAGAGCTCATGCAAAACATCCACATCGCTAGAGTTGTCAAAAAGTACAGACTTCGCTACCAAGTGATACCTCTGATTGGCCATTGTGTTCACGAGCTCATCGGACATGCCAGTGATTGGCTACAGTGATCAGCGCACAGGAGCGTTTGAGAGCACACAGAGAAAGTGTTTTAAAAACGGGAGCGGGAACGTTTGAAACGGTCTGTCATACAGGCTACATAACATTATGTACCACTACACACCACCACTACACAACACCACACCACTACACAACACCACACCACTACACAACACCCCTACACAACACCTGCACAACACCACCACTACACAACACCACCACACAACACCACACACCTACACAACACCACTACACAACACCACCACACTACACAACACCGCCACACAACACCTACACAACACCACCACTACACAACACCACTTACACAACACCTACACAACACCACCTACACACCACCTACACACCACCACACTACACAACACCACCACACTACACAACACTACCACACTACACAACACAACACTACCACACAACACCAGCGCTTCTGATCTCTGCATTCCAAACGAGGACATACTTTATGTTATGACATCACATGATACCATCTGTACATTCATAGCGTGAGTCACCAAACAAGTTATGAATACACGCGACTGCGGAGCATCATGGTAAAGATGAGTCATCTCTCCATCTCTCCATCTCTCTCTGCATCTCTCCATCTCTCCCTCCATCTCTCCATCTCCCCGTCTCTCTATATATCTTCCTCTCTCTCCGTCTCTTTATCTCTCCATCTCTCCGTCTTTCTATCTCTCTATTTCTCCATCTCTCTATATATCTTCCTCTCTCTCCGTCTCTTTATCTCTCCATCTCTCCGTCTTTCTATCTCTCTATTTCTCCATCTCTCCATCTCTCCGTCTCTCCGTCTCTCTCTATCTCTCCGTCTCTTTATCTCTCCATCTCTCCGTTTTTCTATCTCTCCATCTCTCCATATATCTTCCTCTATCTCTCCGTCTCTTTATCTCTCCATCTCTCCATCTCTCCGTCTTTCTATCTCTCTATCTCGCCATCTCTCTGTATCTCCGTATCTCCGTCACTCCGTCACTCCGTCTCTCCATCTCTCCATCTCTCCGTCTCTTTATTCTCTCCGTCTCACTGCGCTGCTGGAGTTATTCATCACTTCCCGTGAGTCAGCGACTGAACAAGAGAAACTGAGGCCAGAAGGTGCAGGAGGAGGACGAAACTTCCTGAGCGTTTCATTCAGAAAACTCTGCAGTGCAGCACGCTCTTACACCCGCGGGCTGGAGTGGAGGAATAGAGCAAACGGGTGCGAAAACGATAGCATGCAGCAGGAAGAAGAGTATTAGACCACATCCGACTGAAGGAGCCGAGCTGTAGAGTTTCAGCCGAGACGCCCACCTAGGGAACATCTACAGGCAGTTTCAGACAGCAGACGGTTGTGCTCTTACCAGATATACTTATACAGATGTACTAAAGCTGTCTTGTCTTGGTTAAAATCATAACTAAAGACATATTTCTAACTAGCTCTTCAAATTATACTAAACACCCCCTTGTATGTATTTGCATGCAAGTTAAATTATTTAACTTACAAATCATTTTTCTGCCAGGTCTATTCATATAATAAAAATGTAAAAAAAAAAAAGCATTCAAAATGCAATTCGTACATAAAATAAACTGAATAAACCTTGTCTATGATTACCATTATTTTAATTTCAAAATTAATTATTCTGATATTTTTTTATTAAATTCTCAGGGGAAAAAACATTATGTACTCTGGGATAATCTTTTAATATTATTTAGAAATAGAAAAAATGCTTTACTTAATACCAGTAAAACAGTTGTTACAAATGTTTATTTTTATTTCATTTTTTAATGTTGTTTATATGTCTATGTGGTGTTTTTAATGCACCTTAAGACAAACCATGTGTAAATTCATAAGTCAACACCATTGCTGAGTATTTTCTCCTTAAAACTGCAGTGAAACAAAGACAGTCTCAAAAACAGTGTTTGAAATCGCTGGTGTTTCTGACGTCACAAATGACCTTGTAACCAATCAGATCAATGTGTGATTGTGAATGAGTGGATCTCTGAGCTGGAGTGAGTGAGTGGAGGCGGGGCTCATTTGCATATTCATAGAACCACGTATACTAAATGAGGCAAGGGTGTAGAGTTACATTCAAGCTATTTTAAGGCAATGAAAGATTTTTTTCCAAGGAAAAAACTTTCAAACAGGTAATTTTGGTGATCAAAGATGAGTTTTAAGGGATGAAATGATTGACTACAGGGGGACTTTATTATTATAAAAACTTTTATCCAACAAATCAAAGTCATGTACAACCAACATGTATGTATATATGATTATTTGATATATATGATTTTTAATAATATATATTATATATATATATATTACATATATATATATATATATATATATATATATTATTAAAAATCATATATATCATATAATCATATATCATATAATTATATATATATATATATATATATATATATATATATATATATATATATATATATATAAATAATTCATGAAAGTAATGAAAAATGTGGAAAAAATGCATTAAATGTACAAGTAAAAAAAAAAAAAAACGACACCACTTTCAACTAAAAACAGAAAACTTTTTATGAGTTTTGGCCGTTCATTAAAACAACAACGCCGTTTTGGGGGCATTAAAACGCAAACTTTTAAAAACGTATTTCAAAGTGCAAGTTTTTGAAAACGATACCTTTATCATCTCTTAAATTACAACAAAAAAAATTGTGAAAACTGACGTCATGCATGTTCGTACTCATGTTCAGTCTATAGGCGCATATAGTTTCTTTATAAAGTGACATCGTCAACTACTGGCCTGGCATGAACAATACAGCGTTTTTAGTCGTTTTGGTAGATCTATAGTGAATGGGGATTGTTGTTGTTTGTACGCAAAACTAGACGAAAAACATTTCCGTTTTCAGTACATTGCTGTCATGTAAACATACTCTAATGTGAATAAAGAGCACATTTCTAAGAACATGGTAAATGCGTTAGAAATTAGATTTTTTGGTCTCTTTTAGGGTCCTCCATTTCCAGACCGCTGTGATGCTTCGACCTCATAGTTCCCTGCATTTCAACAGTAGAAAGAAGATTTACAGAGTAAAGAGAGATGTCCATCGTAAATATATATATGATCAAAAATATGGTCAGACTTTATATTTGATGTCTTTAACTACCATGTACTTACATAATTTTCTTTTAAGTACAATGTACTTATTGGATACGGGTACTCTTAGAGTCACTACTTTCATAATCACCGCTTCAAACCAAAAATAACTGAACGTAGCAGCTTTATTCCCTGCATTACAAAAATCCTACTTAGAGGATTCATTTTTCCTCTGTATTACATCATCTTTTAATTACATTTCAGTTTCTGCATGGGGTTTTAGCACTCTCTGAGCAGAGCTCATCAGGTGAGCTGCTCTCATAACAGAGTCTCTTAGAATAATGACAACTGAAGTCTCGCTTACACATCAAAAATCATCACTTGAGTCGTGGCCTACTGGTTAGCAGAGGTGAGCATGTGGGGAAAATGAGTTTGAATCTGGTTTAAGACATTTCTCGATTCTCTTTGCCATCATTTCCTCTTTTCTGACCACTTTTCTATCAATACATGTGGCACAAAGATGTTCAAATCCATAATTTAAGAACTTTTAAGTTTGAAAATAACTTTCCAATAACCTTTGTCCTTTGCTTTAGGGGAAATGTCATATTTTATGTCACATTCTATCCGTATCTTCCCTCCCTGACCAACACACACGTTCATCTGCAGCAGTGGTATCAGAGCAAACACACAGGTAAACACAAGCACACAAGCGCTCTAATCTTGACGCCACTCTCAGCAAATCCTGACTCCTAATCTGAGGTGCACAGGCCGAGAAACAGCGGCGCTATTTATAGAAACACCATTTCACACACTCTTCCTCGTCACTCCTCTGCCTCGGTCCTGCGAGAAACACTCTTACACACATGCGCAAGCCCATGCTGATCACAAACTTCCCTCTCTCTCTCATGCAGAACTACACCAGGCTCCCAAGGACACTTTGTTCTCTTGGGTTTTAATATCCCCTTTTGTTCTTTTGTCAAGTGTATAAAATAGGCCATTTTGCTCTTATTGAGACTGTTTTTAACTCACCCACATTATGCACTGAATTCTCTAGTACATAATCTCTGACTAAAAATATGCTTAATTTAAATGAACAAACCCACATACTCAGATATCTTGTGCTTAGGCATTCAGTCACTGTGATATAGACATTCTGCAACTATATCATATTTGCAATTAATCATATAGTATTATAGAGTAATAATACCAGGCCTCCAACTTCATCTGGCTGTTTGTGGACAAAGAAAAACACTGTTCAAATTGGGTGAAATCTACTGTACAGAAAACCTGGCAGTGAAACACGGCTGCTTAAAGTGAACAAAACAAGACCTGGTAATATCTGGTATAATATCATTGTAATCAGAATGATAGAAAAAAAAGTGTTAGAAACTGCTGTTGGCAAACTGGTGTCCAGATATGCCACCAGTGACAGCATGACGGAGTGATTTATTCAGGCACTATGAACACCCGGAGACTGTCCCCTGCAGAGTGTCCTTGAGCAATACACAAAAACTGTCTGTTTGCATTTCCATTTTGAGCAATTCTCAGTTAGATTTAAAGAAAAAAACTCAGAAGTAATTTTGTTCTAAAAGTGTGGGATAAAAAATAAAAAAAAAAAAAAATGGGATCTAGCAACATTATGTGAATCACCCCATCCTATCAAAATAAAACAAAACAAACAACACAACATGTACCTAACACATCGTGTCCTAACCAGATGCGAGTCATGCGACCCAAAGATTCCGGTGACAAGTAATTTGTCTGTCCACACCAGACGTGACACGACTACTAGACACGACAAAATCAATCAAAAATCACAGCCAATCAAAAGAAGGTGTGGGCGGAGTCTCTCTGCAAACACCCTGCACTCACAATGTGAGTTAATACCACCTAATCAAGTACATCATAATCAAATTCATAAATATTACACCATTATTTAAAATACATACCGAGTGACTGAAACTATCTTTGCTGTAGTCTACACTTGTCTGTTCAGACTGAGTTGACAGTTTTAACATTCTTTTTCCATTTCATTTATTTTCAATATCTAAGGTGAATTGTCGCATTCAGTATGGCTGTAAAGGTCACGATGATATTCAAACTCAAACAGTACCTGAGATTATCATTGTCATACATTTAATTTTCTTGTCACAGAAAAATAGAAATAAATAAATAAAAATAACGCGGCTGGTTAGGACAAAAACTCAGATTAACATGGAAAAGATGCCTTTTATGTTGCATCGCATCTGGTTAGGACATGGTGTAAAGCTATCCAAACAAAACAAATAACAAAACAAAACAAAAAATATTTGGATTAGACTACAAGGTGTGTTTAAGTGATAAACAAATAACAAAACAAAACAAAACAAAAATAAAAAAGCTTGCAACAATGTGTCCCTAAGCTATCCTTTGTAGCCCATAGTATAAAAAAATAATAATAATACAAAAAAAAAACTTTTTAGGCTACAATGTGTAAGCTATGCTATATTATATAAAAAATTATCTAGCAACAGTATGTCCCCAAAATATAATTTGTGGCCCATCCAAACAAAACAAAACAAAACAAAACGAAGCTCCAATCTCCCCCTTAAAAAAGTCAGTTGGTGCCTCAGTGACTATACTTCGCTCAGAGAAGCTGTCAATATCAGCTGTCAATCTCAGCTGTCAATCTCAGATTTCAATCATGACGTCACACTCCCATTTCTATAGCATCAAATAACTACCAAAAACCAAACATATTTAAAAAACGAACATGTGAATTTACATCAGGTTGATAAAAACGACCTAAAATTACAGAAAGCATCGTTTGAAAAAATTTATTCAAAAGTGTAATTTCATTGTTTAGTTTGTCTCACGTCCCATTCGATTATATGGAGAGGGAGGGGTTTTATGATCTATACGGCATCGAGCCACCTGAGGGCGATCGAAACTTTTTGGCTTCACTTTTCAGGACTTGTGCAGCTCACTTGTTTGTGGCCCATCCTATCAAAACAAAACAAAACAAAACAAAACAAAACAAAACAAAACAAAACAAAACAAAACAAAACAAAACAAAACAAAACAAAACAAAACAAAACAAAACAAAACAAAACAAAACAAAACAAAACAAAACAAAACAAAAAAAGGGTAGCTAGCAAAAATGTGTCCCTAAGCGATCCCTTTGTGACTCACCATGTCCAACCAAAACAAAACAACAAATAAGACAGACTACAATGCAAGATACAATATATCTAAACAAAACAAAACAAAAACCTAAAACAAAAAGCATGGTAAAACAAAAACAAAAAACACTGAACCAAAAAAACAAAACAAAGTGTAGCTAAACTATCAAACAAACCAAAAAACATGGGGCCAGACAACAAAGATAAGCCTAACCTCACCCCGTCTGGCACACCTCACCCAACCAGACAAAACAACACAGACTGGGGTGCAAATTGCAGCGCCACATGTAGGGCAAGATTAAAGAAGAGCAAAAAGAGGCTAATACCACATCTACTCGTGGTGAGTGAGCACACAGGGGAGAGCATGTGTGTGTGTATATATGTGTGTCAGCAGTGTGTGTGACGTGATGCCACCTGGCCCTCCGCCGTCTCAGCAGGGCACCGAGGATGAGAGAAGCAGCTCGTGTGAAGAGAGAGACTGAGAGAAGGAGAAGGTGATCAAACAACCCAAGAGATGAGAGACCACATCATAAACCAGCAGACCATGCTCTTCCACACCGATGCACTGCACAGCAAACCTCAGCGATCTTAAAACGCGATGGTCAAGGCGTTAAAGATGGACCTGACATCAAAGATGGAGTGCCAAACAAGTTCCCTGATGTATCTGCTGAGAATCGGTTCCTCTGCACAGCATCTTCAAGTACACTATCCTTTCATCTCATTCATCTTATTATCCCTTAAATATGTCTTCCTATTCAATCGATACCTTCTGCTGGGCCAAACAGACACTCACATGCCTATATGTAGCCAACACAAAAGATATAACATTGTAAAGAAGGGCCATCAGCTTCACATCAGAAAAGTCACATCAGACAGCGAGCAAAATCAATGCATTAGGAGCTCATCCTGACATACAGGTGCTTTGAAGTCAAATCCATTTGATGTACGCTTAAAGGGTCACGGTGTAGCGCCTTTGTTCCCAGTCAGGGTGCTATTCCCGCTTTCAAATCCCATCTCGGATCTTCCAAGGCCAAACTAAACTATTCTGTAAGCTATATTACACTTAAATAGTATTACAACTGCTTTCAGACATGACAATACTATAGTTCATATTAATATACCATGGTGTGTGGGTGTGTGGGTGTGTGTGTGGGGGTGGGGGGGGGGGGGGTACATACGCAACGTCATTAGCAAATGAAGGATTTATGGCTCCATTCCATAACATGAGCAGTTAAAAGTGTTAAATGCAATTCAAAACATGTCATTTTAAAATATTAACCAATTATGAAAGCTATTGTTGCCTAATTTACTGTTTTAATAGGTTAGAAGACAAATTATTGAGTGATTACCATTTATTATTCACAATTTTGAGCTTGTGGTCAATGTTAATCAGCTAGCATTAAGCGTCTTAGCTGCTAATTAGAATTTAGCATGTATTAACATTTAGGTAGCTGGCTAATTAGGGCTTTTATCTCAACACTCAGTTGTAACTGATATTTGTGTCCCTTGCTATTTAAATGTTCACCTTTGCCATAGAATTTGGAATGTTAACAATTGAATATAATTGTTTTTCTAAATAAATAAATAGGCTTAAATCATATGGGCATTATTACAAATTGGATACAGACCTACTTGACTTAATCCATTATTCCTTTATGGAGATAAGAATGGCAACCAGTAGCATAAAGCTAGCAGAACAAAAACCCTGAAAGAGCTTTAGCGGCTGTGTTTCTGTGGGAAAACTAAGCGTATTTGTTCAAAATGGTGCTTTAAGCCACTGTAAGCCTGCTATACAGCTCTGTAGGAAGACATCAAGCAAGACGAATGGAGCATATACTGTAGATTTCATTTGTCGGTTTAACATTTTGGCTAATTATTAAAACTCTCAAAGAACGTGAGCTTCAGCAATCATATGACATTTTGCCCAAAGAAGATCTGAAATGTATGTGACAAAGTGTACAAAGATCAAAATACTCTTTAAAATAATGAAGAATTAAGTATGAAAGTTAAGAAGTAAACTATGGAGCCCCTGAACACAGGGCCTAAAAATTACTTTTCTCCACAGCTAACTGTTTCAAATACTCGCCAACGCCGATTTCTTCTGGCAAGTGTAAATTTTAGGCCCTGCACATTACATGCGGACAAAAATATATATAAGGCCGAATATATATCATGGCCACAATTTATACATTTTCCCCCTCATTTGAATAAATCATGGTCACGTTCATTCCCTCTTTTTGATTAAACTAAAACAAGAGAACAAATTTGTACATCATGACCATGATAATTTAGTAAATCGAAGAAAGGTGCAATTACATCATGCGCACGATTAACTTAAAACGAAGGAAAGAATTAGAAGAAATAATTCTTTATCATTATTTTTGTCTCGAAAAATATCAAAACATCCTAAACATCTTAATTGTGATTAATTACAGAAAAATGTGTGATTAATCAGTACATTTTTTGGTTGCACTTTATTTAAAGGTGATGTAGTTACATTGTACTTACCGGTACTCAATTTACTTACTCTGTAATATTAATTAAAATTAAGTAATATTAATGTACTTACTTACTATAAAACAAGGGTTTGGTTTAGGGTTATTTACTTGTAACTATGCATAATATACTATTATTACTATAGTAAGTACATGTAGTTGCGTGTAACTACGTCACCTTAAAGGGATAGTTCACTTTGAAATTAATTTTTGGTATGTTTTAGCTTACCTCAAGGGCATCCAAGATGTAGGTGTCTTTTTTTCCGCAGTAGTTTCAATTTTGATATTTTTAGGTCAAACCGTTCTTGTCTGTCAATCATATAATGCAGGTCTATGGTCATTATCTCAAAACACAAGCACAGAGTCCAAATTAAAACAATTCCCCGTCATCCAAATTAAACAATTCCCCATCGTAAGTACACATTGATGGCCTAAGACACGAAACGAGCGGTTTGTGTGAGAAAACGAACAGTATTTATCTCGTTTTTACCACTTATACACAGCCATGTCCGAGTGATCTGATCTGACGTGTACGCAGACTGGTGCATAGATATATACACACTAGATGTCGCCTTGTCTGCGGCAGTTCATTGGAACGAATGTCTTTAAGGCGACATCTAGTGTATATATCTATGCACCAGTCTGCGTACACGTCAGATCAGATCACTTCGACATGGCTGCGTATAAGAGGTAAAAACGATATAAATACTGTTCGTTTTCTCACACAAACCGCTCGCTTCGTGTCTTAGGCCATCAATGTGTACTTACGATGGGGAATTGTTTAATTTGGACGACGGGGAATTGTTTTAATTTGGACTCTGTGCTTGTGTTTTGAGATAATGACCATAGACCTGCATTATATGACTGACAGACAAGAACGGTTTGACCTAAAAATATCAAAATTGAAACTACTGCGGAAAAAAAGACACCTACATCTTGGATGCCCTTGAGGTAAGCTAAAACATACCAAAAATTAATTTCAAAGTGAACTATCCCTTTAAAGTCCCACTGAAGTGTCTTGGAACGCGCAGCTTTGTTTGATGCGTTGACGTAATTTCCACTGAAACAGTAAGCTAATAGCGTTTAGTTTACCTCACAGACTGTGAGTCGCACTTGACAGAACCATGGAAGCGAATCCGAGTGCTGATGATACGCTGGATTCAATAGTAGAGGTGTGAATGAACCCATATTGCTCCGCGACGTGTCTACAATGTCAGTGGTTGCGTTAGCCAGGTGGTGTTTATAGCGTAGGGGGCGGAGCTTTAGATTCTAGAGAGCATTTGATTGGACAGAAGATGCAATGAAAAGCTGAAGCTGCGGTGATGTCATAAAAATCTGTGATCCATTTTAGCGGAAGTGAGAGAGTGTAAGTTTTGAATGCTTGTATCTCCCAAAATGCGAATTCTGTCATTGTTTTGGACACACACCAGCTTATTCATAACCTTAAGGCTAACATATCCATACTAAAAGCCAAAAAAACGTACATTTTCAGGTGGCCTTTAAAATAAAGTGTAATGATTTTGTGATTGGGCACTCACACGAACAAAACTGACAATTAAATTGTTAATCGCAATTACTTGTACAACAATTAATCTTCAGCCAACATTTCCTAGCTGTGCATCCCTATAAACCAACTGAGCCCATTCATTCAGCACAACCGACAGAGAGCGACGACCCCAGTAAAGCACGGACAGTGAGACTGACCTGGTGTAAAAACCGGTCTGTAATAAATTCTTCCTCCATCGCCCCGCCATGCTGCTTTTATTATGGGCTTATATTGCCGTTGCAAGGTCATATGGGGCGGCACAGAGTTAATGAAAGATGATAAAACAATAGCCTCGCCTCTCCCCATGTCTTATGTGTGTTTAGAGAACAGAATGTGCTAAAGACGAGCACGTTCTCCTGAAGCGAGCTCCAGCACACCACGGTTATATATGTGTTTTTATGTAGGAAGGTGTGGGAAGCCTTTGCATTTGCAGCATCAGATCCGGATCAGCACAGACGCTGGTGTTGATGCGCTTGTCATATGCTTCATCACACGGTGACAAATGGTCTTATTATAAAACAGAGGCTTCACAAAGGCACTGTGACCAGAGAGGAGCCAGGTGCACGCATTCACACACACACACACACACACAGAGCCATACAGAACCTGCATATCTTCATATCATCTACATATAACAAGCACTGAAAGCAGGACTATACCACTAGGGGTCTTGCAAATGACGGTTCTTGCATTCCATGGACAGTACACTATTTTTAATGTAGCATTTAGCTTAGCATTCAAAGAATCATGTTTAATAGCTAAATTAACTAAGGAACTACACTACCCACAATCCCGAGGAGGAAACCACCAATCAGAGAATTCGCTTTTATCGTGGAAACAGAAAAAGCAGCAAAATGATTGGCCACTCCCATGAAACACTATGAATGATGTAATTTAGTCTTGCTACAATCATAAACTATATACATAGTATATATCTAAACATTTTTTGCAATACATTTAAAATGTTATGTTTAAACTTCAACGTCAACGACTACTCGAGTAATACATATAATGTACTCAATATTCTTTTGTATTTTCTTGTCATAATATTTTGCTTCAAAACTTTGGCCAACAACTGCAAAATTGTGGGAGTGACAACGCCATGTTAATTAAATGTAAATTATAAATTATGAATTAAATTAAAGTATAAATTAACATTCCACGTGTCACCCCTGAAACTGTGACGATTGACGATTGTTATGGTTATAATCCTAGAGAGGTGTAAAGAGTATCTGAAAACCATACTTAAGTAAAAGTACAGATACATTGCAGCGAAACTGACTCCATTACAAGTTACAAGTCACCAATTAAAATAGATTATTACATGGCTTGGTTGAATTCTAATGTAGAATGCAGTCTGTTATTTCTTGATAACAGACCGCTGCTAAGTATAACACACCGTTCCCATGAAAAACAGAGCGTTGCTATGGACGCAGGATTCTAACCGTAGAGACGGAAGAAATCCAATTCTTTAGCGGAAGCAATACAATCGTTTTTAAATCAATAAACTCCTTTTTAAATCAATATTTTGTGTCAAATTATCGATTTACTTGGTAGGTAGCCATGTAATAAGCGGGATAATGTAGAGCGAGGCGGTTGTTATAGCGAATACACATAAAAGTCTTTTACAGTATTTTACTCGTACTGAATGTAAGCTCAAAGATGCACTAGTCCTCAACACCTAAGAGACATTCTAGTAAAAAAACAAGAAACATTTGATTTGTGAGGAGAGCAATCACATGTTTATTTTCTAAAATCAATATAAAAATGAACACCTCAAAATTGCAATTGCAAGGTCGACACAAAACGTCTTAAACGTCTCCAGAGACTCAAGTCTCAGTTAAGCTCAAGTGCTCAAAAAGGGAAAAAGTAAACCAATATCCTTCCAAATTGTCTCTTCAATTTAACGGATAAATAAAACACTATTAAGCTAAATTTGTCAAAGTCTCATCATTTGGGTGAGTAAGGGCAAAACGTACAAAATATAGTACCTTTAATGCCCTGTAGAAGGCGATATCACTTCTTTTGTAGCAGAAATAAACTGCTGCAGAAAAAGTTAAAATAAAGTTAGATGCAAAAATGTAACGAGTAACTGCGTTACTAATCATACATGTATTGGAGTAAAGATATTCAGAGTAAAAGTTGCTAATATCTTAGTTCCTGTTCCATTCAGCTACCTTTCTGTTTTTTAATGAAAAAAACAAGCCCAAAAAAACTAAGATTTTCTTTTCCAACACACCACCCATTTTCTCTGAGAGTATCAGTTTATAATGCTCTATCTTCATAGATGATTTAATTTCCTGAATTTAAAATAAATAAATAACATTAATACCCAAATGACTTGCTTAATGGAATGCTTAATGACATTCTTTTTGGAATCCGGCGTGTATTTCAGCCTCAGTGACGCGGGAAGGAAGCCAAAACAACAAAGAGACTTTCATTGCAACGTGCGGCCTAGAATTACAAATATTAGAAGATTGTCAAACAGCCAGTCTTTCAGCGATCTAGACGTGTGTGATTTTCTCAAGAAGGTTTGTTCTGTTCTGTAAGGATTGACCGGGTAACACAACAATGCAGGTAGTAGATCTGTGTGGTATCAGATGAGGCCCCATTCATATGAAAATGAAAGACATAAGCCCATCTCTCTAGAGAACAGCATTAGCCGGGTTTCCACCGAAATTACCCGGAACAATTTGTCCCAGGAACTCATTCCCCCACCTCAAACCTGTTGTTGTCTGCGTTTCCATCGTGGGCTAAAGTACCGTGAAGATTAGGCAAATTAGTCCGGTGACGTAGGACTGCGCGTGACTTTCCAGTTCCTGCTGGATTTCGTCCTCCACATATAAGCTTCTTAAAGCACGAACCTCGTCGTCCGTCCATCGGTCGTATTTTTTAAACTCCATTGTTGATTCGAATAGCAAACAACTCTTACTGCACGCGCCGCAAAAATGCTGGTTGAAATAAAATGCTGTGTGGAGTCAACCACTCAAAATTC
Source organism: Leuciscus leuciscus (assembly GCF_965113295.1). NCBI lineage: Eukaryota > Metazoa > Chordata > Actinopteri > Cypriniformes > Leuciscidae > Leuciscus > Leuciscus leuciscus. The sequence continues at coordinate 10,879,828 of NC_138724.1, read as the reverse complement.
GGCATGAACTCAACCAATCAGCATGTTCGGCGCCAAATCCCACCCTCGAAAGTTGTGAAAAAGTACTACCTCACGAGCAGGGACTTTCTGAGGGGGACATTTTAACCTGGACCTTCATTTAGACCCTGCGGTCGAAACACAAGGGCTGAATCCGAAATCACCCCCTATATCCTCAAATATTGCGTTATTTGAGGGAACAGCCATTTGTAGTGGTGTCCGAAACCATAGTGGACGTTATCGAGTGCACTCATTCAATCCCACATTGCACTACAATAACGAGTGCACAACTGTTGTCCACTCAACGGCTCTCCCAAACCGCTCACTCGTTTTCATTAATTTCTTCAAGTGAACTGCATTAGTGGACTAACATAGGGAATATTGATTGAGGGTTTAGGGGGCAATTTCAGATTCTGCCACAGAGTAACACCCCAAAGTCCTTAATTCCTGGGGAAAGTTCCTGCGGTGGAAACGCGGCTTTTGAAAGCAATTGCAACATCATGTTTTGTCTCTCGCGCGAACACATCACACTGAAGTCCAGCAAATCTGTCCATGTGTGCCAGTTGGCCTTTAGCCAGAGTGACTCTCCGTTACGGGGTTAGAAGACAAATGGCCCCTTTGCACCGCCAGCCATCTGAGGTGACCCAACTCGTCCATTATGATCCAGTACTCAAGAACACAAAGAACCCTTGTTGAGGGGCCACAGAGGATTCAAAGTCAAAGAAAACAAATACAGCAATATGATCGTTTGGAACAAATTAGAACTGGTTCGGAATAAAATCTACAGCGTGAAACATACAGCGAAATTAGAGTCATCCAATTTTTACAGAACAAATGACTCTTATAAGTTGGTCCTTTTAAGTGGATCAACACATCAAGCAGTGTAGTCCAACCTTTTCTCAAACTAACGACTCTTATGAGCTGGTAGTGTTGCACTCACAGTTTCCAGGCCACTTGTTAAAGGTCTTGGTCTTGTCTCTGTCTCCACTGCATTTGTAGTTGTTCCTGTCTCTGACTAAGAGGACTCAGGATTTTATTTCAAGACCTGTCAAGACCACAACAGCGGGGATATCACTAAATAGTAGAGCAAAATGTGTATGTTTTTGTTCGAATCGCTCACATCATGTACATCAGCAAAGGTCAAACTGTAATTCGATGTATGTATTAAGTTGCTGCCCAACTGCAAAAGTAAGTAAGTGATAATTTTGGTTCTACAGTAAATAATTCATATATTGTATAGATGGTATACATTTATATTTTTTGATATACAGAATATGTAACAAGTTTTATTTTTTGGGGGGTGAAACAGGTACAACATTAGGTTTCATTTTGGCGTTTTGACTCTAAATGAGAGAAGACAAACCAACTAAAACTGTGACAGACTGGCATGGAGTTCACTCTGTATCTCTAACAGAGTATGTGTGCATGAGTGCAGAGGCGTCACACACTTGAAGCATGAGGTATTTCTTTAGGATGAAGTGCGGTTCAATAATAAGGATCAATGTAAATGTTCTGGGACGTCGTAGCGTTCTTCCTCAGTGGACTGACACTAAGAGCAACAAATCTCATTCATCCACCACAGTACGAGTCAGTAGCTACTGAATTCTCTCTAAAGCCTGAGAAGAGTACAGGCCAGATCACACGCTTACACACATTAATAATGTTAGCATACCAACACATTAGCAGGAAAGGATTGCTTCAACCACAACAAACACTATCAGGTCATAATCGGTCTCATAGAGGATAAAACCTGAAGGAGTCCGAGCCGTTATGTTGTGTGCCCAAGAACTGTGACATAACAGCTCAGGCGAACTGAAGAAGAGGATTAGCTAAACGCTAACAATTAAAGGCGTTTAGCTAGCACGCTAAGGTGAAACAGAGTTTGCTTGTTTGGCTTGACCTCTGTTGCCTGGGGGAACAAAACGTGACATTTGCTAAGCCTCGCTGAGGGTGTCCGGCTGCTTTGGCGCTCACTCACATCTCTTTAGCAAACAGTTTTTTATCTGAGATACCAAACTATCATTCACAAATACAAATGATGCACATAAAGAGAGGGACAGAAACACTGTTTACACTACATTTTTAAGCCTGAAGTAAAAAAAAAAAAAATACAAAAAAATCCTAAATCAATGCACACAATGCCTTCACACAAGTCTGAAATATTGTCTGGAATAGTATATTGTACTTTATTGTATACAAAATATCACACCGCAAAGATCTTCATTTGTAAAAAAAAATTATATATGCTCTGTATGCTACAGTTTCCAGCAGAAATGAACACTAGTGACAGTAAAACACTAATAACTTTTATTCCTTTTGACACAAATCATGAGTTGCAGATAATCGATCAATAAAGACTTATTTTTCACCTGATTCCCATGTTCTGATCTCAAACCCTTTTACCATAATGCATGAAACATGAGTCATGATAGAGCTCAAATACCAGTAGAAACAAGCTAAATTACATTGTTACTTCAGCAAATGCATTTTTATCTCAGATTGAAATAAATAAAGGAAGAATAAAGCCAAAATATTAAATGTCATGAATGTATATTTACGGAGTAATCCACTATATTTTGTAGAGGGAGTCAAATTGACAATTTTCACCAGAGATTTGGAACAAAATCACAGAGGTGTAAAATGACTTCATTAGCATCATTATTGTATTACTTCTTGTGGTTTGAAGTTTGCATGCCTGTAACTCAAGAAGTATTAAAGATCTCTTAATATCCTTTTAGGTTCTTGTTCCAGTATCTTAATTTTTAAGGCCCAACATGGTTCATTTCCAGAGATATGGAGATCTTAATGCGGCTCCATGAGTAAATTGTACAAATTTTCAGTGGCCAAAATACAAATTTGGGTCACTTTGCATACAGCTGATACTTTTTTCTTTTAAGACACTAAAGGTGATGATACACGGGGAAACTTTGAGCAATTTTTCTGGGCAATGTTGCCGTCAATGGGCAACCAGGTGAGACACAAGGCCCACGACCGATCTAAAGTATCAAGATAGAAATTTGCTGCCCATTCTCAATGGGAAAGTGCCCAAGCATCATCGTTTGGCAACATTGCTCGAAAAAACCTTAACAGGCAGGCAGTAGACAATCAGTGTCACAGTTCCAATAACTTAGGACATTAACAGACCTTAAAACTGACTCTGAAAAACAGCAGGGGAAAGATCATTTTTTTGGCACTCAGAGAGTATGTTGTATGCAGTTGTTTTGATTGAGAGAAACGAGAGACATTTCTAGTTTCAACATTACATGTTCTTCAGATATTCCTCTTTAAAGACTGTTGCACAGGTGCATGTGCAATAATTATTTATGGTTCATTGAACGAGCATGAAAAACATTTGTTAAACACTTTCCAATAAAGAAACAAAATTATCTTTAAAATGCAGTATCCTGAAAAAGGGGCATTTATTTAATAAAGATTTAATTTATTATTTGGATAGTGAAAAAAAATTTCCATTAAATACCATTTAAATAAAATGAAGAATGCAATATTGTACTACAACAATACACATTTTTTGTATTTGTGTTTGGCACATGACATGCATTCACGGCCAAATGTGTAACTTAGTTAAGTTGTAGCCATGATTTAAATAAAACTAATGAATAAGTTGTGGGGGAAAAAAATCATAATTTGTGGCCACAATGTCTCGTGCGGGGCTTCATATAATGTTTTACATGTTAGGTCAATATTCTTTCATTTTTCAGCTTCTGAAAAAACTTCAGCCAATCAACTCCATTTATTGAGAATGATGAAAAAATCTGGATTATTTTAGACATTTTTTAGATTAAAAAATAAATAAATCATGCTTGGATTGAAAATCTAAAAATATTATTTGCTTATAAAATTTTTTTATCTTGAGGTCCAGACGGGTCCGTTCAATTAGCAAAATCCACCAAACACTCCTGAGGGTAAAAACACCTTCATTTTGGATTATAGAAGCCTTACAAAAATCTATTAAATCGACCAGTTAAAGGTTGACGGCTGCAAGGAGCGTATGGCCTTAATAATGTATCTCTACAAACATATATTACTGCTGATGAATAATAAATGCTCTTCACCCACATCTATGAATGTTCTTCTTAACACAGCGGGGAACCAAGATTCGCGTTTTTGGTAGTTTCGCATAAATGGACAGAAATCAAACCATGCTGGTTACTTCTCGTAAAGCTTTTTATCGAAAGCTTATCCACAACTGCTTAGAAAATACTACTTTGGCCAACATACAGGCAAGTGTTCACAGATGAAGGTGAGTATCATGGGACCACTGTGTGATAATTTGATTGCGCTCTAGCACACCTGTTCCTGCCTGCCTCACGCAGTCCCACCGGACGGGTGCAGGACCAGGGGAAAGCAGACGTTCAGTGAAGAAGACTGTTCAGCGCCGGTGTCCTCCATCCACTCAGAGCTGAGAGCTTAAACCTGACAGAGTCGGACTCGAGCGCTGTCTCTTCCTGCGATTAAGTCCAGCAGCCAGCATCTCTAATTCAAGGATCACTCTGGGAAATGAACAAACGCAGTGATAAAGCACTGACTCTTCTCCCAGCTTGCAGGATATCTGGCGACGGCAGGACAGCAGCTCTAGGGAGACATGACGCTTTCGTCTGGATCCATTCAGTTAAAAAAAGGTTAAAATGCAATTGATAGGCAGTGAGAGTGTTATTGTAGTATTATTGGTAACAATTTACAATAAGGTTGTATTAGTTAATATTAGTTAACATGAACTAATAATGAAGTGCACTGCAGCATTTATTAATCTTTGTTAATGTTAATTTCAACATTTAATAATTCATACTAAAATCAAAAGTTGTATTTAGTAACATTATTAATGCAAAGTGAACTAACATGAACAAACAATGAACATCTGTATTTTTATTAAATAACATTAACAAAGATTAACACACTAACAAATGTATTGCTCATGGTTAGTTCATGTTGGTTAATACATTAACAAACCTCATTGTAAAGTGTTACCGTATTATATATAAACTGTTATTGTATACATTTTATTACTTAAATTAATTAAATTAGCTTTTGTTTTTATATTGTCAGTTTTCATTTAACTTAATTTTTAAATTAAACTTAATTTTAATTCTTAAATTTATATATATATATATAACTATTTAAGTTTAATTCATTTTCATTTCAGTTATTATTTATTTTGAGTTAGTAATTTTAGTGCTTCCACTTAAATTTACTTCCCTTTCCAATGCAACATTTTTACATTTTGTTTAAAGTTATTCATCTAATATTTAAATTTTATTTTATTTCAGCTTAATTTCAGTTATTTAAATGTTTCGTTTTAGTTAAGAATAATAACCCTGCAGTGATACATCCAGTATGAAGTACATGTTTTTAATTCCTAAATTAAAATATTTTTTTAATGATTTTTGTGGGGCTTAAAGTAAAAAATGTCTAGTTGGTATGGCTGTCTGGAGATAAAGAAAATTATCATCATCATAATAATTAAAAAAATAAGCAGCAAAGCCAGTTTGTTTCATGTTTTTCCCACAAAATCAGTGTGGTTTCAAAACCCTAAAACATTAAATGATATCACAGAACAGACCACTCATGACTGTGCTGAATGTTTTTATAAATAATATTTAATATATATATTTCACACATTTAATATGTATACTATTAATAACATTTCATAAAAAAAATGTAAATAAAAAATTAAGGAAAGGTCAAATGGTATGACCCCAAAAAAACTTCTTGATGTTCATAACTTAAAATGGTTTTGTCTTGTAAAACATTTTTGAAAACATTTTTGAAAATAATGATCCAGAAATATGTCATTACTTTTTATTTGGCGGTTACACCATTTGACATCACCAAATTATTAAATGAAATTTTGGGGTGAAAATTGAACAAAAACTTGTCACTTGCTTCTAAAACTCGATTTTTCCCTGGACATTCTCGTTTGTCACAGACCATCTACCATCGCCATCTGTCGTTAAAGCAGATGAATATGTTTAAACCAAATGGGTTTCATTTCATTTGTAACTTTCTTTTCAAGCAGAGAGAATCTACATTGGAACATTGTAATAGGAAATGCGGCTTTTGTCACGCCGTGCAGGTAAAATATTCTCTTTATAGAGGTCGCTTCATTTACAGAGGCAGCCACAACTGAATCAGGCCAAGCACACAGCAACCATTGTAACCTAGTTTCAGAGAAATAATCCACGTAAACTGCACTCTTCCCACTGGGAGATGATGGGAAAAGACAAATAGCTGCCCTAGGGTTAGAGCCATGTGTCAGCCAGCGGTCTGTGCAAAAAACGTGTCTTTAGAAACTTTAGAAGTCAACACAAATTAAATTTTACTCGTAATGTGATGTATTTATATGTCCTTTTCGGAGCTTGATACTTTTGGACCCCATTGACTTTCACTGTGCGGACAAAAACAGCTGAAATTTTCTTTTGTGTTCCGCGGAAGAAAGAAAATCGTAAATGAGAGAAGTGAGAAAAGTAAGATAGAATTAAACATTTGGGGTGAATTATCCCTTTAAAAGACAGGCCTTCCAGGTTGAGTTCAACTGTAACAAACCCGCAGACAACAGGTGTGAGCTGAAGTCCCTAAAACACACAGTTCGCTGGAGAAACGCTGAGTGGGTTTATGTCAAATCCGGCCTTGAGGCCTGAATGCACAACGGCTGTGAAAGGAAAAGAATAAGGAGAGAGTTGTGTTCTCTTCTGCTTCTCCTGGGCAGCCTCATTAGTATCTGGCCGGCCACTGAACGCATGAGGGGAGGAGATAGACGTCGTCCAGGGAACAGATGAACGGAGAGAGATACGGACTGACATTTGCAAGAGAGGAATGGCAGGATTAGTGCGATGGGAACACAGCCAGAGAAAGATTAAACAGACATGGGTTGGGGGGAGATGGGGGGAGTTAGCAAGTTAGCCTCAAGTCAGGTCAGCCAAGAGGCTGTGAACTTTAACTTCTCTCGTGCTCTGTTACAAATTAGTCCTGTTGAAGATATTGAACCGTTTAAACACTCAATTTTGATTTCATGTCTCTTTAAGAGATAGGTCACCCACAAATAAAAGTTGTCATTATTCACTCACCCTCATGTCTTTTCAAACCTTGTATGATCCGATCTGAGAACCTGAGAGGTTTAAAGAGCGTCTTCAGCACCTTGGACAGCACTCTTCACGCTTCATGTACTATACTGGGACGTCTCACAAATACACATGCACCACTCTGGACCCTTGGATCAGATCCAGATATGACATATTCCCACAGAGGACACTGAGCGAGAGGTCTGAGCAAGTCTCAGGGTTTAAATGAGTGTCTGAGCTTCCAGTTCTGGCAGCATTCACACATTGGCTAGAGGACTGGGTGAATCACACACTGAAGCACTCGCTTTACAGGAGGCTACAGCTACAGCTACAGGAGTTGTTTTTCATGTAAAAAAAAAAAAAATGAATGAAGGAAAAAAGGAAAGAGACAACATTTTACATACAGACACCAAAAATTATTTTGCCCAGAATTGTGCTTAAAGGTGCTGTATGTAAGTTTTGGTCTGTACTAAAGCATAAAAATACCATAATATATTTAGGAAAGATGCTGAGTTCACATACTCGTTTCTCTGAAATCACTTCTACAGCCAGTTATTCTACTTTGAAATGTGCATACTGTGTCGCAATGACTGTTTTTGTTTTGGTTGTTATATCTCACGTTGCCAATTTACCCAATATTATTTCGCAAGCACAGGTTGCCAGTTGGCGGAAAACACAGCATATTGCAGTCATGGAAGCCAGCGAAACAAACTGGGTCAGAGATCGCAGATTCTACCCGACCTAAAAAGCCTCGCCATCCATCTAAAAATCTATATGAACGGGAGCATATTAAAATGCGATATCAACTCTCTCCAATATTTTGAATTTGGACTGCATTACCTATTTCCACCACTATCTGTCATTCTTACAGACTGCACATTTAAATATCCAGAAAAATAATGGCTTTAAACAAAAACAAAAATTGGGGAATTGGGGAATTGTGGAATTGGGGGGTTGGGGTGTTGGGGGGTTGGGGGTTGGTGGTTGTACTTATCTGTGTGCTTATTTCTATATAAAGTAAAAAAGTGAAAATGTAGAGTAAAAAATTCCAAAAATTCTTATTGACTATTTTGACCATTTTCATGAGATCCACAATTCAGATTTTGCATCCATAAATCCACAATGCAATGGGGAGATTCACATAAAGTGAAAACACATGGCATCACAAGGCAAATATTACAACATTTCAATTCTTGTTGCTCACATTGACTTTGTTGCAAATGCCAGTGACTCTCCAAGAAATCAGGCATAATTAAAATTAATTTACTTGAGTACTTGAGCGAAGACTTCAGAGATCGATGTATGACAGGAAAGCAGGTTTTCTTCAAGTTAGTCTTAAAGGAATAATTCACTTAAAAATGAAAATTCTGTCATCATTTACTCACCCTCAAGTTGTTTCAAACCTATATGAGTTTCTTTCTTAACACAAATGAAGATATGTTGAAGAATGTCGGTAGCCAGACAGTTGATGTCCATTGACTTCCATTGACTTCCATAGTAGGAAGAAAAACATACTATGGAAGTCAATGGGGTCCATCAACAGTCACTGGTTACCAGCATTCTTCAACATATCTTCCTGTGAGTACATTTTTAAGTGAACTATTTCTTTAAGTCTTCCAGGAATACCCAGTCCCTATAGGCGTCTGGAGTCCAAGCCTGGTGCTCTTCCCCTGGGGTGCAAACACCAGCTGCCCGAACCTCCAGTCGGCCCCTGGGAGCCGAGCCCGACCCGAGCAGCAGCCCGGGAACAGAGTGCTCTCCAGGGACAGCCCAAAAGAGCTTTCCTACTTCTATTATCATCTCCAACCCACTCTCACCTGGAGCCAGACACACAGACGATGGCAACTGAGCTGCGGGACTGTTTCCAAGTCCATATCTGAATCAAGACAGAAGAAAAACCTTAGAGTCGAAATATATTCTATACTACTATAATTTGATGCATCATTTGCTTCTTTTACTATAGTTATTTTGACATTAATGTTAAATAATTCATGTCAATAATTGAGAGAAAATAATTAATTTTAACATTTATTTTCTCTTATCATCACTACCCTTCCAAACTGAAGAGAAGCACACGACTGTGGAGAGATCAGAGCTTTTTTAGTATTAACACCAAAGACGGTGGGAATTACAAGAGATTAAGATTCCTCACTTCAGCAGTACTTTAAAAAATATGATCCATAAACTTTGCTAATTCATGTTAGGATCAAATATTTTCAATTGAAAAACAATATTGGCTCCAGTCCCGACACATGTAGCAACCCAGGAAGAAATGCTCTCCTGGAACTGGCCAAACCCTAAATATTTATTTGACCATTGGCTACTCATGGTGATGTCAGCTGAAATGTAAATAAGTATAAGATATAATATTAGCAAAAAATTTTATAAACCGCAGCACTACGCTTTAAAACTGCCAAAGAATTTCTACTGGGGGCTTGTTACTTATCTTAGCACAATATCTACAAGTACAATCCATAACAACCTAGATGACAATATGATCAGATCTGAACCACAAACAGCATTTGTACTTCTTATCATTAAACAAGAGATTATAGGGTTATAAATATTGAGTTTCCCAACCAAATTAGGATTTGGATAAACAATCCTGCCTATATAAACAAATATTCATAGATTAATTCAGGCTTTGAAGCACACAATCATTGGCCATGTTTGCCCAGACATATGGGAACATGTGATCAAATATAATTATGTTTGGACACAGAAAACATATGGAGAACCTTTTAAATCTGAAAGCATAATTGTTTGTCCAGTGGCCAAAAGAACAGCGAATGAATTTACACAATTACAAGCAGATATGAAACGCTCTGGAATGTAAACGTGAATGTGTGAGTCAGGAGTGAATATATATATAGAGAGAGAGAAGCATTCGGAAATCTTCCAGCGTCTGCGAGAGATTATCCCTGCAGCGGGCCGTCGGGGAGCGGGGGTTTCGGAGGGTTTCTGGGGAACAGAGAGAGTTCAAAATCTCCATAAAGCCTCAGAACAGAGCAGGTATTAGGGAAAGGGTTAGTGAAGGTGAAAGATTAGTGCAAGGCCACTTCTACGCTGAGCTGGTTAAGAGGTCAAGATTAGTTGAGTTTGACTAGTTGACATTCTCATTAAAATGTGTGTTTTACATACTATTTTTATTAATAATAATAATAATATAAAAAATTAAATCAAGTAACAAGCGCAATATCACATTTTGTACTGAATAGAACGAGTGCAAATGTGATATTGAATTTATATAACAGTTCAATAAAAAAAGAAATTGAACAAGTATAATAATTAAATAATTAAATAAATAAGTTTGACCCAAAATGAAAATTATGTTTATTTACATTTATGTCATTTCAAACCAGTATGACTTACTTTCTTTTGCAGACTGTAAAAAAAAGATATTTTGATGCGGAGTCTTTTGGTCTGTAAATATTTCTAAATACCAATTCAGACGCAGCTTCTGAAAAATAATCATGGCTGTTATAGCCTACACATTTATGTGTAATTAATTCTATGTTGAATCAAATAAAATATTTATTTCTAAAGCTACTTTTTGCCATGTCTGTTTGATGGTTTTCTAATTTAACACAATAATGACTTTAAATGATCTTTTGGGGGTCATTTATCAGCCAAATTTGAAATAATATAATTAATAATCTAATTAATTTAATCTAATTAGTTGAATCTAATTAATCAGTGTAATTAATTACATTAAACATTTTAATCGCTTGACATTTTATATATATATAATGCAACAGGACGTTTCTGAAAATAGTTAGTTGATGAATTTATGTTGCTGATGTGGAGTATCTTCAAGTCTTTGATTGGCATATTCTGTCATGATAATCTATAAATCGCTCATGTGAGAACTGTTGTAAGATGCCTACAGAGTGACATGCTATTGCATTTGTGTTACGCACTGTATTGCATGTGAAAAGACAGATGCGACAGCTTGAGCAGACTCACAAATGCGCTCTATACAACAACTCTTCCTCTTCTCAACATGGACTGTATGTTCCCGGGGGCGGGGTTTATGTAAATGTAAGGGTTAGTGATGTCACTAACTCGGGGAGGAATGTCGTGTAGTCCCTACCAGCCGATACACTGCTTCATACTTAAACGTACAATAATTCATGTTTTTCTCAGAGCAGCCAAATGAAAATATCCATATCCTGCAAACAAACTTAATGGTTTACACCAAACTAAGAGTCTAAATGTTTCCAAAATGTGTCATCTCATGGGGTCCCTCGATTCAAAAGTATATTATAAAATAAAAATACAATATAGGAACTTCTCTATATTAATGGATAGGTGGGGGAAAATGCACATTTAACCAATCCTTAATTATTACTGAATCATCAGTAATACTGCAGATTAAATTCAAATTAAAATGTAATTAAATTAAGTTAAAAAACAAAGTTGAAATCTTCATTTGTATCTGTTAAAAGCTGTTAAAATAAGGGCTGATGTTCATATTAGTAATTATAGCACAGAGTTAAAACAGAACGATATGTCTAATCTGAATGTGGCACAATGGTGGAGATACTTCAGCTTCTGAAGCCTCTTTTAGACCAGAAAACTAGCAACCAAAAGCTCAAGCACACTACAAACTAAAAAAGAAAAACAATACAAAACAGCCCTTACTGATGCCCATGAGTGCCTTTACATAAAATATACTCTATTTACAGTTCATAGGTTTATGAATGAGAAGTCGTCAGCTGGTGCATTTATTTCTGATGCAGAACAAATAGAATCAAAATAAATGTATTTTAATAAATAAATAAAAATCACTAAATCTAAATAATTTTGAATTAGAATATAATTTAAATAACTAAATTACATGATTATTTTGAATTATAAAAATTATAAATCTAAATAACGCCAACGCCAATATTTCAGTATTTCACTTTTGACTTGGGCTACCGTTAACAGACTAACATTGCCTGCAAAAATACACTGCTTTTTCAAACTCATTCTCATCATCATAATCTTCATCATTACCATCATCGTCATCATCTCCCACAGAGGCTTATTTGGGAAAGAACTGGCCAAGTGAGCTCTCAGTGATTTCAGGAAAGATTCAGGCTTTGCCCCCAGGCTTGCCAATTCTTGCCTGTGGAGTTTGGATGTGATTTCCCAAAGGGTCCTGAGAAACATGCCCTGTCTCATCAGTGAATTAACACACACTCTCGATGCTTCTTCCTCCTGATGAGGTGTCTGCTTCTGAAAGCCTTTTCAGAGGAGAAAAAAATGGTACCAGTGGGTACGTCAAGCCTCGAGAATCGGCAGAGCTAAAAGTGTGTGTGTGTGTGTGTGTCTGACCCATAAAAACTGTGAAACTGTCACATTTGATGATCTGAAGTGTCTCTCAGTAATCTTATATAAATCAAATTGAACCTAGCTAGCACCCACAGCCAACATCAGGCTATCAAAGGAAATTGCACTTTATCAGCAGATGTGTTGATACAGCACAAGCAGGAATCTTGCTAATATCTTAGGGTGATATTAGCTTGTTTGAACCCTTCAATCGTTCCTTTAAATTGTTAGAATTAATCAGACATTTACTGTACCTCTAAGACTTCTAAATGTAAAAGTTGTGGCAAAAAAAAAAAATTCAATTTTATATCTCACAAATGCAAGTTTCTCGTAAATGCAACTATTTCTCGGAATAGTGACTTTATATCTCATAATTGCAATTGTATATCTCACATTTTCAACTTTATTTCTTGCACTATATTGCCAAAAGTTTTGAGATGTCTGCCTTTACATGCACATGAACTTTAATGACATCCCATTCTTAATCCGTAGGGTTTAATATGGAGTTGGCCCACCCTTTGTAGCTGTAACACTTCAACTCTTCTGGGAAGGCTTTCCACAAGGTTTAGGAGTGTGTTTATGGGAATTTTTTATCATTCTTCTAGAAGTGCATTTGTGAGGTCAGGCACTGATGTTGGATGAGAAGGCCTGGCTCTCAGTCTCCGCTCTAATTCATCCCAAAGCTGTTCTATCGGGTTGAGGTCAGGACTCTGTGCAGGCCGGTCAAGTTCCTCCACACCAAACTCGCTCATCCATGTCTTTATGGACCTTGCTTTGTGCACTGGTGCGCAGTCATGTTAGAACAGGAACATCCACAAACTGTTCCCACAAAGTTGTGAGCATGAAATTGTCCAAAATGTCTTGGTATGCCGAAGCATTAAGAGTTCCTTTCACTGGAACTAAGGGGCCAAGACGCACCCCTGAAAAACAACCCCACACCATAATCCCCCCCTCCACCAAATCACAATGCAGTCAGGCAAGTCCCGTTCTCCTGGCGACCGACAAACCCAGACTCGTCCATCGGATTGCCAGACAGAGAAGCGTGATTCGTCACTCCAGAGAACACATCTCCACTGCTCTAGAGTCCAGTGACGGTGGCTTTACACCAGAGCATCCGACGCTTTGCATTGCACTTGTCGATGTAAGGCTTGGATGCAACTGTTCGGCCATGGAAACCCATTCCATGAAGCTTTACGCACTGTTCTTGAGCTACTCTGAAGGCCACATGAAGTTTGGAGGTCTGTAGCTATTGACTCTGCAGAAAGTTGGTGACTTCTGGGCACTGTGTGCCTCATGACCCCTCTCTGTGATTTTAAGTGGCTGAGTTGCTGTTATTCCCAATTGCTTCCACTTTGTTATAATACCACTAACAGTTGACCGTGGAATATTTAGTAGTGAGGAAATGTCACGAATCGGACTTATTGCACAGGTGGCAACCTCTAACGGTACCACGCTTGAATTCACTGAGCTCCTGAGAGCGACCCATTCTTTCACAAATGTTTGTAGAAGCGTCTGCATGCCTAGGTGCTTGATTTTATACAACTGTGGCCATTCAATGATTTGGAGGGGTGTCCCAAAACTTTTGGCCATATAGTGTATGTCTCACAATTGTGACTATATTTTGTTATTGCAACTCTGACTGTCACTTAACTGAACCGTCTTTTCTCAACATTGTATGTCGCAAGTGCGACTTGGTTTGTCGCAAAGGTGGCTTTTGTTTCTCTCAAATGTAACTATGTCTCACAACTGCAGCTACTGCGACAACTGCAGCAACTGCGACTTTTTTCTTATCCTGACTTATAATCATAGTGTGACTTGCTTATAGGTCTTAAGTCAAAAATCATGAGTTTGACTGCTTAGAAAAGTACCATCACACCTCTCCTAAATGAGCCACATGATATGAGGTATCACTCATGTGTGCAGCATATACAGTGAAGGACGAGTTACACATTGAAGTTTAATAACCGTAATGGTGAAGTAAGTAGCCTACTGCTGCCTATTCATTGCTCTTCATTTTGCTAGACAAGGTGAACCAATCAGATTGTACTTAAGAGAAAAACCAACACAATAAAGACCCCCTGATGACCTCGAGCACCTCAGGGCTCATCCGTCACGACTGCACTGATCAGCCGCCTAATGAAACTTTTAATACTTCACTTGGCGTGATGGATTTCACATGCTTAATTTCCAATGTTTCATCCTAAATCGCTTTTCCCAGAGCAAGGAAAACCTCAGCTCTCCGAGATGCTGCAGTCGAGCGTTTGACTCATTTGAAGGCACGATTGCATGCTAGGCCTCTCTCACATTCACGCTCTAGCCTTCTCAAATTATCTTGGTAATAGCCGACATATCAAGGGGCTTTTGAAAGCGGAGGGGGAAACAGGGAATGGTAATGGAGTGAAATGAATGCTGATGAAGGCTTTTCATTTTTTGTGTTATATTTTACGCAGCGAATGTTCGTCTTTGTGTGAAATGGAAAACAATTCTGTCTAATCAACCCTAGTTAGATGTTGTGTAGTACGACTGAGCAGGTGTTTAGCCGTGGTTCACACAATAAATGTTTAATGTTTTGCTATGTTTCTTCCATTTAATAAGGTGATGTGCTGGAATCTTTAAGTTTTATCTTTAAGACTTTTATTTGACAATGAATTAAGTTTTAATTCCAACACGATGGGTTTCATTCACCATACGCACATATTTGTGCATGAGTGCAAAACCTGAGTTCAAATAGTTTAATGCATTATAGCTTGATCTGGGATAGGTTCTACACATAAATGCATTAATATACAAATTATTTTAGGAAACGGTATCGAACAATTACTGAAAAAACAATGGTTCAAACTAATGGTAGGCTTACCTCAAATACCAGATTTTACTCAGTAACAGTGTTTCATTTACATTTAATCATTTAGCAGATGCTTTTATACAAAGCGACTTACAAATGAGGAAAGAAATCAAACCAACAATAGGTAAGTTTAGCATAGTGCATGTAGCAAGTTTTTATATATATATATATATATATATATAACTCAGATGTTGTGTTTAATTTAAAACATTAAACATAGTCCAGTCATAGTCCAGCTTAAGTAAGTTCAGTAATGGTTTGTTTTTGTTGTAAAAAGTTATTAATTTAGTTTTTATATATATAGCTGCTCTAGAGAAAACCCTGATGTCATCGTCCAGCTCAGTTCAATTCTCATAATATTTACATAAAATACAGTACATCTTACAGTAAATGAGTCAGATATTAATTCAGCAAACTGACTGACTGAGTTCAATCAGTAAAGGATTTGTTAGACTGATTCAAGCCAACAACTCCTGAGCTTGTGAGCCTTTTCAAACAATTAGAAGAACCGTCTCAAAAGAGTAATTTTCTCATGAATCAGACGACACACACACGCTGTACACTGTTTATTTCTGCATACAGCCCACAAGAAACTGTTTTCTTGCTATTACAGTATATCGCAATACAGGGTCTTATCATCTCATCATCACATTAACGGTGTAAAATATGATTTCTCTGATTCAGATTCATTAAGAACATTAAAAAGGGTAAGAATAAATGTATGTCCATTTACAATTGCCGTGTCACAATTTTATCCTAGTTCTAATATTTAGAATTCCTGTAATTAAGCAAAAAGCTGTTGTAAAACAGAATCCTCTTTAATGTCAGAGGTTAAGCGGTCTTTTCAATACTTAAAAAAAGGCCTTGCTTTTTAAAAAGATTAGCTTTGCTAATTCATGTTCACGATTAAGTATTTCACACCCAAAAACCATGTTGTATTTTATATTCAGAACTGACTATAGTCTTCAAGGTTGCTTAACCATCATATTTTATCATAGTTCTACTAAATGTTTATCTCTAGCTTAACATCTAACATCTTACAGGTGATTTGACAAAAACGAGATTTGTCAGTCAGAAGGTTTTGAACAGAAGACTTCAAATCAGCCAAAGGAATTACACGTATCTTGCAACAGGTTTCTGTAATAATTTAAATGACAATGTGATCAAATATTAGGATTGTGATAAAAGCCTCTCGGTTGTATTTTAAGTTTTCTGTTTTGTCTGGCCATCTGGTACTACATTTAAAATGCTGGGATATCAATTCCACTGGTTAGGCCTTAGATTAAAATGACGGTGTGGTTTTTATTCCCGAAGGTGACAGAGCACTACTCATCAACATCATTGAATTTTGAAGGTCTCCAGTTTCATTGTCAGAATACAAATGGCAAATTTCACGGCTAATAAGCAAATCAAAATGAAGTCCCTAAAAGTTGGCTCCCGCCATATTTCTAAGCGTAGCCTTTTACTCAGGCAGTTATTTCTCTCGGATTGCTCCTCTCAATTCATTAACTTCAAAGCGTATTGTTTGCCCTTTCTTCTCCAAGTCTCGCTCCTTCTGAGTTTTCGCCCCAAGTGCTAGGTATGCTTACCCAAAACCAAGCACCAGAGTTATACCCTTTTATT
The DNA here is from genome assembly GCF_965113295.1 of Leuciscus leuciscus. Lineage (NCBI taxonomy): Eukaryota > Metazoa > Chordata > Actinopteri > Cypriniformes > Leuciscidae > Leuciscus > Leuciscus leuciscus. The sequence continues at coordinate 10,862,971 of NC_138724.1, read as the reverse complement.
TCTTCATATTCTTTCACCATTCCTACACAATGATCAAAGACAATGTTTTCATCAGGAATTACAAAGCTGTTTTTTTTTTTGCATGTCATGCATAAAAAGCAATTTTACACTAGCGGGATCATGAGATTGTGAAATGAATTCAAACAAATGCAATGCGGTGCATCTCTGCCTGCCAGGCACCGTAGACTAATGGTTGCGGATGTGGGCCGCTGTCAAAACAGTTGCAGGATTGATTTTAGGCAGGAATGAGCCATGAAATCCAGTCAAGGTTACAACAGATGACCATCCAACATCCATAAACCTCATATTCAGTTAGACATGAATAAAATGAGACTCAGCCACGGTGGGATCCCAATAGAATTCAATGGATTCACAGCATAAACTTAGATGCAACAAACTCAAAATACTCAGATTTGAATACAAAGTGTTAAACTTTGGTGTGTAACTCGTCCCGCACCATTTCTGAGCAGCCTAGCTTATAATCTTCACCTGGTAGGAGACAAAATTTCTGTTTTTGCTGTAATTAGGGCAATGTACAGGAGCACCAGAATATCACAGACACAGCAAATCATATATAAATTGTGAGACCAACAATATTGTGGCAGCGACGTATGCAAATACCACTCATATCTGCTTCAGAAAACAAAGATCTTTTTATAATTGTAGTTTTATAAAAAATATTTACATTATGTATATATACAAATTCAATTTATACAATAAAAAAAACATTATGCAATTAAATTATTTTGTTATTTTTGTTGTGTTATTTTGTTATCTACTGTTAATATTATTTGTTCATTTCTTTTCTTGATATTTCAGTTCTTTAGGTTAACGTTTAAATCCGAGAAGTGGCATTTTTTCCGTCAGTGTAGACTATAATTTTTTTTTTTTTTATACAAAAAAATTAAATGTGATATTAAATAAAAAAACATATGAAGAATAAAACTAACCGTTCCATTGCATACTCATTTTCACTCAGAAATAATTATGATTTTTTTTTTTTTTTTTTTAAGACTAAATTCAATTAATTTTGTCACATGATTATTTATTTTGTCACATGATCCTTCTAAAATCATTGCAATATGCTGATTTGGTGCTCGGTTATTAATAATAGCTATCCTTATTGTCAATGTTGAAAATGTTTTTGAAGCTCAATATTTTGTGGAAACTGTGATTCACTTTACCCCAAACATTTGTATGGTAGAGTATCACAGTTTCCACAAAAATATTTAAACATGGATAAAAAAAAAGTTTCTTGAACAACAAATCAGCATATTAGAATGTGACACTGAAGACTGGAGTAATGATGCTGATTCATCTTTGATCACAGGAATAAATTACATTTTAAAATATATTTATAGAACAGTATAGAAAAACTTTTAAATTGTAATAATATTTACCAATATTACAGTTTTTACTGTATTTATGGCCAAATAAATGCAACCTTGGTGAGCAGAAAATACATTAACTTTTCACCAGTAGTGTATATGATTTAAATAAAAAAAAAATCATTTTTATTTAATTTTTGTTTCGTTTTTTCTAAGCTAAACCCTGTCATGTGGTGTGACTTTTCACATATTCCATATAAATATAAAAAGAACATGTTTTTGCTGAGGGAAACATATCACATTAATTTCTAATCATTAGTCTACTGAAATCAAGAATATCAATTTGGGCGCGAGTCTCGGTGTATGAAATTTCATGATATTTCATAAGCGTACAGCTGGTGCTTTGAAAGACGGGACCTCAAGGATGTGTGTGTTTCGTTTGCTGAGCCTCGGGGATTCACTCTCACAACCAACACAAGAGAAAGAGGATTTTTCTGTAATCTCAGAGGAATCCAGAAGCCCTCCAACACTCCACCGACGGCGGAAGAACATGTTTGAGAGCGCAAACGCCGGCCAAATACATTCACAAGACTTCTCCACAGCAATACTCTGTGGAATGAGATATAAAGAACATGAATTTTTTTAATAAAATATATGTTAAGCTACATTAACCAGCTAGCATGGTCACCTCACCATAAAGCAAACATTGCTACGACCATAATAAAAATAAAACTATAAGAAATTGGAACCTATGTTAATGAGATCATCCCAAACTTTGGACTCTTCTGCATCATATATTGAAAAAGAATATGAACTCTATCCAGGGCAGGTCTGGCGTCAGTAGTTCCATTAAATGGAGGGTTAAACACATTCAATAGCAGCTCTACTGAACCCTCAGAAGCTCAGCCAACACACTGTCCACACCAGCAGACTGAAACGAGCTGAAACTGACGGCATAAAACCACATCAGAGACAAAGAGAAGAACATGCCCATATTTTACACCAAAATCTAAAGAATAGAACAAATAATTATAAATTACATTTTACCTAAAGTAGCTATTTTTGCATTGTAACATTATTTTCCTGACAATTATATATTTCCTGAAATCTCTCGGTGTAATGAAAGAAAAAATAATAATTGAATTATTGATCTTTGCACTGGAAGTGAATCAATCAAAAACTTCAGCTGGACAATAACTTTATTGAGCTGCTGTAAAGCCTAAACAATCTCTGTTACTTGATAATTATACAAATAATTTTTTTCGACATTACAACAGATTAAACAACACAAAAATAATAAAATAATGACAATGTTTAATTCTCGTTACTGTAATTTTCATGATTCAAGAATCATCCAGTCCAGATGCTTTTTTAAATAAAATTGTAGCACAACAAGTAAAAAGTGATCAGTTAACTTAACTTAAAAAAGTGAGGAAAGCTGTTGCCTTAAAATTATTAAGTAATAAACATAATGCATAATTGAAAACATTAAGTTATGTGAACTTGACAATTCCACATAACTTAATTTTTTTCAATTACACATGAAGTTTATTTACGTAATAATTTGAAGGTAACGGGTGTCCTCACTTTTTTTTTTTTTTTTAGTTAAGTCAACTGATCACTTTTTACAGTGAATATGTTATCAAAAAAATATTCTTAACAAATGTACATTGTTCAAATGTTTTGGGGTTGGTAAAAATGTATAATATTTTTAAAAGAAGTCTCTAATGCTAACCAGAGCTGCATTTATTTGATAAAAAATACAGGAAAATAGTAATATTGTGAAATATTATTACAATTTAACAGTTTTCTCATTTAATTATGCTTAATATGTTTGTGAAAACCCTGATACTGTTTTTAAGGATCCTTTTAATGAATAAAAAAAAGTAACAAAAAACAGCATTTAATCCATCTTTTGTAACATTATTTATAAAAAAATCAAGTCTTACTGACCTTACTTTACGTATTAAAGCAGGCTACTTAAATGTTAAACTGATCACAACGCCAAAATGCAAGAAATCTTTATTGCAAAACATACAATAACTGCTTTTACCCAGGCTTTTCCTAACAGATTCACCCAGATAGATGTGGGCATGTTTCTTCCGTTTGACACTTTATATGACTGGTTTCAGCTCTTCATACTGCAGTCATTCACAAAAAACATTGTCCTCTCGTTCTTCCTCAGAGCTCAGGGTCACATGACCTCTGTCTCTCTCGATCAGAGACACACAACACTGAAGAATGTAAAGAAGCCTCAGCTCAGATTTCACTCCTGTGAGAATGACAGCCATGTCTTTGACAGCATATATACAATACCAAAGCCCAGAAGCTGGATGGAGAGAAACTTGGTCTAGGAGACGAGTATGTATGAGCAGTCAACAGTAAAAAAAAGAGATTTTGCTCAAGGACGGGGAACCTGACCTTTCTCTCCCAGCACATTTCTCCCCAACATAATGATAGCCTACATAATGAACAGCAATATTTACCTATATGCTCAAGGACAGTCACCTCTGTGAACTTTTTTGAACAGTAACACAATCACTGAGAATCAGTGTTTAAACCAATCAAAACACACTGTTCGAAAAAACATTCAAGTTTAAATCAGAAAAATCAGGAAAAATCAGGATGGAGAAAGTCAAAAGGACAATGAAATCAGGATTCGGTTCTGTAAATGGTTTTTCAATGCTCTATGCTAATTAATCTTTTTTTGTACAATGACCATATCTCTCAAGTTCCCAAAAAAGTATCAAAGTGTGACTGCAGGAGGAGCAGACAGAAATTGAAAGCTTTATTTACTCATAATGTTGCCCTCTACCAAAGGGGAGGAACATTTTCATAGTTCTACCAGAAAGACTCGATGATATCACGATGACATTTATTAATTAATAGACCATAAAATGAAAACAGAAATATTGAATGATAAAGTTCTTTGGCGCGGGCCCCATCCGAAGCTCGTATTCAGAGGGTAGCGGACTCTTTCCTTGCCCGAATATGGAGGCAGGGGCACAGCCGACCCCCGGGGAGGTAAGGACAGGGACCATCCTGGTGGTGGTGGAGGTGAATGTTTGCATCATCATCTGCGAAATCAAACATGTGTAAGAAACGATCTTTTATACTCTAGGTATTAAATAGTGATTGGATAACCAGAAGTAATGAGTGACGTAACATTGAGACTTCCTGGCAGAACTTTACGCTAAAGCTTTCTTTTCCTAGAATTATTGACGGAAGTACCTGGATTTTGGCGTGTTCGCAACGCAGGAACTGGAAACTATTTTAGTTATAGGAACTCCTTTTGGAGGAACTAATTTAGCTTGTACTTCAGAGTCGGGTCTAAACCAGCACTATAGGAACTACCAGTGACGTTAGTGTACGCTGATTGGCCGCACGAATGCAACACCAGCACCCGCCATTTTTAAAAAAGCTATGTAAACACACAGATTACAGCCTATATATTTACTCCAGAAAATAACTCTGCGAACATGGAAAACAGTGATAGATGAGCCTCTTAACCTTTACGCTGAGGAGAAAATCCAACGCAACTTTGAGGGGACCAAAAGAAATTATGTATTTCTGCTCCGCTAGCGACACTGGACATCTACCACACGGCATACGCTTATACCTTTTCATTACTGTCTATTTTCTATGTATAACAGTTTTATCTAAGACAATACTGTTAGACAGATCGTAAACTAATGAACACAGAGAATCCGAGCACTGTGTGATCAGGCTCTGGCGTTCTCAGCACCGTCAAAATAAAAGTCACGACAACAAGCGCGGCTTACGTCACTTCAGAGTTCCTACTGGCGGTGCGAATGCAACCAGGAAAATGTTCCTAAGGGAACCATTAGTTCTCGGGGAACCACCCCGGTGGCTAGCTCCTAGAATTAAGTTCCTAGAACTACCTGGTGCGAAAGCCCCTCAAAACTCTGAAAACTCATTTGCAATTTTGTTCGGATTCAAAAATAATACCTTGACATGTCGCACCAGATACTGATCCTTCCAGGATGGGGAATGAGATCTGAGAACGACAGCAGGGGGGAAGATTTTCAAAAGGCCGTTTTTAAAGCTATTAGAAGAATGTTTCCTTTCGAATTTGACAGATGTGATTACCATCATCTGCCATTGTATGTAAATTGTGTAGTAAGAGGAGTCTCCTCCTGGGCTAATCAGGAAGATAAACACAGACATGCCACCCAATCCATCAAACCAAGATGTTTTAGATGTGAAAATGCTAAATATAATCTCACACACTCTTTTTTGTATTCGGCCACCCATGGAAACCGGGGTGACCTTTTGTGACCTTCCCCAGTAGCCACCTGCCAGTTAGCCTGTTCTCCACTGATCCCCTGAGAGCCCATTTTTTCCCTCCTCCAAGTTAACCACACTGAGAGTCCCCATCACCACACCAATTACAACACACATCAGCCTGTCTCTCGCCGACTGTCCCCAAACCCTCTGATCACTGGGCTCTTTCAACCCCCAGCCTTGAGGCTTTCCGGCGGGACAGCAGCCCCTGAAATCTCCCTCCGCATTCGTTAAAGCCAGAAGAAATACAGAAGCGCCCGGGGCTGGGGAGCAGGACAGGCTTGAAACGATGTCTCAGCACATTTCACTTAGAAACATATTGATTCGCCTACCACACTTTCTCCAGAGTAATTGCGGTGTCTTCGCGCTCTGCGATGCCTCCCTCTGGGCCTTCGTCGGAATAGAGCTAACGTTGTTACAGTGTTAATGTTGTTTATTTGTTTACTTGTTTACTATGACCTGTATCCAAGAACAAAAGGAGAACAGCGGATCAGTCCTACACGCCGTTCAAACAACTGTCAGACACCAACTGAAAGTGACGGATCAAAGCTCGACTTTCCTGATCAAAGCATTGCGTATCGAAGCCGAAACACTTCTGCATATGCACGTAGGTGTCCTGTGTTGTTTTCTTTTTGTCCTCTCACATGACAGACATGTCCCACTTAGAGATCAGTTCATGGTTGTGGAATAAATGCTAATATATCCATGAGCACAACGGTACAACATACTGAACAAACTTCCATCCCTCACGTCAAATTAAATATGCCATCAGTTAGTTGTTATGTATGTGCAACACACAATTTTTTTAAGTCCCCCTGTAGTCAATCATTTTATCCCTTAAAACTCATCTTTGATCACCAAAAAGACATATTTAAGCGTTTTTTCCTTTAAAAAATATAGCTTGAATGTAACTCTACACCCTTGCCTCATTTAGTATATGCGGTGCTGTGAATATGCAAATGAGCCCCGCCTCCACTCACACCAGTTCAGAGATCCACTTGTTGGTGATCACACGTTGATCTGATTGGTTACAAGGTGGTGACATCAGAAACACCAGCGATTTCAAACCGTGTTTTTGAGACTGTCTTTGGTTCACTGCAGTTTTAAGGAGAAGATACTCAGCAATGGTGTTGACCTATGAATTTACACATAGCCTAGTTTGTCTTAAAGCCTATTAAACACACCACATGGACAACATTAAAACCTTGATTTTCACCACAGAGGGACTTTAAATCGACTAGTCGTAGTAGTTGTCTGAACTACTAGTAGACTAATATTTCTTGAGGAAACCGGTTTTAGGTTAACCTAACCAGAAGCAGAAGGACTTTTAATATCATTTGCAAATATCTGCCTCTATGTATTATTTTTACTGCGAAATCTTTGCTGTTTTTATTATTATTATTTGATTTGCCATGTCTGCGATCTTTACAGCGTTAAAACGTATGCACAATTCGATGGGATTAATCCTGTCAAACACATCAATCCACCATGTGTGTTTATTAGGTATGATCCATCTCTCATGCAGCATAATGAGACCATGCAGCAGACGGGGGTGAACGAGGGTTTTCACAAAGGCAAACGTCTTGTCTTATTCCTCATGTCCCACCTGTCACAACTTTGCGTATGGAGGAAATGGGAATGGGGGGGTGTGGAGGAAACTGAAAGGAAGGATGAAGAACAAGAGAAACGAAAGGCTTCACATATCAGTTTCATCATGGAGTTTAACACACGGTCCCCAAGACCCCTATTAGAGCCATTGCAGACATGGAGCTGCGGGGGGAACCAATTATGATGCAATCCATCTGAGTGAGACTGTGGGATCTGGGGCCACTGTGAGTGTGTAAGTTCAGGAGAAACAGTCTTTTCAATTAGCCATTAGATTTGTTAGGCTCTTGTGAATATGGACACAGTAACACCGTTGATGATTGTAAGATCTGATATCTCTAAGATCAGAATAATCTATGAAACAGTGTAAATACTATAAGCCAGTCAAACTTTCAGGTCAGCATTAAGTCTGGTCCACTTATTAGCGTATTCTGTCCAAGAACCATCCACAATGAACGTAGTCTGACCAACACGTGTCCTTTCGACATGAACAGTCCTTTCAATGTGTAGTACCATTTTTTATTTTTTATTTTTTACGAACAGCACCAATTCTTTTAAACATTGAATGAACATGTTGACGACATACATTACATCTATATTTCTCCATTCTTGAAGAATGAACTCTTTCAGATCCTGGATGCTGGATGGAGAATGACATTCAACTTGTCTTTTCAGATCGTCCCACAAGTCTTCTATTGGGTTGAGTTCTGGTGACATGCTTGGCCACTGAATCACTTTTACCCTGTTCTTCCTCAGAACCAGTGACCTTCGATGCATGTTTTGGGTCATTATCGTGTTGAAAGAGTGACCGGTGACCTAGGGCACACAGAGTAATGGTAGCTTCTTCTCTTTCAGTATTTCACAGTACATCTGTAAATGCATGATGCCATCTATGAAATGCAACTCCCCGACACCTGCAGCATTTTTCATTGTACTCCTCACCCTTGCGACACCATACAGTTTGAAACAGTTCATTAATCTTTGTCTCATCACTCCAAAATATAGAGTCCCAATAATGGTCTTCGCCTTTGTCAACATGAGCCCTGGCAAAGTCTAGATGGGCTTTTTTGTGCATGGGCTTCAGAAGTGGCTTCCTTCATGGACGACAGTCAAGCATGCCACTCCTCTACAGTGTACGTCGTATGGTGTCACAGGAAACACTCACCTCAGTTTGACTTTCTAATGATTTAGCCAACTGTGCTGTACTTGCATGGCGATTTTCTTCAACTTCTCTCATCACAAAACGCTCTTAACGAGGTGTTAACTTCCATGGACGGCCTAGACGTTTCAGCGAGCTTCCCACAAGTCCATCCTTTTTAATTTCTCTCTAAGGGGCTGTTTACACGACACCATTTTCAACTACATGACAACAGCATTTTGGGTGCCTGAAAACGCAAAGTTTTGAAAACGGGTTTCAAAGTGCAAGTTTTTGAAAACTGTCTCCGTGTAAACGACAAAAACGCGATTCTCTAAAGACGATGACATCATGCACATGTGTATTTCTATAGTGTTTCATCGCCATCTAATGGCCTGGCAGCAGAATACAGCGTTTTTAGTAGAACCGTGTGAATGGGGATCGTCTTGACAATGTCTGTACGCGGAAAACTCAAAGGAAAAACTTCTGTTTTAAGGATATCGTTAACATGTAAACTCTTACACTCTTAAACTCTTAATTCCACTCTTCATTGTCAATTATCCTGTGGCCACCTGTGTGAGGACTGATTAGACTCATCAGCTCAATTCCTGTTAATTACAATTTAATTTTATGTTTTCTCCTAACACATTCATTGGGGTGTACTCATTTTTGCACCATAATCTTAAATTATTTTGTTAGAATAGTTTCAATTGTGCCTATGGTACTGACTAATCTAATTTAAAACCAATAAACCTGATCTGCACAAATATTTAATTGTATAGGATCCCATAGAAAGTATTCATTTAAAAGCGAGATGGATATTTTTCAGAGAAATCTGTCAAGGTGTACTCGTTTATGCTGAGCACTGTGTGTGTGTGTACTGCATATATATATATATACACTTGACACAATCACAAAATTTTGTGTTTTGTGAGTTTCACCCTATTACTAAAGGAATTGACCACATGAATATTGGATTTTTAAATTGCATGTCAACAAATCATTAAACATTTATCCCCCCCCAAAAAAAAAAATGAACAGAAGCATGCTGACCACATGCTGATTTGGCAGTTATGTTGCACATGGTGTGTGTGGAGGGTGTGCAGTGACATGCAACTCAGCAAGGCAAGAGAAAGTGTGAGAAAGCGATATGTGGAGAGAACGCGTGAGGCGAGGTTGTTTGATGCGGGATGAGAGGGGGTTTGTCTGGTTACATAACCTCCAGAGAGCACAGGCCAGCCATCTGCTGCCGCACGACCAACAGGCAAGTCCATTACTAACAGCAGCAGGGTTTAATCCTCTCATACACAATCTTTTTGTTCTCTCATCTCTTTTTCTCTTATCAGGCCCATACGTCTCTCTTTGTCCTCACGTCTACCTCTCTGTCCTCGCCCTGGTCTTTCAACCTTTTCTTTACAGTCCATGTTTGATGTCTGTTTTTCAGCCTCTCTCTCCATCCTGCCTCTTATTGCTATTTCTGTCTGGTTTACTGTCATGTGTAATGTAACACTATATGAAGCTTACATTTAAATAAACCATTTTGTTGTATTTTACTTTCCCAGAAGTCCAGTGGATGAAGCCAGTCATTAGCCCCGTTTACATGTAGCATTGTATTCCGATTATAACCAGTTTAAAAGTCCAATCAGAATGAAAATGCTCCATGTCAACACCTCAATCGGAATAAAAATGCTCAAACCGATTGAAATTTCAGTCGGATTGAAGGGGGTGGAATAAACCTTTTCATGAACCGATCAAATTAAAGATTACACCATGTAAACGAGCTGATCCGATTACTTTGAGTGAACGTCTTTCTGCGCATGCCTGGTTTTGCGCCAGGTAATTCTGTCAGCTAACGTAATGCCTTCTGTTTGTGACCAGGTGCAAAAAACTATGCACGCTAACCATTACCATAGTAAACATGGTAAATATGAACGCTTAGAAATCAGCGAAATCAGACAAATCAAGAAATTAGACAAATCATATAGGTTATAATAATCCTGATTTATTTTATCTGTCAGTAGCCTACGTCTCGTCTCTTTGTACCGGACTATCCTCTTTATCTCTGACTGAAAATATAACTGTATCCTTCTGGGAGAGAGTGCTAAAGCTCCTCAGGTCATATTTTTGGTGGCATATTTGTAGAAATTATCATTCTTTCTAAATGTGATGTAAATATGTGCTGTAACTAGGCTACCAAATAAACAGAAACAGACGCGACTGAATAAGTTGCGTGTCCTCTTTCTTTTGTGAAATAGACGTTCACAAACGTCATAAATGGTAAACCACTTTATTTCTGTGTGACTAATTTGCAATTTTGACACAAATTAATTCATTATGATCAATGTGTCGCTTTTTATTGTAAACCTGTGGTAAAACATCGATGCTTGGGTTTTAAATATTCAATTAAACAACAAAAATGCCAGCAAACGGTCGCTCTTGTTTTGCGATCACGCTGTTTCCAGTGATTTCTTTCTGATTAGTTTTCTGATAAAACTTCCATTTTGTTGGTGAAATGATGGGTTAGTGTGACGTTGTTCCAGAGAGGCGTGTTACGGGCGTGTTTGAAGCGCTGTGGAGCTTCTGCCCAACAGTGGAAACGCAGCAGATTTTGGGCACGGTGCTACTGGCCCGAGGATATTAGCCTGGCACGGCCGTTTAAAGCCCTGGCTCGCACTGGCCCGACAGTGGAAACGCGGCTAATGCCTACAACTAACGCAACGATTAAGTGATGCACCATCTTGACAGGATTGAAAACGTGGAAAATGATGAGCTTCCAGATCCGGCAGACAAGTGTGCGCATGTCACAAAATGATTTCGATTGAAAGCGTCAGCACATGTAAACACCAGATCGGTTTAGATAACATCCCATGTAAACAGTCAACCGGAATCCGTCAATCAGAACGATCTTAATCAGAATAGCAAAAAAGTGTGCATGTAAACGGGGCTACTGAGTTTTCACTTTCTATATGTCATTCTCTCTCATTTCCTCTCTCTCTTCCAGAAAAAGCGAGTAGTCACAGAGACTTCCACATCAAAGGCTGTGTAGGAATATGCAGTTTAACTCTCAGAGGTATATCAGCTGTGCCAGACTGAGTCTGCAGCAGAAGAAACTCTCCAAATCATCCATTTTCAAGAGATCTAGAGCTTGCGAAACCAGGCTCTGAAAACTGGACATGGAAGAATCTTTATCGGCTGTCAAACAGTGTATCCATCCATACGAGTCAATGACAAATAGAGCTTAGTCACTAAGAGCTTAATACTTAACTAATTGAATGTGTTTGTGTTGGTTTCATCTGGTTTTGGAAAAAACGTATCCCATTTTCAAGAAAAGATTCAATTTAAATGACTGTAAAAATGCTATGTGGAGTAACAGTCAATAAAAAGTATTTTATCTTGAATACATCTCTAGTCATTATACACTCTAAAAAATGTTGGGTTGTTTCAACCCATGTTTGGGTCAAATATGGACAAACCTAACTCTGTGTCTACAACAACAGATATTACATTACATTGTCGTTCTGCATCGCGTAGCAAAAGCTAAAGGCTGTTTACACTGGACGCGACAAAGTTCCCGTTGCAAAGCATTTGTCCTTCGTTTCAGTACGTCATGAATAGGAGGAGGCATCAGTTTACTGTTGAAGATTTGTTGCTCGCGTTCTAGTGTAGACAGAATCAAAGTTTATAATAAGTTGTATTGTCTTTTGTCACGTCATATCGTGTCACTCATGTCTGGTGTAGTTCTGGTTTAAAAAATGTGATAAAAATTTTGAAATCAATGGTTGGGTTTGTCCATATTTGACCCAAACAAGGGTTATAACAACCCAGCATTTTTTAGAGTGTATTTTTTTAAGGTCTTGTTTTTGTTTTGTTTTTTACAAAATTATGAATTACATCTTCATAAATACCAGTTTTTGGGGAGTCTGGTGTGACTCCCAAAAACTGATATTCATGACATTTTACAACCCAAACTAACTTCGCCTTGTCATAAAATATCATCTCTAATATAATTTCCAGTTTTACTGTTTTGCACCACATGACTTTTGAAAAAATAAATTGTTGACCTTTTTTGACATACTGATGATATTCGTTACCCTTAACTTAGGTCAACTGTGCCTTACTAAGATTTAACAAATTTTTTTGTCATTAAAACTATTTCCGCAATTCTTATTTCTATTTCAGTCAACATGAATCCAATGAACATCATGAGAAATATAGCTATTACACTTTTCATCCATGGTCAATGGACCATTTCTTTTAGGTAGTCAAAGTGGTCATGCCATTGGGAATATACCGTGTAAAATAGATGGCTTTTTCCTCGAAGGATTGTGCGAACCCCACAAACATGCACGTTTGCACAGCAGTCACCATAGAAACAGCAAGCAACAGGTAAAACACACCTCCAGCATCTGTACATATCAGGCCTATCTTCTATTTAAAGCACACCACCTTCCCAATGATGTTGAGAAGAACCACAAAGACTATGACTCGCACTCATATTATAAGTAATAGAAAACTGAATTCCTTCAATATATACTAACAATAAGTGAACACTTGGAAAACAAATTTTAAATGGCAGCAATGTACAGTAACAAGCACACTATTTTCAATAACATTGCATCAGTTTTCACCTCAGAACTTCGTTTGACTCACTCTTTGGCTACTGGTCAAATCGGCAGGCAAGTGTGAACTGTGCTGAGTAATGATTGGAAAAGCATCCGAATATTTCTTTATCAGGAGGCAAACGCATTGAGCTTTGAAGCCGCTTGGCTTCCCTCTGGTTGACTATGAGCAAAGGATATTGACGCGCTTAGCTTTCACGGAGCATGTGAGGGTATACGCGCCCTCGGGCTGGAGAGGAACGAGGGGTTTAGTCTCCATTTCAAAGAGAATTTTTGCATTGCTGCCTCTCAATATTTCTGTGGTGACATAAGCTCTTCAACTCATCTGAGATGGAGGGATGGAAAACAGGAGGTGAGTCTGGTTAGCGTCACGGTTAGCAGAAGCTCATTAGCTGCTCTCAGTCTTAACGCTGATGTATGTTATTTTAATTCAATGTTAAAGTACTTTCTCCTATCTCAGAATAATATGCAAAGACAACTACATGTAAGATATCCATAGGTTGTTTGTCCAAAACTGTAAACACTGTGGCTCTGAAGCTATCAAAATATACTCTGTAAGCGTCTGACCAGCCATTATTTTTGAAGCAAACAGGCCTAATCAGATTTAACCAACGTGTTACCAATCTTGTAACCAATCAGGTCAACGTGTGATCGTCAACGAGTGGATCTCTGAGCTGGAGTGAGTGAGTGGAGGCGGGGCTCATTTGCATATTCATAGAACCACGTATACTAAATGAGGCAAGAGTGTAGAGTTACATTCAAGCTATTTTAAGGTATGAAGTTTTTTTTTTCAAGGAAAAAAAGTTTAAATGTGTAATTTTGGTGTTTAAAGATGAGTTTCAAGGGATACAAGTATTGACTACAGGGGGGACTTAACTATAACATTAAAAAACAAGTTTCAAGTGGCTGCTTACTCTTCCGTCCTCAGTGAAAGTTAAATTATGTGTGAAGCAACAAATCACCGCAAAAATAAATGTAATGTATAGTTTTGTAGGGCAAGAATCTTAACCAATGAGATTATACAGGGGGCGGAGCTAACTAGTCAACACTACACTGAAAAAAAAGGGTATAGGATTTACTTTGAAACAATTTTCACTCAGAAATCCCTAGTAAATTTCACAAATAATTATAAGCAAATGGCAAGAAACACTGAATTAGACGAAATTTTGAAACAGAAAGACTAAAATAGTATTTTTCTTTTTGTATAAAATAAAAGTGTGTTTACATAGTATATGTGTGTGTACTGTGTATAATTATTTTGTATATATAAATACACACACATGCATGTATATATTTAAGAAATATTTGCTTGTATATACTATATATATATATATATATATATATATATATATACACGCATAATTTATATTATATATAAATATTTTATATATAAATTTAAAAAAAATCTTAAACATATACATGCATACGTGTGTATTTATATATACAAAATAATTATACACAGTACACACATATATTATGTAAACACAAATTTTGGATGTGATTAATCGTTGCCCGGCACAATTATTTTTATAAAACGTACTCCAATAATTTACATTTTTGTTTGTTTTTTGCAGGGTCTCCAGTCACAACAAAACTGTGAGGAAAGTCCTCACTACTAAACAGATGAGTATTTCTGAATGTTGCCGTAATCGTTTTTAAGTTATTTATGACAGACAGAAATACATCAATATGTACAATATGTCCTTCTTTGTGTGTTGTAGCAGCTCTTGGCTTTTACGGCAGGTGTAAGTGTTACAGCGAGGAGCATGGAGCAGTGCAGGCCGGCGAGAGCACTCGTGGGGGTATTATGAGAGGGAAGGTGATTATCAGGCTCCTCGCAGCGACTGGGCCAGTCGATTAAAACTCTCAGCCCTTCGCAATAAATCTCAGCCTTCCTCAGGGACCATATTAATGACTGTGTGGACACAGGTGGGTTACTTTCTATTTCAATGTTTCTATTGTGAATTTCTCTGGTCTTATAGGAAATTATATTATAGAAATTTCTCTGGTCTTCAAGGCTTTGCAAAAGTCTGAGGTAAAACTAAAAACGGTCTTAAAACAATAATACTAAAAATAGTATTTTTTATTGTTACTATTTGTAACTTTGATCTCTGCAAAGAAAACATGATGGCTAGTAAAGTAAACATGACACAGCTGGATGCCTGTTGTTTGGGAACAGTCGTGTAAAGCCATGTTTCCGCCGCAGGAACTTTCCCAGGAACTAGGGACTTTGGGCTGGTACTCGGTGTGTTTCGACCGCAGGAACCAGGGTCTAAATGAAGTTCTGGTTAAAAATTTCCCCCTCAGAATGGGGGGGCTCACGAGGTAGCACTTTTTCACAGTTCAGGAACTTTAGGGGGTGTGACTCGGCGCTGGACATGCCGATTGGTTGAGTTCATGCCGCATTTTGATTGGTTGACTCAACGCAGCATTTCATTTCAAACACCATTTTTAAAAGTCTGTTGTGGTGCGTGCAGTCCTACGTCACTGGGCTAATTTGTCTAACCTTCACAATACTTTAGACCGTGGTGGAAACGCAGAAAGCATCAGGTTTTGGGGGGAAAAAGTTCCTGGGAAAAAAGTTCCTGGGACAAATTGTTACGGGTAATTTCGGTGGAAACGCAGCTTAAGAGAGTTTAGGGAGGGAATTATACCGAACCACTTTGAGGACAGACTTTGGATCAGGCATTTCAGAATAACTAAAACAAGATCAGTCAGCTGGTTGCTCCAGTTATTCTGTCCCATCCGTCTGTTGACTTTTTTGATGTGCATGGAGGAATTTATTGGATAATAAATGTGTTTCCAACGTAGTATTCGTTCATGTTTTCTTATCAAATAATTTTTTTTAGAATGTATGCGCATCAAAATGCGCATAATAATAGGTGGATGGAAAAATAGCTAATGATTATTTAATTGCAAAACGTATTAATTTGCCTGCTGATGCAAAACATGAAAACCTTGCCATATAACTCAACAGAAATAGTCCAACATTCTTATAATCTTATAACATTTATAGAGTTTTTTCAGTGCGAGAGGGAAAGTAAAGTTCAGAGCTGTCCACCCCTCAGAGTCCATTAAAAACCCATCACGAAGGTGACATTTATTCTGTGATTTATGGAAGAATATTCACTGCTGGCAGTTTGTACAGCAGAGGTCTTGACCGTTAAACCAACAGAGGAGCGGAATAAAAAAAAAAATACATGAAAAATCAAATACAGTGAGTCAGAATGGTAACTGTTGTGTCACAAAGCATTTGACCAAAATGATGCTTCAAGGGTCGAAGGGTGAAGAGCTCTTAATAGCACTTGGTAAGTTTCATGCACTTTGGTGTGTTTGGCACTTTAGTTTAAATGTCAGTAAAATAATGTAAACTATTAACACCATGTAAAGAATTGCTTACTAAAAGGCACAAAACCTGAAAATCCTGCTCATATTTGAAGAAATTATCCATACATTCATACATACACACACACACACACATACATACATATATATATATATATGCATATACATATATATATATATATGTGTATATATATATATATATATATATATATATATATATATATATATATATATATATATATATATATATATACATACATACATACATGCATACACATACACGCGTTTGTGCTGCACACGTTCGTGCTGCAAGCCTTAGTGCACAATTCTGATTTACTGCTCAGATCTGATTTTTTTTTTTTTTTTGGCTGTTCACATTATTATTTTTTTATGTGGCCAATATCAGATTTCAGTGTGAACAGGTCACAATCCTGAACTGAATTTTAACATTATAGGAAACTCATATATCATTAATGATTTTTTTCTGAAACATATTAATTGGAAAATGCCTTCCTATAGTAGACCAGTGCTGTATAGAGCCCAGCAACACAAAATCAGACATTTTATTGACTGCCGTAAAACATTACGCAATACTGTGAAGACAATGATTCAGTTTACAGTTGTTTAAGATACATTTGGAAGTCTTTCAGCAAATACAACCTAAATAACATAAAATTACAGCAATCTCTATTTTCCAAACTTCTATGTAATTTATAGCAAAATTGCTAACTGAGAGAACAGATTTCACATGCAATCACTGCATTTACATAAAAACAACCATTAGATGTTCTCTGCTAAGGCAATTTTGGCCCTAAATGGCCCTTTTTACACAAAGATGCAAAGTAAACATTTAAGCTGTTGGATATGTTTTATGGTCGGGATGCTGTGCAATTTGAAGAGGATGAGTCACTGAATTGTGTGTCTGTGAGAATTTGCCATTAACACTTTCCTCATTTAACAAGGCTGGTCCATCTAATAGCCAGTAAAGCCCCATCGTGCACATTACAAGCTCATCGCCATGCACACATTTAAAACACTCGGTTTCTGGTTTTCTGTCATGTTGTTGTCATTGAGGAGTGCATTGTATAAAATTTCTAACTAGCTGGGCGAAACTCACAAAGCAAGAACACGCATGTGTCATATGTTATCCCAAAATCAAAAGAAAGTAATAAGAAATTATATTTTACTTAGAAAATTATGCTTATTTTTAGGATCATTAAGATAAAAAAAAAAATTGCATTGTGACTTTCATGACAATTAGCATAAAACAGTAAATCCAGAACTGGGCCCTCATTAAATTATGGAATAAAAAAATAGGCCTATTTGTGGAAAAAATATTTCATATTTGAGTTACATAAAAGCTTTTTATTTGTTTTCTTCCTAATTGTCCTTGAAATAGTGGTCAAGAAACAAAATACTTTTACAAAACACATACATTGTGGCATTTGTTGCACATCACCACAGCCTTTAATTATTGAAAACAAAAAAAACGCCCGGATTCATTACGGTAATGCATTATGGTAATGAGGATGCATTACGGTAATGAGTTTTTTGTTGTTGTTTTTTTTCACAAAGAATAATGTTTCTTGTGGTTTTGTGATACAATGCTCTACATTAATATTAACATGTATTTGAAGGTGCATAAATAAGACTTGCAACCCATTTCACTTCTGTAATGTGATGTATTTTAGAGTGAAACAATATTTAATGCGAAAAAAAGCTTGAGCAGGACCCAACAAATTGATTGGATTGAGAAAAGTACTTTTTTAGAAATTTGATGATGTAATTGAAAAGCAAAGTTGTTTCAGAGGCTGTACAAGTTGTAGTTGCATAGATTTTGTTGGGAAAAAACCTGCTCCCATCATGTAAGACCAATAATCAAATAACTTTTAATTTCATGTCACATTTTAAAATCTTGAATGGCTATCGGTCCATCTTTTATAAGAGTTTGTCAAAAAAAATTAAATTATTATTGAGGAAGGGTTGCCAGGTCTGTGCAACAAAAGTAACCCAATGGCCAGTCAAAATAGCCTAAAAGTAGCCCAATGCGATTTTCTCCATCGGGCGGCCACTGAATTTGTATGTCGTGGGGTTTTGGGGGTGTTGGAGCACCGAGATTGTTCTTACTGGGGTGGAAATTAAACCGCGGAAACAAATGTACCTGCAGCAACAACTTAAACGTAGCCCAATTCAGTGGGAAATCTGCGGACTTGGCAACACTGGTAAGGGGATACAAAAGAAGCACACAATTAAAAACACCCCAAAAATGCAAGCACACAGATCTAGTCCTGAAGTAACGGTTGGTGATGTAGAAGAGAGGAGAGAGACTTTGTAGTAATTGAATGTTATAATGTGGGAGAGGTCCGCGCACCCTACTGAGAGAATCCCATTAGTGGCCAGTGAGATTTAATCGCCATGTATGAAATGATTAAAAACCTCAGTGAATCGCTCTATTCCGCCCTGTTAAGGGTGATTCTGCGATCACGAGTGGACCGTGCCGAAACACTGCGGACTGTGTGTCTATACACACTCAAATGCAAATTGCAGATCAATATGAGACTCACATACTCGCAACACACACAAAACACATGAGTGTGCTGTCCGCCTTTGCGTACGTTGCCATAGCAACCCATGTCACACATTAACGAGAGATAGTGATGTCACCAAACGGTGGCAATGTGTGTTACTCATCAGTGCATGTTGTTCAAGCAACTGTTCTAGATAAATCTAGCAAAATGTACTTTGTGTTGCCTAAAGACACATTTGAATATGCATTAAACTCTGCAACCGTTCGTCTTTTAGATGTATCCATCTTAATTTTTTCCTATAATCTTCATCATATCCAATCATTTCCTACACTGTTATTTCCATTACTGTTTTGTAAATTTTTCTATGAAACTGTTAAAAATGTAATTTTTAACAGTAAATATCCTTGTGTCACAATATCCTTGAATTTTTTTTAAAATATAATTATAATTCATAATTTAATTCATAAAATTATAATTCATAATTACTATGAATATGCAAATGAGCCCTGCCTCCACTCACTCACTCCAGCTCACAGATCCACACGTTGACCTGATTGGTTACAAGGTAGTTTGTGACGTCAGAAACACCAGCGATTTCAAACCACGTTTTTGAGACTGTCTTTGATTCACTGCAGTTTTAAGGGGAAAATACTCAGAAATGGTGTTGACTTATGAATTTGCACATGGTTTGTCTTAATGCATATTAAAAACACCACAAAGACGTATAAACAACATTAAAAGCTTGATTTTCACCACAGGGAGACTTCAAATGAAAGAATTGCAGCTACACACTGTTCAAAAGTTTGGGGTCTGTAAGTTTTTTTTAATGATTTTAAAATAATTATCTTATGTTCACTAAGCATGTATATTTTTTATCAAAAATGCAGTAAAATCAGACATATAAAGATGAAATTTTATTATCAAAGCTGACTTTTCACCATCATTACTCCAGTCTTCAGTGTCACATGATCAATATGCTGATTTGCTGCTCAAGAAACTTATTGTCAATGGTGAGAACAGTTGTGCTGCTTAATATTTTTGTGGAAACCGTTACATTATTTTTTAAGCTGGAAAAAAAAACAGCATGTATTTGAAATATAAATCTTTCTGTTACTTTTGATCAATTTAATGAATCCTTGCTGGGGGGAAAAAGCATTAACTTTATATATTTATTTTTAAATCCTACTGACCACAGGCTTTTGAACAGTAGTGGATGTATATGGGGAACGTTTAATGTTGTCATATCACTGGAATGGCTGCAAAAGTATGTCTGAGCATCTAACTATGGTTATGTTTCCAAATCAATCAAAATTACACAATTCAACATCAACAAGTTAAATGGCACACAGTGAGCCTGATTATGTTGTTTATTAAATTCACTTGGCAATGTAGTGTGCATGTACACAGACATACAGCACAGATGTGTTTCAGTGTAACAGTCGACGGGAGACCAAGAAAACAGAAAATCTCTTATAGTGTTTGGAATTGAAGGAAAATTGAGCGTAGCAGCCCCATCATTCTGTGACAATTTCAGGGCTTTTCTACTTGTCAAAAACCTGACGACAAAACAGCGGCCTCCGATACGCTGGGTTACACCTCAAACAGAGCTCAATAAAACCTGCCCAACAAACCCTACTGCATTAAACCAAAAGTACATTTAAAGGGACAGTGCACCTAAAATTTACAAATCAACTACTCATTCGAACCCTGTATGAATTTATTTCTTCAGCGATACACAAAACAGACTTGCAATGAAGCAGTGGAGGCTGGTGGGTTTTAAAATAGAGGAGGCACACTGGTCTGGGGATCCCTTCCCAAGCATTTTTTTTTTGCTTAACTGCATTAAAATTCAAGCGCATATCACATAATTCACGTCTCTACGATGATTGGTTGATATATCAAGGGAGGCTAGCCTCCTCTGTATTTTTTCTCAACACTCCTAACTGCAGAAATTGAAATACTCAATGGTAATTGACTAATTTTGTTTTACCAAAGGAGGCAAAAGTCTCCTGCTGTGGATTTGCCTCCCTCTCCCCTTCTCTGTCCCATTAGACTCACCCTAGCACAGTTTTCAGAATGGTTGTAACTACATCATGTTATAGTAGTGAAATTATAAACCAGAAATACACACTCAGAGCATGAAATTAAATGAATAACTGGAAATTTTTTTAAATCATCCTTCTCCCATTTTGACCTCAAAATGTTGGGTAGGCTGTACCTTCCGTTCCTCCTCACGAGCCGTAACTGCAACGTGGTGCACAAGCCATATGGACACTTCTATAGTGCTTTTTGGAGCTTGACAGCTCCAGTCCCTATCCACTTTCATTGATGGAAAGTTGCAGTTTCATTTTTAGGTGAACTGTTGTTTTAACAGCTATAACAGGCACTGCATAAATGATGAACATCTTGACAAACGGTTCTCACTCAACACTATCATTTAGAATAACGCGGCCAACACCATTGACAAAAACATCAATACAGTTGGCAGTTTACACTCATTCTCTGTAGTTGATGGTAAAACAATGAGGCAATCCGTTGTGTGAGATCTCAGTTGAGTTTTCACCTCTAAACAATCATGCCACGGGCAACATGCACACATATACACACTCATTCACTCTCTGCAGGTCAGAAATGGGCTTGATATTGGTCTGGAATAATTTTTTCGCATCTGCAAATTTGCATTAATCAGCACACGGGCACATTTGGTAGAGAGGTTGTGATTGTTTAAGAGAAATTAAGTTGTCGCTCACTTGCAGTGTAGAAATGGTCCATGTCCAGAATAGCATACTACCATAAATTTATGCAATTTAAATACAATGTCTTCAGAATCCAATATGTGTTCTGTATATATTCTTTATGTATAGAATATCCGGAAAAAAAGTCTGCGGCATTTGCTAAATTTAGGAGTGTGTAACCAGAACAGACTCATTGGAATACTGTATCCCATAATGCAATACTCTCAACTTGACCTTCCCTTTCTATTATAACATGTGTTCTGGAAGTAACATCAGACACGATTTTAAAACGTCTTTTTTTACTTGTATTTGATTGGACTGATTGAACATTTTTACATAAAATTTTATTAAAAATGCAAAATAACCTTTCAATTTCCACAATATTAACTGGATGCTACTATTTAAGGTAAGACACTACAAGCAAGACAACTGTTTTCATGTACTAGTCACAATTCTGAGATTTTTGGCTATTTTGCATTTTGCGGAAGAACATTGTTTTGGTTGTGCTTTGGTTCAGCAAGACTGTACGGATGAATGTGAATGTCATTACTGTAGCTATAGCCATAGACACGGTACTTACTTGAAAATAAATTCCAGCATGTATTGTGACAAAAATGCGACAACTAACCTATGCCACTCCCACAAAATACATGCATCAAAGTAGCCGGAGCAAGTTTTCTCTATATGCGGATATGACGAGACACATAGACAATCTCACGAAAACCATTCCATCAGGTCTAAAATATTAACACTTACAATTGGCTTACCATAGTAAATCAGGGCAAGACAAAAATATGTTTTGAAAGAAGGATCGACAATGCATTGACTTGTTAATTTTAAACAAAAATGTAGGCTAATCGTTTATATTTTTTAAAATTATTATAATACCAGTAGTAGTAGGCTGTATGTACTGTACAATGTGAGCAGTATTATATTTTGAACAAAGCCAGCCCTAAATATAACAACTGTCTCATTATAATGCACATTCATTTATTTTTTTAACAATATATGCGTACACACACTCGCATGTGTTCGTAACCCACTTGCACACACCACTTAAGACTGGTAAACAATCTCTGGTTCGCTCAAGCCTAGCAGCTACACAGATGAGACCCTGCTACAAAAAAAAAAAAAAGTCAAATTAAACCAAGCACTGCTGATTATCACACATAAACTGGAATACATAATAATGGAAGGTCAAATAATGAGAAAATAAAATGAAAATTTAAATTAAAACACGTAACAAAATATAAATCCAAAACCTTTACTTAACTTTTTGTGTAAAAAAATAAAAAAAGTGGTCAAAGCCCAAAAATAGTCTAAAATCATTGTTAAAAAAATAAAAAAATAAAAATACAATAAAAACCTGCAGGAAAAAAAGCAAAGCAACAACGACAACAGCCAACATGCTTGAGGTTTGTTTAACTCCTTTGGAGATTCAGAATGTAATTCATAAGAAAACTGTTACAACCTCCATAAAAGACCCAAATGTCTCATAGTTGTCCATCTTGCAGACTTTGGCTGGTTGAGGCCGGGGCGTAATGTCTCGCATTATGAATAACTGAGTCAGAAGCCTGACGCAGACTTTGCTAACGGCAACAAGGCTAACAAGCAAGACTTGTTCCAATCTGAGAGGAGTCTAAAGACCTAAGTACTGTACATAAAACATAATATGGTGTGACATCAATTCAAATAGTGAGACAGTATTTTGACATGTCAGACTGCATAACTTAAGCACACTAGACTGAATAGACACAGTATTCCAGACATTCAGTGTGCCATTCCAAATAATGGGGAAACTTTTTTTTTTAAACATATTGATGATTGGAAATGATATGAAATTAGATTTTTCCCTAACTTTTCTCATCAACAGTCACAATGAGAACAAAAAAATCTGGTCTGTTTACAACAACTTGAGCTGGAAATAATTCGACCATGCATGTTATTCATTGTTAGATTGCCCCAAAAATACCAACAAAGGACATTAAAAGCAAAATTACTCATTCAAATCGGAAGAGATCAGACCAGCTCGGAGTTCATTGATAAGGAAAACAAACACCTTGATTGCTTTATTGTGGCTAGCTAATGTGGAAACCATTGAAAATCCAGCAATGACGCCAAAACGTTCTCATCCCATTTGTGACCAAAAAAAAATGTTTTTCAAATTTTGTCCTAAAATACCAACAACACAATACCAAGCACCTTAAATATCCACAGTAAACTGAAAAACTACAGTCACTCGTTCAATGTTTAGGCTGGATGTTAAGGATCATTTCCGGACAGGTGATCAAAAGTGTTGCAAAAGGGCTCTTCTATGTGAAATAGACTACAATCCAAAAAGATTCAATAAACAATAATAAACACATATAGCTTGATGACGCAGTGACGGAGCGTGGAATCATGGGAGTTGTCATCTTCACTTCCACAGTCGTTTTCGCTTTATGGGGTTATCGTTGGTGACAGAACCCGTGGCAAACGATAATGAATAATTGTGGTCCATCACAAAAGTACAAAACAAACAACTGTGGCTTGCTATGTTAACAGTGATTCAGCTTTGACGCTAAAATATTACATTGTTTTAGTGGTTTTTGGATATTTTAATGCAAAAACCGTACATATAGTACCTTTAACCTTGACAGTTTCATCCCAGTGACCTGAAGAAAAAGTGCGCTGTATTTACATGATTTAATCTTGTATATCAGTCCCATGTGAACAAATTAAGTTAAACAAACATGATTTGTTCACAGTTTCAACATCATGGAATGAAGTCATTTTTAAGTGAGTCAAATTAGTAGTATCAAAGTGGTTTTAAATGGTTCCCTATTTTGTGTCACGTGACTGAATTATAAGATTGTACCAGCTAGATCACAATCTATTAGCTAACATTAGCACATGTTAGCATGCTAAAATGGTAATAGTAAATGCACAGCTAAGCAAATGCTCCATTCTTCTCCACAATGGTAACCCAGTGTAATTTAAATGGTTCTAATAATTCCAACATAATTGAACATTAAACCCCCTTTTCTCATCTTGCTCAAAAACACATAAATTAACACTTAAAGTTTTACTCTCCTCATTAAGTCCCAAGCAAAGCATGCTAGGTACTACGGTTTCAGCAAAAATCATTTTCAAGTATTTGATTGGTTCACATTCGCCCTAAATAATTTTTTCTAGTAGATTGCACATTTAAGAGATTTACGATAATCGAAAGCAAAGATCGCAAATAATATGATTGAGTAAATTGGACAATATGTGTTTTCCCATTTCCATCAGGGATGCAACTATAGTGTACCTCTCATATAATCAGCAACATGTCTTGAACATATCATATTAAGGTAACACTTTATTTTGATGGTCCCTTTTGGACATTCTGTTGACTATAAGTAACTTTGTCAAACTCTCAGTCGAGTATTAGCAGATATTAAAGGAATAGTTCACTTCAAAATGAAAATCCTGTCATCATTTACTTGTCATCCTTTGTGTTCAGCAGAAGAAAGAAATTCAGACAGGTTTGAAACAACTTGAGGGTCTGTAAATGATGGCAGAATTTTCATTTTCAAGTTAACTATTCCTTTAACCAGACACTCTACTAACTCTTTATTGTTGATTGTCCTCTAACAGACATTCTACTAACTATAAGTAACTTTGTAACTACATGTCAACTTATTCTAACCCTACCAGTCTACTAATACTCTACTAACACTCTAATGAGAGTTAGTAGACATGTAAGTGCAACTTATAGTCAACGGACCATTAAAATAAAGTGAAAACCATATTAATATGTTCACAAAAAAATAAAAATAATAATAATATACATAAAATATAGCAAATTAAATCAAACATTTAATTAAATGTACCATTAACATTAGATAATATATTAAAATTAATATTATACAAGATATTTACAACATCCTGAATGATTAAAAATGTGAGTACTTTCAGGTTTGCTGTCCACAAACTGGCAACTGCTCTTGATAAGCATCTTCCATAAACCTACAGCGATCATCCTGTATTAGATCAGCGTAGAGAAGTTGAAATATAAAACTTGTAATGGAGACTGCATCATTTCAGCAAATCACATGATTCCACCCCGTCATTTCACAACAGCAACAGATATGAAATTATACCGTGCGTTTATGCAATTAGAAGCTGCATTTAAAATAAACCACCAGCACAACCTTAAAACAGCATTTTTAACCCAGACTGTGGAACTCCCTAGCAACAAGAAACGAGACAATTCACTCTTTCTCACTTCAAAACGCCCTCAAGGCCATAGCCAAAAATCCAGCTTTATTCCTTTTTCTCCCTCCCTCGGTTCGTCAGCGGCACGCATGGTCCTACGAGTGCCCGGTCCACGTGAAAGACTGTGTGAGCCAGAGACTTACCATGAGGGATTACAAACACAAGTGTGTTTGTGTCGGATCCTAATCACATAATGGATATGGCATTGCACAGGACGGCTAGATCAGCCCAGGCCTTCCGCTTTACACTATAAATAACAGATCTATCACAGACAGAGCTCGCATCCAGAAGCTTACAATCACTGGCCATTTGTCTTCAAACTCTTGCTTGATACCTGGAAAGTGAGTTAAGCGGGACTAAACCTTGCCGTTAAACATCCACAAGGGAAAAAACAGTGAGTCAGTCGCATTCCAGGCATGGCAAATGTGTGTGTCGCGCTGATCTGATTAGGCAGACAGGTGGTAGACATGCAAACTAACACAAAGGAGAGCGGGAGTTGACATATACTGTGATCTATGAAGAACAAACTGAATCCTGGAGGCTGTGCACGTGCACGGATTACATATTTAAACTGTCGTCCGGGATGAAGCATTTCGGTTTACAGAGAGGGCCATTGGACACTTTTTAAAGTTCTACACAACATTATAAGAAAATATCATGCCAAGCAGCATCAGCTCAGAACTACTTCACTTTACTGAGACATTTCTGACATCAACTTGGTGATTTTCAGTGGATATATTAAGTCAGTTTGACCACAGAGTCTTAATTTTTGTACATTTCTCTATTATTTTATTATTTTAGTCAAATGTTTTAAAAGGAGTGCTTGTGCAATCTTTAAAATAAACTTTTGTATTTTGTGTAACAATTTTTTTTCCGATAGTCCACTTTAGACATTCTACTAACTATAAGTAACTTTGCAACTACATGTCAACTAACTGTCATTAGAGTAATAGTAGACTGTCTGCATAATATCTGCTCTTTATTTTGATGCTCCCCAACAGATATTCTACTGACTATAAGGCAACTACAAGTCAACTTATTCGACTAACCCGAACCCTAACACCTAACAGTCTACTAATAGTTAGTTAGTTAGTTGACATGTAGTTGCAAAGTTACTTAAAGTTAGCAGAATGTCTAAAGTGGACTATTGAAATAAAGTGGAACCGTATTTTGTATCTAATGAAGTGCAATTCATACATTTTTAAAGTGCTAAAGTTGTCACTGAAAAGCTTGACAGGAATAAATGCAATGAAACACAGAGGATCTGAACTTTGAGCTGATTCAATAATCTTAATTATCAGAAAACATATCTCACCTTCCCATTAATGGCAGAATAACTATACCAAAAACACAACTGATCAAACCATCATTATTCAAATGGACTGCTCTGTGTATTGGATCTTGACTATAAAATACCAGCAATCGCCTAATTCCAGCTCCTATCAACACAAACATGTTCCCAAAAACATGCACTAAGCATCTTCTGCTGAGAGGTTATAAGAAAACAAACGCAATTGTAATATTTGTTGGGCAGAAACAGCAATAAAGTGTTGCATCACTTTCTCCTTGCAGTGATTTGGTGGTTCCTGCTGCCACCCCACATGTACTGTCATATTTTATGGAGAATTTTATACAATATTATACAAAAACATTCATTTAAAAAAAATTGAATAGATAATCTGTTATATATAAATAACATCAATATAGATATGAAACATATACTATCAATAAACAAAATATTAAATAAGTATACAAATATATGTAATATAACTATGCAGGGATTCTACTTTATGAATTTGTTAATTATCCATGTCTAAAGACAAACGCGGAAAAAAGAAGTAATTTTAATGAATTGATCACTTCCAGGTATGGCATCATCATCATACACCTGTAAACCCTTATGGCCACAGGCTAATGAAAATATGAAGGTGTAGATCGTGGCGATACCCTGCCGACAGTTATTCTTAAAAAAGTTCAAGTTATTGGGTATGTAGTTATAATCATTTATGCATCAATGCATCATGTATCATGTAAAACTCCAGTGTATTAGACAAGTTCATAAGCACGCATCCAGATCCCAATGCTGCAACACACCCGAGCTGAAGGTTGCCGATACGGTTAGTGACTGAACACAGAAATCAATGACAGAAATGCATCCACCTGTCCATCGAGCACATGAACAACATATGACCAACACACAACATCAGCCAACTCAACACATGCTGATCTCTCTTACATGGAGATTATAATGCAATGGCAAAAGAAACAATTTGAATGTCTGAATGAAAGCACAAACCTGTCTGTCCTTTCCCGAGGGTCTTTTCTAAGCGGTATGGTCCCACGTAATTGGCATGAGGGGTAGAGCTATTTTCTTTCCCAGACAATGACATGTTTCCCGTCTAAACACACTTCACGCGGCGTTGCAGTTCTTGGGATACAGCAATCCTCTTATAGCTGGGTGCACCGGAGGACGCGCTTTACTCCAATTTAACGCTGTCTCTTTTGGTTTCTCCTGTCCGTTTCAGACCGAGAGTCTGTGGTTGAGGTGGGAAAAGGGGTCTTTTAATGTGTCCTCTCCTTTCCTTCTCACGGGGGTGAACCGGGCGGCTTAAGAACCGACTGGCATCGCGGGACCTGCACAGCTTGTGTCCGCCTGTGCGGCTTCTCTCTCTCTCTCTCTCTCTCTCTCTCTCTCTCTCTCTCTCTCTCTCTCTCTCTCTCTCTCTCTCTCTCTCTCTGTGGAGTCAGTGGCCGGTGCGCGAGCCAGACAACGCTACTACGGGGAAGGCGAGCTCATTAATATTCATAAGCTAAGCTTTCGCAACTGGATAGTGACCGAACAACGTCAGCAGAATATCATTAATATTAAGAAGGCAGTTTTTTTTTATTGAAGACCAATAAACTAATTAACCAAATTTTTAAAGAATGAAATAAATAAGAATGAAATAAATGAGTAAATCTATACGCTAATAAATAAATAAGTAAATAAATATATGTGCATGCAAATGAAAATAATAAACACAATTTTGTCCTGTGTTCAATTTTTAAATCAATATATTACGTTTTTAATTCATTTCTGTGAATATGCATTACATTTATTTACTTTCATGGTTTACATTTGGCAAGTTTGCTTTAATGAACTGTAGGCTACATGAATTTTACTAAAGAAGTTAAGCCTTCGCCATTGGAGGATGGACACATGACATCATCAAACCCTAATGCATATTAATGAGATACGCCTTTATCGTAGTAGGATTGGTGGTTCCGCGTGTAGAGTCTGGTCCGCAGCGCTTAATTCTGATTGACGGAGAAGCTCGCCAAGCGCGAGAGCGTCTGTGTGCCGCAACCACAGGTCTGACCGCTGAGTGTTCTCTAACAGCAGATAATTATAAAATCATTGCTCTCTCTCTCTCTCTCTCTCTCTCTCTCTCTCTCTATAAAGATAGATAGATAGATAGATAGATAGATAGATAGATAGATAGATAGATAGATAGATAGATAGATAGATAGATAGATAGATAGATAGATAGATAGATAGATAGATAGATAGATAGATAGATAGATAGATAGATAGATAGATAGATAGATAGATAGATAGACACTTTTTTCTGCTGTGATCTACATGTAACATATGAGAAACAGTTTGCGGTGTATCAGTGACCTGCTCATAAAGGCTCCAGTGCTGTGTTCACTGAGCAGAGTGTGTTGGCCAGGACCTTAATTTCACAAGCTACTGATCTCAGACCTGTGTGAGAGTGAGAACAGGTGCCGGAGGGGCAGCCGCCAATGACACGCCTCCCCAAGTGTGACAGACAGGACCCTACTTTTGAGAAGTAGGAGAGGATCTGACTGTTCACCGCAACTCACAGCATTGCATTACATATCCTGTGGATATACAGCACTGTACCACAACACATGCTTCAGTATAACTCAATACACATCAAGGTACTTCATCTGCTGCTGAACTGTGAAATTTGAGACACATTAACAACAGTTTGAAACTAAATATCGTGAACAAAAATCGTTCCAGATTGTCCTCAATAGAGAACTTGATGTTCTCCTTTATATTTTTGTCCTCGGGTCCATATATCTTAATACAAGATTGCAAACCCCAACACTAGCACATACTTTCTGATAGGACCTTAATTAAATTAAATAAGTTCAATGAAACAAGTTCCTGTATCAAATGCCATTTTCACATGACCTACATTTTAAGTTGCGTCACATCCCTGCTATCGGCAAGTCCTCGCCCGTGGCCTCATGAGATAGTAAAATGTCCACTCACAAATTTTTACAGAAGTGGTAAACCGTCACAGTGTTTCTCACAAACTCTTTTCATGAATACTAAGAATTTGGACATACTTCATGAGTACTGCTTTTCACAATATAAAATGCCTTTCGAAAACATTCGTGTATCTTAATGTTTTTCACATTTTGTCATGTTGCAGACTTAGGTTAAACTCAGTTCTTAGCTGAGGCACCTTTACAGTTTTGGGCATTGATGCAACAAGCTTTAAACATCTCCCTTTAGGGATTTTCTGCCATTCTTTTCTTCCTCCCAAGCTCTGTCAGGTTGGATGGGGACCGTCGGTGGACAGCTATTTTAAGGTTTCTCCAGAGATGTTTGATTGGGTTCAAATGTGGTCTCTGGCTGGGCAACTCAAGGACATTCAACGAGTTGTCCATAAGCCACTCTTGTTTCGTCTTAGCTGTGTGTTTATGGTCATTGTCCTCTTGGAAAGTGGACCTTCTGCAAATCCCAAGTTTCTGAACTCTCTGGACCAGGTTTTCAGTAAGAATATCTCTACATATTGCTGCATTGAGCTTTCATTCTACCCTGGTTTCCTCCAGACATGACGCTTGAAACTGAGGTTAATCAGACCAGCGAATCTTGTCCTTTAGGTACTTTTTTTGTAAATTCCAAAAGGGTGTTCATGTGTGAGGAGAGGCTTGAGTCTGGCAACTCTGCCTTAAAGCCTAGATCCTTTTTGTCTTTCTGTAAGTTTCCCCCTTCTCCATGAGAAGGCATCAGCTTCTTGGTCATCTGTCTAACCAAGGCCCTTCTCCATCGATTGCTCTGGTTGGCAAGGAGTCCAGATTGCCAGCTTTGTTCCAAACTTCTGGAGCATGCTTCTGTGAACCTTCAATGCAGCTTATTTTTATTTTTTGTAATCTGCCCCTGATCTGTATCAGTCTCAACACAGTCCAGTTTCTTTGACCTCATGGCTTGGTTTTTGCTCTGATTTATAGCTGTTAGACCATTTACTGTGTGCACGGACAGTCACGTATGCAGATGATGCAACATTATATTTACCGGCAACATCAATTCATCAATTGTCTACTGCTTTGGATGAGGAATTACAATTATTTGTAAAGTGGGTATGGAATAATAAGTCGCCTCTAAATTTGACAAAAACCAAAAGCATTGTGTTTGGATCAAATTCTACATCTAAATTCAAATCACAGTTAAATCTGTCTGTAAAGAGTGTGCATATTGAACAGATAGAGGAAACAAGACTTCTTGGAGTTATATTAGACAGCAGGCTGAAGTGGTCAAAACAGATAGATAATATGGTAACAGTTATGGGAAGATGTGTAACGCATTGATCCAAGGAAGATGAAGAAGAAGAAGATGAGGTATTAACATGGGGTTTATTTAAACAACACAGAACAAGCTACTTACCGTGCGAGACAGAGTGCTATGCACAAACAATACCGGACAACTAAACAGAACACAGGCAGGAACTTAAATGCACTGTGACGATTAACTAAATGATGAACCGCTGTGATGAATGTAGTCAGTGTCCATAGTAACTGACTAGTGGCGGGAAACTTGAACAAACAGAACACATGACATGAATGAAAACAAAACAGACTGAATATGACTGTGACAGTCATTACGGGTAAGTTTACACGACAACGATATGCTTAAAACTGAGAAGTTTTTCCTTTGAGTTTTCCGCGTACAGACGTCACCATTGTCAAAACGATCCCCATTCACACGGATCCGCGAAAACGACTAAAAACACTGTATTGCTGCCAGACCATTAGATGGCGATGAAACACTGTGTAGACCGACCACGTAATACGCATGTGCATGACGTCATCATCATCATCAGATTCGTGTTTTTGTTGTTTACACGGAGACCTTTTTTAAAAACATGCACTTTGAAACCTGTTTTCAAAAGTTTATGTTTTCAGCCACCCAAAAGGTTGTTTTTGTGTAAACGAACGGCCAAAACGCATTAAAAGTTTTACGTTTTACGAAAATGGTGTCGTGTAAACAGCCCCTCAGAGTTGTGCACATTTTTTACCACAATATTGCATTTCTCAAATTGTGCAAACAATGGTTCTTACTTATGTAGATTATTGTCCAGTGGTGTGGTAGGCGATGGCTAATGGGGATCCAAATAAACAAATAAATAAATACTGAGAGGTGTGTGCCCTTCCAGATTACGTCCATTCAATTGAATTTGCCACAGCTTAACTCCACTCGAAGTGTAGAAGTGTCTCTCCGAAGTCTAGAAACATCTAAAAGTGTAAACATCTAAAGTGTCTCTTATGCAATGTAATTATTTCAATATAGTTTAATGTTTTTATTTTTAATACATTTGCAAAGTTGTGACAAATCAGTTTTTTGTCTTGTCATTTGTCAAATTTTATTTTAGCTTAATATTAATTATCGAAAATGTTTTTTTTCCTGCTCACCCCAGTGACGGTTATGTTTAGGGGTGGACCTTCATTCTTGCTTTGTCATAAAATTCTTACTTTTTTGTAGGATTCACACCATACACATTCATACAAAAGCACCTCCTTGTTAAATATATACGATTTCTCATGAGATCGAGTTAGAACTCTATTTTGTATAAAAGAATATTTTGAAGAATGTTTCAAAGTTTTTGTCTATATTATTATTTTTATAAACTCAATGGCTTACAAAACTTACAATCTCCAAAAGAAAAGAAAAGGAGTTGATGTAGGAACACATCCTTGGTAGAATTACAGTCACCAACACCTATAACTCTCATTTCCCCATCCACAATAACAGTTCTCAGTGAGAATCTCCCTTTGAAGCATTGAGGAACATCTGTACATGTTGTGTCTAATCAAGTTTGGCAGTAAGTCCCTCGCTCCCCTGCATCACAACGACTGTGAAATTAATCAGGAGTCGCAGCAAGCAGTCGTGCTATTTACTGTTTACATGCTGACGGGCGCAAACCAAATAAACTTGGTAAATAGTGTCCTCTGTATCTTTGATTTACAATTGCCCGGTTGTCCGTGCGTGAGCAACCGGGCGCGACAGGAATATTATACAGAGTTATGCTAATGAGATGCAGATGCACATATCAGATAGAGGGGTGAAACTGGAGAAATGATTTGTAGATCTGAAGGGCGGGAAATGACTTAGCATGATGCTATGTGAATGTCCGTTAAAGGTCTTACAAGTGCGCGCTAATCTTTCTCGAATTTCCTACGTTTTTTATATTGAGATGAGATGCCTGTTGTTAGTCATACAAACTAACATTTGCTACCACTCCTAGCTATTATATGATACGTGCTGTTTTGGAACATGCATCCACAAATTGCAGATGTATTGATATTGTATTCTACAGTGATATAAAATATTGGAAAAACTACTTTGAAACTTACAGATTAATATCTTTTTAAATATAAAACTTTCTGATGATATACAAAACCAATGACTGTTTTCAAATAAATTAATTTTTGAATAAATTAGCATATTTTATATAGCCTACTGCGTTAGTGATTAGTTTGCATAGTGAACAGTTGCATAAACATAGCCATTATGTTAAGACTGTGTCTTAAGAACAATGACCAACTGTTATTTGAGTTACTGTTGTCTTTCTAAGCTGGACCAGTCTGGTCATTCTCTTCTGACCTCTGGGATCAACAAGGCATGTTCTCCCACAGAACTGCTGCTACCTGGATATTTTCTCTTATTTGGGCCATTCTCTGTAAACCCTAGAGATGTGTGAAAATCCCAGTAGATCTTCAGTTTCTGAAATACCCAGACCAGACGTCTTACCAGCAAACATGCCACATTGAAAGTCACTTAAATCACCTTTCTTCCCAATTCTGATGCTCAGTTTGAACTTCAGCAGATCGTCTTGACCATGTCTACAAGCCTAAATGCTTTGAGTTTCTGCATGTGATTGGCCGATTAGATACTTGCATTAACAAGCAGTTGACCATGTGTACCTAATAAAGTGTCCGGAGAGTGCTGCGTATGAATATGCCTACTTCTATACTATATAGTAGTAGGCTAGACGAAAAACAGAATGTGAGCCGAGTAGTATGTCCGAATTCATAGTATTCATAAATCAGTAGGCAAAAAGTACCCGTCCCGTATGACTTACTACTTCCAGCAAAAATGTTCTGAAGTGCTCATTCGATGGACACATTAATATCCCATGAAGCCACAGGAGAGGATTTCCAAATGAAAGTGAAGCAACGCAACTGATGGTGTATGTCACATGACAATAACAACATGGTGGATGTAGTACGTCCAAATTTCATTCATACTACACACATT
Organism: Leuciscus leuciscus; assembly: GCF_965113295.1. NCBI lineage: Eukaryota > Metazoa > Chordata > Actinopteri > Cypriniformes > Leuciscidae > Leuciscus > Leuciscus leuciscus. Next base: position 10,828,575 of record NC_138724.1, on the reverse strand, counting down.
CATACTATGATAGAACGTACTTTTCTAACGGTCACAAAGTAAGACTCAAACTAAATGTAGTACCTACTATATAGTATGCGATTTCGCATGTATCTTTCTTGCTTCTTGCTACTTTTTCAGCAAAGCCCTTATGAAATCAGCATACTGTACATTGTATCTGGCTGCCTGGTTGCCAGTATGACGATCCAATTCAATAGAATTGATAGGACTTTCCAACTCCACAAATAAGAGAAACTTTCCAACTTTACATGAGATAAAGAACCGGTAAATTTCTTTCGGTAAATTCACTAGGACGAATCAGACTTTCCATCTCTTCATCTAGGGCCATTTAAGATAAACCAATTAACTGGAATGAATCAGACTTTTCAACGTGACAGGTAAGCATGCTTGATGTTTGCCTCAACTTGTAATGCTACTGTACGTACTTAATACAATTTGACATAAAACTGCTTTTCATCTTCTTACTCTGATCTTAGATCAGTTGTACAAGCGTACTGTGGCTTGGATTCAGGTAGAAGAAGCTGGTACAGGTTCAGTGTGAACAGAAGGAGAGTGTGATTAATTGAAGGATCAGCGGCAAACAGGGAAACCCATTATTGCCCATCTGTAAGCATTTAAGAGCTGGAGTCAACAGAGATGCTGGGAGCCTCTTTTGCTTTATTTCTCATGCTCACTGTCCAGCTCTTACATCGAGAACAAGCGAGACTTCAGGCCTTAAAATCCATGATTAATGAATCTTTTGATTGTTTGTTTGCCAATAGACTTAAGTTTGTAGTTCAAGTCTTGTATTCTATGTGATATAAATGCATTTTTACACTTTTAGAATTTATTTGAAGTGCCACTTTACCTGTTGTTATACCAGTAATGTTTGTGTGTTAGCTGTAGCAGTGAACAACATTTGAGAACAGCATGAAAACATGGGCAGAAGAAAAGCGAATTGTAGGTCGGTCTTCTGTGGTGCAGAAATCAGAAGTTATTGTCACTGATGCCTGTGGAGGACTTAAATATGATTCATTTAAGTAAGAAAAGAAAAATGAGAATGATGAAATATACACCTGTCATACCAGGGAACATTACAGACAATATTCACACTTCATATTTCTGATGTTTGTTTCCCAGAGATCCTTTTGTTGTGCTGAAATAATATTGTAAACACGGCATGAAACGATCTATAATTTTCAAACTGGGGTTCGTGGACCTCCAGGAGGCCGCAGGTACATGCTAGGGGTCCATGAAAAATGTAGAGAGAGAAAAATATAAATAATACCAAAAAGAAAAACTAACTAGGCCTAAAACTGTTTTTTTTTTAGCTTATTTACTGGTTGTATGGTGATTTTCTGTAAAGCTTCTTTGGAACAATATTCATTATGAAAACTGCTTTACAGATAAATTTGGTTTTAAAATGTTTTTCTTATATAACCCAAATCTAATGGGTGGAAAATAACAAAATTCTGTAATGCTCAACTCAATACAAAGCAAATATTTTCCAGATCCTACTTTAATCATTTGTTTTGGCATTAATTTTGGCTTGTGAATGGACGTCAGTCATTTAATTTAGGAAATAACGTCTCTTTATATCGCACTTAATAATTTTAACACTCTGTATAAATAATTCTTTATGATATTTAGTTGACTTTATATTTTAGGAAGTGGGTCACTCGCATAGGATCATCATATCTGGAGTTTTCTTAGTATATTCCCCATATTGTAAAGAGTGTTGGCTCATGTTTCAGCAGTGTTGAAGGAACTCAGCCACAGCCAGAGCTTCAGAGCTTGTTCCTTCTCATGTCATGTTATTAGATTAGTGAACAGAAACTGATTTATGTGGCATGTCAATTTAGCCCCAGGTTTGTTTATTATACATTGCTGGGTCAGGTTTAAGTGAATTTCTGTGTGTGACAGTGTGTTTGTAGAGACAAAGGCTGAACGGACAGCCTAATGAGCACAAATATGACACCTGATACGTTTCAGCCGTGCACACATGGGAGAATGATTGATCATACAGACCACAAAACATTCTCTGGCTGTTGTAGCAGCTTTATAGTGGCTTGCAGCAATACATACCATCTCACACACACATATACCAGCTTGAATATATACATCCTTTGGGACACACATGCATTGCATGGACAAATAAGTAAATGCAACAGCATACCGCCACCTTCTGGGCGTTTAAAGATCACTGCATTTTACTTGTCATTGAATTTCACACATCAAGCTTGTGAATGAAAACGTCTTATAAATTACCCAGGCTACCTTTACATTTTGATTAGGCATGCATTTCCCCCTTAAAAGAAGTGGTACCTTGGTAGAAGACCATAATATCATGGCATAATGGTACTGAATAAATAGCACATTCATGTATCATGTTATTTACAAGGTATTTCAAGGTGCTTCCAATAATATAATGGTATTTTTATGGTACATGTTCAAAAAAAGTACAATATTAGCATTGTATCATATAAAAAAGAACGTAATGTCATAGTGATTTTTTGGTAATCCAAAACAAAGCATTGTGGATCGTTTTGGACCTCATTCATGCTGATTACTTGAAGTATAGGCTAACGATAAACTAGATTACACTTTCTGAAAGAGAAAATTTGAGTCTGCTTGTCTAAGCTAACAATGCTAAGGTGCTAATGTGCAGTTGCTAAATGGTCCTGAGCGTTTTTGGTGTGTTGCTATGCGGTTACTATGCTGTTCAGGGTGGTTGATGTGTACTGTAGATACTGGCTAAATTTATGTGAAATATGATCACTTAGAAAATACTAACACGTTTTCTTAACAAGCTGCACAATTTAAGGTATTCATTGTCTGTAGCATAGTGTGATTAAGTTATTGAAATCGCTCTACGAGCTACTTACGTAGGTACTTCTTTTAAAATATGTTCAGTATGAATGTAATCTTAACATTCCACATTCTTCATGTTGTCATTGTCACATGACCTATCAGTGTCAGTTGCATTGCTTCACTGTCATTCACAGATCATGGCCTCATGGGATAGTACAGGATCCATCAGATGCCCACTTCAGAATCTTATTGGAAGTAATGAGTTATCCGGGTAGTTTTTGGCTATACTGTTCAATAAATACTGTAAATTCAGACATTCTGCTCTTTCACATACTGTTTTTCGCCTATATAGTAGGGAAGTATGCATATTTGGATGCAGCCATTGTCTTGAGATGCTAATGTTAGGACTAACATTGTTTGCAGTCAAACGGAGAAGTTGGGGGTGTTTCAGATAATTAGGTTTGGTGTCTAAATAATTACAGGTTGTGTGCTACACTGATGAAACAACTAGAAAACACTACAATAAAATCAACTGGAGACGTTAATTAGTCACTAATCACATCTCAAATCACTATGTTGCCTTTGTTTCTCAACACATTAGACCCGCCTTCCTTAGCTGAAATCTGATTGGTTCTCACTGTTGATTGACAGTTCAGCCTTTCATTGAATACATTTTCTAGTGACTTGAAAAGGAAAGGAATGTTTGATGTTTCAGTATAGTGTGTATACTGTCCATGGTGAAGTTCCCTTATTTGGTCTTTCGTGTGGGTCGTCCAAAAATAAGCATTTGATATAATTGCTCTTGCTCAGTCCTGTTTTAAATCTGAGCAGTGTGTAAACATGTTCTGGCACTGATATAGCCCAGTGTCAGCCTGCTGGGAGACATTTAAGTGTCTTACATTTTATCAAGTTGTAATCTGTGACCAAATTGAAGGGCACTGATCAGGGAGTCGTCCATTTTAAGAGCTGTATCAATTGCAAAATCATACCAGTGCACTTAACCGTTCGCTCCCTATAAAAAGTCCCACAATGCACCATGAAAAGCAGGGAGCATCGATGCTCAAATATGTTCCCTTAACAGAAGTTCTGAAGCGCGAAATACAAGCAATGTGAGCCAACTCACTACACATAATGACAAGCGATAGATGTTTGTTTGTTTTTTAATCAGACTATAAACCGTTATTTCAGCATAAACATACATCGCTAGACCATAATCTTGCTAACATTTATAAATTATGTACGGCTGAAATGTTGCACGTAAATGTAACAAGCAAAATATTTATCATAACGTACTTTAAATAACATTACAAAATAACGTTCAGAATGAAATCAGTTCAGCTGTTGTTCACAGTATGTTGTACAATGAGGATGCTGTCCTGTGCTTACCAGTGCCTGAATTCACGTACACATAATACACTGATTCACAACCTAGGAAGCTGATTGAGAAGCACCCAAGGATTCCCTCAGGACTTTCCCATGGGTTTTAAGAATGTCTGTTTAATGTGTTTAATAAGGTCTGTGATTAACTTGAAGAGACAAACATGAATTATGAAGCCACTGCATTTTTTTAAAAATGTATGCGTTTCCATACTTGACAAATCAGATAACCATTATAGTCTAGTTCTTATAGCCTACTGTAGCAATGTTAGCATCTTGCATCTAATAAAATAAATTTGAAATACAGTATGACTGTGTAATTACGTAGTATGTACATAGACCTTATTTTACGTATAAATCAATACAATTGAGGGATTCCTGCGTGGAGGAAAGGAGACGATGAAGGATGGGAAAATAGATGGATGAGAAGTGTGCCAGCCGCTGTAAGTACGGGGCGTCAGGGCCACAGAGCAGCAGTGTGATTATGGCAGATGTGTTTCTGCAGATGTCTCTATTCCTGCTGCTTCTGACTCGCTCCACACGCACAGAAAGATTGATTGAAAGCAGTGGTTTAGACAGACTCTCGCTGGGTCGCATGGGTAATAGCTGCCTGTGACCCATCATAACCTTACTGCTCCTCACACACCACAGACACACATACTATAACACTGTACACAACAGAACCAGGCACATGGTACAGTACTGTGGTGATACCAGTACATGGATGGAATCAGATGGTAATGCCATGGTAATTCATAATTTTATTAAAATCATATACTGAACAATAATAAAAACTACTTTAAAACATTTTTTTAATTATAAATAAAAATATATACATAAATTATAACATTGTTAAAACTTATGTGTGCAGATATTTACACTGTCAGAAATAGGGGTACAGTAGGAGTCCATTTCTGTCCCCCAAGGTACAGTTTACACTAACGTACCACATAGGGCTTATTATTGGACCTCAAGGTACATATATGTATCTTTTTGAGGGTCAAAAAGCATTAAAATGTACATATATGTACCGTTTCTTTTAAAGCAGGGGTGCCCAATCCTGCTCCTGCCGATCGACTGTCCTCCACAGTTCATCTCCAACCCTAATCAAACACACCTGCCTTTAATTTTCAAGTGATCCTGAAGACCTTAATTGGTTGCTTCAGGTGTGTTTGATTAGGGTTGGAGATGAACTGTGCAGGACAGTCAATCGGCAGGAGTAGGATTGGGCACCCCTGTTTTAAAGGTTAAAGGGATAGTTCAATTTGAAATTAATTTTTGGTATGTTTTAGCTTACCTCAAGGGCATCCAAGATGTAGGTGTCTTTTTTTCCACAGTAGTTTCAATTTTGATATTTTTAGGTCAAACCGTTCTTGTCTGTCAGTCATATAATGCAGGTCTATGGTCACGGTCTCAAAGAGCATGCACAGAGTCCAAATTAAAACAATTCCCCGTCGTCCAAATTAAACAATTCCCCATCGTAAGTACACATTGATGGCCTAAGACACGAAACGAGCGGTTTGTGTGAGAAAACGAACAGTATTTATATCGTTTTTACCTCTTATACGCAGCCATGTCGAAGTGATCTGATCTGACGTGTACGCAGATTGGTGCATAGAAATATACACACTAGATGTCGCCTTGTCTACGGCAGTTCATTGGAACGAATGTCTTTAAGGCCACATCTAGTGTATATATCTATGCACCAGTCTGCGTACACGTCAGATCAGATCACTTCGACATGGCTGTGTATAAGTGGTAAAAACGATATAAATACTGTTCGTTTTCTCACACAAACCGCTCGTTTCGTGTCTTAGGCCATCAATGTGTACTTACGATGGGGAATTGTTTAATTTGGACGACGGGGAATTGTTTTAATTTGGACTCTGTGCTTGTGTTTTGAGACAGTGACCATCGACCTGCATTATATGACTGACAGACAAGAACGGTTTGACCTAAAAATATCAAAATTGAAACTACTGCGGAAAAAAACACACCTACATCTTGGATGCCCTTGAGGTAAGCTAAAACATACCAAAAATTAATTTCAAAGTGAACTATCCCTTTAAGGTACAATATTGTACCCTTGAGGGTACAGCCCCAGTGACAAGCCATTGTACCCCTAAAGGTACAATTATGTACTTTATTTTCTGAGAGTGTACCATGGTTGTTACAAACTGCTCCGAGACTTGGGTTGAAGATCCAAATGCAGCGAAATGCAGAGAATTAAAATATAAAATCTTGTGCCACAGTAATACCATGGTTTTCCATTTACCATAACAATGTTTCTTTGCATATGCACCATGGTAACATCATTTTTGGAAATATATCACAAAAATACCATGAAGACATCCAGTCTTCCATGTCTTTTAGACATTTACCATGGTAATACCTGTCACAATCCCACCTGTCACTTCAGCACTACGTTTCCCATCATCCTCTCTGGCTCTCACCTGCCAGCTATAACCTTCATCAGCAGCACCATAAAAGTACACACCTCGTCTTCCCTCATTGTCCAGTCTCGTTCTTATGTAGTGGACTTTCTTGATCTCCTGCGTATTTCTCCAGTGTGTCTTCCCTTTCCTCGTGTCTCCAGCGTTCCTGTCTGTTTACCTACAAGATCAAGCTTACCTTCATACTTACCAGTCACGACGAGGTGTGTGCTTCCATCTGCCATCCTGCATCTGTCATCCACGATCTCCTGCACTTGGCAAAAGGAAAGTTCTGTTATCAAGTTATTTCCACTCAACTACGTATATTTGAACTGTATACTCACCCATTTCTGCCCTGTTGCTCTGTGCTGTCAATAAATACTTCCAACGTCATCTGAGTCTACACTAACATGTTGTTTTTTGGATATTCACTGTGGTAATATTTGTGGTTTTTGCATATGCACCATAGTAATACTGTGTTTTGGATATACACTGAACAAAATTATAAATGCAACACTTTTGTTTTTGCCCCCATTTTTCATGAGCTGAACTCAAAGATCTAAGACTTTTTCTATGTACACAAAAGGCCTATTTCCTCTCAAATATTGTTCACAAATCTGTCTAAATCTGTGTTTGTGAGCACTTCTCCTTTGCAGAGATAATCCATCCATCTCACAGGTGTGGCATATCAAGATGCTGATTAGACGGCATAATTATTGCACAGGTGTGCCTTAGGCTGGCCACAGCACTCTAAAATGATCACAATAATACCACATTTTTGGGATGTATAACACCGTAATACCATTTATTTATTTATATATATAATGTATATCATTTTTATTTTTCTTATGTACCATGGTAATACAATAGCAGGCCTATACTAATGACAGGCCTATACTATATTGTCATTGTGTTCTGGAAAAGCACTTTGGAATACCGTCTAAATACCATGGTACATTAATTTCAGTATAGTATCAATGTCTGATGTACCACTGAACTGCTACAGTATTTCATATGAGATTCATTACATTTAGCAACTATACACACACTTTCACTACTAAAATATACACACACACCCCGACAGCAGAGAGAATGTTATTTTGGCAGGGGTTCACTAACATTTTCCCACCGGGAATAATAAAATCTGATTAGAGTCAAAACAGTCAGTCCAGACTCCCCGCCTCACCAGCTGTCCCGCCGAACATTGGGCGTCTGTTATCCGTGAGTTTGAATGAAAAAGATGGTGGGATGGAGGAAAGGTCACAGAGGAGGAGGGGACAATCAGAGGGATAAGGTTGGTGAGGGAAAGTAGGAGGAAAGGCCAGACTGAGATACAGCGACACTTGACCTTTACCTCCCACATGTATCAGTGGCAGAGATGGGGCGCTGGTGTGGTCATACTCATCTCCCCCTGAGAGAGAAGCACTTTCACTCTAACCGCCTCAATTAACCTTGATTCCTCTCTTAATGATGAGATCGCAAGGTCTCGCTTTCTACCCAACATTAAATTGTCTCCCTAGGAGGGATGAACCTCAACCTGTCACTGTATGTGAGTGATTAATAAACCCCTTTTTTAGATCATACACACTTTATTTGACCTTTTATTTATATATATATATATATATATATATATATATATATATATATATATATATATATATTTATATATATAAATATAAATATATATATATATGTAAGTGATATATATATATACACTAACGGTCAGAAGTTTTAGATCGGTAAGATTTTTTATGTTTTTTAAAGTATCTTCTGCTCACCAAGGCTGCATTTATTTGATTAAAAATACAAACAAAAACAGTAATATTGTGAAATATTATTACAATTTAAAACAGCTGTTTTCTATGTGAATATATAGTAAAGTGTAATTTATTCCTGTGATCAAAGCTGAATTTTCAGCATCATTACTCCATTCTTCAGTGTCACATGATCCTTCAGAAATCATTCTAATATAATGATTTGATGCTCAAGAAACATTTATGATTATTATCAATGTTGAAAACAGTTTTTTACATTTTTATTTCATGATGCTATGATAAATAGAAAGTTCAAAAGAACAGCATTTATCTGAAATCTAAAGCTTTTGTAACATTAAACACTACCCTTCAAAGGTTTGGGGTCAGTAAGAATTTTTATTTTATTTTTGGGGGAAAGAAATAAAATAAATCAATACTTTTATTCATCAAGGATGAGTTCAACTGATCAAAAGTTATAAAGACAGAAAATAAAAATAAAATAAAATATTCTATATTAAATAAATGCTGATCTTTTGAACTTTCTATTCATCAAAGAATTTTGAAACAAAATTGTACACAACTGTTTTCAACATTGAAAATAATAATGAATGTTTTTTGAGCATAAAATCAGCATCAGTTGGGGATATTTTGGGGATATTTAATTTAATTTTATCAATCAATAAATTCCTCTTGAAACAAACTTTGTTGTATTATTTTAATTTAATACTGTGAAGCTGCTTTGATACAATCTGTATTGTGAAAAGCGCTATACAAATAAACTTGACTTGACTTGACTTGACATATTAGAATGATTTCTGAAGGATCATGTGACACTGAAGACTGGAGTAATGATGTTGAAAATTCAGCTTTTATCTGAGGAATAAATTACATTTTAAAATATATTAAAATAGAAAACAGTCATTTTAAATTGTCATATTTCACAATATTACTTTTATTTTTTATCAAATAAAATATATTTTCTTGGTGAGCAGAAGATACTTCTTTTAAAAACATTAAAAATCTTACTGATCTAAAACTTTTGACCAGTAGAGTAGTGCCCTGTGAGGGCAGGTGGGCAGAGATCCACCAAAATATTCATCCAAAACATAGACCTCTATATAAACTGAATCAATAATAAATTGTAAATGTGTTCAGCATTAAGTAACAAATATTTTCAGATTTTCTAGACTATTTTTAAGTCGTAATGTGGGAAGGATATATACAAATTTAGCATGTGGCTTCGGCAGGCATGTATAATGATACTAAGTGGGACAGACAGTCTCGGAGCCCTCCCGAGCTCTACTGTGCCCCACAATTTTCCAATGCAAATCTGTGGTGAAAAAATTTAACTGCTCTAATATAGAGCCATTGGGGCAGATTTAAGACTGCCCCTCTTATTTTAATGTTACCCCGCGTAAACCTCGCTCCAGACCAAGATGATATCAATCCACTTCAGCTATGTGTATATTAGTCTGCATCAGGTCAGTAACTAGTTGGCACGTCTGTTTTTGAATCAAATTAATGAAAGTTTAATCGAGCAAATGTGAATAGCAAGATGCAAGAATCAATCATTTTATTTTGACCTCTTTTAACTTTTAAAACCAAAGCATTAAAAATAACAAAGTTGCCTCGATTTACAGGCAGATTACCGCAGCACAGAGATCACCCTATTTAACATGCTGGTTATAGGCAATTAGGTTTTGAAATAAAGTCAGATGTCCAGTCAGTTTAATGTTACAGTGTACAGTTCTCCTATCAGCCTACTTGTCATTGCTGTTCAGGAAAAGCAAAGCATTGACACTTGCTGTACCAAGAGAGGTACTTCGGTCCTCCAGAGCACGTCAAGACACACTGAAAACACACTCGCAACTAACGCTGGAGGCTGGAACACACAGAATCTTCCCTGCAAGAGTTGCCATCTTTGGGAAGACGTGATATGTGTTTTTCCAAACACCTAAAATGTCTCTGTCACTATCATGCATGACCATTTTTTTATTCAAGTAGGCATTCAACTCATCCACTGCCATGTCTGTGTCATCCACATCCTCCCACTGGCTGAACTTCACAGACGGACCAGCCACTGCGGCGCATTGGCTGTGATGGTAATATCTGGAATGGGAGGGTCCGTGTCGGACTGAGAAGGCTTTCCAACTCGCTCCGATATACTTTGGTATATTTTGGTATATTTGGTAACACTTTGGTATATTTCATCTCTCTCCTCGTTTGTGAACACGCGTAGCTGCTTAAACTTAGGCCACAAGAGCACAGCAAGCTTCGCATGGTGGTCGAGTGCAATTTGTTCACTCAGAAGGGCTTTGGTTCTGCATTTCAGCATTTCAGTGCTTTAGAGTCGGCCAGCGTAACCACACAGTGCTCAAGCAGTGTAGATTTCCATAAAGACAGCAGATGGCGCTCAGTTCATCACTTGCCATTTTGAATGGGGTCAAAAATTTAACTAGCATTTGAAGAATATCTTTTGAGATGTGACTAATTGTGTGTTTTTCTCCTCTTGTCATAAGAAGTCTTTGCACATCATCGAATGTTCCAGCGAGTCTCACATTCCTGTTTGAGAGTGCGTATCAGGTGGAGCTGCAAACCAGAAAGCTTAATATATGTCATCAGTGACTTGCACTGATTAATACATGTTCTCACAGTCTGTAATGGATCTTCCTCCTCCTCCTCATCAATTCCCTTCTTGAAAGTGTGTTTCAGCACAGTGTTGAGAATGTGTGCATTACAGCTTCTGTGTTTCCAGAGCAGACTGTATATTAGCGCCTTTATCACTAACAAACACAAGTTTGTCTATTTCAACCTATGACAGCCCGAAGTCATGCAACTGTTTCAACGGTTCAGTTTTTCTGTTTGCGGCCGTTGAGTAAAATAAAAGCTCTGGTGCAAATTACCCGGCTCTGAAACATCCAATCTTCATTTATGAAGTGGAGTGTGATGCATGTGTAGCTGACCTTTCGAAAATTAAATCATCAGTCCACATGTCAGTGGATGCTCAACAAAGCAAATGCCTCAGCAATAATATGCTTGACTTTAAGTAAAAGCTCTTGTTTCAAGGCAACGAACCTCTCCAAAGTGGCATCTGAAACAGTGACTCCCGAGGAAAGAAGTTCTTTGACATCACAATGGCCGTGCGTAGCTATATCTCGACCAAGCTCTGTGCTAACTGACAAAAATGCGCTTGTTTCAAACATTTGGTATGGTCTGAGATCTTTGGCACAGACTCGAATGCGATTTTCAAGAATTGTCTTTTTATACTGGACAGGCACTCCACGGCTCCTTCGCACAAACAAACGTATGGAGCTTTGCATCGATTTCTTGTGCCGACATGATCTCTGGTGCTTCAGCAAATGGGACGTTCCAGTTTTAGCTGAATCAAATCTTAATATGGTATTGCAGTGCATTTAACTGCACCAGTCTTTTTTCCTTCCTTATCAACAATGATCACAAAAGTTGCCCACATCGATGACGACCCTAGATGTTTAAATTCTACATATTCGTTTTCCCTCACCTTTTTCGTGATGTCTGTTATCGCCTCCATGCTTTTCTGACATTTAATATTGATGACAGGCCTGGTTTAACAAAAATGTAAATACTTGCTTTTAGTCAACCATCCAGCCACATGATGGCGCGCACTAGTTCTTGTTAAAGGGAGGGGGTTGGTAATGTGGAGCAACTGAGTCTAAATGCGAAAGCAATAGTATAGTCCATTGCTCTTACACTGTAAAAAACAGGTGCTGCCTTAGATTAAATACAATCAACTTGGATGTTTAAGTCATTTCAACTTAAATTACATTAAACTGACTTAAATTTGTTGAATCTTGTATAAATTAAAGAAAGTTGAACATTAGGTAACTTATTTTGATGAGATAAAGCAATGTAAAAACGTGTTGTCATAACTTATTGATCATAGAATTTTTTACAGTGTTGAAGCGCGGATTCCTAGAGAACTTACTATGGTACTAGGAACTATGGCAACAATGCTGACTGTTTCTTGTCCATGACACGACAAGTATTAAGGAGTAAAAGTCACATAATCTGACACAGTGACTATCGTAACAGACAAAAATATCATGTAGTCTGAACCTGGCATGACACACTGATCCGACAAAACCAGGTCTTTTGCCAATGTTCGCCGTCTGTTGCTGCTCTATAAATTGGCCTTTAGAACTTTCCCAAAACATACATTTTTAAAGTTAGCTTTTGGTTAGGGAAGGTTTTGAAAACAATACTCTAAAAGTGACAATTACAGAAAAAAAATGTGTATACGTTATTTTGTAAAAAAAAATAAAAATAAAAAAAACTCATTGCAAAAAAAATATGTTTCTGAGAAAGTTATTATTTGGTTCTCAAAAAGATAAATGTTCAGGAAATGTTCTGTGTTTGTTGGGGTGATAGTACCTCGGCCAATAGAGCCATAATTAATTAATAATGAATCTCTGTTGAGTCCCGCTACCCTTTTCTATTGGTAATTACTGTCATTTTCACACAGAAATATGAGTAGGCTTCAGGGGACGTTTACACGACAATTATATGCTTAAAAAGGATACGTTTTTCCTTTGAGTTTTCACGTACTTTGTCAAAACGATCCCCATTCACACGGATCACACGGCACATAGTCTTAGAGCTCAAACATGAATTGGGGCTCAGGTCAGGAAGCAGACAGACTGGCTAAACCGACCCTCTGCCAGCTGTCTCACGTCACCAAGGTCAGAGAAATCCCATCACATAGAGACTCTTTCACCTAGATATCATCATATAGAGACTGTGTCTGTTCCCCGAATTAGGACATACAAAAAACTCCCCCATCTAAGGGTAAAAATGTAATTGATGTTCAAAAAATAGACATAATACAGATGAACAAATCTGTTGCTGAATATTCGATCCCTTACTTCAAAAGCACTTATTATTAATGATAAGATTACAGATTATAACCTAGACATGTTGTGTCTGACAGAAACATGGCTAAAACCAGACAATTGCATTACTAAACATGAACCTCGTCTGAAAGGCAAAGGGGGAGGTGTTGCTGTAATTTATAGTAATATCTTCAGAATTACTGAGAAGTCTAGTTTCAAATATATTTCTTTTGAAGTGTTGGTGCTTAATGCAACACTATCTAGTGTAAATGATAAATTGCGCTTGACATTTATGCTGGCTACTGTATACAGGCCACCCGGGCACCATACAGACTTTATCAAAGAATTTGCTGATTTTCTATCAGAGTTAGTGACTGCAGATAAAGTCCTAATTGTAGGGTAGATTTGAGATCAGCAAATGTAATTGACTAATTGATCAAGTTGCGTTTTTTTAATAAGAGGCTTACGTAAGGCAGATCAATAATATTATTGAATATTAAATGTCCCCAACTAAGCAAGCCAAAAAGCCAAGGCAACAGTGGCAAGGAACCAAAACTCCATCAGTGACAGAATGAAGAAAAAAAACCTTGGGAGAACCCATGCTCAGTCGGGGCCAGTTCTCCTCTGGCCAACGAGCGAACAGTGAATGATTATGATCCAGGCAGCATTACAGGTCAGAAGTCAGATTGGATCAGAACATTCAGAATATTTATCCAGATTCCAGTTCCATCTGATTGGAAGTCGGAGTCATCACGCCGGTATGGAGACGAGTTTATTGAGGATCAGTGCCGATGGCTGTAGTGTCGATGAGGCCTTCACAGGGCTGATGAGGCTGGCACTTCAGGGATGCGGCATGGATGGGTCTAGGCGCAGGTCCACCATCTGATCTGGATACGGCTGGAATCCGGCTGACTTCAGTAAACCTCAGAATAAACAGAAAGACTAACATTAGCGTAGATGCCATTCTTCTTATGATGTAACGAGTAGTACATGGAAGCAGACACACTCTGTCAGTTTAAATCTAGACTAAAAACACATCTTTAACCTGGCATTCACATAGAAAATGTTACATTCCTATTATTCAAATCAGTTAAATGATGTACCCGATGTACACGTTACATCATAAGAAGAATGGCATCTACGCTAATGTTAGTCTTTATATAAATGAACTAAATATCTTTTTTTAAACAAAAATGAAACATCACTGAACTTACTTAAGCTGGACTGTGACGCTATTTTCTTCTGGAAACAAACTTTTTTGCATTATTTTCCTGTTATCTCTGTAAAGCTGCTTTGAAACAATCTGTATTGTAAAAAGCGTTATATATAAATAAATGTGACTTGACTTGATGGATCCGCGAAAACGACTACATTTTCTGCTGTATTCTGCTGCCAGGCCATTAGATGAAAATGAAACATTATAGATTAAACACATAATACGCATGTGCATGACGACATCGAGAGTCATGTTTTTGTTGTTTACACTATGAAACCCGTTTTTAAAAATGTGTTTTCAGGCACCCAAAACGCTGTTGTCGAGTAAAATGAACTGCCACATGCATAAAAAAGTTTTACGTTTTTAGTTGAAAACAGTGTCGTGTAAACAGCCCCTCAGTTTATTCTCTCACAGGGCACACAAATTAAGACAAAGGGCAACAATTAAGGTTGATGATCAAACCTCATTTCAGCCCGCGGTCTAACGTTAACACCCTACTGATTTCATAACTGATTGGGAAAATAAGTTTGATAAGGGCTTTCCCTGTGGAGCCATAATAGCAGATGACATGATGTACATACCACGCTGACTTACCATGTGGAGCCTGACAGTCTTTCTCAACGTCTAATTGGGGTTAATTACGCTTTAAATGCTGTAGTTATGAGATTGATGAGCCGCAGTGAGCTTTGCACGTTTGAAACAGCAAGAGTAGAGAAGGAAAAGTTTACCTTACTTGAGGGACAGACGAGGAAAGTTGAAGTAGCCTACAGAAGAAAAAGCACAGATGAAAACAAGGCCGTCGGGATATAGTGCCACATGGAACGACAACATTTAATGATAAATGTCGTACGTGTAGCGCCTATGGTCCAACGTAGTTCGGAGATCGAAATGAGACTTGCCGAAAGCTGTGATCTGATTACTTGCTCACTTCAACGAAGTCCATACAACTATTGTGTTGACGTCACCCGAGAAGTCTCAAAACTCTGTGCAATAAGCGCAGTGTGGCAGTTCGCCCAGAAGACACGAGCATTCATGATGGATTGAGAGTAAACAGTGGGGAAATAAATGAATTCTTTTCTCTTGAGTTAGCAGAGCAACTCTAACAAAAGAACAAGTATAGGCCTACTTCAAGTTAATTTTATTAAGTATACTTAAGTAAAGTTCAAATATATTTTAAGTATATAGCCTACTTTATGTAGAAAGTATATTAATATCCATGTACTAGTAGTAAACTTGTAAATGTACAGTTTCAATTTGGGATTAAATTGGCCCACCTTTTAGTTTATAAAAGTATAAGTATACTTTAAGTGTAACAGACAACTAAGATTTAATTTGTACTGCAACTGTAAGTGAACTTGTCAAATACTTGTAGCACATTTTTTAGTTTATGAAAGTACACTTTGAAGTAGGCTATAGGCCTACTCTCAGTAAACTATAGTTTAACTAGTAGTTTTATACTTCAAGTATATTTGCTAAATTTTCTTTAAGTGGACACTTCGGTATTATTATTTTTTTGGCTACTTTTCGTATTCCTTTAACTGTCCTTTAACTCTTTTCATTTAAAAAAAACAAAAACATTTAAGGCCTATTTATGCATAATTTTATCAACACCTGAATGTACCTAAGTTTCATTTAAAAAAAGCAACATTTTAAACAAAAAGCTACTAAAATCTACATATTTTTGTCAAAGGCGTCACCCCGATCGGATTGGAGATGATGGAGTAGATTGAGTCCCAAAGCTTCTCCGTCGTTTCCTCTTCATGGGTTCGACATTTCATTCGGTAACGTTAGACATTTTTTAATTTGAATATGCTGTTTAATGTTTGCGTTATTTTACATTTGTGTACGCAATCTTCTATCACTTGTTTCTGCTTCTTCTGTTTTGATCCTGAGAGAAGATATGTCGGGGCCTCACCCTGGAGCCAGGCCCTCCCCCTAAGGGGCCGGTGCATAGTGGATCGGGTGACAGTCGAAGGCGGGGGCCCCAACGACCGATCTCTGGACACGGAAACTAGCTTTAGGGATGTGGAACGTCACCTTGCTGGCGGGGAAGGAGCCTGAGCTTGTGCGGGAGGTTGAGAGGTACCAACAGTGAAAACACGAAAAAGTAAAGTAGAATTCAGATACTCAGAATTAGGAACATTATCTGTTTTCTAAATCAATATTTTCAAACAATGTAAGTTTATAAGCCAGTATGTAAACCTTTGTGAAAATAGTATTTAATAGGCTACTCAATCAAAAGAGTAAACAACTATAGGCCTAGGCTACTTAAATACTTATACTTTTTTATACGTTATAGGCTACTTTTAAGTATATCTCGATCAAAAGTTATTTTTTATTTTCTTACCTATTTAGCAACTACAAAAAATTTAGATTCTCAGAAATGTTGATATTATTTGATCTCCAACAGGGATCAGTTATACAGTCCTAAATGTTTAAGATACAACGGGTTAAACTGAAATTCTAAAGAAAAAAATACTGTAAACTGAAATCGTAATTTATCCAGAGAGATCTTGGTTTTGAGTTGATTCCTTTAGGAATGGCAAAAAAAAAAAAATACATTTAGCATTCCTTAAGGTTTTTTTTATTATTATTATTTTTTTATTATTATGCAATGCCATGTAACTTGTCATGACCTGTCTGTTACACTAGGTAAATAACAGCTACAGCTACTACTAGCTGAACACGGGGCAATTTTGTAACAAAATTATTATTTAGGCCTAATATTTGACTGAACTTGAAACTCTAAAATTAAAGACTATAAGAATAAACTACATACAAAAATCTGGATGAAATGGGCTTTATTTACCACAAGATGGCGCACTTTCATTACAAAAGATATTACACACTGGACAGAAGGGCCTACTCTTATAACCACTTAATAATCAGTCTGTTGTATGTTTTTATAGATTAACCTTAACCAGCTAACCTATTGACCTATTTTTGGTAATAGCCTACAAATTTAGTCTAAAACTGGTGGTTAATGTTTTAATATATATGCCAATCGTGTAGGCTATAAGATAATTAGGCCTACAAACATATTTTGTTTTTCCGTCTGCTGTTTTTATAGGCTACTGCTACAACTGTCCACCGACTATAATACTTTTCCTTTGCCTCCTTTTCCTTGGGCCGTTTCTGTTGTTGAAACCTACATGCCAGTTCAGCATGACACAGCACATTCACACACTTCTCTGACAGGGATGCTGGTCATTCTTCAAGTACAATGTGTATTTATAATAGAGAAATATTAAAAGTATCCTCTAGCTTATGTATTTTTAATGCCTATATGTTCATTGTATAAGGTTTGCGGTAACACTTTAGAATATTGTTCCTTCATTAATGAATAACTACACAGGAACAAATGAGTAACGCACTATTAACATTCTAGTAACTACTATTAACTAACAAGAAACTCTGATTAACAAATTAGTAAGTAATAGCGCTCAGTTGAATGTCACTATTAGTTAATAGTGACATTAATGAATAACTACACAGGAACAAATGAGTAACGCACTATTAACATTCTAGTAACTACTATTAACTAACAATAAACTCTGATTAACAAATTAGTAAGTAATAGCGCTCAGTTGAATGTTCACTATTAGCTAATCAGTAACTACTATGTTTCATTCCTCACTGAAGACTACTAAGAACTACTATATACAGATTAATAATTAATATTATACTGCATTGCAACTGAACATTGTCTGCGGAACTGCTTTATTGATTAAATAAACTAATTTAATAATCGATGATCTTTACAGAGATTTAAGCCCATTATGAAGCAGATACAACCAAGGACTGAGACGTCGCCCGGCATGGCGCAGCCGGGGCCCCACCCTGGAGCCAGGCCCTCCCCCTAAGGGGCCGGTGCATAGTGGATCGGGTGACAGTCGAAGGCGGGGGCCCCAACGACCGATCTCTGGACACGGAAACTAGCTTTAGGGATGTGGAACGTCACCTTGCTGGCGGGGAAGGAGCCTGAGCTTGTGCGGGAGGTTGAGAGGTACCAACTAGAAATAGTCGGGATCACCTCCACGCACGGCTTGGGCTCTGGAACCACACTCCTTGAGAGAGGCTGTACTCTCTACCACTCTGGAGTTGCCCACGGTGAGAAGTGGCTGGCTGGTGTGGGTTTGCTTATAGCCCCCCAGCTCAGTCGCATGTGTTGGAGTTCACCCTGGTGAATGAGAGGGCCGCTTTCCGGCGCCTTCAGGTCGGGGACAGGTCTCTCACTGTCTTGTGTGCCTACGTGCCGAACGGCAGTGCAGAGTACCTGCCCCTCGTGGAGTCTCTGGAAGGGGTGCTGGAAAGTGCTCCGACTGGGGACTCCGTCGTTTACTGGGGGACTTCAAAGCCCACATGGGCAGCGACAGTGACACCTGGAGGGGCGTGATTGGGAGGAACGGCCCCCCTGATCTGAACCCGCACGTGTGTTCTGTTATTGGACTTCTGTGCTAGTCACAGCTTCGATGATCGCTTCGACCGGACCCTGAGGGAGTCTGGAGATATTGAGTCAGAGTGGACCATGTTCTCCACCTCCATTGTACACAAAAAGTAGGGGATGCTGTCAAGCTGAAGAAGGAGTCCCATCAGGTCTGGCTTTTGGGACTCCTAAGGCAGGTGGTGGGTACCGGCAGGCCAAGCGGACTGCAGCCCGGGTGGTTGTGGAGGCAAAAAATCGGGCCTGGGAGGAGTTTGGCGAGGCCATGGAGAATGACTATTGGTTGGCCTCAAAGAGATTATGGCAAACCGTCCGGCGCCTCAGGAGAGGGAAGCAGTGCCCTACCAACACTGTTTACAGTGGAGGTGGGCAGCTGTTGATTTCACCTGGGGATATCGTCAGATGGTGGAATGAATACTTCGAGGATCTCCTCAATCCCACCGACACGTCTTCCTTTGAGGAAGCAGAGGCAGATGGCTTGGAGGTGGACTCGTCCATCACCCAAGCTGAAGTCACAGAGGTAGTCAAGAAGCTCCTTGGTGGCAAGACACCGGGGGTGGATGAGATCCGCCCTGACAACCTCAAGTCTCTGGATGTTGTGGGCTGTCTTGGCTGACACGCCTCTGCAACATTCACGTGATGATCGGGGACAGTACCGGGGTGGTGGTCCCTCTTTTTAAGAAGGGTGTGTTCCAACTACAGGGGGATAACACTTCTCAGCCTCCCCGGGAAAGTCTATGCCAGGGTGCTGGAGAGGAGAATTCGGCCGATAGTAGAACCTCGGATTCAGGCAGAACAGTGCGGTTTTCGTCCCGGTTGTGGAACACTGGACCAGCTCTATACCCTCTTCAGGGAACTGGAGGGTTCATGGGAGTTTGCCCAACCAATCCACATGTGCTTTGTGGATTTGGAGAAGGCATTCGACTGTGTCCCTCGCGGCGTCCTGTGGAGGGTGCTCTGGGAGTGTGGGGTCCGGGGCCCTTTGCTAAGGGCTGTCCGGTCCCTGTACGACCGGAACAGGAGCTTGGTTCACATTGCCGGCAGTAAGTCAGACTTGTTCCCGGTGCATGTTGGACTCCGGCAGGGCTTCCCTTTGTCACTGGTTCTGTTCATAATTTTTATGGACAGAATTTCTATGATGATGTTGTCTTGTTGGCCCCAGCAGACCAGGACCTTCAGCATGCACTGGAACGGTTTGCAGCCGAGTGTGAAGCGGCTGGGATGAGAATCAGCACCTCCAAGTCCAAGGCCATGGTTCTCAGTCGGTAAAGGGTGGCTTTCAGGTTGGTGGAGAGTTCCTGCCTCAAGTGGAGGAGTTCAAGTATCTTGGGGTCTTGTTCACGAGTGAGGGAAGGATGGAACAGGAGATTGACAGATGGATCGGTGCAGCTTCTGCAGTAACGCGGTCGATGTACCGGTCTGTTGTGGTGAAGAAGGAGCTGAGCTGCAAGGCGAAGCTCTCGATTTACCGGTCAATCTATGTTCCTACTCTCACCTATGGTCATGAGCTGTGGGTCATGACCGAAAGGACAAGATCCCGGACACAGGCGGCCGAAATGAGCTTTCTCTGCAGGGTTGCTGGGCACTCCCTTAGAGATAGGGTGAGAAGCACGTGCCGTCTTCCTCGGGGTCTCCTCCCGGTGAGACGTGCCCGGAACACCTCCCCGGGAAGGCGTCCAGGAGGCATCCGGAACAGATGCCCTAGGTAGGTCATCATGTAGGTCTAGGACACACTGGAGGGATTATGTGTCCCGGCTGGCCTGGGAACACCTTGGTATCCCCCCAGAAGAGCTGGAGGAAGTATCTAGGGAGAGGGAAGTCTGGGCGTCTCTGCTTAGACTGCTGCCCCTGCGACCCGGCCCCGGATAAGTGGAAGAAGATTGTATGGTATGGGATCTTTACAGAGTTATTGAACAGAACTGAATCAACGCTGAACTGATTTCAACTGAATAATGACTGTTTACTATTTTCCCTTATAGAGCTGCTTTACAACAGAATTGAATTCTGTTTGCATCATTGAATCATTATTTTCCTTTAATCACTGTAAAGGTGCTTTGAAACAATCTGTATTGTATAAAGCAAATAAATGTGACTTGACTCACCAATTATCTGTTAACACTGAACGCAATAAAGAGTAAACATCCATTAAAAAAAAAAAAAATTTGTATTATTATTTAGCATTCATTAACGTTAGATATTTTACCTATTCAATCTATTTTATTTTATAAGATGTATTAGCTATATGTATTCAAGTGCAATTTTATTTACACCGAAAAAAAAAAAAGATTTAGGGCTTTAGTAGCCTGCAATATACAGTATAATACAATGTGGGGGAAAAAAACTTGAAGCTATAAGCTACAATCAAAAACATATTAAGGTAAACTGGTCAAGTATTTTTTATTTTGCTATTCATATTTAATTAAATATTTATTATCATGTTTACAAAGCAAAAAAAAAAAAAAAGTGCACTTGTGGTTATTTTCCATTCTTCAATATGTTTTATAAGCAGATTTTTGTGACATAAGCAGACATGTAGGTTAAGCAATGCGTACTAGAGTACTGAAACCGTGGCGCGTGCACACATCCGCTTCATGACGTTTCCTCAGATGGACGTGACTTCAACCACGGGACGCAAAGCCACGCCCTTCTCATTCATATGCAAATGAGGCAACTGTAGGAGGGCGTTCCGCGTTTTATAAGCTGCGCGCGCAGCCTCTTCCTCACTCACAGCAGCACCAGTGCGGAGTAACAGCCCAGTCTACACTGCATATCACTGTCATATAACAGCATCTACAGGTAAGACACTCACGAACACTACTTACTAATATAAAGCACATTAAATAAAAGAAAGTTATTGTCTTAAAAGCACGTATCCGGTGTTGGTTGGTTATTTTTTCCTATAATGTATATAGTAAATATATATATGGCATTCTTCTTCTATCATTAGGATGTAAAATGAGTCACATCCTACTCTTCCATATATAAATATGATTGAAATCTGCTGATCGTTCATGTCCTGATGGAAGCACCGTTTGCTCTTGCTGTCTAGCTGTGATGATGTTACATAATCGTCGCTGCACATCATGAATACAACAGTTTACAAATAAACCTGCATTTTTCACTTATTGTGAACTCAAATACGACTTGTTGCTGCTTGTTTCAAAATAATAAGCTTATGATCAAGTATTGATGTTTAATCAAATTCTCTTTCTTGCAGTGATCATTTACGATCATTTTAATGCATACTGGAGTAAATGACTCAGTTTTGTTAATGTTGGTCTGTCATTCTGCTTGTGCGTCACTGGAGTCTACGTGCTTCAGGACAGATCAGATGCACTTCATGTTCATGCACTTTTTGCTTCCTTAAATGCAAAGGATTCTGGTACATGTATTTTTTAGGGTACATTTAGTCCGGATGCTTTACATAAAAGTCCCGATTAGCACAATGTGTGCACGAGATGAGTCAGTATTTCATTCAGCTCGTGTAGAATTACCATATATGTTCTCGATATGATTCGCCCTTGTTGCGTCAGCTTCACACCGGCCTCCAACGGGAAAATTAATTTGAATTACTGTATTAAAGTAATGAGACTACTGAAAATCGTCATTGGGAATAATGAGCAGTAAAACATCCGGACACATTACGGTAATGCCATTTCTTTTTGTATTACGGTAATGAAATTAATTAAAAATATAAATCTTCATTGTTCGAAAATAGGTTCAATTTTCGTTTAAGAAAAAAAAAAAAAAAGAAAGAAAAAAACATATAAAACTCAGACGTTTTCATATAGGCCTATATCTATATATATATTTACATTTATTTTTATATGTATATGTATGTATGTGTTTATGTATGTATGTATATGTGTATATATATATATATATATATATATATATATATATATATATATATATATATATATATATAAACCCAGACGTTAATACCAACTGTATTTATTATAAATAAATAGATTCTAATTTACTCCATGCATGTTCTACAAGACCTCTCAGTGACAGGCATAATTTATTCAGTTGTTTTGGTTTTGTAGTGATGGTTAGTGAGGATAAATGACTATAAGAGACATTAGAAATCATCTTTGAAGTGCGTGTGTTTGGACTGCATATGTTGAATGACCAGTTTAAATCATGAGAAAGGGGCTCTTCACGTGATTTGTTCCTCCTCTTTGCATTAATTCCTCTACGTGCCTCTGTGCACACAACACTGCAGAGGGTGGGGTGGGGGGCGGGGGTACTCCGACCTGTCCTGGGGATCCCCGGCACATTTTTAATGTGTCAATGAGGGAATGAATGTGTCAGGACTGGTTTGAGAAGCACTGCCTTGGACTAGTCTGCGTCATCATGTAAATGATCAGTCAATGCAGTTGTTTTAAAATGGCTTCTTATTCGAAGCAATTCAGATTCACATTATCTATAGTTTCTCAAAGAGCATTGATTCTAAAAGCAAATGAATGATGGATTTAAAAGCCTGAGTGACCGATGAGATTCTGTCCCCTGTAGCTGAAGATGGCCTCCACAAAAGAGAAACTCATTGCTCACGTGAGTAAGGAACAGCCTGCAGGGCCCACGAACAAGGTGACGGTGGTCGGAGTGGGAATGGTGGGAATGGCCGCCGCCATCAGCATCCTCCTCAAGGTCAGTGAGGTCACGCACACGATACACACTCATCACTAGAGATATTATATCACTGACAACATTCATGCTTTGCCTTTTAAAAAGTTTAAAATAAAATTGCAAATAATTTATTTTAAAATATGAATAAATTATTAATAAAATTTGTATAAAATAAACTGAGTAAATACCTTTTTAAATAATAGAAATGACAAATTTATTTTAAAATAAATGAAGAAATGGCTCTTTTATTTTAAAATAAATTTTATGAAATTCGACCTTTTAAATTATCTAAATGACTAATTTATTTTAAAATAAATTAAGAAATTATTAATTTATTTTTAAATAAATGTAGTTAAAACCCTTTTAAATTATTTAAATGACTAATTTATGTTAAAATAAACAAAGAACCTTTTTAAATAATCTTAATGACAAATTTATTTAAAAATAAATGCAGAAATAAATCATTAATAAAAAAAATTTAAATAAAGAAAAAGGACAGAAATGTGACTTGTGTTACTCCACACTCTCGATGAACCATTCTTCTATTGTGAGCAGCCCTCACAACATTTCACAATATGGTTTCCTCATCATATCCTGTCATGTCTTAACTCTTCCTGTAGTGGGAACAGTGGTGAGAGTGGAAAAAGACAATTTCACTGATATGACTATTTTAAACTCATATCACTTGTATTGAAATCTTGAATAAAAGTTTTTTTTATGAGGTAAACAATAATTATGTGCCAATAATTTTAACCAATTCGGACCGTTTGTGCAAGTCAAATGCCATGTTGTGCCCACTTTTTCTGTTTACTATAACATGATTCCCATATCTTGAACCATCAGGAATGTGCTCATGTTTTTTTTCCTGAATTCTCAACGGGGGTAAAGCTGCTGTGGCTCAAGTAAATAACACTGGCTTTAAAGCTTTCCTGACCTTTGAACGTAGAGCGATTTCTGAATGAGAAGGAAGGCCTTGAACCTCCGCCAAGAATAAACATGATCCTCATATCTGGAGACTTGGCAAACTTTAAGAGTCTGCACTCTTCAGCTCTCTTCATTTTTCCATTGGTGTAAAATGCAGTCGCTGAACCTACATGTGCAACAATCTTTAAATATTAGGAAATGTAGAGGAACATAAATCAAACAGGTTCAGACTCATGACTTTAAGTAATAGAATGAATCCCTAACTCAACATTTATCAACGTCTAAGCAGCCATGTAAGGTGTGTATTATATCTCGTGTGTGTGTGTGTTTGTGCAGGATCTGACTGACGAACTCGCCCTGGTGGACGTGATGGAAGATAAGCTGAAAGGAGAGGTTATGGACCTGCAGCATGGGAGCCTCTTTCTCAAGACACACAAGATAGTGGCGGATAAAGGTCAGATTTCATAATCTGGTAATAATTGGTGCTGATTTGGTGATAACGTACCAATGAGGTGACCTAGATTCAAAATTATTATACTATTTATTTAAAAATAGAAGTAAAATATTCAAATTAAAAGCATGATTCAGGGGGCTGCATCTTAATCGAAAGGGAAAGATAATTTTTTATCAATTAATAACTTCCCAGTCTGCTTTAATGTAGAAGCGCTGTTTGTCTAAATGCCCTGACACACCAAACAATTAGCAGCGTTGAAAGTAAACTGGTGTCGCATCACATTGCCTGCGTCTGGGCCAAAAGGTTGTGTTTGAACACACCACAAAGACTATAGTATGGAGGCTTGTTTCTGTCACTGAATAGAAAATAAAAGGTAATTGTGACTTTTTATCTCACAATTCTGACCTTTTTTTTTTCCTCGTAATTGCCAGTTTACATCTTGCAATTCTCCGAAAATAAAGAATTGTCCCAAATCCCACATGTGACTTTTTTCATGACAGTGTGAACAGAATCTGATTTGTGCCACTTCTCATATGTGGTCCTGAATCCAATACAGGTCAGATGCTTTGCAATGCGACCTCAGTCTGAACAGTCGTATCTGAATTCATGCGACTTTTACGTCACTCTAGATCAACATTCATCACAATTCTGCGCTCATGGGAGTCACTTCAAAGATTTTACATACCCGAAGTTATCAAGACATTGGCGAAAGGTAGTCAGTGAAGGACAGTGATGTGTCACAACTCATAAGTATAACAGTTACGGCTCTATATACAAAAAAACTTGTATCATTAAAGCTCTTTTTTCGCATCCTCGTCTCTGTTTTTTTTATATTGCCTGCGTATAATTCGCTGGCTTCCATGACAGATCACACTATAAATAAACTTGTAATCACTTACTTTAATGTTCTCAGTGTTTACTTCTGTATGACAGCGTGCTGCATGATGTCTTTTTATCGTTCTTTTCGGACATGATTTGTTCACACTGGAATCTGATTTAAACCACATTTAAAACAACAATGTAAACAGCTATATATCAAAAATCAAGTCTGAGAAATAAATCAGAATTGAGCACTAAGGATTTGCAGTGTAACTTTTCCATAAACTCGCAATTGTGAGAAAAAAAAAGTCAGAATTGCGAGATTTGTAATACCATATCCAATGGTGAAATAACTCATACAGTCTGTGCCTGTCAGGGAAAATTAACTCTCCGCACCAGCAGGTGGCAGTAGTCTGAATTTGTCATTCAACAAGGGAAATTAACCGAAGATGAAAAATAAGAGTCTTCTTTGTGTGCCCTCTTGACTTCGTAGTTCGCTTGCTTTTGTCACTTCCATTTTTTTTTTTTTCATACAATAGTTCGCTAAGCTAAATTGTCAATTGATGGTGTGTTTCCCAAAAGTATAGTTGGCTAACTATGCTCAGTTGAGCTGTTGGTAATGATGGAACTTGCGACCATAGTTGCTTTTGGGAAACGCACCCGGAGTGATCCCTCTCACCGACAGACTCCTCCGCTGAGTCAACATGCTCAATCATCCGAAAAGCCTCCACCGGCAGGCCTACTGGTGCCAACAGTGTGAAACACACTGCTAAAACAAGACTGACGGATTCTCAACAACTTTTGCTCACTTTGCATTGGCCGATTGTCGGCTTAGTGTGTCTCAGCCTTAACAGAAAGAAGTTTATTAACATGAGAAATCGATTTTGAAAGCCAATCTACTATGAATGCCAATTCGCAACGTGAACATAATGAACAAGTTAAAAAATGCAGACGAAAGGGCAAGAACAAAAGCACTCTGGATTCCGGAAAAGAAGAGCAAGCAAAAAACACTCCTGTCCTGGCATGCAATGCTGCTTAATTCTTATTGTTCAGTGATTTCCCCCCAAAAAGTGTTAACTTTTATTTACGGATGGACAAAATCAAAAATGTCATCTGCATTTCGCAAAAGCATCATAAGTATAATGGAGGGAATGCATTGACGTCACTTTCCCGCGGGAACACGCTCCCCTCAGCCGGACTGAGTGGCAGAAGAGCTGCTGCGTTACTGGATTTAAGAGAGGAAACTGCGAAAACGCGAGGAAAACAATCGATTATCAGTTTAAACCAAAGATTGGACTCGATGTAGTCTTACAAGGAACTTACAACTTACCAAAGATCCAGTGAACCATGGATATGGACATGCAGCCAGGAATCATGTTTCCTGACATTTATATGTGCCTGATTTTGACGCCGGGGAAATACATACAGCAAATTTGCCTGTGAACGGTTTATATAATGTAGGTCTAAATCCGGGTGATCACTTATATCAATGTTATATACTGTATATATATATATCATCCAGCCTTAAAACTTGTATAGGTTTTTGTCAGTGTTTATTTAAAAACGTCCAATTATGCAGAATATATAGTGTATGATTTTACACCTAAATTCAGCATATTGACAAAATGATAACTGCAAATCCATCTTTCGTTGCCTGGATCCAGTTGTTTTGGTGAATTACAGCGATCCATTTGCTTCTTTGTTCTGTTGCTTTCGGCAGTCTGTAAAAATATACCTCAGATTTCTTGTCAAATCTAGTTGTACAGTCAATCGCAAAGCTCTTTCCCGTTTTAGATGAGTTTTGTGTTTTTCGCTGGCGCTCAGTCTTTCTGCCATTCAGTCACTCCGGCCGATGGTGATGTCACACGCATAACCTCTATTTGATAGTGGCAAGAGACCATTGGTGCCAGTTCTTTCCACCATCTACTTAAGCTTGGTCTGACTCTGAACAGGCCGTTTCTCTCAGAGCGGGAGATCCTTCCCAAATTTATAATTTCATGTCATTTCCAGACTATAGTGTGACGGCTAACTCCAAAGTGGTGGTTGTGACTGCTGGAGCCCGTCAGCAGGAGGGCGAGAGCCGCCTCAACCTCGTCCAGAGGAACGTCAACATCTTCAAGTTCATCATCCCCAATATCATGAAGTACAGCCCCAACTGCATCCTTCTGGTGGTCTCAAACCCAGGTATGACACAACTGTCCACTGAGACCAGCACCGGCTTTGAATGTCCGTTTGCAATGAATGGTTGATGGCGTGTAGCTTCAGAAACGTAAACAAATGTTCTCATGTCTTCAGTCGACATCTTGACTTACGTGGCCTGGAAGTTGAGCGGTTTGCCAAGGAACCGCGTGATCGGCAGCGGCACAAACCTGGACTCTGCTCGTTTCCGTCACCTGATGGGAGAGAAGTTGGGCATCCACCCATCCAGCTGCCACGGTTGGGTTGTGGGAGAACATGGAGACTCCAGCGGTGAGGACCGCAGGGATGATTAGGAGCACAGATGTGTTTCAAGAGCACAGTGAATACAACTAAACATCCCTCTTCTCTTTCAGTTCCCGTGTGGAGCGGCGTCAACGTGGCTGGTGTGTCCCTTCAGAGTCTGAACCCTGACATGGGCACCGATAAAGACAAGGAGGACTGGAAGAGCGTCCACAAGATGGTGGTTGACAGGTAATTTGCAACCAATTAAACATCCATATAGTGATTTAGTACTTTACACTAATATTCGTCTCAGAACGACATAGATAATGGTTTTAGGGAGAGAGGCCAAGTGTTAAGAGTCGTCTCCATTCGTTTGTATATGATCTGTAATAAATGTATACTATGTGTCGCCATTAGAAAGCCTATAAATCAAGTCCTTGCGTAAATGTATTTAGTCTGGACTCGTGGTTGTTTATCTGTGTTTAACACATAAATCTGGTTTATTTGGCAGTGCATATGAGGTTATTAAACTGAAGGGTTACACTTCCTGGGCGATTGGTATGTCTGTAGCTGACCTGTGTGAAAGCATCTTGAAGAACTTGCACAAGTGTCATCCAGTTTCTACTTTGGTCAAGGTGAGATTCTCATGTTTAGTTCTGGTTGACCTGCTGTCTTCATTAACCAAATATTGTGAACCATATTTTTTTCTAGTAGAGACAGAACATAAGTACATACATATATAATAATAAACTCTGTCCCAAAACTGCCGTCTTATGATAAAATAGGCAACTACCTTCTAAGGCAGCATCAAATGAGTGATTATGGACAGCAACTCCTATTTGATGCAAACTTGAAGCACACAGAAGAACTAACATTTACAATTGGTTCCAGTGGATCTTACGTTAGCATGTTGCTAAGCTAACAATCTTATGTACTGATCTGAACAACTCTTCATGGACACATGGAAGCTTGTTTCCCACATGGAATAAAAGAATTTAAAAGATAATTGCGACTTTATCTCACAATTTTGACTTTTCTCAGAATTGCGAGATATAAACTTGCAATTCTTACTTCTTTTTTTTCTTGGAATTGCGAGTTTATATCTTGCAATTCTGACTTTATAACTCGCAATTCTGAATTTATAACTCGCAATACTGACTTTTTTTTCCTCACAAATCTGACTTTTCTCAGAATTGTAAAATATAAACTTGCAATCCTTAAAATAGGGCCCTCAGAGTTCATATTTATCATAATAGACATTTCCCTCGACTGTCCATCATTCTGGACTAAATGCCTCTCAAGAGTTTGTCACAGAGCATTGTGTGATTTAATTATCCTCGAAAGGTTTTCTTAGAAACAGCCTGTTTAAAAATGTTGGCTAGATTCTAAGCTTACTAAGATTTGGAACAAAGCTATGAAATGCCTAGGGCACCATTGTTTGACATTTGTTGTGTATTTACAGGGAATGCATGGTGTGAATGACGAGGTCTTCCTCAGCATACCTTGCATCCTGGGTAACAGTGGCCTGACAGATGTTGTCCACATGACCCTCAAACCAGACGAGGAGAAGCAGCTGGTGAAGAGCGCTGAGACCCTGTGGGGCGTTCAGAAGGAGCTGACCCTGTGAACCGCTGCCTTGTCCAAAATGTAGCCAGTGTCACAAAGTACAAACCTCAATGAGTCCTGCCTATCAATTTCCTGACTTCAAAAACCTTACTGCCTGTAACCATTAGAAATCTACATGCCAGTCTCAGACCTTTAGATTGTAACACTCCTTATTTCAGAGGTTTTAGCTGCATTTAGAAATCGTTTATTCCTGTTGTCTTTACAGAGATCATCACCCTTTGTGGAAGTTTGTGTCTATGTGCATAGTATTGTTATTCAAGAAAGAAGCATTTGCGAGCAGAATGATGTGCAATTTGAGTATTTTATTCTGATCTGAGGTCAGCTAGCATTCCGTACTTGCATCACGCTAATGATAATTTCACCAAGACCAACACGTAAAATCAAAACTGTTTCAGTTTTACAAAATATCACTGTGTGTTTACATGTACAATAAAACGATAACTTTCAAAAATCAGCTCATTATACAAACCTGTCAACGCAAAGTGTTACGTTTTTCGGCAGGCTTGACATCAAATTGTAAAAAGACATGCGCACAATAGTCCTCATTTATGAAAATCAATCTGTAAATCGTTTGTAAAACCTGAAATTAATGCAAGTTTACTTAGAATGATTTTACGATCAGAATTTCTACATTAAATGAGACAATTAACCGAAGAATGACGTTGAATTGTCGAGTGGAATGTGACGGTTGACAATTATTTAACAAATGATTTAGAAATTGGTGGTTGAACTGAATGCAATTGTTAAATTTGTATTACAATTGCTTTAATTTATTTTCATTTAATGAATTAAAGTAATTAGTTCTTCTATGCATGTTCATGATTGAGGTCTATTGACTAACAGGACAGAATGCGAATAACAGTGTTTACATGTAAAGACAAATTGGTTTTACGAGCTTGACGCGTTAATGTACACAAAGACTGCGCATGTAAACACTCAATGCAAGTCAATGGCTTTGCACTGAAAGTCAACCACAAATATTCATTGTAATTTATGCTTTAACAAAACCATATTGAGGTGTTAAAAAGTTTTAGATAATCCAACTACTTGGTGTAATTGGTGTAAGTATACACTTTATGTATCAGCTGGAAACAAAATGCTGTTGTCAGTGTATTTTTATTTCTGTTAGTGTTGGTTCATAAGAACAACAACGCACTCCAACCGAGTGGTAAACGCACAGCGATGGTTATAGCTGTTACTTGAAGCGTGCGACTGTACAATTGAGACGCAGCCCGTAACCGAATAAACGATGTGACTAACTACAAAAGCTGTTTTTCTGTGTTTGTTCTCTAGACCAAATAGCTGTACCGAAACAAACTGGGTTTGTGAACCATGTTGTTTAAATAATCTGTCAAAAGAGCATTTCCAAAGGTGTATTAAATAGCATCAATATAAGGCTGGTCTTGAGTTTAATACCTCAAGGTCAAAATACAAGTTAGCACAGTGGGACCTGCCAACCATTTATTACACACACTGATATGAAAACATGAGGCAATTGCTGAACATTCACAAATCTATCAAGATGTTCTTTTATTTGATCTGCTTGACAATCTATAGCCTGGAACAAATAAGAACAAATATTAGGGGGGAAAGTCTCTAAGAAACTGCAACGCAAGTCTTAAAAATGTAATTCACATCCCAAAAGTGCATTAAAACAATTGCAACTGAAATCCAACAGGTAAGAAAAAAAACATCTAAAGAATTGTTAATATTTTAAACCCATTTAGAAGAATAAACGGTCAGAAAATTGAAAGTACAGTACAACAGTTTATATCTTTTCAGTTTTCAAAACAAACATTATTAGTAACAAACCATACTTTGTATACAACTAAATGATTTACAGTTATAACGTCATAACAATAAATCTGGAACACCAAATAGTTCCCAATTGTGACGATAAATAATAAATTCAGCAAAATAAATGTAATAAAATTGCAATACTGAACCATAAGTCATCACTGTTTTCCATAAGGTGAATCTCAAGAAATGTCATATTTTACCCCAAAATAAAAAAGGGAACAATAAATTATATTTCGCATAAAGTAAATGAAGTCGATTTTTAGACAGTTATTTATTTTGCATTGTGATATTAAAGACATTTTACAAAAAAATTCGTAGTCAAGAGAAGAAAAAAAAGATAAAATACAAATTAAATGTAATGTTGATTTTAATTGAAAAAAGTAATCCAAAATGCTTGGACCGGATAAGATTTTATTAATGTATTACAGTAATAACAATAAGACTTCATTTTTCTCATGTACTTGACTGTCATGATAATGCCACAATGTAAAAAATCTTAATAGTCCTAAAAATAGGTTTCATCTTTTTATGCAAAATGTACATTTTTCTTTTCATTTTTGGGGTGAATTTCCCTGTGATTCACGTAGGTATGGAGTATGACAATATTTTTTAACAGTGCCTGAATGAAAATAGGAGTAGCTATTAACATTTGAGAGCAGTTTTCTCACATATTACCTGTGGATGTCACATTTTAAATGTATCACTTGGTACGGTTAATATAAGTATCTAAAGCCAAAGACCCAAACACCTGCCAGTTTAACATGAGAAGCTCAAATCAAAGAAGGAACAAAAATGTCTATGACGTTTCATTTACTTCTAAATCTCATGACTAGTTTTGACCTTTTAGCGTTCAAATATCGAAATCAAGGAGGTACAGTAGCTAAAATTCTCACAGAAGTAAAATATCATAAACTGGTGAGCTCCCACTGACCCAGATCAGAGTCCGGGTCATATGATCAGCGCTGGAGTGTCAGGAGGAGAATGTACTGGTGACGGCAGGGTCAGTAAAGGTCACTCAGTCCAGCGGTCTTTCGTGCTTTCTGCATGAGCGCTCGCAGCTGGAACTGTTTTCGGGACAGCAGACGCACATGCTGAGGACAAAAACAGGGTCAAAAAAAAAAAGTCAAACATAACAGTACCAAGAAAATCAAATACTGGACAATAAATGGCAAGTCTGTGCCAAAACTTCAGTTCTCTGAAAAAAAACCAAAGAAATAGAAAGACCTTGAGAAAGACCTCCAGGTCGATGACTCCTCTCCGCAGGGCTTCTCCCAGGTAAAAGATGGTGTCCTCTATGGCGTTCTCCTCTGCATACAGGTTCAGGATCTGCTTGTAGAGCGGGGCTGTCGGTATGATCACGTCATCAATGTCATTGTTTTCTGATTGGTTCTCCATCTTCTCCAGAGCTTCACTCAGTTCCTCGTCCTTCTTCTTGAGGAGCTCAATGTTTCGGTCCACCTCAGCCTGAAGGTGCACAAACACACATCTAACGTCATGCTTTTACAAAAACTGTGGGATTTCAATGCAGAATTTGGGAAGAACAACCTTCCCTATGGAATAATTGCAAACGTTCTTACCACTTCCTGGTCCAGGCGGGACACCATGTCTTCCAGCTTCTGGTGTCCTTTCTTCAGGTCTTCCTCTGTCCTCTTCAGGGCGTCCAGCTCGGCTTGTGCTCTGTCCATCTCCTCCTTCATTCTCCAGCGCAGTTTATCGCTCACAGCCGAGATTAGCGATGCTCGGATGGTGTCCTCACCGATCGTACCATCACGACTTGGACCTGGAGGGAGAAGAGACAGAGACACAGATTTAGTGCCGCAGTTTTTTAGAGATAGCCAAGGTTATGAGTTTGATTCCTAAGAAATGCATGAACTAATAAAATGAATACACTGAATGCAATGTAAGCTGCTTTGGAGGAAAGCATCTGCTAAATGTAAATTTAATGAGATCGATTGAGTCTCATTCACTAACCGTGCGTGAAATCTGCATACGAACGTTTTCGCGAACAAATCATGATTCATCAGTAACTTTCATTCTTAAAAATTTAGAAACAACTGAAACCAGACATATGCAAAAATCATATGCTCTGGGTGGTCTTATAAACATGTTTAGATGAAATTACATACATATTTAATCTTAAATATATATAAACATACACTATATTGCCAAAAGTTTTGGGACGTCTGCCTTTACATGCACATGACCTTTAATGACATCCCATTCTTAATCCGTAGGGTTTAATATGGAGTTGGTCCACCCTTTGCAGCTGTAACACTTCAACTCTTCTGGGAAGGCTTTCCACAAGGTTAAAGAGGTTGTTTATGGGAATTTTTGACCATTCTTCTAGAAGTGCATTTGTGAGGTCAGGCACTGATGTTGGACGAGAAGGCCTGGCTCTCAGTCTCCGCTCTAATTCATCCCAAAGCTGTTCTATCGGGTTGAGGTCAGGACTCTGTGCAGGCCAGTCAAGTTCCTCCACACCAAACTCGCTCATCCATGTCTTTATGGACCTTGCTCAGGCAGATGGCAAGTGGCAATGCAGTCAGGCAAGTCCCGTTCTCCTGGCAACCGCCAAACCCAGACTCGTCCATCGGATTGCCAGACAGAAAAGCGTGATTCGTCACTCCAGAGAACACGTCTCCACTGCTCTAGAGTCCAGTGGCGGTGGCTTTGGATGTAAGGCTTGGATGCAGCTGCTCGGCCATGGAAACTCATTCCATGAAGCTCTACGCACTGTTCTTGAGCTAATCTGAAGGCCACACAAAGTTTGGAGGTCTGTAGCTATTGACTCTGCAGAAAGTTGGCGACTTCTGCGCACCTCAGCATGTGCTGACCCTGCTCTGTGATTTTACGTGGCTGAGTTGCTGTTGTTCCCAATTGCTTCCCCTTTGTTATAATACCACTAACAGTTGACCGTGGAATATTTAGTAGAGAGGAAATTTCACGAATGGACTTATTGCACAGGTGGCAACCTCTAACGGTACCACACTTGAATTCACTGAACTCCTGAGAGCGACCCATTCTTTCACAATTGTTAGGCACGTTAGTATATTAACCCCAAAAATGGTTTTAAGCAAGTTATTTTTATCTTTTGCTGTAGTGTGACTGTGGGAAATATCAGTTTACATTTCCAAACATTCCTTTTGCCATTAATTGTAATAATCTAGTTAGATTTTTGTATGCACAGGGAGTCTGACAATACAGAGTTTCATTCCACTGTGAAAACAAGCCTTTTTCTCCATTATTACATAAGTTGTGCCTCTAAGAACGCCTGCTGTCAGTGAGCAGCTCAGAAACGTGTTCATACTATCTCAGACATACAGAGACACTCACACATTCTACATAGCACTGTAGTTAATGTCATGGTTCAGACCTAATGATGAAAGTTCCCTAGGGACTGATATCCTCTTCTCACTCCTGCCACTCTAAATATACCCACTAGCCTCTCTGTCAAACTGGATGAACCAAGTCCTTTGACCTTTACCAGCTCAGAATCTAGTTACAGGCCCAACCTTTCAGAGCGCTCCAACGCGGTCACTGTAAACCAGTCACGGAGCCGGGGAGAAGACCAGAGGTCAGGGTCACGACGAGGCAGAGATAGAGGAGTAGAGCTAATGTAAAGGGTGAACTGTGTTGTACTTTTATGAAACTGACATTAACACGTTGTCTCATATAATTCAGGGAAGCTGTGTCTTGTCCAATATCTTATTTTAGATGAACTCCTAATACTGCAATATACTCTTGACAACTGAGTAAAAGTCTAGTTAAAGAATGATATATATAGTAAAGGCGTTCTGTTGCCAATTCAGATGAACTCAGATGCAGATTAAATAAAGCCAGTTCAGACTGAATGTTGGCAATTCTCACACTCAAATTGAATATTGCTAATCCAGATTAACTCATCAATAAAAAAAAATAAAAAGACAATTCACACTATTGAATGGTACTAATCCAAATTCAGAGTAAATGCTACCAATTCAAATGAATTCAGATTCAAAATGAATACCAATTCAGTTTAGCTCTGATTCAGATTCAAGTGTTGTCAATTTAGATTAACTTGCATTAATGTTCAGTGATTTAGATAAACTCATATTTATATTGAATGCAACCACTTTAGATTAACTAATTTAGATTTGGATTAAATGCTGCTCATTTAACTGCAGAGTAAAGGCAAAGGCTAATTTAAGGCTAAATTCAGACTCAAACTGAATGCTACCACTTTA
The DNA here is from genome assembly GCF_965113295.1 of Leuciscus leuciscus. Lineage (NCBI taxonomy): Eukaryota > Metazoa > Chordata > Actinopteri > Cypriniformes > Leuciscidae > Leuciscus > Leuciscus leuciscus. The sequence continues at coordinate 10,792,795 of NC_138724.1, read as the reverse complement.
GTGTAGCTCAGATCAAATGTTGCTAATTCAGATGAACTCATAGTCATACTGAATCTAGCAAATTTAGATGAACTCATATTCAGAATGAATGTTGCCAGTTCAAATTAATTCAGAATCTAGTTCAGTTTCTCTGATTCAGATTCAGTGTTGCCAATGCAGATTAACTCAGATTCATATTTAATGTTGCAATTTATGTACTGTTAATTCAGATCTACTCTTTTTTTTAAACGTTTTCGATTCTCTTTGTACACATATACACTCTTTAATAGACGTATTCACATTTAAACACAATTTAAACAAAGTATTATTCAATGCATTACTTCTATATAATTATATATTAAGTTGCTCAAGCAAGTGGTAAAATATTTAACCATGCACTTATATTAAAATTGCATACATTTTAAATTAAAACTTAAAATTTACAAAAACAGCAGACTCATACCCTTTCTTTTGCATAATTTAAATCTTTATACAATAAATCTTGCATGTTACGAAGAACTTGTTTTTCCACCTCCACGAATGAGACAAGTGTTGTTCATTATGTCGCATTGTTGAGGTAAACTGTGGTTTTCTTTGATTTACCCCGGTCTTAAAGTAAAAAGATGACTGTGAAAAATAGTAGTATTTAATTAAATGCATTTATGGTGAGATTACTACATTTTATTTGATTAAATGCATTTATGACGAAATTCCTACATTTTCATGTCAATCTGTGTTCATTTTGTGTTCATGGATTTGACCATGAACCATGCGCTGTCACTTTAATTCAGCGCGTGCAGCACAGCAAAATAGACTCGGTGCGGAAATGATCGCTGTACTGCTGTATACGCACCGCAACTGGAACGGATCGCCAGACCGCATCCGTATGCAGTGTGAAAGCTCTAACCTGTTAACATGGGTACGCACGGCATAGCGCATACAGAGTATGTATGAAACGGGCGCTAGCAACATTTGATCTGAATCTGAGATCATCTGAATTGGCAACACTGAATCTGAGCTAAACTGAAGTGGTAGCATTCAGTTTGAATCTGAATTAATTTGAATTGTCCACGTTTAATTTGAATCTGTGTTAATGTGAATTGATAGCCTTTACTCTGCATTTAAATGAGCAGCATTCAATTCGAATCTAAATTAGTTCATCTAAAGTGGTTGCATTCAATATGAATATGAGTTTATCTAAATCACTGAACATTAATGCAAGTTAATCTAATTTGACAACACTGAATCTGAATCAGAGCTAAACTGAATTGGTATTCAGTTTGAATCTGAATTAATTTGAATTGGTAGCATTTACTCTGAATTTAAAGAAGATTTTTAGCTGAAACCGTGGTCCCTGGTGAATCACCAAGGACCACGGTTTCAGCTAAAAATCTTCTTTACATTTCTACTGAAGAAATAAACACATATATCTTGGATGGCCTGAGGGTGATCCAAAAAAATTTTTGGGTGAACTAACCCTTTAATGTTGCCAGTTAAGATGAACTCAGATGCAAATTCACATCAATCCAGTAAATGGATTGTTGGCAATTAATTTGGCAATTCAGATTGAAAGTATCAGGAAAAAGTATGAAAAATGACATCTGAGGCCTACAACTGAAGTTTAAAAAATAAAATCCATATGGCTTATTCCGAGGATATTGTGATTTTTGGGTTAAAATTATTTATGAAGTAGTTTATCTCCAGAAATGAGCCAAATGCAAACATGGGAACTCACCCACAGTGGTGGCAGGAGTCTGGGAAGGGTAATGTGCAGGACCACCTGTGGCAGGATAAGCATTGCCTCCTGGGTAAGGGTAACCTGGGTAACCACTGAAGAAGACATAAACCATTACATAACCAATGAATTACACTCTTTAATTACAACACTGCCCTTTAAACCATTTGTTTTTATATCATGAGGGTTGGAAAAAGTATTAATGACTTTAACAGGTTTATTTAATATTGTTCAGGCTGTTGCATGTGATCTTTGATCGGACTGAATCAGACTGAATCATTACCATGGGTTTGGGTTGGGCCCGTAGGGAGACACTGCTGGCATTCCAGGCATATAGGACTCTGGAAGGAGGAGAAGGACACAAAACAAACACTTCAGTATGGAGCAGGGAGACATCTGCTGTTTAAAACAGGCATTACTTTGTAAAATGGGAATGGTTTAGTGATCATGTGAAGCTTATTTCACAATCTGAGCTGAAAAAATAAGTCGCATGAAAGTCTACATTTTCAGTGCCCAAAATATATGATATTGCAATCATAAAAATTTACATTACGTTTTCCTTATAACAGATTAAAGTATCTATGTTTTACCACCACGCATCCTATGAGGAATATAATCTCCAGGTCAAGAAATGTCTGTACCCTATTGCCAAAATCTTCAAAAATTAGAAATGATATTTTGCACACAAAAAAGTCTATATAAATTCTCTTTTTATATATTTAAAACTGTACATGTTTTGTTTTCTGTAGGGATGCTCATATCAGGATTTTTGCAGACGATACCGATTACCGATTTTTTTTGTCATCCGATTCATTCAAGCTTTATAAAAGTAAAAATTAACCTCTCTGTTTAATTACTTTTTTTTTTTCAGATAAGTAATAAGAAAGACATTGTTTACAGTAATGCTATAGAATAGATGGATGTTTTAATTGAGAATCAAAAAAATAAAGCACAACAAATAACAATTTTACAATTTAAAAAAAGGGCTTATGCAAAACCCTATCTTTGCTCAATTCTTGCGCCACTCCTGTTCAACCTATACATGTTCCCACTGAGCCAAATAATGAGAAAGAACCAAACTGTTTACCACAGCTATGCAGATGATACCCAGCTCTACTTAGCCCTATCGTCTAAAAGACTACAGCCCCATTGACTCCCTGTGCCAATGCATTGATGAAGGGAACAGTTGGATGTGCCAAAACTTTCTTCAGTTAAACAAAGACAAAACTGAAGTCACATTGCGTTTGGAAACAAAGATGAAGTTCTCAAGGTGAATGCATACCTTCACTCTAGGGATCAAACAACTAAAAATCAAGTCAGGAATCTCGGTGTGACTCTAGAGTCAGACCTTAGCTTCAGTAGTCATGTCAAAGCAATAACTAAATAAAAAATCATCAAATATCATCTCACAAATATTGCAAGAATTAGATGTTTTGTTTCCAGACAAGACTTAGAGAAACTTGTTCATGCTTTCATCCCCAGCAGGGTGGATTATTGTAATGGACTCCTCACTGGAGTCGGGGCTGTAGTCTCTACTGGGTGGTTGCCCTGCACGCTTAATAAACAAACTACAGCTGGTCCAAAACGCAGCAGCTTGAGTTCTTACCAGAACCAGGAAGTATGACCATATTAGCCTGGTTCTGTCAACACTGCATTGGCTCCCTATTAAACATCGTATACATTTTAAAATATTGCTGATTACTTACAAAGCACTAAATGGTTTAGCACCCCAGGTACTTGAGCGAGCTCTTAACGCATTATAGTCCTTCACGTCTATTGCGATCTCAAAATTCCGGCCAGTTGATAATACCTAGAATATCAAAATCGACTGCTGGCAGTAGATCCTTTTCCTATTTAGCACCAAAACTTTGGAACAGTCTTCCTACCATTGTCCGGGAAGCAGACACCCTCTCTGTCAGTTCAAAGCCAGACTAAAAACACATCTCTTTGACCAAGCATACACATAACACATTATAGACTTTTATAATTCAATGTTAGGCTGCATAGATCAGTTCAGCTGGAACCGGGAACACTTCCCATAAATCCTGATGTACTCGTTACATCATATGAAGAATGGCATCTACGCTAATTTTAGTGTTTTTGTTTATCCCGAGGTTTTCCCGCAGCCTGCCGGATCCAGGCTGTATCCAGATCTGATGAAGGACCTGCGCCTGGACCCGATGTCATAGCGGGGTGCTAAAGTGCCAACTAGTTTCTCCTTATGGAGGATCCCTTTACCACTCTACAGATAAAGCATTGTCGGGAAAATGCGGTTCGCGTATCTACCCCGAAGTGATAAAATTCTGTATCAAAAATGTTAAGGCCAGACAAGTAGTTTTTTAAGGCTTGGTTTGTAGGGAATTACAAACCTGCGCACATATATTCAAACGCGCATACCAATAGACTGAACTCATAATACGCATATGCACGCCATCAGTGTTCTCAGGTTTCGCGTTTAAAGTCTGTGTAGAGTTTCCTGTTAAAACGGTGTTGTGTTAGCGGCCCCTAAGTTAATAACTAATGATCATTGTGACGGAAGTGAATCAATCAAATTAACTTTAGCTGGAAAATAACTTTATTCAAAAACTGCTATAAAGCCAAAACAATCTCTGTTACTTTAAACTATCCTTCTATCTCTGTAAAGCCGCTTTGGAACAATCTACATTGTTAAAAGCGCTATATAAATGAAGATGACTTGACTTGACTCACTGGCCTTCCCAAAAAGACCATAAGACAGTTTCAGCTCATACAGAACGCTGAGCAGAACCAGAACATATCACACCAGTCCTCAAGTCTTTACACTGGCTCCCAGTTACATTTAGGATTGATTTTAAAGGATTATTACTGGTATATAAATCATTCAATGGCCTAGGACCTCAATACATTGCAGATATGCTCACTGAATATAAACCCAACAGATCACTCAGATCATTAGGATCATATCAGCTAGAAATACCAAGGGTTCACTCTAAGCATGGCGAGTCCGCTTTTAGCTATTATGCCAGCCGCAGCTGGAAGCAGCTTCCAGAAGAGATCAGATGTGCTCCTACTGTACTCACTTTCAAATCCAGACTCAAAGCACATCTGTTTAGCTGTGCTTTTACTGAATGAGCACTGTGCCACTGTGCGTCCGACTGATTAGACTGTATTTTAACTCTGCATTCTCCTTTTGATTCTAAACTGAACTCAAATGGCACTGATTGATAACCGGTGTCTTGTGAAGGGTATTGTAGTAGTGGGGGAAACCCTGATGGTCCTGATGACCAAATTTGTGAGCAAGTGCTCACCTTTCTGTTGTGGAGTTTGAGAGGGATTGACTCATGACAGTCATGGGAACACTGTGGTGACTAGTACAGATTACTGGTCTGGATTGGTACAGATTACTAATCTGGTGGGCTCAGATAATCCACGGTATATGAACATCCACAGAAGAATACTGACCGTCGTGGGGAAATCTCAGAGTCAAAATAAGATACACCGGTGTTTTGCCAGATGAGAAGTTTATTCTATGTATCATATTTTTACTATTTTAATTCATTTTACTTTAATTCATTTTATAACTGTATCATTTATCTCTTTTAATTCCTTTTAGAACTGTTTTAATTTCCCCTGCTTTTATTTTGTGTCTATTTTCTATGCAAAATTAGAATTTTCCTTGCTTTTGTTTTGTGATTATTTTTATCCCTCTCTATTTAAAGCACTTTGAATTGCCATAGAGTATGAAATGTGCTATATAAATAAACTTGCCTTGCCTATCCATATTAGGATATTCCAGCTTATTAAAGAGCCTACAAGTCTTTATGTCAAACTGAGCATAATTACAACAACCAATAAGGTGTAATTAAACATTGTCCAATATGTGGCTTAAAAAAAAAAAAAAAACTGGAACTCCTTTATGAACAAAATTAGCCGTCTGATACTAAAATGATCAGGAATATTATTCAGCAAGTGCTGAGTATTTGTGTCCTTCCTTCACCTAAAAATTCTGTCTTCATTTACTCACCCTCAAGTTGTTCCAAACCGGTATGAGGTTCTTTCTTCTGCTGAACACAAATGGAAAAGAATACTAGGAAAAAAATACTATGGAAGTCAATGGGGTCCATCAACTGTCTGGTTACCGACACTCTTCAAAATATCTTCTTTTGTGTTCAGCAGAAGAACGAAACTCATACAGGTTTGAAACAAGTTGAGGGTGAGTAGACGATGACAAAATTTAAATTTTTAAGTGAACTATTCCTTTAAGTAGTCTTTATAAATTCAGGCTTTTCACCTCTTTTCATCCAAAACATATGCGGCTGTACTGAATAGTCGCTCATCATCAACACTCGAGCGCTAAACTTCAAGCACTAGAAATAGAAATACAACATCAATGTATTTCAAATGTATTTGTACAATCAAACGTGCATAATCTTCACAAAAGTGATTTAGTTAAGAGCAATGATAGACTGTTTGATTAACATGAATGACAAGGACGACAGCAGCTTTATCAGCCGGGTTTCACTTTAACACCGAATGCACTGTTTACGTTCATTTAAAGGATTCGTTCACTTCAAAATTAAAATTTCCTGATAATTTACTCACCCCCATGTCATCCAAGATAATCATGTCTTTCTTTCTTCAGTCGAAAAGAAATTAAGGTTTTTGAGGAAATTCCAGGATTTTCTCCATATAGTGACTTCAATGGGGTCCAACGGTTTAAAGGTCCAAATTTCAGTTTCAGTTTCAGTGCAGCTTCAAAGGCTCTGCACGATCCCAGCCGAGGAATCACGTTGAAAGGTCAGACGTGTTCCGGTTAAAAAAATTTAGCATAGGGCGAAAAACTCCAAACATCTCATTTTCTCCTCCAACTTCAAAATTGTCCGTCATTGTTGTTTTACCTTTTATTTATTTTATTTTTGGGGGTAAATGGCGTTTGACTTAGTCTTTGCACGTTGGCTTTGTAAACACTAGATCAGTACTTCCGCCTACTTAACCTTTCAACGTGATTATGTAATGCGTGGCGCATCACAGACCTAGTGCAAGATGAGCATTTGTGGTTAAAAAGTATATAAATGTTTTTTTTTTTTTTTTTTTTTTTATGTTTCGAATGTTTCGCCTGATAAGACTCTTATTCCTCGGCTGGGATCGTGTAAAGCTCTTTGAAGCTGCACTGAAACTGCAATTTGGACCTTCAACCCATTGGACGCCATTGAAATCCACTATATGGAGAAAAATCCTGGAATGTTTTCCTTAAAAACCTTCATTTCTTTTCGGCTTTGTAATTATCAGGAAATTTTAATTCTGAAATGAACTAATCCTTTAAGACATTAACGACTGTGTTTTCGAAAATACTTGCAAAGACGGGCCTTTTGACAGATACAAATTCTGTCAATCACACACCAGTTCAGTTTTGTTGTTTAAGTTTGCTGACGATACCTCTGTAGTTGGTCTTATTACTAACGGAGATGAGTCTGACTACCGCAGAGAAGTGGAGGGGCTGGTGAAATGGTGCGAAAGCTATAACTTGATTCTTAACATCTCAAAAACCAAGGAACTGGTTGTGGATTTTAGAAGGACCCCTAGTCCCCTCCCTACGCTCTCCATTAATGGGGTGGAGGTGGAGAGGGTCACTTCCTTCCAGTTCTTGGGGACCACAATCCAGGAATCCTTATCATGGGAGCTCAACACTAATTTTAAGATCAGTAAAGCTCACCAGCGACTCCACTTTCTGCGGCAGCTTAAAAAGTTTAGAGTCAGTCGAGTTGCCATGACCCACTTTTATAGGTCAACTATTGAAAGCGTGCTCACTTTTTCCATGCTTGTCTGGTTCGGTCACACAACCGCTCAGGACAAAACTAGGTTGGAAAGAGTAGTACGCAGAGCATCAAAAATTATAGGCTGTAGTCTCCCTTCACTTTCTTCACTTTTCTCCACCAGAATAATCAGAAAGGCTAAAAACATCATAGCGGACCACTCTCACCCTGCTTACCATCTCTTTAATCTCCTTCCATCAGGAAGAAGATATAGGAGCATTAAGACCTCCACATCACGTTTTAGAGACAGCACTTACCCTCTGGCTATCCGACATCTGAACTTGCACTGACTGGTAGCAGCACTCTATCAACTGTATGCACTGTGCACTTTCTCTGCCGAGGGGTATTGTCTTTTTTCTGCGGGGTTTTGGTCTAATGTCCTACTGTTTGCTGGGTATTGTTGCTGAACATTGTCTGTTTTTTTTTTTGTACTTATGATGTTTGTCTTTTAGGTTATTTATGTCTGAGAGTTGTACCAAGACAAATTCCTATCAACTTGTTGACATGGCAATAAATTTATTGAATTGAATTGAATTGAGATAAGTGTGTGTATCGGCCTATTTTAGATACTCCCGATCGAGTCACAGAACATGATTATCGGCCAATCGATCGGAGCATCCCTAGTGTCATGAACACACAATATGAAGAGATGCTTACGGTTGGGGGGTCCGGCAGCTTGGAAGGCCTGGTAAGGAGGCTGTGTCGTGGGTCTGGAGAAAACAGGCGGCTCCTCGCCAAACACCACAATCATGACCTGGATGAGCCCGTATAGATCTGACTGTGGCTAAAGGGCCAGGAGATAATAATGCAAAAGTTGAGTGAATGTTTCAAATTTCCATGTCATTTTTATTTCTTCGTGAGACGAAGACATTGGGGGAAAACATTGCTATTAGAATGAAACAGTTGTGTGTGATGATGGAGTCGTACATGCTTCCACTCGTGCAGGTAGGGCAGGTAGATCTTGCCGTTGGCATCAATGTGTTTGCCGGTCTTGATCATCATCGCACTGGTGGGCTTCACAAAACATATAGGAGGATTGTAGGGATACGTGTCCAACAGCCACAAGCACACGGGAATATTGTACACATTTCCTGAGACGGGAAAACCAGTTTAGTTATAAGTGTTATAATGTTGCCTTCATCTTTACACTATAAACAATTCTCTAACCCACCTCTATAACTAACTGGTACAGTTCCTGTGAGGCTCATCAAGTCTCTGGATGATCCGTCATTAAACACTGTGAGAGAAACATCAGTTACTCATGAAAAACTCAAAGTAGTACATTAACATTTCCAGTAAAAAGTGCAGATAGGATGAGAGAATCTTACCGTACGCATCCATAACGGGTTTGAGGTCTTTGTACTGAGAGATGACGTTTGTTATCTCTCGGACAGTGAGATCTCTGTACTTGTATTGCTGAATATAGAAAAACAATACACTAATATAAATAACCCAATAATCTTATTAACAAATTATTGTCTCTATTATAAAGCCTTATCAAAATGAATTGTATGAATGTACATTGAATCAATAATACATTTCAAACTGTTTAAATGTGTATTTAATCATATGTTAAGAATTATAAAGAATTTAAAAAGGCAAAAATAACATATGAAACCACCCAAATCCAATACATAGCCTACATTTAGTACATCTATATAATACAGGCAAATAACCTGCCTAACACAATAGATGAACTGAACTTAAACATTTAAAATTGTGTCTTGGCATCTAAATAAAATAAATATGTTTAAGTACTAAAATTACTCAAACTAAAACTGAAATAAAAATAAAGCTGAACCCATGGCAAAAGCCATATACAAAATTCAAAATCACATAAAATTACTATTACTAAAACTTAAAATTAAAACTGAAAATAAAAAATTAAAAGCTAATGCAAAATATAACTAAACATTATAATAGTACATTATTAATACTAACATAATAATACTGATGTAGCCTATTCTTAATTGTATGGTACACGTACATTAACGAGAAAATATACTTAGAAGCTAAGTTTCATTTTCTTTATCTTTTCTTATTTCAAAACTGTATCCATTATACGTGAATTGTATGAAACTAATTTAATCAAGATATATCATTCAACAATGAACTGTTAAGTGTAAACATCTTTCTTAATGTTACTAATGAAAGTTATTATAAAATAAAACATAACTATGTTGACTTTTAAAAACACCCAAATACAGTATTACAACTATTTCAGTACATCTAATATAAATATAGACAAATAACCTGCCTAATACAGTCGATATGACATTATTTCACATTTTAACACAATAAATATCAAATGTCCTTCATACTCTTCCCTATTAAATTTCAAAATGAGAGATTACAGATATAAGGCGCAATACAAACCTTCAGCATCTTTTTAAGAGCTCCTTCGTTGACAACAGCCATGATTTACTGTACAAATATAAAAAGTCCTGAGCAAAAAAAAAAAAAAAAAAAGAATGTGTGAAATATATGAATGTGTCTCAGCTCAGGCCAAAACACCCAACAAACCCTAAACACTCGTATTAACGGCTGCTGTGTGACACAAACACACTCTAAATGTCTTAAAAACTCATTAATATAGTCTGAATTATGGCTATTTAAAGACACTTCAATAGATATAAGTAAAATCGACAAGCGTTCATCTCGAGAGAGATAAACAATACGAACGATGCGAACGTCATACAGTAAGAGAGTTTCACTTCCGGTGGATCTTTCAAAATAAAAGTCTGACGAGTAGTTTCTGTTTATGATACATGACAAACATATATAATTCGTTAGTCATAATTCATTATTTATTTTATGCACTAAAAATAATATAATGCGTATGTTCTATTTAATAGACTTGAATTTTGTACTTTTAGTTTAGGTTGGTTCACATTTTTTAAATGTACATTCACAGTCGTATGTTAATTAAACCTCCACAGACAAAACCAACACTTGACAACACTTTTAAATTACTTTTAAATTAAAATTACTTTTGCAATGAATCAAATTTTTGAAACTTCATGTTCATTTTAATGTGAGTGAATATGTAGTGATGTCTAATTATAATATAATAAGTGTAGTATATGCACATTTACATAAGCTATCTGAGTAGGTGTTTTGACATAATACAGATCAAAATATGCATCAATAAAAAACATTTGAAAGAGCATGAATCACTAGGAAAACATTGCATCATAAACATGTGACTTGTGTATTTACATACAATTTACAAGACATTTATTCATACTGATCAAATTTAACATTCATTAGCCTATTATTATTTTTATACAACAGTTTTATTTACAAATCATATTGAAAAGACATTTAGAAAGCTAACAGATGGTTTCATTATGTTCGGAGAAAGGAAGATCATCCTCAGTATCCAGCGTCACATGTGAGAATTCCTCAAATGTCTGTACTTGGTGAGCAGAACTTGCTGTAAATAAACAAGAATTTAAATTGTACCTAAATATCCACACAAATACACAAAAAAACTTCTATAAGAGTGCAAAATAATAAAGTATCACTTTGTCATCAAAATGCCATGTTTTTCTGTTGTTGTACAAGTGCCATTGCACAGTTTAATAAACCATAAAATCACATCAATCATTGAACACTTTATCATATTTCAGATAACCTAAACTAGGTCTAAACTTATCTGTTTCCCTGAAGCAATTAGAAGAGATGAAGAGATTCAGGAGTTAAACTGCTCTATTCACATGTGAAAAGTGAATGGGGTGAAGGGAATAAACAGGGAAACTATACTCACTATCTTCTGGGTCAAGACACATCCGCAGAGGAGGGATCTCGCTAAACACGGTCATCATAACCTGAATCAAGCCATGCAAGTCACACTGCGGCTGTAAATAAACCCCCAAACAAACAGAAAATTGTAAATCATTTGTATAGAGGCAGGCGAAAACCATTGTAGCATCTTCAAGCTAGTCTTACATGTCTCCACTCGTCCAGGTAAGGCATCAGGATCTCTCCATTGCTGTTGACGTGTTTGCTGGTCACAACAACCATCTCACGGGTGGGTTTCAGATAGCAGATGGGGGCCGTGCGTGGATAACTTTCCCTCAGCCACAAACTCACTGGGATATTGTACAGTTTCCCTAAAGCACAAAGTGTAGATGTGTTTTGCTTGCTGCATAACACGTTTCTTGACTGTAAAACAACAGGGAAGTAAGTCCACTTATCTTTATGGTCTAACTTACCATTAAAAAACACCTTAATAGTTCCAGTCAAACAGACCAAGGTCTTCGCTGTGCCATCATTAAAAACTGTGAGGAAATTACAAGCAAATGAAAAGCTGAAAAAGTTAAGGAAATTTATGTAGTTGGAAACATAAACAATCTTAAGTTCACTCTTAGGTTCACACTGTAAACTTTTCTTTGATTTATATGGTAAATAACTGTAAAATAACTGGCCATTAAAATGATTGTAATACAGTATAACCAAACAGTACTAAACTGTGATATAGACGCAATATTTTCTGTGATGTCCATTATTATTTACAGTAAATTCAAGTTAAATCAAACTCTTTGTCTTTGTAAAAGTACACTTTTTTATTTTAATTTTAAATACTTTTAAAAATAATAATTATTGTTATCATTGCTTTTATTCTTTAAAGCACCAGAACATTGTTATTTGTGGATAAAAATCATCAAAAGTAAAATGTGAGTGAATATGAAATTGTCATGTCCCAGTGTGTGAATCTGCATATTTACATATTTAAGTAAGTCCTTTGTTATGATAAAGTCTGAATATAAAAAAGATTTCAAACTAAACTGAGAATGAATTACTAGGAATGCACTGAATCATAAACAGAAATAATTGTATTTACATAAAATATAGTAGGCTATATAGGTGATATTCATGCTACATTTCTCAGGGGTTTTTGTGATGCCATTTATTAATTAGTGAGTTCAATTAAGAAAAGATTTTTGTTGTCATTGTAAAACTACAAAAAAAAATATTTTGCATTTTTGTTATCTTTGTATAACTTTCAATTATTTAAATGATTACACAATATTTTGAAATAAATTAAATTATTATTATATTATTTATATTATTATTTTTATAAAGCAACAAGAACATTAAGAATAAAATGTATTTGTATATATTTTAGAGCCTTTTATAACATCAGCCTGTAAAAACATTTTGCTTCAAAACAGTAGTTCTTCTGCGTATTATGTAATGTAATAGTGAAGTTAAACACAATATGTAAACTAGTAAAGTTTAAAGCCTACCGAACAATACAGTTTCCAAATGCTAATAGATATTTTGTGAAAATGCAATACAAATAAACTGAATCATATTGCTCACCAAATCTCTCCAGAACTGGCTCAAGATACTGATGCTGAGACAAAACCGTAGAGATCTCTGACAGCACCTTTCTCCTGTGATCGTATGTCTGAAAACACGTCCACATACAAGGCTTTATTATACGTATGCACTTACCTGCAACATACACCTAAAACTTTTCATAATGCCATGTCGTATTTGTAAGTAACACTTAAAGGCATAGAGTGATTCACCCAAAAATGATCATTATCATTAATCATCATTAAATCATTAAATTCATACCGGTTTAGAACAACTTGAGGGTGAGAAAATTATGAGATGATTTTCATTTTTGGGTGAGCTATCCCTTTAAGAAAGACAAATTGTGAGACATTTACATAAAAAATTCTTAAGGTTTTACCTTAGGTAATCTCCGCCTTAGATCACGAACTTGTGCAACTGTCATGATTTCAAATTAAACAAACTGAGACAAGTGTTGTTTAGCTCCTGAAGATCTTATGGTGTTTTTCACAGCAGGAAGTTTATGAAGCTCATAAGAGAGCTCCCTTCAGCTCAATAAAACAAGTTATTGCCATAAACAGCCAATAGCAGAGCAGTTTTAAGGACATTTATGCAAACTGGGATGAACTGTGATCTACCATCTAAAGGTCATTCAGAACAAATAAACTGCACATAAACATTCATGTATACTGTATGTGTGTGACAACCAAAGCTTTTTAGGTGCTTCTTCAAAAGACATCATAAGGAAGGAAACATTCATTCATGTCAATAATTGATGTACAGCCACACTAACTAAACCAAGCATGTTGTCTTGGAAATGTTCTATGTATTATATAGTTCTATATACAATTATTAATAGTCATGTGTTAAACCAACACAATCTCACAGTAATTCATAAGTATTTTATGAGGTGGATAATTCATACGACCTCACTCGTACGTTTTCTTACGATTAGTTCAGACCCCAGGTAAGTGTAGGGGTGGTCCTTCCTGGTGACTCTTTTGAAAATTTTACGAATTCATATGATTCACTCAAATCAAATATGAATTACTGTGGGTTGGAATTACAGATCGGGTTGGTTAAACCAAGCATTTTTCTGACCCGATAATATGGAAACCTTTGATGATGCAACATATTATATTATACATTGTTATGTTATGATATGATTATGATATGTTATATTTTATATGTTATATGTTATGACTAACTTTTATATTTTTCCATTTTTGGTTATTGTTACATGATTGTTATAATTAAGGTGTTTAAACATATATATATATATATACATGCATACATATAACATATACACAGTACAAGTTAAAAGTTTAGATGAATTAAGGTTTTAATTGAAGAAAGTCTCTTATGTTCACCAAGGCTGCATTTATTTAATCAAAAATTAAGATATGTTATTATACAGTAACATTGGGAAATATAACTACAAATTAAAATTAAAAGTATTCTCTCTTTTAAATTAATTCTTAAAAAAAGAAATTAATACTTGTATTAGGCAAGGATGCATTAAATTGGTCTAACAGTAAACACATTTATAATGTTTCAAAAGATTATTTTTTATATAATAAATGCTGTTCTTCTGAACTTTCTATTGTATTACATTTTCCACAAAACATATTAAGCATATAATATTCAATATACAATCATAATAATATACAGCTATGTCATAAATGTCACAGGAATAAATAACAACTTAAAATATATCGCCTACTGTATAAAAATGTAAAATGGCTATAAATAGTAATAATATTTCATAATATTACAGTTTTTACTGTGTGTATGTATATACAGCAAAAACATTATGACCACCTCCCTACAGTAATATTGCTGTTAGTCCTCTGAGTGCTGCAAAAACAGCGCCGACCCCCCGAGGCATGGACTCATGCGAGACTCCTGAAGGGGTCCTGTGGTTTCTGGCACCAAGACTTTAGCAGCAGATCCTTCAAGTCCTGTAGGTTGCGAGGTTTAGCCTCCGTGGATTGAACTTGTTGGTCCAGCACATCTCACGGATGCTCAATCGGATTGAGGTCTGGGGAATTTGGAGACCAGGGCAACACCTTGAACTCTTCACCATGTTCCTCAAACCATTCCTGAACAGTGTGTGCAGTGTGTCAGGGTACTTTGTCCTGCTGAAAGAGGCACTTCCACCAGGAAACACTATTGTCATGAAGGGGTGGACCTGGTCTCAACAATGTTGAGGAACGTGGAACGAAGGTGGAACGTGTCAAATTGTCGTCCACATGAATGGACGAATTTCCCAGCAGAACATTGTCCAGAGCCTCACACTCCCTCCACCGGCTTGACGTTTTCCCACCGTGAATCCTGGTGCATGACTTCCCCAGGTAAACGGCACACATACACATCTACCCATGTGACGTAAAGGAAATGGGACTCATTGGACCAGATGACCTTCTTCCACGGCTCCAAGGTCCAGTTCTGATGCTTGCGTGTCCGTTGTGCTTTCGACGGTGGACGGGTCACTCTGATCGCTCTGTGGCGACACGTTTCAGAGATACTCTGAGCCAGGTGCCTTGCCATAATTTGGTCCTTGTTAAAGTCACTCAGATCTTTATTCCTGCATCCAACATGAAATGATCATTTGCTAACCATTTAATCTTCCCAAAGACCTTAATATGTGACTCGTTAGGAGATAATCAACGATATTCACTTAACCTGTGACAGGTGACAACCACGAGAACATGCCTTGTTGATGCCAGAGGTCAGAGGAGAATGGCCAGACTGGTTCAGCTGATAGAAAGGCAACAGTAACTCAAATAACCACTCGTTACAACCGAGGTCTGCAGAAGAGCATCTCTGAACAAGTCTAACCTTGAAGCAGAAGACACACCGGTGACACTCCTGTCAGCTTACAACAGAAAACTGAGGCTATTATTCATAGAGGCTCACCAAAATTGGACAACAGAAGATTGAAAAAACGTTCTTGTTCTGACGAGTCTGGATTTCTGCTGCAACATTTAGATGGTCGGGTCAAAATTTTGCATAAAAACGTGAATGCATCGATCCATTCAGCCTTGTCTCAGCGGTTCAGGCTACTGGTGGTGTAATGGTGTCAGCATATCTGAGTATTGTTGCTGACCAGGTCCATCCATTTATGATCTCCTGATGGCTACTTCCAGGAGGATAACATGCCAAAGCTCAAATCATGGTTTCTTGAACATGACAATGAGTTCACTACTCAAATGGCCTCCACCGTCACCAGATCTCAATAGAGCACATTTGGGATGTGGAGGAACGGGAGACTCACATCATGGATGTGCAGCTGACAAATCTGCAGCAACTGCATGATGCTCTCATGTCAAAATCTCTGAGGAATGTTTCCAGCAGCTTGTTGAATCTGTGCCATGAAGAATTAAAGCAGTTCTAAAGGCAAAGGAGGGTCCAACCTGGTAGCAAGGTTAAACTAATAAAGTGGCCAGTGAGTGTATATATATATATATGCACACACACACACACACACACACACACACACACATTATATATAACAGTCGCACAGGGGTGCTGTTTTCTATGGAAGCTTGTTTCCGCCACAGAATAAAACATTTTAAAAGATAATTGCAACATTTTATCTCACAATTGCGATATAAAGTCACGCAATTCTGACTTTATATCTCGCAAATCTGACTTTCTTTAAATCTCCCAACTGCATGTTATAAAGTCAGAATTGCGAGATATAAACATGCAATTCCAAGAAAAAGTCAGAATTGCAAGTTTATTTCCCGCAATTGCGAGTTTATATCTCACAATTCTTACTTTATAACACACAATTTCAACTTTATAACACAATTTCGACTTTATAACACGCAATTCTGACTTTATAACAAACAATTTTAACTTTATATCACGCAATTCTGACTTTAGAACCCAATTTCGACTTTATAACACACAATTGCGACTTTATATCACGCAATTCTGACTTTATAACACAAGTTCGACTTTTTATCACGCAATTCTTACTTTATAACACAATTCTGACTTTATAACACAATTCTGACTTTATATCACGCAATTCTGACTTTATAACACAATTTCGACTTTATAACACGCAATTCTGACTTTATAACACACAATTTCGGCTTTATATCTTCCAAATATGACTTTATAACACAATTTCAAATTTATATCACGCAATTCTGACTTTATATCACGCAATTCTGACTTTATAACACACAATTTCAGCTTTATATCACGCAATTCTGAGAAAAAAAGTCAGAATTGTGAGATAAAAAGTCGCAATTACCTTTTTTATTTTTTATTCTGTGGCGGAAACAAGCTTCCATAGTTATCTTCTTCTTCTTTTTTTACCAGTACATTGATTGGAAATCTTATGAAATTTAAAACATTTTGCAACAATAACCTCACAGACAGAATTCCAAAACAAACAAAAGCTTCTTCAAACAACTCAACAGTTTTTATTTTTGAAAATTCAGTCAGCCTTTTTAATATTCTAATGGTAACGTTCGTTCGTAACATACACATACACCAGCACACATAACTAATGCTTCCGTTTCAATTTCCACAAAGCCCTATTCACAAACGTTATGTTAAAACAACCTGCACGTTAAGAAAAAACGACTCCATCCAGATTATTTTGTACATAGTTTCCGACATCCATTCTCTCCAACCGATATATGCTTTCTGTGAGGTGCAACTGAGGGGGGCGGGGTCACGGGATGAGGTCACTAGTGTCCAGTCTTTTCCATTGGAGCTGAGGAAGGTTTTTGTGTGACGTTGAGGTCATGAGATGTGCCAAGTCCTTTTAAGACCAGTGTTGAGACTTCAAGAACAATAATTTAGCAGAAATCCACAGAGTCGCCCAGCACGAGTACACTGGGGTTACAAATAAAGAACATAAACGAGTAAGTCATTAGTGGTGTTTATCAGGCAGACGTGGACAGCCAAAGAGGTCACCCGGGTGGTCAACGCAAGACTCCTTCCGGTTTCAAATGTTCGTTATGCAGGAGGCCTTTCTCGCTTTTCCTTAACAGTCGGGTTCAGATGAGACGGCACGTCTTTCCTCTCGGGTCCAGTCTGCCGCACGGGACCATGGGTAAACTTCTCCCAACACACGCCAGTCAGCTGGGGACCAGAAAACAGGAAGTGTAGATATGGGTGAATCAAATTAAAAACATATTTCACCCCAAAATCAAAAGAAAAATTATGTTTTTGGTTACACTTATTTTTAAGGTGTCATTGTTACTGTGCAATTATATATTGAAGTACTGAGTAATATTAATTAACAACATGTACTTACTATAGGGTTAGGGTAGGATTAGGATTAGGTTGAGTGTTGGTTGCATGTAATAATTATGCATGATTTACTGTTATTACTATGGTAAGTATTTGTTCCATATGTAACAAGGACAGTGTAAAATAAAATGTTTTATATTAGGAAACTGGTTAATTTTTGGACCATTAAAATTTCGTTAAGACATTTGGGTCTCATGAAATTTCATTGTCAAATAAAAAAAAATTTCAAATGCCAAAAATAACATAATGTGCCTTGACTGTTTTCCTTTTTAGTTTTTTTTCTAGTACTGCAATACATTTTTACTAAATTATTTATTATTATTTTTTTAAATACATAATACAACATTTTTCATTTTATTTTAAATTAATAAATTAAAAGGCAAATATATATACATATATATTTAAGAACTGGATTTTTGTTGTCATGGAAATGTCATGGAAATCAGACAGTAATCAGATTTTTTATTTATCACAAAAAAATATATATATATATAATGAATATATTAAAAACATTTTTCAACTTTGATATTAACAGTAAATGTTTCTTGAGCAGCAAGTCAGTGATGTTATCATGTGACACTGAAGACTGGAGTCATGATGCTGAAAATTTGTGTTGATCACAGGTAAAAAAAAGAAAACTCAGTTGTTTTAACTCAGCATAATTGACTACAAAACAAAAAAATGTTACGTTGGAACGGTGGGAAAAATCCCATTATGCGCCTAACAAATAATTATAAAACTTAATTGAAAAAAATTTTTTCAGACAAAACTCAGTGAGCATGAATGAGCAAGTCACATATAGTGATAGTGATGCTTGCCTAAGCAAACACGACTAACAAATATGTAAATGTAATATTTCTCTCTCTCGCTAGTGCTGGCATGCATGTCTAAGGTTGCCAACTCTTGATCTATGACCTTTCTCAGCAATTCTGTGATTATTTGCAGCTTATTTTGCGTGATCAGAGAGTAGTGAGTAATTTGAAGACCGAAACCAATGTGTTATGCAGTTGCTTCACTATCTTTTACATGGTCTGTTTACTGTGTCTTAACATTAGGCATGTCATTGTGTGCATTTAAGCACCTTAATCACGACACGACGCAGCGGCAGCTCATGCAGTCCTGTCCGCTCTCATCCGGGGGGTTCAGCTTCCTCATTTTGTGTTGACGGATCTCCCGTACGAGCGTGTAAAACGCGTCCTCCACACCCTGCAGAGATGTACACTTACGATGAGAAAAGACAGCCCTCAATGCTGAGGCTAACAAGAGATTTCAAGAGCAGTGATTGGTCAGAAACTTACACACATCTCAAAAATGTGTAACAAATGTGACAACCAAAATAATGACTAGCTCTAAATAACTACATGGAAACACACAACTAGTAATGAAACCGTGATCCCTAGAGTAAAAGATGATAAAAGTGTGGTCTTGGTCTTTACCTTGCAGTTCTCCTTCAGATTGGTTTAACACAAAGCAGCTGTGAGTCATTCCCTGCAGTGTTATACAACACATCCTGTGTGTGTGTGTGTGTGTGTGTGTGTGTGTGTGTGTGTGTGTGTGTGTGTGTGTGTGTGTGTGTGTAGGTGGCCATGAGGAGAATTACAGCATTAAATACTGCAAATCCAAAGAATCTCCCAGAACCATAAAACCCTTGAGACAAATTCTAGACACATAAACCAAAATATAGATCCATCGAAAATTCTGTCCTATTAAAATTCTGTCCTATTTTAAAGCTATAAAATGGAAAAACTTCAAAAAGATACAATCAGCAGTGGGGTGTTTTCTATTTTGAGGTAGGGTTATTATATAAAACTAAAATTATATAAATGTTTTTACTTGAAATAAAATAAACGTTAACTGAAATAAAATCAAAAACCTTAAACTTGTTTTATTTCAGTCAGTTGCCAAAGTAAAATTTCTCATTTCCATTTAGTTTAACTTGATGTACTAAAATACCCAAAAAATAATACAAATGTATATAAACTCTATATGAAAACACACAAGAAAATTACAAACATTTTAATTACTATCTTTTTATTCTTATATTATAATTTTATTCTTATATTCTTTGAATATTTACTAATTTTATTCTACAGACATGTGATCATCTATGGACCAAAAAGGAAGGTGTGTGTGTGTGTGTGTGTGTGTGTGTGTGTGTGTGTGCGTGTGCGTGTGCGTGTATGTAAAATCACATCCCTGATTTGAGTAATTATATACAACAGTGTAATTACATTACTGTACTACTGTTTACTCTCTCTAAAAAGTATCAGATTACTTATTACTAATTACGTTTTAAATCCCACATCAACCTCAACCAGCTGAACTGGTTGTACTGGCCTATACTGGCGACACGAAACTGACCTTTTGATTCTTTCACATACACAATATACAATTGCATAAATTATTCTCGAACTGAAAGTGTAAATGGAGAATGTTACATTAAAAACAAACATTTCATCAATTTGATGTTAAATCCACTATTGTATTTAATGCAATTACATCAGAAGTAACTGTAATTAAATTACAGAAAAATTAAGAGTAATCCCTTACTTTACTTTTTTTAAGGGAAATTATATTATTACTGAATATAATACTTTTATTTATTAATTATACCTTAATTAAACAGGCCAACTTTTTAAACAAATGTTAAAACTTTGTCTCAGGCTTAGTTAATGTAGTTAATTTTGATGTGAATGACATTCACATTCATACACACATTCACACAAATGAAAATTCCCCCTCTGCAGTAGCACTCAAATCTCAATCTCACTTCTGCATAATCACAATCAAACATAATCTGTGTGCACCACATCTGCATTTGACATTTGTTAGAGGGGAAGATTTTCACTGAATAAGAACTTCAGTTTCGGAGTCTTCATTACACAAAGCTGTCGCATAGCTTCAGAAGACTTGGAATAAACTAGAAAATGATAGAAATTTGACATTGGACACAGTCTGACTAGTTTTCGCTGCAAAAAACAATGAATATGATTTTCTTTCAATCCTTTCATCCCTCCATCCGACTCACCTGTCTGGTTTTGGCCGAGGTCTCGATGAAAGGGATCCCGTAGCTGCGGGCGAGCTCCTGCGCTTGCCGTGTGTCCACTGTCCGAGTCGGGAGGTCGCACTTGTTCCCCACCAGCACCATGGGCACGTCATCGGAGTCCTTCACCCGTTTGATTTGTTCCCTGTGCACGAAGACAAAATGTCACAGTCAAATACAACCTGCAGACTGTGAGCGGACATTTGATCGTGAACAGAATGTGGAGGAACTCGACTTGATTTGAACAATTAGCTAAGACACCTAGTGCATTCCCAAGATGGCTGACAACTAAATTGACTTACCTTTAACCCTTTAACTGTCACCCCCCTTTTTGGGCATAAACGTGAAAATGCACCATCCAAATTTAAATGGTTGCAATTCATGACTGCTTTGGAATACACTCTGCAGATTATTGGAGAAGTGAAAAGCACTGAAGCACTTTTTGAAGCAAAAAAAATTAAAGTGTAAAATCTTATTTTACACTTATCATCCGGCTCTTATCATCCGATAGTGGTTGTATCTCTCTATTAGTGTTACTCGATCTTAGTGATGCATTTGATACCATCGACCACAACATTCTTTTGAATAGACTTGAAAATTATGTTGGCATTAGTGGAATTGCATTAGCATGGTTTAAATCATACTTATCTGACCGTTATCAGTTTGTAGCAGTTAATGAAGAAATGTCTTATCGATCACAAGTTCAATATGGCGTACCACAAGGCTCAGTACTAGGACCGTTGCTGTTCACTCTGTACATGCTACCCTTAGGAGATATCATTAGGAAGCATGGCATTAGTTTTCACTGTTATGCTCATGATACTCAGCTCTATATTTCTTCACACACTGACGAAACTTACCAATTCACAAAATTAATGGAATGCATAGCTGATATAAAAAACTGGATGACAAGCAATTTCCTACAACTTAATTCTGAAAAAACAGAGATTCTAATTATTGGACAAAAAACGTTCTCACGTAATAACTTAGAATACTGTCTAACACTTAATGGATATTCTATCAAATCTTCGTCGTCGGTTAGGAACCTGGGTGTGCTCTTTGATACCAATCTTTCATTTGAAAGTCACATTTCCAGTATCTGTAAAACCGCATTCTTCCATCTTAAAAATATATCTAAATTACGTCATATGCTTTCAATGACAAATGCTGAACAGTTCATGCGTTCATGACCTCAAGGCTAGATTATTGTAATGCTATTATGGGTGGTTGCCCTACACGCATAATAAACAAACTACAGCTGGTCCAAAATGCAGCAGCTCGAGTTCTTACCAGAACCAGGAATTATGACCATATTAGCCTGGTTCTGTCAACACTGCATTGGCTCCCTATTAAACATTGTATACGTATACATTTTAAAATATTGCTGATTACTTACAAAGCACTAAATGGTTTAGCTCCGCAGTACTTGAGCGAGCTCTTAACGCATTATAGTCCTTCACGTCTATTGCGATCTCAAAATCCCGGCCAGTTGATAATACCTAGAATATCAAAATCGACTGCAGGCTCCTTTTCCTATTTAGCACCTAAACTCTGGAACAGTCTTCTTAACATTGTCCGGGAAGCAGACGCACTCTGTCAGTTTAAATCGAGACTAAAAACACATCTCTTTGACCTAGCATACACATAACACATTATAAACTTCTATAATTCTATAATTCTATGTTAGGCTGAATAGATTAGGTCAGCTGGAACCGGGAACACTCCCCATAAATCCTGATGTACTTGTTACATCATAAGAAGAATGGCGTCTACGTTAATAGTCTCTCTGTTTATCCCGTGGTTTACAGCAGTCCGCCGTATCCAGGCCGTATCCAGATCTGATGAAGGACCTGCGCCTGGACACGACCACAATGCAGTCCTGAAGTGTCAACTAGACTCTTCCCTGTGAAGACCTCCTTCCCTTTACCTCTGTACAGATAAAACATTGTCAAAATGATTCTGGTTCACATGGATACGCGGAAGCAACAGAAATTCTGTATTATGAATTTAAGGCCAGACAAGTAATTCGGTGATGTCAATTTGTAAAGAAAGACTACACGCCTGCGCACATATATATTCAAACGCGCCTATAGACTAAACACGTAATACACGTGCACACCGTCAGCATTTTCACAGGTTAGCATTTTTTAAGTTTATGCGGAGATGATAACGTTTTTCCAAAAAAATTAACCCTTGCACCTTGGAACCTATTTCAAGGTTTGCGTTCTCGAGACACTGTTGTTGTGCGAATGAGCGGTCGGAGCGCGTTAAGGGTTTTCTGTTAGAACGGTGTCGTGTTAGCGGCCCCTAAGTTAATAACTAATGATCTTTGCAACGGAAGTGAATCAATCAAAACTAACTAGCTGGACAATAACTTTATTCTAGAGCTGCTGTAAAGCCAAAACAATCTCTGTTACTTTAATTTCCTACACTGATTTAGAAAACACTAGTTAATTAATAAACAATTAAAATGCCTCGTTATTTTTAAGACATATTTATTATCATTAGCCTGCTTTTGCGGCAAGATTTATGCATATGCTTGAGTGCAGAATAGGCTATATTCCTCCATGCACCCAGTATTTAAGCAGAAATTAATATAAACATGCGATTACTCGACCAGAAAAATCTTTAGTCTATCTATGGCAACTCTAATCAATACATTTACTATAGTTGACATTATTTAATTAATAATAAGAATCCAGCTCTTTACGTTAAATTTGTTGAGTTAATAATTAGTTCAAATTAATAAAATAATAAAACAAAGATTAAATTAAGATGCTAACTATAAATTTCTATTTAGCATTGCTTGTTCCAAATGACTGTTTTTAAGGTGAAAATCTGTTACACATTTGAAGATTTACTGTAGCTTGAAGATTGTTGTATTGTATTGTATCTTCTGTTATAAAGATAAAGATTGACATTTCGTTAATTAAAAAAATAAGCACATAATGTTGTAAAAATTAAACAACTTATGTTCTGTTAGATATTCTGTGTTTGGACTACTTTTTGAATTTTGTACAATAATATCTCTAGGTAATGAAGATATATTAACAAAAAAATCTTACATATTATATATAAAACATATATAAAATACATATATATATATAAAAAAGGGCCTCATTGATTAATTTTGCTTGGGGCCCCCACTCGGTGTTGGTTCGCCTCTGATGATGGTTATTTTGCTGTCTTTCTGTAGAGTTTGGTGCTAGCAACGCCAAAGTCATAGGTTCGAATGCCAAGAAATTCATAAACTGGTCAAACATAAGTCACTTTTAAGTCACAAATTGTCTGATAACAGCATTAATGTAATGTGAAATGTAAATCTAGGCAACAGACAGACAATATAATACCATACAGATAGATTAAGACTAACCTGTATAGAATAACCTACAAGTTTTTAAGCCAAATGTAAATATAGTATAATGCAAACTGAATATTGTATGTACACAACTGCCATCTGAGGCTGATATTAAACAGTGCATTACTATTACCCATGTTGTACTGTACTTCTTACATTAAAAACCCATTATCTAGACCCCATTATTCACAAACAACAATCTGATTGATATAATACAGTTATCCTCCTTTTCCCTTCTCCTTTCATGTCCTTGAAAGCGCTCTCACTCTCTCTCTCTCCTTTAGTCTAATTGAGTTGGGATCGATTTCACTGGCACTGCACTATAATACTCCATCTCACTTTCTGCTGTCCTTTTTAAGCACAACTACTGAATATTACCAGAGACAGTTTGATATTACACAACGAATCCTCAGTCAAAGATCCAATTTGAGGATCCGACTGTGTAATCGATGTTGCGTTTCTGTTGTGACGTCAAACAAGCTGATAAATAACAATAAGAGGTGATACTAGTGTGAATCAGAAGCAATGCCAACGTGATTACGGAGGTCTCAGGGTTGATGGTCTCGCATAAGGGAGCAATATGCTACTTTGTGCTATTGTAGTTAAACACATCAGCTTTTTTGTACACGCCAGGTCACATTTCACCCCCACAAAAGATACTAAATAATAAATTATATTTTAAATTATAGACATATATAAAAGTAACAGATAAATTATACAATTACATAAATTCAATATATAATTACATATAATAACATTTCGAACACCCGTATATGTAAAAAATATATACATCAATAATTAATCAAACTTACAGGTTGTAAATTTGAGGAGCAAGTTGGTCCAAATAAAATCCTATCCCAATATTGCAAAATTTTTGCGATATTTTCTAAATGTCGATAAAAAACTATTTGCGAAATGACGCCGTTTTCATTAACCACTGTTATGCGACTGAAACGTAATTTTTTCCTCTCGCAATAAATCCTTCCAAAACAGATGTTGTTAGGTTTACATATATCGAAGCCAACGCACTAGCCATTATTTTTAATCGAAGGAGACGTAGGTGTCTTATCCAAACATTAAAAGCAAGGAAAGGCCCTCATACTTATGAGCGGCACGGATGAGGTGTTTGGTATCTGCTTCGAGGTCTTGATTGTGCAATTTCTTAGTGGTTTAGAATCCAGTATTCCCATGAATCTTTTGTCTTTTATGAGTTTAATAAAGAACTCTGTTTCGTCTTCTGTCCAAACATAGTACGTCAGGTGGCCTGTATATGTGCAAAAACTGTTTCCATTGCAGTTTTGCCAAATATTCCTTTTTTGAACTGCCTGAAAAACCACCTCATGCAAGCGTAAACACTTTTTGCGATATATGGGAGTTTTTGCTAAATTTACGTTTTTCTATTGGGCATATTTTTTATTCGCAATTTCAATTTGCGCAATTTGAAGGGTAATGGAAACGCGGCTAATGACTCTTCCCATCTTCATTCTTTGGAAGTGTTTACAAAGAGAATTTGCTTTAGCAGAGCAGAAAACAGTGTCTTCTTGACATGTACACAACATGAACCAGCTACAGCGTTTAAGGGCGGGTCAAAGTAGATGTTGTTCGTGTGCAGCCAGTGAAGATCATAACACGGACAATATGCAAATTTATTACTGTATTACGAATGCAGGTCACGGAAGTGAGACTGGAATTCCTGACGATTTTCTTTTGGGAGACAAAAACGTTATTTATCGTGCACTTTCGACAATTTTGCAGACTGTTTACATTCACAGACAGCTATATTACACACTGCATGAAAGGGAATATTCAAAAAACCATAATAGGGGCACTTCACACAGATTGCATGATATTCACCCACTTCAGTGGTCATATAATGGATAATGTGAGTCAAATAAATAAATAAACAAAATATTTTTAATGTACAATGTAGACAAACAGACTATTTGTTAAGGTGCAGTCACATTTACTATTGTTCAGAGAATTTGTGTGGACAAAATACAGTCATTTCAATAGGAAGAATAATAAGATACACAATATATATAAAGGCTAATGTTTTATGTATTTGAGGAGAAAACTGTCTCAGTCCAGCATTTGCCGTCTTAAATTGCCGGTGGTTATAAAGGTTATAAACCCCGCCCTATCCATGTAATCATATGGGAAGTGAGCCAAACTAAAAAATCCGATTACACTTCAAACAGAATAGTTTCTGTCATTTTAGGTAGTTCTTATCATGCATACATATGTTCAAGTGTTAGTTTTTCCAATAAGTTTAGTTTTAGTAAGTTAATTCATGATATGAAAACGGAGTGTAGCCTCATGATTGACAGCTGTGCTTGCGAATGAGTCTGCAGGAGCGGGAGTGTGGGCGGGACCTTATATTAACTTATAAACTTAAGTCATTCACTGGTCAAAAACTTGTAACTCAATTTGAGCTTGCTTTTACTCAAATGTTAATAATATAATGACACATGCAAGTGCCATATATAAAGCCACAATATCAACTTTGACAACACAGTGTTTAATTATTTTTTAAAAATCGTGTTTTTTCCATTTCCTGAAAAGTAGCACTTTTGGACATAGAAGGTTTCCACCTGACAGCAACAACACAGAAGTCTTAAAGGTAATTTAAACCACCAGCCTAATCCAAATTCAACATTGTTTTTCACCCAAAATTTCTTCTGATATACTGTATATATTTTTTTGTTTCAAAATAAGATTGAAGAAATATGATTTTGAGGACATATTCCCAAGGGTAAAAAACTGAAGATCAAGGCCAAAACAAAACACACACACATTTCATTAATGTAACATTCTAAAGAAAAACACAATTTATTGAGTTTTGAAAATCTGAGTCTGGCATGGGCTTGCCCCACCTCCGTTAAATGAATTCATAAAACAGAGGACAGATTGTGGTATTGGTACCAGGTCTATCATTAGAGGGGATTGCGAGGTGCTATATAGAAGAACATCTTTTGGTCAGAAAGTGTTATCTGTAATAGGGAGCAAATACTGGAATAGTTTACCACAGTCAATAAGACAATGTCCTTCTTATCACACTTCTAAATATCATCTGAAAAAGTGGCTTATGACGAATCAGTTGTGTAAACATTTTAATTAGAAATTTTAATAATGTGTTTGGGGTATTTGTCTCTATGTAGTGTTGTGTGTATAGCTGAGGATTTGTTCTTGTGTGTACCTGCCTAGGGACTGCGGATGTAAATTAGAAATGTTGCTATAATCCGGCTTGTTTACATTTTGTATTTTATACTAAATGTTCATTAACGTGCTTTGTCCCTATCAAATAAATAAACAAAACAAACACACACCTGTATTGATGAATGTCCTCAAAGGACTTGGTGTTATTGATGGCAAAGACACAAAGGAATCCCTCTCCTGTCCTCATGTACTGGTCCCTCATGGCGCTGTACTCCTCCTGACCTGCAGTGTCCAAGATGTCCAGAAGACACGTCTCCCCGTCAATCACCACCTGCTTCCTGTAGGAGTCCTGCACAGAGACGCCCAGACACATCAACACCCAACTCACGCTTGCGTTCCTCAATAAGACAGATAACATAGAGTCTTTTCTTACTCAAGAGCCAACAATATTTAGTTATTTCACAGCCATGAACTTGATTTGAGGTCTTTAAATTACTTTTCTAAAAATGTGCCCAATAAAGAATTTTGGGACGGAACTATAAGGATTGAAACACCAAACGGACTGTGGAGATGTGTCCAGTCAGACACAAAAGCTTGCGTGTCTGTGCTCATGTGTGTTAGCAATTTCAGCCATAAAAAGGACATTGTTTGTCCAGAGATGGGTGTGGCGGGAAAACAGAGCAGAGAGAGAGAAAGAGGGACATGTAGAAGCACGTACACACACACACACACACACACACACACACACACACACACACACACATCCCTCACGCTGGAAGCAAACGCAGGCCGAGGGGAAACTCCTGGGGTTTATTTGACACTGGGTGTGCAGAGGAAAAGAGAGAGTGAGTGAATGGAAGGGCCAGATTGTAGTGGTCGCTCAACGCTGATGCGATATCTAGCGAACAGACGGACAATAATAAAGCATAAAGTACAGTACAAGAGATTCATTTGTTATTGTTAACTGAAAGTATTAAAAATCATTTTTAGCATATGAAATAAACCTAAATGAAATAAATATGTAAATATTAGATAAACAAAAAGTAGAATGTTGCCTCAGCAATTAACAGAAATAAATAAGTTTAGGTGGAAATAATAAAATGACAAAAACTTAAAAACAAAAACAAATATTAAAGCTAAAAATATAAAATAAATATAAACAATGACAAAACAAACAATAAGAACATAACAAAATGACTAAAATTAAACTAAAATTTAAATTAAATTAGTATATACTATAATAGTACACTGCCCGGCCAAATAAAAAAAAGTCACTGTTTGGATTTAAATAGGCAAATGTTTAAGAGTCTATGATTGGATCATTATTGCAGTGATTATACTGTTTCTAGCTTGTTATATGTTTAGAAACAGTACTTCTAACCCTAACTGATGGAGTGTGTAGCTTATCATTTCTTGAACATCCATGTAGGAAGACACATCATGGCCATATTCCAGGATGACAATGTCAAGATTCATCAGGATCAGATTGTGAAAGAATGGTTGGGAGGAGCATGAAGAATAATTTTCACACATGAATTGGCTTTGGGATGTCTTTGGGATGAGCCATCTCCGGGGCACTTTTAAATACTTACAAATGTTGGTGTCAAGCCAAGCAAATGTTGATTCAGGTTTTATTAGAGACAGGTTTTTTTGTTCGTTTGGTTTTACAACTGGTAATTCCCCGGAAGTTTGCTGCTTTGCATGGTCAATAACTTTCATCTTAAAGCTGCCGTCGGCAAGTCTGGCAGATTGGGTCGATTAGCCAAAATTTTGAATGTTTACAACTCTCATGCCCCTCCCCACTACCAGCGAGCACCCTCCCATTGAGGTCGTGCTCGTCAGTGCGTCACTGCGTGTGTACCTGATTTTCTGTGAACGCGTCCGTCTCTTCAGCATCTATCAACACCATGGACTCGGAGGTAGGCTGCCCTGGCTAATCTATCCATAGATAGCAATAACCGAGGAATTGGAAGCTTGTTAGTAGATTTTCTCTCCGCCATCATGCTTCATGCAATCTCCAGGCGAACTTCAGGCGTGGCGTGTGCATGTGATATTAACGTGCGCGAGTGAGGGGGGATCTGTGGCGTGTGCACGACCTGTGATTGACAGTCAGATCTCACACCCCCCTGCGCTGATTGGACCTGATGAAGCGGGAGCGCTGGATTTTTGCAAAACAAATAACACGCTCCAGGTGGAGTTAGAAGCTCGGGTTTTTTTCTAAAACCACCTTATTTATGTTGTTCTGTCGGATTATAGTGTCGATTACACTGAATATGATCAAAAAAATTTTGCCGACGGCAGCTTTAACACTACATTGATGTGATGTGAAATGCACAGGCAAATGATTATGTATGCAATTTCCCATGAAATCCAGCCCAACCGCTCTAAAATATAAATCATTACGGTTTTTCAAAGTGTATCTGAGTAAAGTAAAGACATGGGGCCCTATTTTAAGGATCTAAGCGCGTGGTCTAAAGCGCACGGTACAAGTGCACTCAGGGCGTGTCCGAATCCACTTTTGCTAAAAAACGGGAAAAATGGTCGGCGCGCCCGGCACATGGTCTAAAAGGGTTGTCCCTATTCTCTTAATGAGTAATGGGTGTGTTTTGGGCTTTACGTGCAATAAACCAATCAGAGTCTCATCTCCCATTCCCTTTAAAAGCCAGTTGCGCTTGCGCCATGGCGGATTTGCTATTTAGGCTACATGGCGGAATTTGCAAACGGAAAAACTGAACGCTTCTCCAGAGAGGAACCGGATCCTTTCGTGCACGAGGTTAAAGCGGCCAAGCAGACCATCTACGGGACAAGCCGGATTCCACCATATCTTTATGTACACAATATTAATATTTTACATTGTAATCCTTTATTTTTTATTTGCTATGTGTGTGTGCTGCTGCGCATTGTGTGTAATGAGCAGTGTAAGCATGTTGTGTAAATAACAAAAAAAATATTGTGCCATTGACTTTAGACCAGGTTTTTGTTGGTCATTGCCTCAGTCTATTTCAGTTGCCTCAAAATAGCAACTCCCCAACAATGCGCCTGAACACACCTTGTTTTCAGACCAGCACGCCCATGGGCGCACAGATGGGCGCAAATTCATTTGCGATTTAAACAACGTGGCGCAGGACGTGAAAAAATTATAATTGCGTCAGGCTTAAACTAGCAAAGAACACTTGGGCCGCGCTTGCCGCTGCATTGCGCCGGGTGTAAGATAGGGCCCACGTTTGGAAGATAGGGCCCATGTTTGGAAGATAGGGCCCATGTTTGCACTCTCTCGTTCTCTCATTAATAAAAAAAGTTACATAGTGTAGCATTAATTCATTAACTGAATTATTTTAACAGCTTCAGCTGACGAGGTTAAAACAAATAGATATATTATCGATAATGTACTAATATGAGTCAAAACAACCTGACGATTTTAGATTATGTGTATCAGCATCCTTAGCATATATATATTATTTATATAGATGATACTGTATATCACTAGCTGAGATCACTGAATGTGCACACACACAGACAGACACACACACACACACACACACACACACACACACGTTACCTCTATAGTAGGGTCGTATTCATCCACAAAGTGGTTCTGGATGAGTTGGATGGTGAGAGCGCTCTTGCCCACGCCTCCAGCACCCACCACCACCAGTTTATATTCAGTCATTCCTTCACGCCTCTTCAACCTCTCACCACACCTGAGGAGAAACCAGCAAAACCATAAATACAAACAGACCTCCCACTGCTTCCATGTTCAGTGATGTTTCAAATCTATATAAGATTGTGCTATATAAATAAATGTGACTTGGCTTGACTAAATATTTGTTGGCGAAGCAGTGCTTTTTTGAAATTAGCATAAAAGAAGTCCAAAGTCTTATTGTCCGACTTCCAAATCGCTGACTATTTAAGTCTGCAAATTATTACAAGATGTTGCACCTTGCCTATTTCTTTAGCTATTCATGTAAACGCCCAGGCACACCAAACCGACATCAAAGAACTTGTGGCGGTGAAAGCCGACTGTGCTGTTGCCTCATGTTACCTCAGTCTGGGCCAAAAAGTTGCACTTGAACACACCACATATACTACAGTCAACTGCCAACAAGCATGTGCGTTCTACACCTGCATGAGAGGAAGTAAATCTCCATTCCAGCAGATGAAAGTAGTCTACACGAGTCATTTAAAAGAGGAAATCAGGAAGAGATTGCAGATATACAAACTGTAAAAAAAACAGCATTTCATCATTCACTTTCTTTCATTCACTTAAATTTTTTATCTTGTACACTGGTTCGCTAAGCTGAACAGCCAATCTGGGGTGCGTTTTGATGATTTAAAGGGATGGTTCGGAGTAAATTCAACCTAGGCTTTCAAAAAAAAAGGCTTTTTTCCCTTGGTCAAACATTATTAAAGTTAGAGCTTATTTAGAGATAGCCGAATGGCTTAGTGCAGGCGCTAATGGATCCAAGGATGTATCCCGTAAATTACCCCACTAATAATGCCCAGAATGGTACCAAACTTCTCCAGTAGTACAAATAGGTTCTGTACTCAGATAACGGTCACTTCCGTTATTTGGGAAAAGCCCGTAAAAGTCCTGGCAGAAAGCGATGCATAAGGATGTAGTGTAACGACGAATTATAAATTTTTCCGAAGTGTTGACAACTTAGTGTTAACTAATAATTGTTGCAAACTGGTACTACCAACAAAATATTAGTGCATTCCTGGAAATGGGCGTCGTTACACTATTTCCTTATGCATGTAACCAAATGCATCCTATATGAGATAAATCAGATACAGCCCTACACACAAAACACAATATTAACTGACATTTGCACAACACAGACTGCTGCGAATACACATGCAAACGTATAGTCATGAGGGTGTAACTCTAGCCTTTAAACATAAAATGACCCCAAACATAACTCTGGCGCGCTCGTTTAATTTCTCCTCATGTCTGCTTTACGTGTTTCTCATTTCTTAATCAACGATCGATAAGTTTTATCGATTAAATTATTATCGAAAATTAATCAATTGTCGATTAATCGTTAGCATCCCTAATTTATATAGTATTATGTGAGGGAGAACCCACAACGAATCAAATAAACTCTCTCATTTACGGTCTCCGCTACTGATTCAACATTTTCAATCGGCCACCGGAAAAAGCAGCAGAACATACTGCAAAAACTAGGCCGACAGATCCTCAACGACAGCCTGACATTGGCCAACTGTCGGCTTGGTGTATCACGGCCTTTAGGATTGAGGTAATCCAAGACCAAGAGAATTGGAGAATTTATCCTAAGGAAATATGGAATAATCTCCCATCTTCCACTGTTTAGCATTCAGTGAACAAACTCTCATAGAGATGCAAAGGAGATAAACTATGAAATATGAAAAGCATTCTGGCACTTGAAACAAGACCCGAGCTTGCAGCACACCCAGCTTTTATCTGATAACTGATCATTTTGTGGGTTTCATTTCAAGTTTCAACATGGTCTAAAACAACATTCTAACTCTGAATGTGATCCAGCTACCGTCCAGCGCTCACCCTCATTGGTTAATCTGTCATAGGTTGGTTGCTGCTGGTTTTGGGGGGTTGATGTTGTTTTCCTGACTGTGAGGTCATATGGTTTCATTCCCATTGGATTACTATATATCTTCTTTTGTGTTCCACAGAAGAAAGAAAGTCATACAGGTTTGTAATTACACACGGGTGAGTAAATCATGACAGAATTTTTATTTTGGGGGGTACTATATTTACATGCATGATGCTATACTGACAACGTGACAATGTTTCATAACACCATATACACGTAAACACCTTCAACAATGTTCTTGTAACAGTTCTTTTTCTGTTAGTTTCATTTTCATGGACTTTTAGTTTCTTCATTAGGCTAGTTCCTGTTTCCCTTTGTTTGTTTGTTTTCCGCCTCTTATTAGCGGCTATGGAGATTAATTTATCATCACAGGTGTTTGTTATTAATTTCCTTTGTATAAAGTTGCTGTGGTTCAGTTCTCTCGGTCGGTTATAATCCGCTCTGCTCCGCACTGAATTAGCGAGTTAAAAGTGAGGCATTATCAGTGTTGTCACACATCGATTAACTGGTGGGAAAATTTCCTTACAGTCACAGTCCTAGTTACTGCATGTACTTACTATAGTAATAATAGTAAATTATGCATAATTACAAGTAACTAACCCTAAACCAAACCCTAACCCAAACCGTAACTCTATAGTAAGTACAAGTAGCTTATTAAAATTTGAGTAAGTACAATGTAATGACTACGTCACCTTAAAATAAAGTGTATAATTAAACCTTAAAGGGATATTACACCGCTGGAAAGATGAATGTCTATTTAAATTGGTAGTAGATGTAGTAGTAGAAATGTGAAATTATTTTAGAAGTTGGTGCTTTCTAGACTGAGAAAAGCCAGAAAATGTATTTTTGGCTCATGTGGATGAAAGACAACAACTCCCAGAATGCACTTGCTTCGCTTTGCACTCCCAAGCCACGCCTACCGGTTACAGAGGACAGTATCGGAAGAAATGATACAACTAGGCTACTAGTTTACTCGAAACTGAAAAGACGCAAATAACATTAAAGATACAATATGTAATTTTCTTCGCAGCTAGGGGTCGATATATTTAGGAGTTGGCACTCTTACAATAACAAAGGTGTAGGTTGATGACGTCAACGTCAAAGTCTGCTTGCCATAGTCCATAATGTTTGAACGAAACAACAACAGCGTGAGCGTGCCGTCAGACGTAACGCAGTTGTCCACGTCTGTCGCCATGGTTACTATGGCAGTACAAGTGGAAACCAGGGATAACGCGGATATTACGTAATTGACAAGCGAAAATGACCAGGGACGAGCCATTATTTAAAATTGGAATATCTCTTAAATTAAACATCTTTGGGAACTTTTGGGATATTGTAAGTACACAGCTGCAGGAAATATATCACACTGTGAAAGTGATTTTTGGATATTTTATTACAAAAATCATATATATTGTACCTTTAATACTAATTCATAAATAGCATCATGCTTATTATGCGGATTGTGCCACATACCATTTTACAACCTGAACCAACCTAACTAATTAAATGGTCAAATTATTTTTAAATCTATTTTTCAAGGCAAAAAGTATTATTATTCTAACAAATATTGTTCATTAATATATAACATCTATATTATGTTTTTGGAGAGGTACACCACATTTTACCATTTTACAATGTGAACTAACCTCACCTTGCTATAAAAAGTTTAAAATATCAGAAATTTTAAGTTGTACCACCCTAACATTTTTTACTTCATTCCCATTTTTAATTCATAGTACATAGACAAGTTTTATTCGAGTTATTCTACATGTATGAATTTTTATATATCTGAATTAAAACTTTTCTAGCAAATGGTATGAACATTTTTAAAATCATATAAAACTCAACATGAATACAAAGAGAGTACATTTAAGAACTTTGCAAATGTGTTTTGAACAAAAACATTCTTTTAACTTTGCTTTTCTTTATTGTGGTCTACTTACTTTTCATTGCCCCAGCTACATATCCCACAACACAGTAAAAGGCTCACTTTAAGACACAAAGTTGTAGTCACAGCCATCCATGACAGCAATATACCAGACAGACTATATTAGTCCCAGGGTGTGGAGTTTTATTATTAGTCGTCATTGGGGCTGTAGGTGCAACTCAAGATCACCAGAGGTGGGTCTGCAGCATTAATGATTAATGAAAAGACAAAGGTTCTTGGTACTATGGTGACTGCAACTTATGAGAGTCCAGCACAGTGTATCTGTGAGTAACACTAAAGTGCTGGACGATTAATGAGTAACTGCACAGATGCAAGCATTCGCACACGCACAATTGAGCAATTGAAGGGCAAGGAGTTCATACATGATGCCACTATGCGTTACTCCCTTAACCCCTTGAAAGCTAAACAAAACATAGGGGTAAATGTAGTAGAAGAATAAAGATATAGTAACAACTAAGTATACATTTTTATATTGATAGGATGTTCCTCACTTGCAAAATTTAAAGAGCCCACCCTCAAGGCTTTATGATAATCTATGCTCTATATATGGAGTTCACTGCAAATATGGGATTTTTTGGGCTATTTTATCATCTACCATGTGAAAATCGTACAGCAAGTCTAATCATTTAGAAAGGTAATAGCAAGGTACATTACTTAAGGTCGATAAATGCAAATTACAATTCCAAAGAAGAAAGTTAGTTGGGTTTAGAAATAGAATGACATGAGAGTATGTAAATTATGACAGCATTTTTTTTAGATTTGCCTGAAGTACTATACATTTTTTTATAAAGAAAAAAAATTACAGTGTCCTTGTTACATATGTTACATGTACTTACAATAGAAATAACAGTACATTATGCATAATTACATCCAACTAACCCTCAACCAAATCCTACCCTAACCCTATAGTAAGTACATGTAGTTGCTTAATATTACTCAGTACTTCAATATATAATTACACTGTAACAATGACACCTTAAAATAAAGTGTAACCAAAAATTCCATTAAAATTATGTGCACTGGGTGAAGTAAAATGCAGGACATGAGAAGTAAATATGTCAGAATTTACATTAAAAAAGCCTGTTGATATCAGCATGTCATTAGAAATTGTGCTTTATCAACTAGTTAAACATGAATACAATGAAAGTCAATTTGTCTTTCTAAGGAAAATGTGTTACGCGTTTCCTGATGTTCATTCATTATTAGTTGAGCAAAACCAGAGATGAGTGACAGTGCCACTTTCAGTTTCAATTTAACACGGTTGAGCAAAGTATGCCCAAATTTAGGCCATCTTTTGAATAACCCCTTTAACTAAACTAGGGCACAACGAGGGAAGAACTGAATGAATTATACACACATTCAGAGGGCAATGAAAGTTTGATTAGGACCTTCTGTCAGAGCAACCTGTTGTTCGGGATGGAGATCAGTAGAGACACATCCTACCGGGTTCTTTCCAGTGCGATTTCTATATCACTCTTTCTAAGATTCATAATTAGCGCTAAAGTGCCAAGGGGCTTCCAATGGGTCCTAATGAGCCCCCGTAGTCCTGTACTGTTGGGGATAAACAAAGCCACATGAAGGCAAGCCTGCAACCTTAGCCGAAAAAAGCGTAATGCCTGCTAACGCTGCGATACGCAGTGAAGGAGACAAGAGGACGTTTTAACAATTTTTAAAAGCTAGGCTAGCTGACTAGCCCAAAACCTTTACTTTATGACTAGGGCTGAAACGATTAGTCGACGTTGTCGACAATGTCGACAATAAAAAATTGTCGACAAAATTGTCTTGTTGTCGAGTAGTCGTTTGAGCTCATGTGACCTAATGTAAGGGCCTGCAATATCGCGATTTGACCGCTACGGCGCTGTAGCGCTAGAGAGTAATGTTACAAATGCTATTGCGGTAGAAGAAAACACAGCGCAAATTATGACCTGACGGAGTGCAAACGAATCCGAACTAGCAAGGTGTGTAAAGTTTCACAAAACTTCAAACCAAGAATGCTGTCGTGTGCAATACATGCTAGGCGGAACTTGCTTTTCACGGGAGCACAACATGCATGTTAAAGCACTTAAAGAGGAAACAAGATGAGCCGGTGAGAGGTGAATGTTCTCCAGCTGGAGCTAAATAACTAGCAGTAAATCTCTTTATTAGACAATGCAATACTACTAATAATAGCAACAATATTAACAATAATAATATAATTACAGTAATATGATGATTTATTTTTGCATAGAATAAAGCTTGATCGAGCTTAGGAGTCAGGGCTGTTTTTATTATTGTAACACTATTAACGTTAGGTATAACAGGCTTATCACTTGCCTTTATTTTGTTCCATATTCATGAAGACTTACAAAAGGAGATGTTATGAAGAATATCAGTTGCTTTTTCATACTGTAAATTAAAAGGTGAATGAGAGTGTCTCTGTCAGCTCAATTGTCAATTTTTATTTTATTTTATTCTTATAATAATTGTTTGCAGATTAAGTTTTTCTGTAGTGCAGCTGATACATTTTTGTTTATTTTTTCTATTGAAAGAGAACATAATATTTAACCAATGCTTAGAGAGCATTTGTGTGTGATTTGAGTTGGACAGAAATCTGGGAACTTAAAGAGAATGACCTGTTTGGCTCAAAGTTCATTAAAACAACCATTTCAAAAGCTGAAGTGATTTTCTTTTTTTATATATTATAGTTAGAATATGTATAACTCAGTATTTTAACTAATTGAAAAAGCTGAATAATCGTTCCAAACTTACTGATTAGCCGGCAAAATAATCGATGATTAGTCGATTAATCGTTCTAATAATCGCTAGATTAATCGACTATCAAAATAATCGTTTGTTGCAGCCCTATTTATGACATATGAAGTGTGAACACAACCTTTGATATTGCAAGTGTGATTGCTTAGGAAAGCTACAACATGGCTCTCTTAAGCAAGCAAGCATGATGATTTATCATTCAAAAACTACAGGAAAGTGTGAAAGCAAGACCTAGACGTTGGCACTAGGATCTTGCAGTATACATACAATCTGTCACCATGAGCGGGCAATATGAACAGGTCACTTTGAAACCCTATAGTTAAGCTCAGGATAAACTCACTGACATTATCAGGTCTACATTAGGGACATCAACATATCTAATACCTAGGATTTGGAATGAATATTATTTGCCTGATCATTGAGTGAACCTTTATGTCCTGACAATTACAGTGATTTTAAATCTTATATTGCTAAACATTATGTTAGAGCACAAGTAAATGGTCCCAATAGAATCTCAAGTATCAATTTTCCCTGAGCCACAACCCTACAAAAGAAGAAGGCCTAAGTGATTTCCAGTCAGGATCAGACAGTAAAAGGAATCTCACATGGGAAATGGAATCGAAGGAATCGAATACTGAGGAACCATAACGGATCCAGGCTGAGTGAGCTACTGACATCATCCCCCAAAATAACCATCACTAGCCAGATCATTACATCTGTCTAGCCTAAATCTGCTGCCCTTCACTGCAGACACTTCAAGACATTGTTTATATGTTGCAGATAAATGCAGATAAAATACCAACAAAAATATGAATGCTTCCAAATATCTGGAACTCAATACTTCCAATGCTTCCAAATATCTCAATACTTAATAGGCCTACTTTTGAAAACGAGTTTCAAAGTGCAAGATTTTTTTAAATGATACTGTTATCGACTCCTTGTAAACTACAAAAACGCACAGTGACAACGCACGGTGACGTCATGCGCATGCGAATTACATGTTCAGTCTATAGGCGCATCATTACAAAGTGACATCGCCAACTACTCTGCCTGGCATGAATAATACATGAACAGGGATCGCGGAAAAACATTTCTGTTTTTAGTACATCGTTGTTGTGTAAACATTCCCTGAGTTTTTATCTAATATTTATATTATATTTAATTTTTATTTCAATTAACTGAATATATTAATAATAGTTTTAGTAAATAAAAACAACAATACTAGTTTTTACTGGTTTGAGATGGTCATAACTGGTTTAACCTGGCAGGTCTTCGGCTACCCTAATCGCTGAAAGTGAAATACTCGATGGTGATTGGCTAATGTTTTTACAAGTCTCCGGCAATGGATTTGCCTCCCCCTTCCTTTCTCTATCCTCTCAGACTCACGTTTCGTAGATTCAGCGAAGAAGCGCGCGGTGGTAACACTTACAGTGGTGAAATTACAAACAAGGAATACACATTCTGAGACATTAAATGAATAACTGGGAATTTTATTAACATTAAGTCCTTCTCCCATTTTCACCTCAAAATTTTGGGTTGGCTGTGCCTCCCTTGCCTCCTCTGACGAGCCGTCACTGCCTTGCTATTTTTTACTCTTTTCACCTAAAACGGGCCTCACAACATAAGAGGGCCTCCACTTGCACTCGCCCCCCATCATCAAGGAAATGTGTAGGGGGCAAGGGGCAAAAATGCCAACAAAATGAACAAAAATGCCTCCAAAATTCAAGATATATGGGTAAAAAATGTCCTTGTATGAGCTCTTGTTTGTAATGTTTATAACAGGCCATAGAGTGCCGTTTTCCTGAATATCAGCACGATTGCAAATTTGATAGCCTATTGATTTCATGCAAAAGTTCAATAAACGAGTTTCATTTTGTCTGTTTTTGCTCTATTTCGTCAATGAAAATAGTTCCAAACAAATCCACAAAGCCATTGGGCATCCCTGAGCAAAACAGTGATGTATCATATACTAAATTAATTTCGTAAAGCGTTTTTAATGAGTCGTTTGACTAAATGATGGGGGACTCAAACTGTTTATTTGAAAATGGCCTCCGAATTGCAAAGGCAATCTATCTGAACGCAGACCTGACAAGCCCAAAACCACTTTAAAACCCACCAACAGACCTGTCTGGGACACCAACTGAGACCAAAAAACATCTCTGACTGGCTTACACCTGTTTTACAGCAGATTTGGGTTCAGATTTATAGACTTTGGCACGGCCGAACCGAAGGCATACAAGTATAATCATGCTAATGTGCCATTTCTAGTGTGTCCCTCACAGTGAAAAGAGCCTGTGAATAAGGATTAGTTGATAAAATCGAGTCGTATTTTATGATAGCAATTACTCACATTATCTCAAATGACAGTTAACAGTCTAGAAGGCTTCAGAAAAACATATTTGGTTACTTTAATTTTGTAACTGTATTTAATTTTGCTTTCCTGTAGCTCAGTGGTAAGAGCATTGCGTTAACAATGCAAGGTTGAGGGTTCGATCCCAGGGGATTGCACATACCTATGTATAAATGTATAGGATAATGCAATGTAAGTCGCTTTGGATAAAAGCGTCTGCCAAATGCATAAATGTAAATGTAACTAAAGAGAAAATCTACGAATCACACTGTGCAGAAGCCTATAAAATATTCTAGTGTTGCAACAACATCTAACTTCTGTAGACCTACTTAAGTACTAAAGCGACCTAAACTTGCTTGTTCTGCGATAAAACAGACTGTTAAACTTCCGCACTGATCTTCATAGTCCAGAAATTACGAATCCTACTATGCTGTGGTACCTTAATATTCATGATTGAGCCATTGCCATTGGTGGGTTACTAAGCGACGTCAGCAGACACTAATTAGTATTCAGCAAACAGTCCTTCGCCATTGGAACGCAGCGACGCAAACTACTTAATATGCATGAGCTAGTCTTCGTCATAGTAGAATTTGCAATTGTTCGTCGGGTACTATGGGGCGTCACCCGAGTTTACAGAGAGGCTCGTAACTGTCACATGGATGCCACCAAAACTTAACAAATCAGATAATTAGACAACATGTTTACATCCAGTGTTAGACTTGAAATCTTTTCCAATAAATGCAAGTTGTCGGGAAGAGAAGCCATGGTCAGTTTGATCGATTACTAGAGTCTGATTCAATGTAAACTGACCAGATTCAGTTTTTTTAGATGCTTGAACAGGTTTTCTTGTGAAGAGTGAATGATATATAAAGTGATTAAATAAAAACTATACGAGTTTTCTATTTAAATTCTCAACAAACAATTTTGAATGAAACGCAGAATACAGAAAATACAGAACAGTATCTATAGATCTATCGATGACTGATTGTTCACACACGCATATGTAAACATTCTCCATGCAATTATAAAAACGCACTAATAATTACCATTAATATACGGTAATTGTGGACGATAATAGCAATATGTTTAAGGTAAACAATATTTGCCACTTTGAGTCACGTTACAATACAATGCATACAAACGATGTATTGTTTAAAAGCAAAAAATGTACACTTCACCTCTGATTCCTCGGATTTAGTCACTCTTCAGGAGACTTCGTTTATTTCGAGATTTTCCTGGATTGTATTAGATGTAGCAGACAGCCCACTGTGAACAATGTGCTCCGCTGTGTGTGTGTGTGTGTGTGTGTGTGTGTGTGTGTGAGCAGTACAGCCTACGCCCAGCCCCACACGACACACAGGACCGCCCCGGCAGCAGATTCACCAATCTTACTATGGCAAAGGCTGATCTTATGAATATTAAGTAGATCTTGGTGACGTTGATCGGTGGCTCGTTCATTGCCTGAGAGGCTGATCAACCAAAAACACAGCCAATCACAAGGCTTTGTCCCACCCTCAATAACACAACAACCAATGGGATTAGTAAGCCTACTATCCACACCCCAGAATACAGCTGCTCGTACTGTATCATTTTTTTATTGCGTAACTAAATAAAATGTATTTTATGGTTACAACTTACAAAGCTGCTGTCCTTGCATTCTCTCCTCATGTGTAGCTATATTATGTAATGTAGTTCTCATTTAGAAACTATAAAGTTATTTTTGAAGTGTCAAAAAGATTTATTGACAAGTGAATTGAAGTAAAATAGTGGCAAATGTTTTTGAAACAAAAAAGCTTTGTTAAATTGCACTAATTGAAAAGAAATATGCATTGCATTAACCAAGTGACACTTATAGTTTTTATTCAGGCTAAAGTAATTCAACTATACATTGTTGAAGTTTATAACTGTAAACCAGGTCACAATTGTAGAGTTTTTTATTTATTTTTTGTAGTGATATTTTGTAGAAAAAAAAGAGATCAAATAAAATCGAAAGCGGAAAAAAATGTTGACTTATTTGCAAGGTACAACATTTATTAACTTTTTTTTTTTTTTTACTGTTTTTATTAATTACTATTATTCCTGTCTGGTAAATTTTCTGTTTCTTTTTAAACATAAAAGCTTGCGTCCTGGAACAAAATCCTTCCCTTAAGGGTCAAAGTGACCTGAAGCCCTACAATTATACTTAATTTATTTATTTATTTTGGTCCAGAAAGCTTATTTTATTTAATATAGTTAATATAATATTTTATTATTTTATTTACCTTTAAATGACTAGATTTGATCAATAAATCATAAATAAATAGCAATTTTGTAATTTAACCCTTTCACGCATAGTGGTCACTACAGTGGACAGCTATTAAAAAAGCATTTTCTTGAATTTGCACGGGTTTTTATGGCAAAATTGCACATCAGCCTCTTCATTGGACCCTGGTGCATCATCCTATAAATTGCAACCAAGTGGCAAGCCTTTGTGTTTCGATTTTTTCCCCCTCCAAACCAAGATGGCCAAGGGTCAGTCAGATATGCCAAGTTGCTCCGGAATATCCACCCATTCCTTCTATCCTAGGAGACTCTTGTAGGTAAAAAAAATATCTGTTTGATTATTGTCTTATATTTAATACAGTATATCTTCAGTTTAAACCATAACCGCATGCTGTCCACTCAAGTGGACATCTGAATATCTCTTTGAAAAATTTGTAAAAAAAATTTAATAAAAATCTATTCTTGTTTTTCATGCCCTAAGAGCAGTAAAAACACATAGGAAAAAAAATCCTGCCTGAGGTTATCATAATTCATGCATGAAAGGGTTAAGCACATCCCTCACATTCTTTCAACTTAAATTCAATATAACTCACAATTTCAAGGATAAATCTTTAATTCAGCTCAAAATATCTTACATTGTTTGTCTTTGCCGACCTCTTGTGGGAAAAAAATTATATATCATGATATTTCATAACTCTTGCCACTAGATGGCCTTATAGCTCTATATGGAGCAAATGAGCGGTTCCGCTGGGTCCTAAAGTCAGTTTCTCTTCAGTGTGCATTCAGATCTGATTCAGATACACATGTAGACATTATAAAATAATTTTATGGTAAAGTTTGAGCATTTTTAGGTTTTTCTATGTGTACTGAAGCATTCCTCGCATTCCATTTATTTCCTAAGGGGATCAAATTGACCCGCGAGGGAAGGATTTGTTACTTTTTTTTTTTTCAACAACAAAACTCCTCGAATCCATTAATATGTTTTTGTGTATTTGTGGTTCAAGTGCGACAAATAAATAAATAAATCGTAGGATGAGGGTTAATTAGGCAATATAAATAAATTGCAATATAAATACAATTATTTTAAATGTATATTAAATTTTTTATAATTGTATACAATACATTCTTCAAATTTTAAATAATTGTTGTATTTTATTTTAGTACAAATATCTTATTTTGGTGTAAAAAAAATTAATAGCCTATTTTTTTTATATAAACATAAAACTGAAATTTAGTTAGTGAGTATATTCGAGTGAGTTTTGTAATCTGGCAACCCTGAGTGATTGAATCACAACATTATCATAAACATAAGCAAGGCGTTTTAACTTTTGTGAATATTTAGGCCAGTCTTTGTACATTTTAGTGAGTATATTGACTAGGCTTTTTAATTAATTTTCCTCTACTGCTGCTTATGTGACCAGCTTAGGGAATATACTGTTGTATCCAAGAAGAGACTGTTACATTGTGTTTCCCCAGCGGATTTTCAGGGTACCAGGACAACTGAACACACAATGGACACTAAAACCATATAAAGCATCCTAATATAGCCTATAAATAAACAAACAAACAAACCAATAAACAAATAAACAAACAAATAAATAAATAAATAAAATATGTTACTGAGTCAAGAAATAATACCTTGTCTAAAGTTAACATTCAAAATAATACAAAACTTTTTGGGTAAAACAGTCAGTGTGTAACATTTTTAACCTAGTTGTTTACATCCTAATGTAAGTGTGAATGTAATCGTAGTAGAATGTAATATTCATCATTGTAGAATTCGTTATTTCGTGCGCGTTCATGAAAATGACAACTTATATAATGTCTATTCATTATGCTACAGCACAGACTTACAATCTTAAATGCACTTTGGCTACAGTCACGAAGATGTTTTTGATAATGGACTACAAATCCAACGCGCCCGGCCCGTATCCAGGAAGTAGTTCCCGTTGCTATCCAAACTTGCTGTCGAGTGAGGCTGAAGACACACCGAATAATCACGTTGTTTAGGCTCAAATACGTAAGAAAATAATTAATATGTATGAAGATAGAACGCACATAGTATGA
This sequence comes from Leuciscus leuciscus, assembly GCF_965113295.1. Lineage (NCBI taxonomy): Eukaryota > Metazoa > Chordata > Actinopteri > Cypriniformes > Leuciscidae > Leuciscus > Leuciscus leuciscus. The sequence goes on along the minus strand of NC_138724.1, from coordinate 10,748,176 downwards.
CATAGTAAACTTTGAACATTTTACTTAATTCATTCAGTTTGCCGTTTTCTCTAAAACGGTTAACATTTATTTCAGGGCAGGAAAGCAAAGGTTGCAGATGTCGAGTGAAGCATCGCAGAAGAAGAGAGCCGATACTGTGAATGAGTTTATATCAAACCCTAAACCTCCTGCTGACCCCGATCTCTCTGACCTGATGATGGATCAACTGTGTCTCTTACCAGAAAAGTTGGTAAGCTCTCATTGTTGAGGCTAAACTTTAATGTTTAAACTTAAACATTAAACTTTTCCTATGAATTGGGCGATACATGTAAAAACGTTATATTATACTGTAACGTTACATTTAGCGCAAACCCACCTGCTGTTTATATGTTCAATATCTTTGATCCCCTCTCAGAAAATCCTGACTGAATCAGAAAATCTACAAGAAGTGAAGTCACTAGAGATGTGTGTTGACACCAGACAGGACACTTTAGACAACTTTGGTGAGATTTTTATTTGTTCAAATATAAATTTGATTTATTCATTTAGAAAATGTACCTTATTTATATATTTTAGATAATATATCTATTTTTACATTATGCTGGTATTAAGAATTTGGGGGAGCCATGTTACTTGATTTTACATGACTAAAAATCATGTCACATTGTAAAAAATAAATAAAAAATAATAGTAATGGTCCAAATGTGATTGATTGGGGTGTAGTTTGGATTGAAATGGCTGAATGGGTAATGAAGACATTACCTTTTATGAAATCTGATGAACGTTTGTGTTTTTGTCCACTTGTCTCACAGGAATATACTTGCCTAAACTTACACAGCTGAAAATGAACAACAGTTTGATCTCATCTGTGCGGTAAGACCTCCATTTCCCTACATAAGTTCCTTTATTATATCCAGAAAGGAATAATTCACCCAAAAATTAAAAATCTGTCATCAGTTACTTTCCCTCGCTCTAAACCCTGAATGACTTTCTTCCGTGGAACACAACAGAAGATATTTAGCAAAATATTAATACTGCTCATTGCTATTAAAGGGTTAGTTCACCCAAAAATGAAAATGTTGTCATCACTTACTCACCCTCAAGTTGTTCCGAATCTGTATGAGTTTCTTTCTTCTACTGCGCAAAAAAGAAAATATTTTGAAGAATGTTGGTAACCAGAACATTCTTCAAAATATCTTATTTTTTATCGTCTATCTATCTTCTTTTCAACAGAAGAAAGAAACTCATACAGGTTTGGAACAACACAAGGGTAAGTAATTTTCATTTTGGGGTGAATTATCCCTTTTACATGTACTTTTCATATGGGAAGACAATGAAAATTTGGGGACTTGGATGTCCTTTTACATGTCCTCACCCTCAAAAAACATCTACAACCATAAGAATAAACAAATATTTGCACAACAGACTACATTCAATTTAATATAAGATAAACACGCAATTAATTCTTGAAATAAAACACTATAGAGAGACGGAGTGAATCAGGGAATGCAATGATGGCTTATTATTCTCAGTATTTCCTCAGGGATCTCGGGACCAGCCTGTCCCACCTGCAGGTCTTATGGCTGTCTCGATGCGGTCTGACCGACCTGGAGGGAGTTCCTGCTCTCGCCAGCTTAAAGGTATCAAACAACACTTAGAAGCAAAAGGTTACTGAATTGATTAAACTCTTTTTTTTGAAGGCACAGTAAAAGGTATTTGTTTTTCTAATGGGAACGTATTTTAATAGGAGAACGTTTTTTTATGACAAAATTATTGAAGTATTAAATAATATAAAATGTTTATTTTTTAAAACCTTTGAATAAAAGTAAAAGAGTCACCTAATACAGTAAACCACTCTTGCACTGTATTATGTTTTCCTCAGGAGCTGTATGTGGCGTATAACAGTATCTCAGACCTGACTCCAGTCAGTATGCTGGAACACCTGGAGCTGTTGGACCTGGAGGGGAATGATGTCGATAATCTGGCTCAGTTGATGTATTTAGGCTGTTGTGGGAAGCTCAGAACGCTTTCGCTGGAAGGAAACCCTGTATGCACCTGTCCCAGTCCAGGCATGTCAGAGGTACATGAGTTTATACAGCAGATTATGGGCGGCATGTCTAATAGAGAATGAGAGAGATGAGGCTCAGCTTCTCTCTGTGGTGGACCAGACTAATGGTCCCGACAGATAATGATGTCTCCATATAGTCCATTAAATCATGGACTTATAGTTCATGTAATGCTGCCCCTCCCCATCCATATAGAAATGACACAATAATATGTTTGATATTAGAGACCCGAAATGGACAAGGGAAATTATTGATGTAAATATTGGTTCTGGGGCATTGCTACTTTTTGGCCGAGCAGAACAAAATAAGTCAGTAAAAACATTTTGTAACACTTTACAATAAGGTTCCCATTTGTTAAACAATAGTTGCCATAAACTAATAATGAAAAATGCTTTTACAGTATTTATTAATCTTAGTTAAAGTTAATTTCAACATTTACTTATAGATTAAAATCAAATGTTGTATCTCTTACGTTAACATTATTTAACGGACCTGAGCTAGCATGAACAACAATGAACAATTGCATTTTGTATTAATTAACATTAAAAAAAGATGAATAAATATTGTCACAAATGCATTGCTCATTGTTAGTTAATGTTAGTTAATACATTAAATAAAGTGAACTAATAGAGTAGGACCTAATTGTAAAATGTTACCAATTATTTGCTATTAGTATTGACCTGTTCATTCATTTAATTAAATATTATATTGGTATTTATTATCTCTTTCTTATTTATACAATTTATATATTTTTGCAAGCATTTCATAAAAAATATAGTTAAAACAAATATAGTTTTTATATTTTGAAACATATTTGATTTCATTTAGCTGTCAAGGGAAAAATAATCTAATATTCATATTTTATTTTTTATCTTTATTTTATATATATGATTCATTTTACACATATCAACACTTTTATTTAGTCTGAGTTCCCCTTATTTCTTTCAGTTTTTGGTTATGGTTGCAATTTTCTTACTGTTTTCAGTTTCAGGAATTACAAAACTGGGGCAAGTGTTCAGTGAGTGAACAAACTGCTTTGAATATTCATGAAGTGGTAAATGAAGTTCATTGAACGGTGCCCTCATTTGCTTTCTCTCTGTCTTTCACTCACTTCCTTTACTGCGGATGAAAACAGCCCTTTGCATTTCCTTTCACAGAAACAAGTGACTGATAACGATATAGATGTGTGCCCTACTGTTCAAAAGTTTGGGGTCTTTTGGGTAAAGACAAGTCTTGTACTGTCACTTTTGATGAATTTAAAGCAACACAATGTAAAAAATGTAACCTTAAAATAATGTTTCCAAAATCGTTTCAGTGGTTCATCAAGTCGTAACAGGGTGAAAGGCACTTATGCCTCCGCTTTGCGGTCATTTATCTGCTATAACCACACTATGTAAGATTGCCAGATCGGGTCGCGTCTCTGTAGTTCTAATGAGACATAAGAAAACTACAAATTTGACTTGCTTTACGGCAAGCGTTACAATAGTCATTATTTTGTTTTTCTTCTTTTCTGTTTCTTCATACATCATACTTTCATAAAATCATGCATCATACTCTACCTTGTCTGTGGACATCGTTCATTCCAAAGCCGGTGCTGGATAAATAATGGGCGTGCGTGTGACAGTAGGCTGCAGTAGGCTAAATGATTTACGACAGCGGAAATGGACAATTCCGCTTCCAACCTGTAGGGGGACCGCAGAGGAAAAGTTCCATAGTGTTGCTTTAATATGTCCTTGCTGAATTAGTGTTAAAAAAGATTTCTATCTAAAATAAATGCTGTTCTTTTGAACGCTCGATCAATAAATCCTGAAAAAAACTGGTCAACCGATATTGTTTTTGGATGGCCGATGCCGATATCTTATATATAGATATAACCAACTGGGCACTCAGTAATCTGGCAAGTTTCTGCGCAATGGGAATCATATTTTTTAAATTTAAGACAAGGTAACACTAATTTGAGTACTTTCACACAGTGAAAATGACCTGAATATGACATAGTGGGCAACTGAATATAGCGTGGCATAGTTTGAAATCAAGAGTTTAAAGTTTGTCGATTGTGCAACTCCAGTGAAGCTGAACTTTCCTGTCCGCATTCAATTCACACGGACCGACCGTCACGCACAGTTACACGTTCATGCAGGCTACAAATGCACACTTCAAAATATCAGCGGGATTTGACAAAGTCTGCAAGGTTTGTGAAATTAAATGTTTATTAGATATTCAAAGATGTGTTTCAATTGTATAAATGCGTATTTGCTAATTGTTGAAGGTAAATGTTAAAGTATAATAGTGTTTGCCTTTCTGTTACTATTACTAATAATATAAAAGCAAACGTTATAATACTTTTTCATATACAGTTTACTTTCTTTAACAGTTCGATCCAGTAACATATTAGTCAAAACTGTTTAACAGAGACCACAACTAATGAAGACAGAGAATGAAAGTGCTGTTTGCTCAGGTGCTGCTGTTCTCAGAGCCAGCATTCTCAGCGCTGTCAAAATAAAAGTCCCGCTTCCAATTCATCGGCCAAACAGAAAAACTGATTGGCCGATGCCAATATTAAAAAAATTACAAATATCGGTGGTTGACCACTAAAAAGTATTATGTTTTCCACAAAAATATCGGAGAGGATCTATTACGCTTTTTTCAAAAATTTTCAACTTTCTTTATTCTTAAATGTTGCTATTTTAGCATGAAAAATGTCAGCAAAGTTACAAAGTGTAAAGCCACTCCAAAGGGAGTTATTCTCTATATATAATTCCCTAAAACATCTCGATTTAGTTTTCTTCTGAGAACGCACCGCAAGGCATATGCAAAATAAACGGGTGAGGCCTGGTTGAGTTCAGTGAGGGTAAGGGGAGTGACATTTCCCAAACACACTCGAAGCATTTGACCAATCATAACACACTTGTCCAGCCAACCAATCAGAGCACATTGCACTTTTTAGAAGTAGGGGCTTCATAGAGACAGGAACTAACAGATGTGCAACTAATTAGAAACCATGGCAACATACTATGAACTAGAACTAAGGCAAACCAGTGAGAGGGAAAATCGTGACAAAGAAACTAAACAGAACATGACAACAAAACTACTATTAAACCAAACAAGATATGATCAAGAAACTAAACATGACATGACTGTGACATAACACCCCTCCCAGGAAAGCGAGTCCTCATGCTGCACAAGTCCAGGAGGGAGGAAGGGGTTCTGGAGGTGGACAAGGATCTAGAGATAGACTTGACCATAGGGGCTGGTAGAAGGGAATACCAAGGCGGAGATGATGGAGAGAGGAGCCAGGGAGGAGGTGAAGGAGGGAGTAGCTAGAGGATGACCCAGGGCAGAGCCAGGACAAAAGCCCACGGTGGAACTAATGGAGGGAGGAGCCAAGATGGAGCCAGGAGCCCGACTGACTGAGTTGAAGTCGTGATAGGAGGAGACCCCAGCAGAACCGAGGAGACCCAAGGTGACACATAAGGTCCGCAGTACCGAGGTGGAGACGTGGGCTTGGCAGTTCCGCCATTGTCCTCAGTAGGTGCGACAGAGGCTCGAGGTGGGGCTGAAGGATCCTCACAAAGCGGAGCTGACAGCTGAGAAGCCCAACGTGGATCCGGGCAGCTGGAAGGAACCACTGGAGGAGCTGAGGGGCTGAAGGTAAGGCCAAGGAACTGGATGGAGGAGGAGGGAGAGGGAGGTTGAGCGGGACCATCCGCAACAAAGGAGGCTTTGAGCTGGGCAGAACCAATGGCAACAAAGGCGACTTGGAGCTGGTCTGACTTTCCGACTTGGAGCCCGACCGACTGAGTTGTAGTCGTGATAGGAAGAGACCCAGGCAGAACCGAGGAGATGAAGACCCAGGGTGACACAGAAGGTCTGGAGTGCCAAGGCGGAGCCGAGGTGGAGACGTGGGCTTGGTGGTTTTGCCATTGTCCTCAGAGTCTGCAGTGGGCTCTGGTTTGTGATCTGCAGGCATGGCTGAAGGCTAGCTGGGATCTGGGTCTGGTGTGGACTGTGGAGTCGGGTCTGGCGATGTCCTCATCAATGGGGCAGACGGTGAACGGTGAGGCACACTGAGCCAGCACCCACTCCACATAGGCAGCGAAGCTCCTTTCCGTGGGCAAGTGTGCCTTGAACCAGGTGCATGTAGCAAATCCAATAAAGAGAGGCAGAATGATGATGAAAAACAAATTTAATTAACAAAGACAGCGAGAACACACTACCATAAACTCAACTCAACTCAATGTTTATTTATATAGCACTTTAAAGGTACAATATGTAAGAATTTTGCATTAAAATATCCCAAAATCTCATGGCCAGTGTTATATATTTTGTTAAGTTGATTACTTACAATATCCCACATTTTTCCAACTATTTTTAAATCGTGAGAAAATTGCGATTTTAACCAAGGAAACGGGACGTTAGAGCAGGGGTGAGCTGGGAGTCGCCAGTCAATTGCGTCATATCCGCGTTACCCTCGGTTTCCGCTCGTACTGCGCGGAGTCCTGTACAAATGCGGAAGTTGTAGTTGTAGCGTCTATCAAGCAACAAACGTTAGCTTGTTTCATGCAGTCGTTATGGGACACAATTATTCTTTATAGACTGCAGATGGTTCTGTCGACAAAGCACTTAATTTTATATTTTCCAAATGTAGCATTCGGTAATAGTTATGTTTATGTAAGAAAAGTATTATTGCTTTAGATTTGTGTTTAGTTTATTGACATTGTTTATCACGTCTGGTGTTTATGGCCATGTAAATAAATATAGCATGTGTGAATGGGTGAATGTGAGGCTATGTAAAGCGCTTTGGTGGCCATAGGTCTGTGAAAGCGCTATATAAATGCAGTCCAGTCCATTTATACATAAAGATTAATCAGTATTTTGGCAAATGATGTGGGTATGTTCGAATGTACTTTTACAATTGTTTAGAACACGTAAAACTGCGCAGCGTTATCACAACAATGAATTCGACATACAATAACATCTATGATAACCAATGTAGTATTAAACCTTACTTTTCTTGCGGTTAATTCATTTGAATGAAATAAAAGTGTGATGAGGTTCAAGAGTCAGGAAGGAAGAAGACGGGTCGGCGTGACTGGGACTCGTACTTTATTAAAATAAAACAAAACAAAACAAACAAACAAAAGTCGCGCACAACGCGCATTCACCGTGGCAACCGCGACGGCACAAAACAGTTCAAAAATGAGAGCTCGGATCCACCGGTTTTCTTTCTCGGCGTCCAATTTTCTCTCCAGTCTCTCTCTCTCTCGTTCCAGCGCGGCTTATAAGCGGTCTCTCCATGCGGATCACAGCAATAAGACACAGGTGTTCGTCATTTGCACTTGACCTACTCGCTCGTCTCATCTCGTTTCTCTCTCTCCCGTTACAGACCGCGCTGAACGACGCCCCCTCGCCACAAAAAGCATGTCATTAAATGCAGCATTTATTAAAATAGAACTTTACCTCATCCATGAACATGATTTTTTGATTCCCGTCTGACTGATTTACATCCAGGGTGGAGTTTAAAACAACAGTTCCCATCATTCCACGCTCCTTCACATCGCCATCAAGCTACGCCGTTGTTGTTGTTTGGAATGTAGCGCCCTCTAGCGGCAAAAAAATATTGCATATTGTACCTTTAATTTTAAAAAACTTTATTTAAACTTTATTCAGTTTATTTAAAAAACTGAGGGTTTACCAAAGTGCTGTACAAGCATTATCTAAAAATAAAATAATAACACAACAAAACAAAAAGCAAACACATTAAACACAACAAGATCATAGAAACTTAAAAAATGACAGCTTTCATACTGAATTAAACACCAAATTATAAAAAATTAGTTTTAAGACTGGATTTAAAAGCTGAAAGTTATTGGGCCTGCCTAACATTTAGGGGCAAGTTATTCCAGAGCTTTGGGGCCGCAACTGCAAAAGCATGGTCACCCCTACTTTTCAGCCATGCTCATGCAGCTGTATTAAATCAGAGAGATATTTTGGTGCTTAACCATTTAATGATTTAAAAACTAAAACTAGAATCTTAAAACTGATTCTAAAACGCACAGGAAGCCAGTGAAGAGAGGCCAGTATGGGTGTAATATGTTCTCACTTGCTCGTCCCTGTCAACAAGCAAGCAGCGGCATTCTGTACCATCTGTAAGCGTGATAGGGCAGTCTGACTAATACCCATATAGAGGCGATTACAGTAGTCTAGGCATGTTGAAATAAAAACATGTATAACCCTTTCAAGATCATTAAAAGGCAAAAAATACTTCACTTTCAAAAATTGGCTAAAAATGTATAATTGCCTAAAAAAAATTATTGCCTAAATGAATCTGTTTATCCAGTTTAGACTCACTGTCTATTATAACAACCAGGATTTTTACAGTAGGCTTCACATATGTTTTTATAGCACCCAAATCCAAATCAGGAAACTCACAGGCACCCCCAGGTTCAAATATTATGACTTTTGTTTTTCCTTCATTACATTTAAAAAAATGTAAGGCCATCCAGGCTTTAATATCCTTTCAGTGCAACAATGATACTACTGAGTTAGCATCTTTCCGTTTCAGAGGCAGATAGAGCTGTGTATCATCTGTGTAGCAGTGAAATGAGATGCCATACTTCTTAAAAATAGACCCTAGAGGAAGTATATATAAGAAAAATAGGATTGGCCCAAGAATGGAGCCTTGTGGAACTCCACATGAAAAAGATGCCGAGGAGGACACAAAATCCCCAAGGCGAACAGAAAAGCAAGACCTATCAAATTCCATCATGTAAATAGCTAATCTGCCATGGCGTGAGCGCAACTGGCATTTAAAGGGAATGGGAGATGAGACTCTGATTGGTTTAACGCACATAAATCCCAAAACACACCCATTACTCATTAAGAGAATAGGGACAACCCTTTTAGACCATGCGCCTGGTGCGCCGACCATTTTTTCCCGTCGTTAAACTAGCAAAAGTGGATTCGGACACGCCCTAAGTGAACTTTCACCCTGCGCTTTAGACCATGCACTTAGATCTTTAAAATAGGGCCCCATGTTTACTTAAACAAGGACTGCATTTAAATACAACTTTCTGTAATATTTTGGAAAGAAACGGAAGTTTAGAGATAGGTCTGAAATTATCTAACACCGAAGTATCCAAATTTGATAAACTTCAAAGACTAACACAGAACTGAGGAAACTGAGGGCTTAAATACACAGAGGATGGTAATCAAAGAAATATGGAACAGATGTGCAACTAATCCGAAACCATGGTAGCAAACTACGAACTAGAACTCAGTCAAAGCAGTGACGGAAAACCATGACTAAGAAACTATTAAACTAAACAAGACATGATAAAGAAACTGAACATGAAATGCAACAATGTAACGTGAATTTTTTTTTTTTTTTTGGAACATTCAAGCATGAAAACCCATATTAGTAGACTTTGTAAAAGGGAATAATATGGCTTCTGTAAGCATTTTTTAAGCACATTTATAATAACTAGTGCAGTGCCCGTGCAAAATCAGTTAATAGTTAAGAGCATAATAGCCAGTTTTAGCATTGAGATCAGGCTATGTTTGACTTGGTGACTACTATCCAGTTAACGACCGCTAAAACAATGTTAAGCGCAACAAAGGAGAACACATAAACAGCTAACTTGGTTGTTTCAATGATGAAAAGTAAGGATGGCTTACACTGGAAAGATGGGGATTTGCCGTCACGATTGGTAAGAGTTAACCTTGTTTAAGCCTTCATAGCCTACATGAGCTATCCTGTTGAATAGGCAGGGCAACTATTTAACATAACATATTCAACATCACATAGTTACAGGCTAACTTCAGTGCGCATGACACAGTAATAACTTAGCATTGAGACCAGGCTATGCTTGAGCAAACAGTTTGTGAATAGGCTACTACAAATGATGGCCGTGAAAGAGACTGTGAACACAATGAATAGGATATGTTTAGTTGGTGAATAGCATAGGCTACTATTACACAGTAGCGATAACGTTAAGCGCACCAGAATAAAATATAATATTCAGAAGTAAACAGTGTAGCTGACTTACAGATTCATTTAACATCCACAAATGAATAAGCACGACGATTCAGGGTGCAGGCTACACAGTGAACTCTGAGAAAACACTACTTAAGCTCCGCTGCTTTCTTCGACCATCTCTGTGTCTGGTCCTGCGCTGTGCTCACTCAGTGTGCAGTGTGAGAGGGGGAGTGGCCAGCGCCTAGAGCGGCAAAAGCCAATGTGTGCTTCTTTTACCGATATATTTACCGATATCTTTCGCATTTCTAATCCAAACAACGTCAAACTTGGCACTGCACTTACTCGTGCCCGTAGCAAGACACCTGTCAAGTTTGAAATCCATCGGACTAATGGTTCGAGAGATATGCGAATAACAGACACACAGAGAGACAGATGTTCCTGTATTTTATAGACAGATAGATAAGAAATAAGTTGCCATCATAATATGGCTGTTAGCAGTTCCTAGGGTTTTCTGGGTGGGTTGCTACAGTGTTTCAGCTAGAACAACACAAAATACACTTGTATTCCAGATAGATTCATCACATTTGGTTTGTGTGTTTGATGAACAGGTATTAGACTACAGCTACAGGTCTGCGGTCCGTGAGATGATCCCTCAGCTGAGCTTCCTCGATGACGTACCTGCTGAAGAGGACAAACCTCAATGCTGTAGAACTTCACAGCAGGATTGGACTCTTCTCAAAGAATCGATCAAAGACGGTTCAGTTAATGATGGCCTGGAGAACACAAATACAGATAGAGGTAAAGACAAGCAGTTGCTGCCAAGACTGTCTGAAGACTGTTTCAGCAGCACTTGATATGCTTAAGAATGTTTCTCTCCATTAGAAGAGAGATGTGTCAGTGTGAGCGGCGTCAGACCTGCTTCAGCCCAGCCTTTCGATCTGAGAATCTCCCCCAGGCCAGGCAGTGTCAGACCTCTTACTTCCCGCAGCGGGTCGAGACCAGGGTCGCCTGGCTTTGACATCGCCATCTTGAACCACGAGGCCAGTGATCTAACTAAAGGTAAAACCTCTGCATTATTTTGACACACAGAGCTATACGATTCATTTAAATAAAATAGTGTGGTTATCAATCACAAAGTCTATGCATTTATTTATACGTTGTGTGTTTCAGCAATGTGTTCGCTTACTCACAAGCAGTTCATGATCCAATGTTTTCAGTGTCTCAGAGCGGCTCGGTGTGCAGTAAATGCTTCTCCACACAGAATCATCTCTGCATGTACTCTGAATTTGTCACTTATGACATGCATTTGGAAACTTGCAGCAACCATTTTTCCAATAAGAATAATAATAATAATGATATTTATTATTATTATTATTATTATTATGTTATGGTCAAACTGATATAGAATCATTGTGCCAACAATTTTCCCAGACTTGCAGTGAGAAGCGCTTTTTGTCAATCTTTAAGTTGTCAAGAAGCTTTAAGGGCTCCCTGCAGTCTTCCTCCAAAATAAAAACTTGATGGTTTAACACTGAAAATTAAGAAATTAAGAGTCATAAAAATATTAGTATTGTGATATAAAAATAATAAATAAATAAATTATTATTATCATTATATTAATTTATTTATTCATTTCATAAATACTCACTTTTTATTAAAATAAAATATTAAAATATTAAAACAGTAATATTTCTTATTTTGTTTAATAAAAATAATAATAATTGTAGCAAATTAGGGAAATTTGGGAAAAATGGAAATAGGAATGATTAATTTTAACGTGTTATAATTAAATATAAATATTTGGATTAGTTAATAGTATTAACTTGATGTTGCACAGTGGTTCCCAAACTCGGGTGTATGTGAGCTGACAGAGGGTCCCGCGCAAACAAAATGAACATTGAATGTACGATACTTGCACAATGCAGTCTCACAAGAAAGTCTTGATGGTTCGGTAGTTCAATGGTGGTGAAGTTATGGAAGTAAAATAATGCCAAATGTGTTTGAAACAAAAAAGCTTGTTGAATTGGACTAATTGAAAAAAAAAAAAAAATGCATTACACTAACCGTGCTTGGATTTTAATGCATTTTATTTTTAGGACTTGCAATTTATGGGCTAAAATTCAACCTGGTTGTAGCTATATTTAAGATGTGAATATTTCAATTACAAATATCAAATGCATTTTCATTATTAAAAATTCAATAATCCATATTCACCTTTGAGATTTCCCTTCCTAAATATTTATTTAAATGTTTGTTTAAAAATACAACCTATAATATTCAACAGGCAATTTTCGCTTATATAAATTCGTTTCCACAAATTCAGTGGTTCAAATTCGGCAGAAAATTAACATTTCACATCCGAGAACTGCAGGAATATCAGTAGAGTACCGATATATAATCTTAGTCGGCCTCACCAGCAGGTGGTACAAGCGCGTGTTGACGAAGACCAGAGCAACAGGCAGAAAGACTCATTCATTCACAAAAACTGATTTACAGAAATGGAGCAAGTGGTAAGATTATGTAATGATTACCAGGGCCATATATATATATATATATATATATATATATATATATATATATATATATATGTTTGTGTGTGTGTGTGTGTGTGTGTGTGTGTGTGTGTGTGTGTGTGTGTGTGTGTGTGAAATAGCTGATTAAGACACAAAAGCTGTTTATGTCAATGTCTTCACTGCAATTTTCTGCCGAATTTGAACCACTGAATTTGTGGAAGCAAAATAAAATGGACAGAAAATTGCCTGTTGAATATTATAGGTTGTATTATTAAACAGACTGAATATTTTGGAAGTGAAATTTGGAAGGTGAATATAGATTATTCAAATTTTAATAATGAAAATGTGTTTGAAATATTTTAAATCGAAATATTCACAGCTTAAATATACAACCAGGTTGAATTTGACTCAATAAAAATGCAAGCCCTAAAAACACAATGCATTAAAATCCAAACACTGATAATGCAATGCATTTTTTGTCCATTAGTGAAATTCAACAAGTTTTTTTGTTTCAAACACATTTGGCATTATTTTTCTTCCATATGAAGTTGCAATCAGGTTCTTCCGGGTTGAATGAAGAATAACGAACTTAAGTGGTGTCTGACTCGGTTGCTATTGGGAGTCCTCTCTCCCGAGTGGAAAGTTACATGGCTTGTAACTTTGAGGAGCTTCATTGTAACAATGAAGAGGGTGTAATTTCAAGCAGTAAAAGTTTCTTTGTTTGGAAGAATCTCATTTGCGTGATCAGAGTGGGCTGGCAGTTTTGTGTCCCTTCATACTTTGATTAATATAACAAGCATACAATTACATTATGAGGAGATGATATAAACAATGGGTAGAGAGTTAAACAAGGATTATTTTGATATGAGGCATGATACCAAGAGGGTTACATTATCCAGTAGTTCTATCATAAGGCATGCATACAACAGTATACAATACAAAAAAGACCATATATAAAACATTAATAATACACATAATGTCCTAGAAAGATTTGTCAATGAGTTAATGGATAGAAGTCCATTTTGTGTTTCTTCAATGGCCTGCGATGCTGCATGTGACTTCATGATTTGCACGTGTGCGTGAGCTTCTGCTTCTGCTAGGACCTTTGGTCTTGAGGGGGAGTCTTACAACTCCCAAATGGATTATTTATTAAATATAACAAATAATTGTGTGTCTGATCTGTCAAGCCGTTACCCACTCGAGCAATTTGTTTGCTAAACTAAAGAAGCCATTAGCACCGTCGAGAGGTTAAAAGGAATTTGATTGAAGGTCGTGCGAGAGACGGGTAAATCAGATAGAGTGCGCTTGCCGTCACTTCTCTATCGTCACCGTATTAAACCCGCCAATAGCGCGCCAGGTGGATAAGCCAGTTTGTGATTGGTCCCCGCAGATTTGTAACGGAAGACGGATTGAAAAATTTACAGGTTTCCAGCCTGAGCTGCAGGGCGAAATTAAATCACCGGCAGATCGGGCTGGGTTTACCCACTCTTTCCAGCCGCTACATAATACATGAATAATATTACAATAGTAATATTTATAATATGTGTGTAATATCACATATTTACTGGTTTCTGGTACATGTTAGAAAGTGATGCGTGAAAGGTGACTTTTCCACAGGTGCTGCCAGTGTTCTCTGTGGGAATCCACTACAGGTTGTTCGAGTACGAAGACAGAAAACAAAGGTGAATATGTGCATCCTGATCCATATACTGTACATGAAGCAATAATGGAAATATAATTAGGTATTAAAGACCCCATGAAATTTTTTTTTTCCCATCTGCTCAGCTCAGCTCACCACGGCTCAGCAGTTACGTTCCTGAACACACATATGACTATGAAGAGTCGAGCAGTGAGGACCGTAGTGATGTTTTTGCTGAGCTCAGAAGCTGGAGGATTGAGCACAAGAAGTACTGAAACTCCTCTAACACACACACACACATACACTTTGCTTCCTGTTACAATGTGGTACAATGGACACTGCGTTGACTTCCGACAGACATCTGTTGGCTATTGAGGACCGGCAGCCGCAGGTAATGAGAATCCACCACAGTGATGAAGACTATGATGATGAAGGTAGCCACAGTCATAGTTTCAGCAGTGATGACATCACTAAAGACAGAACTGTCTGCAGAGACACAAGCTCTCCTGATTCGTCCTTTCAGTCTCCCTCACCAGGTAAGTAACGTTATTCGTCTTAATAATAAATATTATAAATGATCCTCATGTGTTTCTTCACATTTATTTTATTTATTATTTATTACAGAATCTCCCGAGATGTTGAGACTAACCTCTTCATCGGGCTGTTCCATGTCTCCCTCACCTCCACTCTCTGCAGCACCTCCCCCTGCTGGCCGGAGGATAACACAGATCCGCACCAGGAGACTCAGACCTCATTATGCTGACATCAGTAAACCCAGAACATCAGAGGAGACTCCTGGGCCTGATCTCAGAAACCTGTGTCCCCAGGGTATTATGACTGTATCATCTCAAATATTCCACAAACCTCATAGACCCTCTGCTAGTCCTGCGGTCTCCCCTCTTAGAGCGCAACGGTATATTCCCGTCATTTCTTTTAAACTTCATATTTGTGTGAACTATTACTTTAACAAAGGCATTTCTGACTACAATATATTCTCCCAATTTAGGTCAGAGGATACTAGGAATCATCAATACTCTGACATCCAGCACAAACCAATAACACTCTCTAACAAATTTAAAAAACTGACACCCAGACGTCCACAAACAGCCAACGCTGCACTGCAGAGGCTTCCAGAACGAAACCTCCTGCCTGCTCGAAGAAACACACACTCGGAATGATGGATTGTGGGTCAGTGTGAGACAACGGGTCTTGGCAGGCCCGCTGTCCGGCGAAAATGGGTTCGCAAAAAAAAAAATAAAAAAAAAATTTGATGATGGCAATACTTGCACTGTTGTTAGGTATAAAGTGCTGTTTATTGACAGTGCTCGAGAGGTGAAACAGTCCCAGAGGGAAAAAAATGACCAAAACTATATACAAAAGTAACAAACAAGTGAAAGATGGCAAACAAAACTGCACAAAAAGAACAAAGAAAATATATGAATCTATACACAAACTTCATCAAGGGTAAGAATTGCCAATAGAAATAACACAACATGAAAGACCGGCAACACAGACGTTGACAAACACTGAACACATGCAAGTATTAATGTAATAAACTAAACGAAAAATCAAAAGACAAAAGATTTGTGTGTGTTGTTATGGGGGGATGGGTGTTCTGTCAGGGATGGAAATGGAGTGGATATGTTTGCGTGTGTGAAAACCAGCGTGCTAATGGCGCGTGTGTGCACCCACATCGCCCCAGCAGGGAACGGAGGAACAAGGTAAGATGAGGTGTGTATATGTGTGTGTGTGTAAGTGCTGCGCTAACCAACAGGGACAGGTCACTCTGTCACATCACCTCCCTCCTCTACAGGCCGCGAATTGACCAGATTCCGAGACATGTAATCGGCTATTTTGTTTTGGAGTCCAGGTCGATGTCTGACCTCAAACTGGTAAGGTTGCAGGGAGAGATACCATCTGGTTACATGAGAATTATGATCTTTCATCGTGTGAATCCACGTCAGGGTTCTGTGATCTGTCTCTAGGGTAAACTCTCTCCCTAGCAGGTAGTATCGGAGGCTCTCCAAGGTCCACTTGATTGCCAGACCTTCCTTCTCCACTGTGGAGTACCGGGTTTCTCTTGGCAGCAACTTCCTGCGCAGGGATGCAATGGGCCTCTCTTCACCTGCATCTACCTGGGCCAGGACGGCACCTACTCCCACAGCAGAGGCATCTACCTGAACAACAAACTCCTTTGTGAAATCTAGACTTTTGAGTACTGGGCCAGAACACATCTGCTCCTTCAGTGTGTTGAAGGCTGCTTCACACTCCTCAGTCCAGATAATCGGGTTCTTGACGTTCTTGCAGAGCAGGTTGGTCAACGAGACTGCGGTGGAAGAGATGTTGGGGATGAAGCGTCGATACCACCCCACCAGTCCCAAGAAGCATCGGACCTCCTTCTTTGTCTTTGGTCTTGGGCTGCGTCGAACAGCTTCTACCTTGTCCACTTGAGGTTTTAGCTCTCCATTTCCCAGGTGGTAACCAAGGTAGTTGGTCTCTGACTTTGCCCACTCGCATTTAGCCATGTTTAAAGACAGGCCAGCTTTTGGATCTTGCTCAGGGCCTTTTGAGGTGTAGAAGATGGTCCTCCCAGGTCACACTGTATATGACAACATCATCCAGGTATGCCGCTGACCATTCCTCACAGCCTTGGAGGACTTGGTCCATCAGTCGTTGGAACGTTGCAGGTGCCCCATGCAGCCCGAACGGTAGAGCCCCAGCGGGGTCCGGAATGCAGTGTAAGGTCTGGACGCCTACTTCAGGGGTACTGACCAAAACCCTTTACATAAGTCCAAGGTTGTAATGTACCTGGCTTGGCCAATGCGTGGCATTGGATATGCATCAAATCTTGACTGAGCATTCAGCTTTCGGAAGTCAATGCAGATGCGTAAGGTGTCATCTTTCTTCGGGACGATAACAATTGGGCTGCTCCACTCACTCTTGGAGGGTTCAATAACTCCAAACTCCAGCATCTTCTCGATCTCTGCCTTCAGGGGTGCCACCAGCCTCTCAGGAATACGATATGGCCGCTGTCGTGAAGGTGTTTGATCTAGAAAGGTGGATTTGGTGTTGTACCATGTTAGTCCGCCCAGGCCTCTGACAGAACAATGAGAGGTACCACCCCAGAAGGTGGTGCAGCTCAGCCTGTTTGGATTCTTCCAGATGAAGCAGATCAACGCCTGCTGGCTGTGCTGACTCTCCCACCTTCGGTTCTGGTTGTTCGTCCCCCTGATCCTCTTCCACTTCATGAATCAGCAGCGATGTTTGCTGGGTTGCTCTTTCCATTCCTTCAGCAGATTAAGGTGGTAAGTCTGTGTAGCCTTGCCCTTGTCGGGGTGATGAATCTCATACGTCACTGGTCCAATCTTGCGAATGACGCTGTAGGGTCCTTGCCACTTCATCAGCAGTTTGTTCGTAGATGTTGGGAGCAGTAACAAAACCTTTTGTCTAGGTTGCAGATCTGAGGTCCCACAATATCCATGGCGATGCGCTGAAAGTGGACAGATATAACAGGCAGAGGATGTAATGGTGCCCTATCCCGTCGGCGCACAGCACTGTTTTTTGACATGTGTGGCATGTGGTGCAGTATGTCTGTACATCAGTGTACATGGAGAGCCAAATAAATCGGGAGCTTATGCGTGCATAGGTCTTTTGGAGTGCCATATGTCCTGCCCATGGAACACTGTGTGCTAGGTATAACACAAGTGGACGACAACATGTAGGGACAACCAAACAGGTGCAATCAGGGGTTTGCATGTACAATACATCATTGATAACACACACACATCAGCTTGTTGTCCCTTCAACACTTTATCAAACAATGGTTTTAAAGACTTGTCAGCTCTTTGCAATTCTGCAATATTTTCTGGGACCTGCTAGTCATGGATTTCAAGACCCTCAGTTTGGATCTTAGGGGCTGGAGTACCAAGACCTTTTTCCAGTCGCCGTTGGCAACATGTCTTTCTGGGGCCCTTAGTCCCGCCTTGCAGCAGACTATGGTGTAAGTCTGGCAACGGCTGCAGACCTGCTTTAACCTGGGCTCATGTTACAACAGGACAAGCAACATCAACATTTAAAAAGGTGGTTACACAGTCTTTTGCAGAGTGCAACAGTTAAGAAAGCACTGGTAAGTCTCTCCCCAAAATCATGTCAGCACGCAAGTCATCTACAATAGCCACATTCAACAGGTAAGTTTGGTCTTGTACACACACATTCATTTTGGTTTGGGGGTACTGCTTAACATCCCCATGGACACATTGTACACTGACCAGGTTATCAAACGGAACATGTGACATATGACTTTTTTTAAGCAATGCCAATAAGCTTCCAGTGTCCAAAAGAGCATTCATACATTGTCCATTCACAGTCACTTGAACATATTGTGTTTTGCGCACATTGTTCACATTATTGTCCTCCTCTCTTGGGACATAACAAAAGCCAGTCAGTTTAGCTTTACTCACCGGACACACTGTTGCTTTGTGACCCGGTGTTGGCAATAAAAGCAAACAAGTCTTTTCTCAGGAACTACTTTCTGTGACTGAGCAACATTAGAGTCAGCATGAGGTTCCCCAGAGCCAGTGGAAGAACTTCTAAAGTTACCTTTTGTGGGTTGAGATCGCTAACTAGCCCGGTGCGCGTTGACGTACTGCTGAGCCAGTTAAGCAGCATCGAGTCCAGTTGTTGGTAATTGCTCCAGGACTATCGTCTCAGCGATCTCCTCTTTGGTGTGCAGCTCAGTTCTCGCCAAACGACGGTATAAGTTCCACAACCGATGATAGGTTTCAGTCGATGTTTCTCCGCTTGGAGTAGTAGTGGCCTGGAACCGCTGACGGTAGGTCTCTGGCGAGAGGTTGAATTTTTCCAACAGTGCCTCCCTCAGGTCTTCGTAAACCTCCGCTCGGTCCTCATCCATGGCAAGGTAGGCCTCCATTGCTTGCCCAGACAGCAGTGGAACCAGACGATAACTCCACTCGTTCTCTGGCTACCTCCAGGTTCTGGCGAGACGCTCGAAACGGCGCAAGAAGTTCTCAATGTTCTCCCCTGTTGGAAGACTGGTAACCTTGGCTCCGTTCGTGGCGTCGGCTGGCTGTTGTACTGCCTGTTGGTTGGTGAGTCGAGTTCTCTCTTGTAAGGTGTGCTTCTGCGCTGTGCTGGCGTGGGACGCTCCATCCGTGGACTCCCGACATCACTCGACACCTCAGCTGGCCGGACAGCTTGCAGAATCGATTCCCACAGACTCTGTAGCTCCATTACATAGCGTTGCTCTCTATGCTCTTGTGCGCTCAGGAAGTCTCGCATCACAGCAATCATCCCTCCACTAGATGTTGCAGCCGCGGAGACGGGTCTGACTTGAGGTGACGTGGACTTGGGATGAAACGGTGGGAGATCCTCTTATGTCTCCTCCTCCGTAGACTCCACAGTGTCCTAGGCTACCTTCTCCTCAACCATAGCTTTGGTCTGGGAACGAAGCCCCACTCTAGGCTTCCTGCCTCTCGGCGCAGTCTTGCGAGTAGCCATCCCACTTCTGACACCAAATGTGAGACAAAGGGTCTTCGCAGGCCCGCTGTCCAGCGAAAATGGGTAAAAATAAATAAATAAATAAATAGATGATGGCAATACTCGCAGTGATGTTAGGAGTAAAGTGCTGTTTATTGACAGTGCTCGAGAGGTGAAACAGTCCCAGAGGGAAAAAAAATTACCAAAGCTATATACAAAAGTAACAAATAAGTGAAAAATGGCTAACAAAACTGCACAAAAAGAACAGAAAAAATATGAGTCTATATACACACAAACTTCGTCAAGGGTAAGAATTGCTCACGGCACTACAGTTGCACGCTCGCTCGCCAGTTTAACTGACCGCATAGATTAGTTTGGGGCTCCTTTTGATAGTCCAAGCCCTTTAGTTAAAAACCATTACAAACATTGGTGAGGTAAGTATATAATTATGTACATTTTCCAATATCCCATATATATATATATACTGTATATATACATAAATTAACGAAATCAGAAACAAAATGCAGACAAAATAACATTCAAATATAGATGAATAATAATAAACACATAACAATAACGCCACATTTACATAATCCCCCTTATTAACACAAACAATGGACGAGCCGACTTCCGGTTGCTTTGGCCCGACGCATGGGAAGGAAATGGTGTGGATACGTTTGCGTGTGTGAAAACCAGCGTGCTAATGGTGCGTGCGTGCACCCACATTGCCCCAGCAAGGAACGGAGGAACGAGGTAAGATGATGTGTGTATGAATGTATTTATGTGTGTGTGTGCGTGTAAGTGCTGCGCTAACCAACAGGGACACGTCACTCTGTCACAGTCAGATTAGGTCATAGGCCTACATAAAACATGTAAAGTTTCTCATTATTACGAGATGTTAAGTCATTATGAGAAAGTTTCTCATTATTATGACTTAAAGAATCTTTTTTTTTTTTTTACTCAACCGTGGCAGAAACGGGCTTCCATAGTTTCGAATATTCAATCCCTTACTTCAAAAGCACTTATTGTTAATGATATGATTACAGTCTATAACCTAGATTTGCTGTGTTTGACAGAAACCTGGCTAAAACCAAACCAGTCCACCCCCCAAGATTACGGTTATAAACATGAACCTCGTCTGAAAGGCGGAGGGAGATGTTGCTGTAATTTATAGTAATATTTTCAGAATTACTAAAAAGTCTAGTTTCAAATATAATTCTTTCGAAGTGTTGGTGCTTCATGTAACAATATCTAGTGTAAATGATAAATCACGTTTGAGATTTGTGCTGTACAGACTTTATCAGAGAATTTGCTGACTTTCTATCAGAGTTAGTACTGGCTGCAGATAAAGTCCTAATTGTTGGTGATTTTAATATACATCAATATTGACATTGATGCCGTTGAAATTCTGCAGCAGAGCGATGACATCTCAGATCATTATCTAGTCTCTTGTAAACTTCATTTAGCCAAGGCTGCAAAGCCGTCTTCGTGTTACAAATATGTTAGACCTATCACTTCTGTTCTGCCACTAAAGATTGCTTTATTAATAATCTTTCTGATCAGTTTCATCATCTCAGCATCCCAGATAGCTTAGAAGAACTCGATATTGCGACAGAAACTTTTAACTCTCTCTCTTTTCCAGCACTTTAGACACAGTTGCTCCTTTGCGCTTAAAGAAGATTAAAGAAAATAGTCCAACGCCGTGGTACAACGACCACACTCAGGCCCTTAAGAGAGCAGCCAGAAAAATGGAGCGCAACTTTAACAAAACAAAACTAGAGGTATTTCGCATTTCATGGAAAGAGAGCACGATTGCATACAGAGAGGCCTTAAAAGCTGCTAGATCTGCTTATTTTTCAACCCTATTAGAAGAAAATAAACAAAACCCTAGGTATTTATTTGAAACAGTGGCTAAACTAACGAAAAATAAAGCTTCTAGCCCAGACGTTTCCAAGCAGCACATCAGTAATGACTTTATGAACTTCTTCACTTATAAGATTGATAATATCAGGGAGAAAATTATAACTATGCAACCGTCTACCACAGTATCGCATCAGGCAGTGCATTATAGTCTCCCTATAAGGAAAAATTCGATTCATTCATTGCTATAGAAGAGGAAGAATTCGCTAAACTCGTTAAATCATCTAAATGTATGTTAGACCCTATACCGACTAAGCTACTGAAAGAGATCATATTCCATCTTCCAGAGGTCATAGATCTAGAACCTGAAGCTAAAATAGGTGTTTTTCACATAATTAGATTTTTTGACTGTAAAATTCTAAAACAATGTGCTATCTTCATGTGCAAGGTGTCATCTTTTTCAGAAAAAGATAAGCTTTCAACAAATTACAGTTATTGACCATTATTGTGTATGGTGAGTTTGTAAATATAATATAAATAGACAAAAATTTTAAAAACGAGAATAAATTTACTGATTTTTATTTAGAAAAAAAACAGAAAAAAAATCATGAACGAAAGAAACTAACACTTTAAAGTTGAAAAATGAACTATAATACATAAGTCTTTTTTGTGACATTGGGTTGCACAGTTTTCATTTAGGACACTTTTTTTCATACACGCACACATACAAATGCACGCATTCATAGGCGTGACGGCCATCCGCCTCCCAAATTTCATTAAAAATCATCCCAATCCCCTCTTCTACTGTCTAACACTTATTTCGCCATGTATTTGTTCGTTTCTTTTATTATTTTATGCAATCCAAAACACTCTAACCTGCCGCGCGTCGTATCTCTCTGTACAAATCCTTCCATCCCGCGCTGCTGTCATTTACAGACGGAAAGCGTGACATTACCGTAATAAGCTGTATATTGGCGAAAAGCGCGTGATGTCTACTTTCAGGAACTATTTGAATTATTTTGATAGTGCAAACGGTTGAAGAGTTACAGTGACATGAATACAGCTTGGTTGGCTGTGTCGTCGACGACACATCCGGTTTTAAAGGGGATTAAAAAAAATCATTAATATGAATCCGGTTTTATCATGAATTCATCTTTGTCTTTAGGATACGTACCAAAAACTTTCAAGCTGGTTATGATTAAACCGCTTGTTAAAAAAACGCAACTTGATCGTACAGAATTAGTCAATTACAGGCCGATCTCAAATCTACCTTTTCTGTCAAAGATACTAGAAAAGGCAGTATCTTCACAAATTATATCTGCGAGGATTTTCAATCAGGATTTTGACCGTACCATAGTACTGAGACTGCTCTCATTAGAGTCACAAATGATTTGCTCTTATCATCCGATCGTGGTTGTATCTCTCTATTAGTGTTACTTGATCTTAGTTCTGCATTTGACACTATCGACCACAACATTCTTTTAAATAGACTCGAAAATTATGTTGGCATTAGTGGAATTGCATTAGCATGGTTTAAATCATACTTATCTGACAGTTATCAGTTTGTAGCAGTAAATGAAGAGATGTCTTATCGATCACAAGTTCGGTATGGCGTACCACAAGGCTCTGTACTAGGACCGTTGCTTTTCACTCTGTACATGCTACCCTTGGGAGATATCATTAGGAAGCATGGCATTAGTTTTCACGATGATACGCAGCTCTATATTTCTTCACACCCTGACGAAACTTACCAATTCACAAAATTAACGGAATGCATAGCTGATTGCCAGCAATTTCCTACTACTTAATTCTGAAAAAACAGAGATTCTAATTATTGGACAAAAACTTCCTCACGTAATAACGTAGAATACTGTCTTAACACTTGATGGCTGCTCTGTGAAGTCTTCGTCGTCGGTTAGGAACCTGGGTGTGCTCTTTGATACCAATCTTTCATTTGAAAGTCACGTGTCTAGTATCTGTAAAACCGCATTCTTTCATCTTAAAAATATATCTAAATTACGCCATATGCTCTCATTGACAAATGCGGAACAATTAGTTTGTGCGTTCATGACCTCAAGGCTAGATTATTGTAATGCTTTACTGGGTGGTTGTCCTGCATGCTTAATAAATCCAAAATGCAGCAGCTAGAGTTCTTACCAGAACCAGGAAGTATGACCATATTAGCCCAGTTCTGTCAACACTGCATTGGCTCCCTATTAAACATTGTATACATTTTTAAATATTGCTGATTACTTACAAAGCACTAAATGGTTTAGCTCCTAAATGATAATACCTAGAGTATCAAAATCGATTGCTGGTGGTAGATCCTTTTCCTATTTAACACCAAAACTTTGGAACAATCTTCCTAACATTGTCCGGGAAGCAGACACACTCTGTCATTTTAAATCTAGACTAAAAACACATCTCTTTGACCTAGCATACATATAACACATTATAGACTTCTGTAATTCAATGTTAGGCTGCATAGATTAGGTCAGCCGGAACTGGGAACACTCCCCATAAATCCTGATGTACTTGTTACATCATAAGAAGAATGGCGTCTACGCTAATAGTCTCTCTTTTTATCCGTGGTTTACCGCATACCGCCGGATCCAGGCCGTATCCAGATCTGATGAAGGACCTGTGCCTGGACATGATGACAACGCAGTCCTGAAGTGTCAACCAGTCCTTCCCTGTTTACTGAAGTCAGCCGGATTCCGGCCGTATCCAGATCAGATGGTGGACCTGCACCTGGACCCATCCATGACGCATCCCTGAGGTGCCAGCCTCATCAGCCCTGTGAAGGCCTCATAGACACGACAGCCATCTGCACTGATCCTCAACAAACTCGTCTCCATACCGGCGTGATGACTCCAACTTCCAACCAGGTGGAACTGGATAAATTCTGAATGTTCTGATCCAATCTGACTTCTGACCTGTAATGCTGCCTGGATCATAATCATACACTGTTCGTTCGTTGGCCAGAGGAGAATTGGCCCCGACTGAGCATGGGTTCTCCCAAGGTTTTTTTCTCCATTCTGTCACCTGATGGAGTTTTGGTTCCTTGCCACTATCGCCTTGGCTTTTTGCTTGCTTAGTTGGGGACATTTCATATTCAACAATATTATTGATCTGCCTTACTTAAGGTGGACGATGATGCAATCTTCTTCTAGAAACAAACTTTGTTGTATTATTTTCATGTAATCACTGTGAAGCTGCTTTGATACAATCTGTATTGTAAAAAGCGCTATATAAATAAAGGTGACTTGATTTGACTTGACTTTCAGAACCACTGTAAAATCTGCTGAAGTTGTCACATACATTGCTGAATCATTAGGGGGCGCCATTTCCATTATGATAAATGCTTGTTTTTCTCTGCTTTATTTTAGATGTATTCCATGTTAGATTGACAGGAGAGAGTCTTGGTCCATATTCGTCCAATGATATTATGTGAACGCTAATACAGAGAAATAATACTGTAAGTGTCCCATTGTGGATGTTAATGTCAGAGGAATCATGCTTCTCATGAAGACTATGCTTTCCTGTCGTGGATCTCCAGCAGCGCAGCATCCCCATCTGTCAGATTCTTAACATGTCTGGTCTTGCAGGTACAGTGTGTACAGAGCAGACGCAGGTGCAAGACTGTTATTCCATATGTCTCTGAAATATTTTCCTCTGATGATAAGTCAGATAACAGAGTGTTGTTCTGAGAAGCAACATATAATTAACCTGTCAATAATTTCCACATGGTCCAAGTTTTTTAAGCATTTTGGACAGTATTTAGGTTTTTTAGAAAAAAATGGGGGGGCAATTAGTGGCTTTTTCTTTTTTTATATATATTTTTATATATGCTTTATTTGAACATTAAGTTTACAGTGTGGAACAACATAATTAGAGCACAGCAATAAGATTTAAGAATATCAGAAGTATAAAGAATAGTAAAAGAAAACACTTCACCAACACCATAGCACAAAACAAAAACCGAACTAGACAGTAAATAAACGAGAATGGGAATTTTTTTTTTAAACATTAAGTACTTAGTGCAAATTGTACTTGTTCTGAGTGCTTTTGGGTTAAGAGAAGATGAAATCGTAATCAAGTAATGTTTTATCTTGTGTAATACAAATAGGTTTACAATTTAAAAACTTACATTTATGAATGTAAAATCTACATAGGAAAATAATTAGATTTTTTATAAAGCAGGCATTTGAATCTGCTTTAAAAAAAAAATCCCCAAATAACAGTTTTGGGATTCATTGAGAGATTTTGCAAGATATTGCTTGAGATAAACAAACTAACATCTTTCCAAAGTTGCAGAGTATAACTGCTCGACCAAAACAAATGAAGACTAGTTTCAGTGTCATTCTGACAGAAAAAATAAATTAATAATAATAATTGTAAGACATTTTTGACAAGGTAAATATTATGAATTAATTAAAAATATATTTATTTGACTTTGTTTGTGAGGTCAAACAGTCCATTCCAATATATTTTCTTCCTTATTTTCCCCAGTGTAACATATCTCACCAATAGGTGTGTTGCAGGTTCAGGAGAAGGTAAAGAACCTAGAGAGAGAGTTTTATTTTTGAAAAGCATGAGTATGCCAGATGCAATAGCATCCATAACTGTGGCAAACTCTTTGGGAGTTACTGGTATATTATATTCTGAAAGAAACTCTGCATACCTAAAAAAGTAGTCATTCGTTATTAAAGAGCTGTTTAACATGAAATAGAGCTTAATATTACTATGCACCGATATCGACGCGACTCAAGTACAAACCTTTTTGATTGGTCTACTGGCGTCGACGTCACTATTCCATCACTCACAGCACAGACTGGTTGGGAGAGTTGTGAGTTTGTGTGTGGCGTCGTGTTGCTTGATAAGTGTACACACACCCCGTGTCCTTCAGCAGTATTGGACGAAAAAGTGCGGGAAAATGTATTGCGTCAGTGGTAAGTATGCACATTCTTAATTTGGTATAATCTATGAATGAAGTTTGTGAGTTGGAAGCAAAATGTCTTTACAAAACAAACCTCCTACAGTTAAACTCTCCAGACGCTTCTGATTGTCATACGTCACATGTCCATATTGTTAAAATGATGAATTCCACCTGCTAGGAAACTGAACATCCTCTACGTCCACTTCATACATCCACTAAACTCAACTTGACACCTGCTGGGTAAAAAATACTGCAAAAAGAAACAAAAAAATAGGCTCGGTCAGTTCTGAGAAAAGATGCAGTATTTGTTTGTATCTAATGCAGTGACATTTGATTTTAATTTATTTGTTTAGGAAATTGAATTACACGTTCGTGGATTTATCTGGACTAGTAGGCTAGTGTAAACAATGCTCTGCTCATCGTCCACTTAATGAATTCAAATTGGAATATACAGCAGACTAAGTGTAAATGCTTGTAACCAGTGCTGAGGTACGCAAGAGAGGAATATTACTATAACTGAAATGAATTCACATGTTCTTTATGTGCATGCAGAAAACCCATCACTGTCATGGAGCTTATTTGTGGTAATGATAGCAGTGCCTTGTTGTAGTTGTGATGTGATGCTTTGTGTCATGTCAGTTGTGCAGTCATTACTTATATATGACAGGTGAGTCATGAGGAAATTATATCTTTGATATGATGTACACACACACAAGATGAAGTCTCTCCAGTCATCATTTTGAAGGCACATAACCAGACTGATACTACTATTCTTATCTCTGTAATACCCCTTTTATTAGATGCATTTGGTGAATAAATGTTTGATGGGTGACAAATTCAATAAAATATGGTATTTTGACAATGCTAATTATAATTAAAAACTTTTCGTTTTGCATGACACTTCACCCACAACGATAGATGTCAGTAGAGATTTCAAGACAACTGTGATATAATATTACTCAAGGTAATGGTTCCAAATGATCTATTTTGAGTTGTCAATTTAGAAAGTAGCCTATAATGGGTATTAATGTTTTATTTATTTTTTTAATACAATTTGGTGTACAACATTTTTTTAAGTTTTGGCAGTCTGATCAAATTATGAGTCAAAGCCAGAGATGTAAAAAATCATGGTTATAATAATTCATGGTTATAATTATAATTCGCCGCGAGTTTGATTGACAGGTCTGACTGAACATAATGCTGAATCTGCGTTTTGTCTGACAAACAAACCAGACAGGAGAGTTAGTAGATTAATGTTTGTGGACTTGAACTTGAAAAAAAAATAGTGTGTATTGACATCTTTTCGTGGTTGAAACGATGTTCATTCATGTTTAACTAGTAGGAAGTGATGATCGGCTCACGTGCCGCTTGAACTGAGGCGCTACAGCGATCTGTCACGACACAAAACAGTATTGTTTGAATTTCTTTAAAAATTTAAAAATTTGAATGCTGTCTTGTTTCATATCAAAAGTAACCAGCTCTGTTTTGTCTGTCGGCGCATTGTTACGGACCTCTTTGCTCCGCAATGTAGCCTATTTTTCACTGTGTGAGAGCGAAATGGCTTGTCGGACGTAGCAACAGTAACTAAGGGTGGTTTTTGTTTGGCTAAAAATGGCTGCTTAGTTTGAGTGCACTGCATTGTGGGATATAGCATTCTGTTGAAGTGTGTTGTATATTACAGATGTAGTAGGTCATCCATGTAGTCTGTGCATACAGGAAACTCACTTACTGTGTACAGTATTCATATATACTGCAGAAATACTGCAATAAGTAGGTCGAACATATTTGTTTCATAATTTCTTCACGTTATACCAAACATTTATTCTGGCGGGTTGTAATGAAGACCTTTGAGTTTCTGTATGTTGTAATGAAATGTAATGTTATTATTATTTAAAGAAGTACACACTCTACTGTGCAATAGTTATGTATTTCTTATTAAAAAAATTCAAGTTAAACCGAACTTTTTATTTTTACGGGTAGTTGTGAAAACCTTTGAATTTCTGTTTTATCAAGTGAAATGCTGGTGAGTAACTCTCAGATCAGCTCTGCAGATGAAGTTCACGTGTTCATGTCCTCATATAGTGAGAAGGCAGATGCCGAAAACACGAGCGTCACGCGTCCTTCAGTGTGTGGCTGCATCCAAAACCACATACTCTCTTGAGTAGGTACTGTTGTGTGTAGTATAGATGTAATCTGGACGTACTACATTCGCCATGTTGTCATTATCATGTGACCTACCAGCTTCAGTTGCGTTGCTTCACTGCCATTCATTAATCCTCTCCTGTGGCCTCATGGGATAGTAAAGTGTCCATCGTATGCACACTTCAGAATCTCACCGGAAATAGTAGGTCATCCGGGTACTTTTTGCCTACTCTTTTATGAGTACTGTGAATTTGGACATGCTTCTTTTGTCACATAGGCCTACTGTTTTTCACCTACCATATCGTAGTGAAGAGAAGCCCTGTCCCAAATGCCACACTTCATGTACACTTGCGGTCTTGTGGACTTAAAATGGCTGCTGCGTGTGTGTGTCCGTTAAAGGCCCCCTGAAATAAAAACGTAAGTTTTTTTAGCTTTTAGTATGAATATATAAGCCTTAAGGTTATGAATAAGCTGGTTTGTTCCAAAACAATGACAGAATTCGCATTTAGGAGATACAAGCATTCAAAACTTACAGTCTCTCACTTACGCTAAAATGGATCATGGATTTGCATGACATCACGCAGACTTCAGCTTCTCATCACATCTTCTGTCCAATCAAATGCTCTCTAGAATTTAAAGCTCCGCCCCCTATGCTATAAACACCATCTGGCCAAAGCGACCACTGACATGTCAGGATCAGTATGGGTTGGAGATGTTGTTCAGTTGCTCAAACGCTCGAGTTTTATTCCATCTTCCAACTGTACGTTGTTTAAGAATGAAATGTCTAGAATTTATTCACACCTGTACTATTGAATCCAACATATCATCAGCGCTCGGATTCGCTTCCATGGTGCTGTTTCAAGTATGACTTGGGAGAAAAAAACCTTGAGAGAAACCAAGCTCAGACGGGGGCCAGTTTTCCTCTGGCCAATGAACGAACAGTGAATAATTATGATTGAGGCAACATTACAGGTCAGAAGTCAGATTGGATCAGAACATTCAGAATATTGTCCAGT
Organism: Leuciscus leuciscus; assembly: GCF_965113295.1. Classification (NCBI taxonomy): domain Eukaryota; kingdom Metazoa; phylum Chordata; class Actinopteri; order Cypriniformes; family Leuciscidae; genus Leuciscus; species Leuciscus leuciscus. The sequence goes on along the minus strand of NC_138724.1, from coordinate 10,718,548 downwards.
TCCATCTGGTTGAAGATCGGAGTCACGCTGGAATGGAGACGGTTTTGTTGAGGATCAGTGCCAATGGCTGTCGTGTCGCTGAGGCTCTCACAGGGGAGAGTCTAGTTGATACAATCTCTGCTGACACTTCAGGGATGTGTTGTGGATGGGTCTAGGCGCAGGTCCACCATCTGATCTGGATACGGCCCGGATCCGGCTGACTTCAGTAAACCTCGGAACAAACAGAAAGACTAACATTAGCGTAGATGCCATTCTTCTTATGATGTAATGGGTACATCGGGTGTTATAGGAAGTGTTCATAGTTCCGGCTGACCTAATCTATGCAGCCTAATAATCAATTAACTTATTTGGATAATAGAAATGTATAATGTTCTATATGAATGCCAGGTAAAAGAGATGCGTTTTTAGTCTAGATTTAAACTGACAGAGTGTGTCTGCTTCCCGGACAATGTTAGGAAGATTGTTCCAAAGTTTTGGTGCTAAATAGGAAAAGGATCTACCGCCAGCAGTCGATTTTGATATTCTAGGTATTATCAACTAGCCGGGATTTTGAAATCGCAATAGACGTGAAGGACTATAATGCGTTAAGAGCTCGCTCAAGTACTGAGGAGCTAAACCATTTAGTGCTTTGTAAGTGATTGGCAATATTTTAAAAGTTATACGATGTTTAATAGGGAGCCATTGGAGTGTTGACAGAACCGGGCTAATATGGTCATACTTCCTGGTTCTGTTAAGAACTCTAGCTGCTGCTTTTTGGACCAGCTGTAGTTTATTATGCATGCAGGGCAACCACCCATAAGAGCATTACAATAATCTAGCCTTGAGGTCATGAACGCATGAACTAACTGTTCCGCATTTTTCATTGAAAGCATATGACGTAATTGACCCTTTGCTTATCCACGCCCGAAAAACCGCCACAGGCCAATCGTGGCTTAGCAACCGTAACTAGGCGTGGGAGGTCTGGCAAGCTTTCGAGCGAGGGAAACATGCCGAAGCGTTGTGCGTATGGATTGTGCAAATCTGATACCCGGTATCCTAAAAGTTTGGATGGGGGGGGGGTGGAATTTTTTCCCTTCCCGAAACCTATCACTTAAGGGGAGAAATGCCAAGCGTTGATCAAGCAGTGTGGGAGACCCCATTCACAAAATGTCGACAGGATTAACAAAACACCTACGTTTGCCCCACGACGTGTGAGCAGTAGCTTGGCACGCTAAAAATATAAGCGGGAGAATGTTATCATTGCAAAGTGGTCAGGCTAATGTCTTGTGTTTATTCCACAAGATTTATAGATAAGCTGTTTGATTTATAATTATTAGATTATTTTCAAATTTCACTTACCCTGCTGTGCATGAACATAGCTGTTCTGTTCCTCAATTTGTGTGTTTCCCATTTGAATGGTCAGCGTATGAGGCGGTTGCTGCTTGCGCTGGAACCTAAAGGCTTTAGCTTCAATTCTGATGAAATTATTCTCTAATCGGTGGCATATTATGTCGTGGATATATCCCTTGAATGCATACTGCAGTCCCCTTTGTCTTGCTCTCTCAGATATTTCACCGGTTCGCCAAAAATTACTAATTATATCCTTGGGAATGTCTGACACCGGTGCATACATACTGTAATAGACGTGCCAGGCTCGAAAGCGGGTCAGACGTAGCAACAGTAACTAAGGAGGGGTGGGGCTTAGCAAAGGGTCAATTTAGATATATTTTTAAGATGGAAGAATGAGGTTTTACAGATACTAGAAACGTGGCTTTTAAATGAAAGATTGGTATCAAAGAGCACACCCAGGTTCCTAACCGACGACGGAGACTTGACAGAGCAGCCATCAATTGTTAGAAAGTATTCTAGGTTATTACGTGTAGAGGTTTTTTGTCCAGAGATAACCCAGTGGAATTGACAGACAGATAAACATCATCACACACTAAATAACGATAAAGCAGTCATACCTTTTGTCCTGAGTGGCAACTACTAACAAGCCCAAATACACAACTGCATTCTGTAAAAGCATAAAAAAAAGCTGTGACTGCCAAAATCTATAGGCAACTCAAAAACAAGCCCAAAGTTGCATGTATAATAAGTGGACTTGGCAACTCTGGACAGAGCCAGATATGGAGAACATGCAGACTTCAGATTTCAATAGCAGACTTTTTAAAGTCCCCCTGTGGTGAAAATCAAGCTTTTAATGTTGTTTATATGTCTATGTGGTATTTTTAATATGCTTTAAGACAAACCATTTGCAAATTCGGTTACACTTTATTTTAAGGTGTCATTGTTTCAGTGTAATTATATATTTAAGTACTGAGTAATATTAATCAACTACATGTACTTACTTTAGGGTTAGGGTAGGATTAGGATTTGGTTGAGGGTTAATTGCATGTAATTATGCATAATTTACTGTTATTACTATGGTAAGTACATGTAACATATGTAACAAGGACACTGTAAAATAAAGTGTTACCGCAAATTCATAAGTCAACCTTAAAACTGTAGTGAAACAAAGACAGTCTCAAAAACGTGGTTTGAAATCACTGGTGTTTCTGACATCACAAACTACCTTGTAACTAATCAGGTAGTTGCGGAAATCATAGGACTCACATGGTATTTTCGGTATTTGAAACGCATATCGTACATGAAATTGAAACTGGTATACACTCCAGCACTACTACATTGCTACTATATTGGCAATGGGAAATGGATCTTTTTTTCCCACAAAATGTTGCTAATGTGACCACTAAATAGTGGTCTATATATATTGAATGCGCTTTATGTAATTTCTAATTTGTAGTATTTCTGCAGTCATAATATATCTGTTGCAATAGCATTCCTCGCACGCCCTCCTCCCCAAACGTGATTTACCATGTTCTTTCTGGATGGAGTGGGCCAGTTTTTGGCAGACATGGGAATCAAATAGTGTCTGTCTCTCCTCCTGCGAAACCTCTTCAGTTCACAGTGACTCATCTGTCCAGCTGCTAGATGGATCGAGAACAAAAAGAGCTTATGTACCATCTGGAGATAGCGCATACTTCTTCACATCTCACACACATAGGCTTAACTATTCCTCATGAGTTATGCCTCCTCTTTACGTTCCCATGAGAGAAATATGTTTGGAATTATATCTTAAAGTTCCTGAAACACAATCTTTGATTACTGCATTGCTTTTTTGATTATGTTAAATATTATCATGATCGAAACAGGGCAGATCAGAAGGAATGAATGAGCATTGCAAAATAATTTGAAGTGATATCCTTTTCGAGTCAGTTTCGGTTTACAGAGCTTTATAAAAGGGAATGGGTAGTCTTTGGCATTTGTACCAATTAAAGGGGTGGTTGATTATGATTTCACTTTTTAAACTTTAGTTAGTGTGTAATGTTGCTGTTTAAGAATGAACAACATCTGCAAAGTTACAACGCTCAAAGTTCAAAGCGAAGGGAGATATTTGCTTTTAAAGAAATTGCTTTTTAAGGACTACACAACATTCCTCCCGGGATAGTGACAACACTAACCCTCAAATTTACATAAACTCTACCCCCGGGAACGTGATTTATAGATTATCATGACAGAATATGCTAATCAATAACTAGAAGATAACTACACGTAAGCTACATAAATTCATCAACTAACCATTCAGAAATGTCCTGTTGCAAGTCACATGTTGTAACTTCTTGAGTCTCTCTCTTGAAATTTTCAGTGGTGAGGATGTAATCAAAGCTTTTAATCTAAATGGTGCATTTTTTCTCACCCTCAAAAAGTGTACATTTTAACATGCTATTTAAAAATAAATATCTGTGGGGTATTTTGAGCTAAAACTTCACATACAAAGACGTAGATGTAAACTTATTTTACATCTTGTGAAAATGGCATTATACCATCCCTTAAAAAAAAAAAAAGAACCTAATACAGTTAAAGGAGTAATTCACCCAAAAATAACAACACTGTCATAATTTACTCACCCTCATGTCACTCCACATAATACATACAATGCGATTTATATTTACAGTGTCTTGAATGCACCTCTTCTATGAAAAACAAGTTTTAAATTTCTGAATTAAAATTCAATTTGATATTTTTTGGGGTATGAAATAAAAAGTGTGAAGATGATACTGTCCTGAACTGTCTTGATATCATAATTAAGCAAAAAAGCCTCATTAAAAGGATGAAATGATCATAGGAAAAACTATTAATGGACCATTCACACATAAATTATTATCACTATCACTTTATGAACAGGTTTAATAGTAATTGAGCTTTGCCCTCTTTATGTAAATCCTGGTATAAATCAGTATTATCAGTCTGAATCTATTAGGGGTGGCACGGTTCACAAAACCCACGGTTCGGTTCGTATCACGGTTTTAGGGTCACGGTTTTCGGTTCTGTACGGTTCTTGTTGTTGTTTTTTCTTTTAATCTTTAACACTCCAAAAATTTACTTCAGCATATGATATATAGCTGAATTATCTAATTATTTATTTATTTATTTCATAAATGGGGTGTGTTTGCAAAACGCAGCTTCTCATTTCCCGTGGGCTGTGTCGGACAGTTATTTGTCACCACTTTTTGCCAGGGTTGATATTATGTCCCAGCACGGATGTACCAATACAAATAAATAAAACATTTCCAGTTAACTAGCAAAGTATTCGTTTCGTTCGTTTGTTAAATAAGAAGCAATCTAGCGCTGAAATGTGTTTTTTTTAATCAAGTGATCAAAGTGCTCGTTGCCGTTGCGATCAGTGGCGCTGATACAGTGTTCTCGTGGCTCGCGCACACACCGCAGCGGCCGCACATTCTTCACTCAGACGCGCGCTTCAGTCCGTTGAGGAGACTCTAGGCTACTCTATTCGTTCCGATGAAATCACAAAACAAAATTCATACAAATCTGTCCCTGCTTGATATACAACCGCTGATAAACATAATCGGTTTTGATGAAAAAGAAAAATATATACGAGTGCAGATTAGAACTCAGAACCTTTGACACGCTTGGCAAGTTCTGCCACTGGACCATTAAAGTACATACCGGTACGTGGAACAGTCGATCTATGTAGCCTATTTATTCACGTGAAAAAAACAACATATAGCCTAGTGGAGTTGATCTCATTAAATGTCTAAGTAAACCCAGTGTACTATTTAAATCGATTGCTGGACATTGTAATGTTATTCTACATTTGTCTGATTTATGATTTAGCATTGTATTAGCAGTAGCACGGGCACAAGGCTACATTGCGCATGCGTCGAACCGTGCGAACCGCGCGACGCACACACGCACCGAACCGAGACAAGCGAACCGAACGGTTCGGATGTTTTTTCATGTACCGTGCCACCCCTAGAATCTATCTATCCTGTTCTGCTTAAAATATTTAAGGTTGTGTCTTTTTGCGTCACATTTTGTGTCTGCGTTATTTGCATTCCTGTCTCAGTAAGATCAATTAAAGAAAAAATGGATCCCTTTTTGCAAACTGACAATTTACCCCAGAGATGAACTATTGTTCACTGGAGTTTTATGGACCGTAATATTGCTCTGTGATTACATCAGAGTCACCGCAATGTTTGTAGGGCACTTATGAACATGATGAACCTCGTGATATAACATCATGAACTCATTCAAAACACAATTGAACAGAAATTGTTTTATAGTTTGAGGGAGCGTTGTTATTCCTTCATGATTCTGAAGTGCATTTTTAACCTCTTTATCAAAGTTTGGTTTAACAGATATTGCATTCAATGGAAAAAGAATGTGTTTTGACAGATTCTCAGTGATTGTTAAAGGTCACTGGTTTTGCTTGGCTGAAGGAATGGCCCCTAAACAAGCATGAAGTTGGTGCCTCACCATGGTGGGATCGCTTGCCGTTTGATTTCTTTTGTGGCTCTTCCAAGCGTCCATTCCTCCCCCAAATGCCCTGACAACTCCTGCCCACCCCAACCCCACTCATGTTTTGTGTGCTGCTCAAACACTGGTCATGTGACTTTTGTCCCAACACAATCGCAGTGCCTCGCCATTGGCCGGTGGCTTTGAAAGAGCATCAGTCTCCATGGTGACGGAATGGCGGCACCACTTCAGATTGTCTCCGGGCCCCTCCTAACGTTTCACACGGACGCTCACGTACCACATCAGGTGGCCTCAACTGTCTCACAGTCTCAGACGAGTCTTGCACTTTTTAAAGACAGCATTATTGGTGAGTAACCAGTTTTTATGGGCATGTAGGCATATAGGGCTTCATTTTTCAATGTCTTGAAGTTTCATGCAAACTTGTGGAGTTTAAACATATGTTAGATTTGCAAGAGTTCGAAAAAATAAGCTTGATTTTAGCTGCGCTGTTCCATTTAAGAGATGTTTTATCACACAAAAGTGCTGGCTTTTCTAATTACGCAGATCTTTTGTTCTTGGTCATGGTAATTAGTATTTTGTGTTACCATGGTAATGTAATTTAGTCAAATGTTCTTCAGGGAGAAGAGGTGAATTCAGAAAACACTTGTCAGAAAATGCTTCTTGATGGTGCTTCTCTGTAAAGTTTTCGTGTTGTATAGCCTTGAATGTGAGAGTACGGTAGTTTAGTATTTTTATGTTTTTTTCTTTCCTTTTTTTAATGGAGGTCCTGTTGTTGCCTCCAAAATGTATGAATGTCATTGCATTAGATTAAACATACTGTATGAAACCAAGTGGCATCTGAAAACAAATGTGGCAAGAACAGTCTCGCAACAATGTTGTACTATTTTGATTTACCCAATTCCATATGATCTCATTTGTACAGTTTGGTATGATCTGCTCTTTTCGGCGTGGATTTAGGAGATTCATACTTAGTTTTCCCCTTACAAATCATACATTTTATGTTCATAAAGTACATGGTCCCAATGTCATTTGTAAAGGATATGATTTAAAAAATGTATGTGGAGGCACTTTTGAATCCGATGGTGTTTGTGTCATCCTGTCCCGTCATATTGAACAGTATATCTGTTGTATATATTAAAACCAACAAACTTCTCATTGTGAAGTGTTGTTTTAAAAGTGCACGTAATATATTTCTTTAAAATAAATGCCACTTGATATAGATTTTTTTTTTTTAAGATATGATTCATGTATCAACACTATGGGGGACACAGTTTATGTGCAATGTATTATAATCATTCTTTTGTATATTGATGACTGAGGATGTAAGTACTTGTTGAATGACATGGCATCATTTCTAATTTCAATCCTGAAATTCCTGTTGACCTGTTGCCCTCAGGAATGATTCCTGGTCTGGAATCCACCCAAAATACTGTCATTTACACAAACCCGCCTTTATTATCATCTCTCTGCCACCTAGAGCGTTCCAGAAGCCCAACAAAGCTTCATTCATACTGAAGATGTGCTGGCTACAATTCAATAACATCTGTTGGAAATGTTTTGAAATTTGTATGACATTTGGGTTTTTGGATCTACAAATGAATTCACAAGACTAATTTCTAAGAAATGGAACAAAAACATCTTTATATGTGTCTGTAGCTCTTAGATGGTGATGAAGGATGAAAGTGAAATGTTTTGAAAGCGTCATTGTTCTCTGTTTGGATATCTGTCAGACAGAGCTGGGGGGCTTTGAAAGACGAGTCCTTTTGTTTCTTGTGCCCCATGACCCCTCAGGCACATGACAGGTGATTTTGTTCATACCCCTCTTCCTGAGCTTTTGAAAGCCTTTCTGACAGAAAAGAAAAACAACCGGCCCACCCAAAACCGCACCTCCAAATTTTGTACCTCTTGCTGGAGACGTGACCTTGAAGTACTTAAAGCTGTCTTACAGTCCCAAAGAACTCCAGATGCTCACATAGTAGTTGTCTTTAACAAGACAAACATTACTGTTGTCATTGCTCATACTTGTGGTCAGGGATTTGCTGGTCTTAGCTGGTTTAGTTGGTCTCCCAGCATGGCCAAGCTGGTGTTATCTGGTGTTTATCTGGTTGACCAGCTGGTCTCCAAACCTTACAAATAGCCAAAACCCCTCTAAACCCAGCAAACAGACTAGCTTGGCCCAGGCTTGGACACCAGCGAACTATGGAAACCTAGATCTATTTTTATTTTTAGCATTCTTCGATGAGTAGAATGCTAAAAATGAATAGATGAAAGAACATTTATTTGACAAAGAAATCTTTTGTTACATTATAAATGTCTTTAATGTCACGTTTGATCAATTTAATGCACCCTTACTTAATAAAATGATTAATTTCTTTCTAAAAACAACAAACTATATGGACACTAAGTGTAGCAAAATTAGATATATGGATGTTAGTCAGATGAGATCTAACTGATACACTGTAAAAATGTTTTCTCATTTTTACAGAAAAAACTGGCAGCTGTGGTTGCCAGAATAATTAAGTAAAAATACAGTAAAAACGTAGTTTAAAGTCCCCCTGTAGTCAATAATTTTATGCCTTAAAACTTATCTTTGATCACCAAAATGACATATTTAAAAGTTTGTTCCTTGAAAAAAATGTCTTCATGCCTTAAAATAGCTTGAATGTAACTCTCTACACCCTTGCCTCATTTAGTATGGTTCTATGAATATGCAAATGAGCCCCGCCTCCACTCACTCGCACCAGCTCAGAGATCGACTTGTTGACAATCACACATTGACCTGTTTGGTTACAAGGTAGTTTGTTACGTCAGAAACACCAGCGATTTCAAACACTGTTTTTGAGACTGTCTTTGTTTCACTGCAGTTTTAAGGAGAAAATACTCAGCAATGGTGTCGACTTATGAATTTACACATGGTTTGTCTTAAAGCATATTAAAAACACCACATAGACATAAAAACAATATTTAAAGCTTGATTTTTACCACAGGGGCACTTTAAAACAATTGCTGTAATTTACAACAACAACAAAAAACATTTCAAACTAGTAAGTCCACTAGCCCTTTTCTGCTGAATTAGCAAGGCCATGTTTTAACATATACTAACATCACCATAATAACTGGTGGTAAAGAGAAATCCACATGATGAATCAAAGTTCATCACAAGTAGCTTTTCTACAAGCTGATGAAAATACTATGTAGAAAGTGCATGCAGTGTAATGCACACAGACACAAAACAAATAACGCAATAAACAATAATTTAACAAAAGATGAAACATAAAATCCAAATGCACATAACCGATAACAAAAAACTAAGTAGAAACATATTTATTAAAATTAAAAACCATAAAATGTGAAGTGTCAAACAGGGATAATTCTGGTTGATAATGTAAGTATTCCCTTTATGGCAGATTAACAGTAAATGGCCAATAGTAAAATTCTTTACAACTTTCTATATAAATTTACAAAAAAAAACCTAAATTAACTAATTTTAAATTCTACAAGTAAATTCATATATCACAACATTGTAATGTGCAGAATGAAAATGAATATTCATCTTGAGATTTGCCAATGATAGCAGAGTACTTTTTAAATATTATATTTAACTATAGAAGCAAAGGTGATTTAAATGTAAAAAAATAAGCATTCACAATTATAACTGGAAAAAATTCTCCCATTTTGACCGATATTGTACAGATATATTGTGCATCCCTAAAACTATCAAAGACCGGTTAGAAGTCCATTTAGATTCTGGTTTACCTTTCAGGTCTCATGTAAAATATCTGCCAAGATATACAGTATGTCAGGAGAAAAAGTTCTTAAGGCAGAAAAATCGTCAGCAATTAAATGAGCAGCAGGTGAACATAATCACGTTTATTCTTTAAAATCTCACTGTGAATCTGACAAAATAATCAGCAAATCATCAGGGTTTTGTAACTGTATCAACGGTTACTACAGTTTGTTTTTCAACTTTGGTTTGAGGAAAGAAACTAAATAGTGGCATGAAAGTTCAGATTGAATTTGTATTATCTGCATATTATAGACTTTTGTGCTTCTGAGTGTTTTAGTGCAAGCTTAACTTCTATTGAAAGAGGAATATTTCTTCAAACTCTTAGATGTTGTTGAATATAATTTGCTTTGAGTGTGCGATTAAAATAGACCTGAAACTCAAGCCGTTTTGAATTGTCTTCAGCCTTAGGAGAAAGGAGAACACTTTTATTGTTGACAATGTGATTTGGGGCTTTTCTTTACTGAGTTATTGGAGTTTAACTGCAAAATGAGAAGTGTACGTTGCACTGCACACAAATCCCAGCAAATGACAAAGAACTATGTCATCATGCGGTGACCGTAATGACAGAGTTGGGCTATATTTAACCGCGCTGCCTATAAACAACAGTCAAGCAGTGCTACCTTGGTTTGTTTCTGCTTTCACTTCATCCTGCACTTGATGTCAAAGCTAAGCATTGCATCTTGTGGAGAAGCTTTATACATGTGTATAAATCACTGTTAATAAACAAGATTGCATTTTTAAAGCATCATATGTTGCCTCCTGACTGAAAGGTTGTTCCAAACCATTTTGGATTTTGCTTTTCTTTGCTTCAAAAGAAGTAAAAAGTGAAAAGTTTAATAACAAAGTTAATTTCAAAAAAAGTTTTTACTTTTTTTTTTTACTTTTTCAAAGTATTGTTGTGCATGTGATGGACTTGATGATGGTTAGATCAGATCTCTGTGTGGAGCACCGGCTGTTGTCAGACTCCTTGTTTATACAAAAACCTTACTATAATTACAACTAATGGCAAAAGGAATGTTTGAAAATGTAAACTGATATTTCCTACTGACACACTACAGCAAAATATATAAATAACTGGCTTAAAACTATTTTAACATGCCTTTTGCACAGTATTGTGTGTGTGTGTGTGTGTGTGTGTGTGTGTGTGTGTGTGTGTGTGTGTGTGTGTGTGTGTGTGTGTGTGTGTGTGTGTGTGTGTGTGTGTGTGTGTGTATTTATTATGTATATGTATATATATATTGGTGAATTCAGGTTGATTGGGACGCATTTTCCAAGTCTCTTTTTTCCAAGATGCATTTTTTTTCCATCTCAATGGCAAAAAGTTTCCCAATCACCCTGAATTCACCCTGGATTATATATATATAGATGTTTTCCTTTGTTCCTTCTTCTTTCTTCATTATGTGAAAGAAAAAAACAGAAGACCGTACACCACAACACCGCTCATACCATTTAAAACCACAACCTGTTGTTGGCATGCCTGTTCCAAATATGGGCTGCTTTTTTTTCTTTTCTTTTTTTGTAGCCTTCTGTCAAGGTCAGATTGTTTTGTTAAACAAAAATGTTTCACTTCTCTCTTGAAGAAGAGCTTTGTCAGCTAATTGTAATAAGAAAGATACATGTAATGCAAGGTTCATAGCCTTTCCAAAGCCATTGTATATGTGCAGTTAAGGGAATAGTTCACGCAAACAAGAAAATCTCACCAATTTGTTGTTCCAAACCCGTATGACTTTCTTTCTTCCATGAAACACAAAAAGAGTTTGGTTTTTCGGGTGTACTAAGGCCATGTTCATCCAGATGGTCTTGACAGAAAAAAAGAAAAAAAACACATGAAATTGGGTTTTTTTCTCACAACTGATTCAATTCACATATGGAAGTAGTTTGAAATGCGATTCCAATCAGATTTTTACAGATGTGACTCAATCTGGACACTCTGGCTGTTAAACTGTCTTTTGCAGCACTCTTAACACAACACACAATGATAACGTCAAAGCTGGTGATAGAAGTGCCAGAAGTATTCATACGGTGTTCAAATGGTATGTCCAAAGATTTGGGCATTTCCCAGTGGATGGAGGAGTTCTGCACCGCGACTCTTACTAAAGCAACCCATTGGTTGGATATGTCTGAATACACAAATCTTTTTTGATCACTTGCAATTAATAGTGTGGACAGTCTGCCTGAAAAGATCTGATTTGAGATTTTTTCTAATTCCCGTAATCATAGTGTAAAGCGTTGTACTTAGTGTGCTCTGTAATGGGTTGTTAATGTAGTATGCAGTGGCCTGTTTGAGCACAGCACACCTGTCCATGTTTTGTCCACTGATCTAAAGAGACTCTAGAGTGTTTCTGTCATTGGATTCTTCAAAGTGCACCTGTGCTTTGAAAACATCTCCTGGACGAATGATGAAATCTGTTTGAGGGAAACTACTGGGTCACATCTGTTCACGTTTTATGTTGAAACAAGCTTAACCGCTGAGTGCGCTTTTCTTTATGATGGAATATTTATTCTTTTACAATGCAACAAACGGCTTTGTTTGCGAATGGAAATCCAATGACAAGATGGATTAGGCAAGGAAGTAGTCGCGTTCCTATTCAGGCCAATCCTTTTGCAGTTGAGTTGTGTTTCCTCATAAAGTAGGTCTTGTGGTTATCTCAGGCATGCTTTCTGATGTCCATAATATCAAATGATAAACAAACAAATTGTACTCTTGAGAAATCGGTTTAAAATGATGAACTCACATTAAATACCAGTTTTATTGTACAGTTCTCTATAATCTCTATAACATTCTCATTATTGGACATTTATGTTTGCCAAATTATTTAATCTTGGGAAGAAAAAACATGCCTTTGAATAGTGCTGTTGCATTGCCAATGATATTCAAAGTGACTCTACATCCACACCAATAGGTGGCAATAGAGAGTCCAAGACAGCAAAATATAAAAAAATGTATTTGGTGCACATTAAATTCACACATTTTGAAATGGGGTTGTAACCTGAAACTGAGGGAATGTTTAGTAACCCTGACAGGACGGCTCCAGAAAGCGTGGGGGGTCTGAGACGCCGCGGGGGGGATGGGCCGAGATTACAGGTTTAAGAAGTTGCCCTCAGGAATGCTTCAAAAGTGTCAGTGGAACGTAAAACAGATAAAACCAAGAGTTATAATCACCCTTAATCCCTTAATGTTGGCCACTAAACCTGCCTCGTTCACACTTTACTAAATTAGAAGAGGTTTTATTGATCATATAGTGCCAATGAACTCCACGTGTTGAGCATAGACGGCTGTTATGTGATAAAGCATTGTATGATTGTTATTGTTATCACAGTGCAGAAGGTAATTGTATTGCTCTTGATGGCGTACAAAGTGAGAGGACGCATTAATAATTGACTGCTGGTTTTGTTGCGTGTCGTTGTGTGGACAAATAAGGCCAAAGGCTCAGTTGGTATTACATTGTCATTGTGAAATTGCTGTATAGGGCTATAGATACCAGATGTTTACATCTACAGTATTTAACTGCTCGATGTATCTGTGGTTGAATTTCGTGCCGGTCACGTTTCCCAACTTCAGAAGAAATACAATTATACTGTTTTGCCTGAATAAAATTAAACTGATTTAGTCAAGGCACTTTTATTTATATAGCCTAGCGCTTTTTACAATACAGATTGTTTCAAAGCAGCTTTACAGAGATAACAGGAAAATTATGCAACAAAGTTTGTTTCTAGAAGAAAATAGCGTCACAGTCCAGCTTAAGTAAGTTCAGTGATGGTTAATTTTTGTTGTAAAAAAAGTTATTAATTTAGTTCATTTATATATATATAGCCGCTCTGGAGAAAACCTTGATGTCATCGTCCAGCTCAGTTCAGTTCTCATATAATGGTGTCAATGCAGGCAGATCAATAATATTGTTGAATATTAAATTAAATGTCCCCAACTAAGCAAGCCAAAAGCCAAAGGCAAAAAAGGCGACAGTGGCAACAAGGAACCACTGCATGTATAGCCATATTGTTTTGCATTTTGGCATAATTTTTCTGACAGTAAATCACATTGGCCAAAATTCTCATTACCACAATACATAATGTATATTATGTGGAAGCTTTTATTTGTCATGCTAGTACTTGTACTGCCTTACATTTTATTATCAGATATTAAAGAAATAAATGTCTCTTAAAAAAATATATATAATGCATAAATATTTGTTTTTATTGTTCACACATTTTAGCCCTTAATTTCTTTATTTTTATTCATTAATACATGTATTAATTAATATATTTTATCAATTTTATTTATTTATTTATCCATTTATTTTATTAATTTATTTAAAGATAGAAAAATAAAGATAATTTATTTAAAGATTTAAAGAAAAAAAGAAAGAAAAAAGATTAAATAAAACCAGTAAGATTCATTCTTGTATTATAATAATGAGAAACTTAATTTTTTTAATGCGAAACAATTTATTTAATTTATTTGTTTTTGGGTTGTAATATGACCCAGATATCTTTTCAATAGATTCACCCACATAACCATAGTGATTTGTGATTGAGCTGTTTGTCCACTTGAGTTTTTGTTGTATGGTTTCAATGGGAAGCTGATGGTCCGGTTTCAGTGTATCGTATGTGTGTGTTTAAGCTCTCATCTACAACAGTGCTAATTATCTATTGAAAAGAAACATCACAAATGAGATCTCCTGTCTCATTCTCCAGACAGCAGTGAGATAAAATGCAGTCTTTTTTTTATTTCTCGTGAGTATTTTAGAAATAAAAACAGAGACCTCCATGAAGTCTTCTGAACTGTGAGCAATACAGCTTTCCTCTGGGTACCAAAAGTGACAGAAATCTGTTTGAATAAGCTGAACATGTGACTTCCGTTGCAAGCATCTGGTTACACTCACACACAGATAGAAGCTGTGTGAAAAAACACCTCCAAATGCTCACTCATGCAAGTTTTGCTCATTGCACGTTGTTAGTTCATGTGATTTAATGCAATACTTAATGTTAAAAATTAAAACCTAATTAAACCTTATTGTACCAACATTTCATACAAATAGTGTATTGTTAATAATGAATAATGTTTGTTTTTTTCTGTTTGGGTTATGTTTTTGTTAGGTCTAAGTCAAGTATGTCCTCATTAAGTGAACTAAATGGATGGGCGTGGGTGTGAAAGACGTCAATAGTGAGGGGACAGAAACTCAAGACAAGACACTCCTCCTACCTGGAGAAGGAGGCGGAGCTTAGAGAGAGAGAGAGAGAGAGAGAGAGCTGCAGATGTGAGTGGGAAGTGCTGTCAGACTCTTGAGGAGTGTTAAAGACCCGAACACACACACACACACACCACCTGCACGTCTCTCTCAAAGGAGGACATTTCTGCTTTCATGTGGAAGTAGCCGGCAAAGCCAGGAGGAATTCTGTATTTATGAGGTAAGAAAACTGTCCTCCGCTTGTTTGTTTGCAGTTGTAAATCAACCTGTTGTTCCTGAGCCGCTGCTGTGACGTCTGTGAGATCTCCGGCTCAAGGATTATTTTACATCAAGCCTTGTTTAGAGGGAAACTTGCTCTTTAATAGCTCAGGAGGCATCAACTCTTTTTCAGACGTTTTTCCTAAAATATACACAAATGAGAACTATAAAATGAATGTGGATGTAGCCTAGCTCATATCATTTGGTTTTAGATGAATCGTGGCAAATCTGAGCACTGTTTGAGACATTGTTAAGATCTATTCTGAAACCCTATAGGAGACACATCTGAGATTATTGGTCTTTCTTAGAAGAAAAATCTGAGCAAAAGTTTCACATTGTTCTCCATTTTAATCGTATTTCTTTATTCTCATTTCATAGAGTTGGGTTGTTAAAAAATATCTCCTTAGTGTTTTTTTAAACATATTTTGGAGAAATAAAAAATTAGACTACATTGAGTGTATAAAGGAACTATAAAAGGAATATGGAAAACATAGATCAAGATATTTGAGTTTATAATCCAATTCTTAACGTTTAATAGCAAACTTTGGTAATTTTAGAAAGTCTTAGAGCCGTTTGAGACTGTTGAGATCTCTTCTGAAACTGCAGAGACACAAGTGAGACTATTGGAGTCTTTTTTAAAGAAAAATATGAGCAGTTCATTTAAGCAAAAATCGTGGATAACAGAAAATTAGATTTGAGAAGGATCAGATGAGATGTTTATAATGACATGTTTGATGTTAAATTGCAAACTTTGCTATCTTGGAAAATCTGATCACAGTTTGAGATCTCTTCTGAAACTCCAGAAGGGACATCTTTAAAATATGTTTACTATCTTTTCCCAAACATCTCTCAGTGAAAAATGAGACATGAATCCTACCATGACGAATAACTGATGATATAGCGTGGATCCTGGATTTAATTATGTTCCCGAGTGTTCAGAGCTACATTAATCATGCTTCTTTAACAAGGCGCTTCTCACTAAGTCCTTTATGAACTTGCTGTTTGCTTTTAATCTAACCGGATTCCCCTGTCGATCTGTGTTTAACCGCGTTCGCTCTGCTAATGACCAGACTGCATGCTTTAAAGTCCAGCACAGACACAAAATCTGGTTAGTATATCATTAGGAGTCGTGTAATATCATTATCCTATTCACTCAACAAAACCTTCTCAATCATTTTTCGATGTATGCATGACTTGGCCACTCAGAACACCCTAGCAACTGCATAGCAACGCATCCAGTCAGATATTGCAGATGCCGCACCTGTGTAATATGTGTTCACGTGAAACATTTCATGACTAATCAACTTAAATCTTGTGACGTAGACGTTGAAATGCCCAGCTCAGCTCTTTGTTAAAGTGTCAGTTCAGCACTTGTTCTTGTTAAGCTGTTTAGGTGATGCTGATGTGCTCCGTTTAGACCACTGTGTGTTACTGATGAGGAACAGCAGGTCCGAGTGCACAGCTGGACATTAGAGATGTGTGGCCATTGATCGAGAGCGAGATGGGACATGGGAAGCATTGTACAGGAGAGTGAGTTTCAGTAATGGTTGTAGTCAAGTCGAGGCACCTTTATTTACATAGTGCTTTATACTATTGTTTCAAAGCGGCTTTACAGTAATAAACAGGATGATCGGTGACGCAAACAGAATTCAGTTCTGCTGTAAACAGCTCGAAAAAGACAATTGTAAACGGTCATTATTCAGCTGAGGTCAGTTCAGTTTTTATTCAGTTCTGTTCAATAACTGTAAAGATCATCAATAATTGAATAACTTCAGTTTAGCTATAAAGCATTTCTGGAGAAAACATGAGAGTCCAGCTCAGTTCCCATCCGGTAGTGTCATTGCAGTCAAATCAGTAATATTGTTGAATATTAAGTGTGGTTGTAGTTAATTAAGTGGTAATTAGTGGTTGAAGCTTATTAAAATCTAAATCTAAAGACACAATGTTGAGGTTTGAGAAGAAAACAAAAATGTTACTATAATAAGTGTCAGAAAGTTCAAAAGTGTTCAATATTAATATTTAAAAGGTCAAGTCTTTGTGTACCTACTTAACTATATTTTGGGGACATATTTGTAACCAGAAGTGACCAAAACCTGACAAAATCTCCCTTTAGGGACATCCTCATTTGTAAATCTGGAATAAAAGTAAAGTAATTAAGGGCTTATACTATTATATATAGATAGATAGATAGATAGATAGATAGATAGATAGTGCTTAATGAGAATTTGGGGGAAATGTGCTTATTTTGATCTTAAATAGGTTTCATTTTCTGTATCATGCAATTTTTTTCAGGTAAAATGTGACCAGGGCAAGCTCTTTTTTTTAGTTTTTCACTCATATCCCCATGGTAGTAGCTAGTAGGAAACACATCATGGTCTTTTACTGGAAAGTGATGAACAGTGTGAGTTTCATTGACCCCTGTGGTGACCACTAAGCATCATTGGCTTTCTCTGGATCAATGTTGACTAACACATGTGAGCTTTCATTAGGGTTTGTGAAAGCTTTTGTATTTTAAGATGGACAGTTTCACCTTACATGCAAATCATTCACTTGCTTTGTAAGTATTCAGTGAAAACCTTCTCCTTGTTTCTCTCTATCGTTATCTGGATCTTTCTAGTTCTCTGCAACTTACTCTTTCATGACGTGTAAGCTTCTGTCTTTCACACTCCATTGACAATCTCAGAAAGGTGTAAAAAATATGTTCAAAAGTGTGAAGATTTCCAGATAACACAATAAAAGCCTTTGATCGCTCTCAAGGTCAGGTTAGCTTCTAGCCAAATCAAACCCCTGCGCTTAAATGTAAAGACCCAGATGATAAATGTTATAGAAATATTTTCCCAATATTCCAGTTTAGAAATAGTATCAGAAACTTTAAAATGGACAGTTTTCTTAATGCAAGTAGAGCATTGGCATAACATTTATAAAGATATTCTCCATTTCAATGAACATTTTAGTGTTTAACATTTACATTGAAATGCAATGTTCAATGGTGAATTGTGTTGCTGAATATGTACAAAATAATGCTTTGTCTAGGCAATACCATCCACAGTTATTTTGGGAAGCGGAAACTAGCAACAATTTTCTGTTGTTTCAGCATGAAAAAGCACAAAGTCACTCCAAAGAGTTATTCTCTATCAGTCCGACACTGTTTCTGAACTCTCTGAAACACTTTGATTGTAGTCTTGAGTTTTCTTCCGTCAACGAACACGTCACAATATTCCTCATTTAAATAATTCCCGCCCAAGGCATACGCAAAAAAAGGGTCCTGGCCTGGTTGAGTCGAGTTAGTAGTGTGTTGAACCTCACGGTTATGGTAAGAAGCGGGTCCTTTCCCAAACATTCGCGAAGCTCTTGACCAATCACAACACACTGGTCCAGTCGACCAATCAGAGCACATTGTGCTTTTCAGAAGGAGGAGCTTTATAGAGACAGGAACTGAACAAAGCATTACTGACAGACTGGGAAGAGAGGAACTGTAACAATGTCAAATATATGAAAAATCATGTTGTTGTTTTTACATTTAAGCATTACAGGGGTCCTATTGTGCTTTTTCACTTTTTCAACTTTAGTTAGTGTGTAATTCTGCTGTTTGAGCATAAAAAATATCAAAGTCCACTCCAGAGGGAGATGTTTTATTGAACAGAATCCACTTTTTAAGAACTACAACGAACAGCTCACTTGGACTACAACACAATATTTCCAGGCTTTATGAAGTCATAATGTTCCTCATTTAAATAATGCCTCAACTCATTTGTTTGACCTTCCTAAGGCTGACGAACTTAGAATGGGTAAAATTAAGCAATAAGCCCCAAGAAACCGTGGTTTACAGTGAATTTATAACAGCTAAGGGGCGTTGTTATCACAACGCGGAGCATTATTTTAAACACTTAATAATCCTCATGTTTAACATCGTACCTATAATGTACAAGGAAACATACCACTCTCAAACATCCTGAAATCCGTGCTTGCAAATTCCGTGCATGAAACCATTTCTGAATGCTCCTCTTGTTTGTTAACATTGTCAGGGTCTGAAACAGGTTTGAAATTGCCGCCATCCTTTATATTTGCAGTAGAGCAGAACTCACGGTTATGGAGGGGCGGGACATTTCCCGAACACACTGCCAATCACAACACACTGGGCCAGCTAACCAATCACAGCACATTTCGTATTTCGGAAGGAGGGGCTTCATCGAAACCGGAACTAAAAGACACGTTTGGGACAGAATGGGGAGAGAGGAGCTGTAATAATGTAAAATATGTGAAAAATTTGTTTTTTGAACAATCAAACATTCTTCTACACCCCAAAAACAAAATCAAGACTTGATAAAAGCGCTTAATAGGACCCCTTTGAAACAAGACTTGGTAAAAAGGAATGATATTTATCATATTTAGGTTGTTGTTTCTGAAATTATACTTAACACCATTGGTTGTAGCGTTCCATAAGTACAATCTATGAAATACTAATCATCTAGGTTGTATCCTTATTATTTAAACGTTAGAGACAATTATTGTGTGATTTTAACTGGGTGTTTTTTTGTGTTTTTTTACATACTTAGGTTGGTGTAATGTTTCTAAAATCCTTTCAATCAACCTTGATTGAGTTAACATTCTTGAAGTGTTTATTTTTAATGCTCCAAAAATATTCTGAATATGTATAAAATACTACTTCATCTAGGCTGTCATTCACATTATTTGAACGTTAGGAACCATTATTGTGGGAACTTTCTAATCTTTTTCTAGTTTTTCTAGTAATTGAATAGTTTCCACTGGCCAGTTTTTTGTTATAGTTTGATATAACATTCCAGAAAATGTTTTAACACCTTAATTGTATTAACATTTTAAGCATTCTAGCTACAATGCTTTATAATGTTCCAGATGTGTGTTGTTGAATATATCATTGCCTACAAGAGCAGGTGCAGTTATTCTGCTTTTCTTGTAGTTATTGAACAATATGAAAGAAAGATGAACCAAATGCAACTCCAATGCAAACAATTTATGGAAGAGACTGTAAATGTCGACCTTCCCTTCACATTGTGGTATGAGCATTCCTAGAAAGAATTAAAATGACACAATCATAATCATCATAAACATAAACATTTAAATGCTTGAATGCTCCATCTCCGAGAGTGGACCGCTCTACTCGGTGGAGAAAGTGAAAGGTGTTTGGGTTTGGCATTTACTCATATGGCAGCTCCTGTCTGATGCAAGCAAGATGGAAAAACAAAACAACCACAAACACTGAGTGCTTACTCAACACACACTAACAACATACTCAAAGCATATAACTATCATCTGAAAATCTGCAAGGACTCACATTTTTGTCATTTAAGTTCAATTCAAAGTCAAAGACATGGCACACATTTTATGTATGGTTATATGAATGTTTTTCTTAATATAAAAAACATACACTGCTTTGAATACACATCTTCTATGATGAATACGTTTTTTCATGAAATTTCTGAAGGAAAATGTATTGTGATATTTTTGGGCGTTCCATAAAAAAATGTCAGGGTAGTACAACTGTTCTGATATCATGATTAAGAAAAAAAAAATGGGAGGGGGAGGGGGCCATTGAAGCGTTTTTTTTTTTTTTATATATATTGTAAAAACTTCAAAAAACATTTGTCTGGCAAATCAAAGTCATGTGGTGCAACCAGCATACAGAAACGCGAAGGGAAAACAGGGAATCATATCAGTAAATCTCTTCAAATATCTGATAATTTTAATTTGGAAAATGTCATGTTGTACAAAAAAAAGTTTTGAATTAATTATGAAATTAATTATATAATTAACAACATTTGTAAATTTATGCAACATATGTTCTTACGTTTTGATTATGGGTTTCACCACATCACATATTTAGACTAAATAAATTTAAACTTCAAAACGAAATGAAAGTCAATATAGAACACAAAGATTCAAACTTTGGCACATTTAGGCTATTTTAAACTAGAATTTGAAAATAATTGTATTCATCTTGGACACTGTTTTTGTAAATGTTGAATATTAGATATTCTCAGATTTGGTTGTCTGGATCTTCTCTACAATTTGAAACTTTGAGTCTTTGAAACTTTGTTGAATTTTCTCTCAAAGTGGTGAGTTTCTGAGACAAATTAAGTTATTTTTAAGGTGCCTTAACTTTTTTGAAGGCAGGTGATGCTTCTATTTTCTTCCTCGCCTTAGCAGCTGCTGTTATTTTTATTCTACAAAATCACAGTTCAGGAAAAGGTTTAGTCTGTCTCTCATTTTCTCATGTCTCATCCTGACACCCTTTACAGCTTTTCTCACAAAGCTCAGTTGTTTGATAATCTTTGATAATCTGAAAGAGCTTAGATCCCAATCCTCTGAGTTGTAACTTTGTTTCATCCTTGGTTCCCATGTCTTGACTGAAAAATCAATCTCCTATGGTACTTGGATTCACACGCATACTAATTGAAAAGCTTGTCTGGCCCAGGACACTGGCACAGACATTGTCTTTTTGCCTGATGCATTTTGGAGACTTGGAACCATGTGAACAATCCGAATGTTGATGTTTTTCATGTCCCAAGGCTGTTTAGGTAATTATTTCGCAAAGCTCACATAATGAGAGAGTGAGTACGCTATGCTTCGGCGGGATTCACCCATATAAATATCCTCCCTTGGAAACCACAAGCTGTTGGCCAATGTTGCTTAGTGCCGATACCCCAAAGTTCCCAAATGCGCCACTGTTTGACTGCAGAAGTAACAGGACAAAACGTTGATTGGCAGTTTAATGTGTTACCAAATATGCCAAAAGAGCAACCTGGTCAATCTGTCAAGGAATATGTGTACTGAAAGTTTTATACAAAAATTCTTTGATGGCAATCATGAATGAGATTTTAACTTCCGGATCCTGACTGTTGTGTTCTTTTGCGTGCTGGAATTGATGACATCCACGCTCTTGGTGGGAGGTAACTCTTTATCATGTTTTTTTTTTCAGCTTGATTGGAATAAAGCTGGCAGGGAGATCAAGAATGACAGTCAAGAATGCATGCACTTCGCAATGCTCCCACACCAGGAATGTGTTGTTTCGCAACACACGCATTCCACTTACGGTTTTGTCAGTGAATCAACTGTGAGGTTTCCCGCCACAGGGACTAGATGTGTCACCTAAAACTGCACATTCCAGACCTTTTGCAAACATTCCCTGAAACTTGAAAGGTCCAAATACAGACCCTTGACCTTGGGCAAAGCTGGAATGTGGAAAGGTGATGAATGCTTATGCACTATCTTGGGTAGGAGTTGAATTTAACATGGTTTTTGAATAAACCATGTTCAGCATTCAAATCACCATGGACACTTCAAATGTTTGGTTGTTTAACAACTGGATCTGTAAGCACGCTAAAGCAAAGCACAATGTCAGTATGCTAGAAATCTCTGCGCTGAGAAATCATGTCACTAATTTCTTCCTCTTTAAAGCAGCACAATTTGTCAGTTAGTGAAGATGGTTTGAGGAATCAAGTATATACAGTAATACAATATGTGTGAAGTTTGTTTTAAAACGGTTAAGGATGAAATACTGTATATATGTAAAAAATAAGTATTGCAAAAAAATTACATTGCAGATCTAAGTTTTAAAAAATTATAATCTATATCAACCTCACTAACTGACTAGTTAAGTATGAAATATTTTATATCAAGATTATTGCAAACTATTGAAATTGCATTTCTAAATTAACCACCAAATTGATTTACTTTATAACACCACCTCTAAATTGAAGAGAGAAAAAAAATCTAGATAAACTTGCTAGTTAACCTCACTGAATAGACTACCCCTTGGCTAAATATTAAATAAGTTTATAGAAAAAAAATAAAAAAAATGTCAAGATAAATAAAACTACAAAAAAGATGTATCTTTCCCATCTCTAGAAAATAAAATAACATTTATTATTTAAAGATTACAAAGTTAAAGTTTTTTATTAAGAATAAAATGCGTTATTTGATCATGCACAATGAATCCATGAATGTATATATTAAAGGAAATTGGATCAACTTTGATTTCATGTTGACTTTAAATGAAGTTTCGCTTCAGAAGGAATTTGATGGTGGATGTACAGTTTGTGCACCTGTTCAAAAATGTCCAGTTCTTTACTGTCCGACCACAAGGGAGTTTGGTCTTGTTTTAATATAGCCTCTCACAGTAGGTGCACCTGTTCTGTCTTGCATTGAAAATAGGCCAATGCCCCAGGACTTCCTTTTGTTGGCGATCTGTCTTTTACACCTCAGGCTTTGATATTCATCATTTAGATAAATCTGGAATGGAAAGCAAGTTTATATAAAGTGTGGAACTCCGTTTTGAATAATTTAGCGCAGCAGGCATGTAAAAGAGTATTAAATAACTTATGAACCAGAAGTCTCACGCTGTACACAAGCAAATTTCAGGAATAGAGATGGTAAAGTGGACACATACACTCGCTTAAATTGGACCGGCTGTTTAGTGATGTCGGTAAACAAGTTCTTCTGATTTAATTTCCTCTATGGAAAAACACATTTAATTGGATATGACAAACTGCAAAGCTGCACACAAGAGAACATAATGTTTCAAAGCTGGATTCTTATAGGGCTTGTCGTACAAGGCTCGTACTATTTTCTCTGCAGATTCCCTTATGGTCTGCTTACACCTGGTTGGTTCCTCTCATGAGAAGTGAAAACCACCCACCTGTCTTTATGACTTGAATTACAACCCATGCATTATGCTTATGTCTAACAGATTCTTTTCTTATGGTCGCACACAGAATTATTTTTCCAGATGGTTTCAAACCCAAGATTGACATTAATTTACGATCTTTTTGCGAAGTTGATTCGGAAGACCAAAATGCAACTTCCCATTGACGGCCTGACAAAAATGCGTGCCCACACACTTGCAGTCTCTCTCTCTCTTTGTGTGTGTGTGTGTGTGTGTGTGTGTGTGTGTGTGTGCATCCCACTTGTTGAAGCCAAGATAGGGATTTCTGGGCAGTGAGCAGAGACAGCCTTGTTTGTTTTCCCAGGCTGCCTTTGTTTAGGTTAGAGGTGAAGCCTGGTCACTTTTGGTGCCCTCAACATTCCTCTGTCTAGAGGCGCTCATACCATTCATGCGGTCGGAGACATCTAGAAAAATGTTATCCTTCATTTTTTATACAGTATATCATAAATGACTGGAAAAATCATGAGCCCTTATTATATCGCTGTGGACTTGGAGGGACTTGTCAAAAAGTTTGAGACTATTCTGCAAATTTAGCAATTTTCTAAACTTATTTGCTAAAATGAATCTACATTTGTGAGGGAGAACATTTTACACATTTTTGTTACAATACAGTATTATGTAAAACTCAATCAGATTGCAATTCCGTTTAGTACCACTAGTAGAGCAGAAATGACGCACTTCAGTTCAATTTGTAGTAATGCTGCTTTTAATATAAGCTACTCCTCAACACATGGTCCAAGAGCTGTTGGCTACAGGACTGTGGTAGATCATATATTATAAAATAAAGTCTTGTTTTGTGTCTGTGATGTTGTTCTTGTTAGCTTTGTGTGTCCTCATTATCCGTGTCCTTTATGGTTTGTACTGTTAGGAAATGTGTCTCAAAAACATATCTGCCAAAGTAATGTACTGTAAAATGTATAATTCAGCAACGGAACTGAATAGTGGTGTTTTGTCCTGTGACTATGCCATCTCAGTCACCCAGTTGCCCTGCTGTGGGGCTCTGCAACCGGAACTGAACAATGAACGCGGCTCGCTAGGCTAGTTGCATCATCTATTCTAGAGCCCTTGCGTTCTCACTATCCTCAATTTAAGTTTGGATGCGTGTCTCAAATGCAGAGAAATAGTCAGGTTGACAGAGAAGATCTCAGAATTAAGCACGTGTGAAACCCTCATCTCTGACAAAGGAGGCTACACTAAACATGTAGACAGTGGAAGGGACAATAACAGGAGATGACATGACTCACCGTGTTTGTTGACTGATTTTGACTTACCAAAGTTGTTTTAACTCATAAAAAATGAGTGTGAGAAATAAAAAAAGACGGTAAACACATATGACAAGTTAACAGGCTAGTGAAATGCTAACGTGTTGTGCTAGCGATATCGATTTAGATTAATAGCTAGCGATGTCAGATTAATGTGATAGGCAATATTAGACAATATCAGATATATGGTGATGAGTAAGTTATATTTAGCAATATAAACAACAAGGAATGATAGAGATTCAAAAGAAAGCTATACAGAGCTACAAACACAAACCACTCAGCAGCGAGGCATACAGGAACCGGTCTTACATGTCAGGGTAAAATATGAGCAAATCTATGGTTGAATTCATGAAAACAAACTGTTTTTGGAAGAACATTCATTTACCAATGAATTGTTAACTATAAGACCAGTAAATAAATAAAAAAGTAACATTTTGACTTCGTGTTCCCTTTAAACATATCTGTCTGGATCAGGAAATTAGACAAATTGCAGAGTTATGGACTACGTTCAGTTTCTGATTGCATTTGTGCTGGCAACAAGGCAATTATGAAAGAATGTGTGTTCAGGTTATGGATGGAGACTCTCAATGCACGCTGATCCGGCTGTAATTCATGTATGAAAGCAATGACATATTTATAGGTGCATGTTTGTTCAAAGAAGACTAATCAGTTATTCAAGGAGGAAATGAGGACAAAAATGTTAACCACCAACTGACTATATATTTATGTAATGTTGTTGGTGGGGGGCATGTTCAGAACTTGCCTGGAGTTGTTTGATGGTTATTTTGATGCAGAAGTGTGAGTGGGATTTCCATGAATGGATGGGACAGTACGGGTGTTACAGAATTATGCAGCCAGCCATGAATTTTTTGTGCTAATTAGTTTGTCCACAAGCTAGCCACACTGGCCCTGTCGCAATTTTCCTTCCATTGCTGACATATTTCCCATTGAAAAAGGAAGTTGCAGAATAACCATTAGTCTTTAGTTTACATCACAGCTATGGACAATGATTAGCTACTTATTGCTAGTCAGTTACAGATCATATTTGGGGGGTGGAACATTGTCATTCTATATATTCTATATGGTCAAATATTGGGACATGCCTACAAATTTAAGGTGATCAATATTTTTGGACAGAGCAGAACACGGACGAGCAAAGTATACTTGTGATTTCTGGTGTGCGCCTAAATGGCCAAATATACACAAAAATATGTCAATGTCAGTTTTGGTGAGTAGATCCATGAATTCTGTCTTACACGTGGTTTGAAATCGCTGGTGTTTCTGACGTCACAAACTACCTTGTAACCAATCAGGCCAACGTGTGATCGTCAACGAGGGGATCTCTGAACTGGTGCGAGTGAGTGGAGGCGGGGCTCATTTGTATATTCATAGAACTGCGCATACTAAATGAGGCAAGGGTGTAGAGTTACGTTCAAGCTATTTTAAGGCATGAAGATTTTTTTTTTTTTATGGTAAAAATGTTTAAATATGTAATTTTGGTGATCAAAGATGAGTTTTAAGGGATACAATTATTGACTACAGGGGGACTTTAAAGCCTAATGCAAATATCTGCTTCTGTCTGTCATTAATGTTAAACAAAATACAAAGATGAAACCACTCACTGCTCTTGATTGAATAACTTTAGTAGTTTTAATAAGAGTCAATGTATATTTAATGCATACAGTGAAGACTATGTAGTGTTTAACTCAGGGTTTAATGACTATTTTGACAACTGATTGTTTAATGCAATACTGTGTTTTAAATTGTGCAAATAGAGAAGTCCATAGTCTGAATATTCTCCATAGTACATCTCAAAATTGGGAAGATCGTGATATGAAATTTTGGGAAGATCTTCCACCCCTAGTCTGACTGTTTATTTGTTTTAATTTCTATATAAAAGACCATTATCCAGAGATGTTGCTGATGCATCATTGCTGCTGATTGGAGATGCCATCCTAATAAATCACTGATTGATCCATAATGAGTCGAGACAGTAATAATTCTTCACACACACACACATGACCCAATCCCTCTGCTTCCTCAGCACCTCATTCATTCAGTGATCGACTGCTGAGGAAACATTCAATCAGAGCCACACAACAGCTGACAGTGAGAACCGTCCCACCCTGCCCTTGTATTTTACAACTGTTTCGTTTAAAGCTGCTGAAAAATTAGACATGTTTTTTGAGGTAGGGTAAAAACAGATGTTTTCTCACTCTCACAGGTATTTTGTAAGAAAGAGCAGTTGTTGTGCATAAATGGGGGCTGCAGATGAAGTGCATCATGGGATATATGCACATCAACAGCTGTAACAGAAAACACTGGCCTTATTGCATGTGATACAAATGGCCTTTTGTGTCGGTCCATATTAATAAAGGTATGAAATTAACACCCACCATGAGCCAAACACATGTAATTTTGCTCGTTTATTGCCATTATGGCAAATGACCCGTAAACAATTTTTCAGCTTGACGTTTGACAAGATACTCCATTGCTTAGACACAAAGATGTGTGCTTAAAGAAATGCATTGGATTACATAGAGAAGAACAGACTAAACAAAAGCTGTCAATTTTTGTTTAGTTGCGCAAGAGCTTTTCGAAGAACACAATGAATTTTTCCCACCGTTATGTTTATACATATTGTGGCTAATATTTGGCTGATTACTAAGGTGTTCTAGGGAGTTGCTTAGGGGGTTGCTAGGGGGTTTTGAGTGGTTGTTAACAAGTTGCTATGTGGATGCTGATATGTTCTGCAAGTTGCTAGGGTGGTTGCTAGGATTTTTTTTAACACATTGCTATGTGGTTGCTAGGGTGTTTGGGGTGTTGTTGACACGTTGCTATGTAGTTGATATGGTGTTTTGGGTAGTTGCTAGAGTGAGATGTTAATACGGTTCCCGTGCAAATGCTAATGAGTTCTGGGTAGTTGCTTAGGGTGTTGCTAGCTGGTTGTTAGGATAAGTGGTTGTTAATATGTTACTATGCTGAAGCTAAAGTGTTCTGGGTAGTTGCTTAGGGTGTTGCTAGGTTGTTGCTAGGGTGTTTTGGATGGTTGTTAACATATTGCTATGTGGTTGAAAGGTGTTCTGGACAGTTGCTAGGTGGTTGCTAGGGGATTTTAGGTGGTTAACACATTGCTACGTGGTTGATAGGATGTCTAGTTAATTGATTGGTGGTTGCTAGGCTGTTTTGGGTTGTTGTAACACATTTCTATGTAGTTGATGGGGTGTTCTGGGCAGTTACTAGGTGGTTACTAGGGTGTTTTGGTTGGTTGATAACACATTGCTAGGTGGATGCAAGGGTGTTTTGGTCTATGTGGTTGATAGGGTGTTCTGGTTAGTTGCTAGGTGGTTGATAGTGAGTTCTAGATGGTTGTTAACATGTTGCTATGTGGTTGATAGGGTGTGTAGGTAATTGCTTGGTGTTTGCTAGGGTGTTTTGGGTTTGTTAACACGTTTCTATGTAGTTGATAGGGTGTTTTGGGTAGTTGCTAGGTGGTTGCTAGGTTGTTTTGGATTTTTCATCTGCCAGGCCTGAACTGTTTGGAAAATATCAGTGCATTCATGTCTGTAGCACAACAAGTTTAATACTTCAATAGACATAGTCTTCATGTGTAACTTCAATTTTGCCTCATGAATTATTTGCACTTTTGCTCTTTCACATTTTGCGTATTAAACAGCTGAATTGCTAAAAGAGAGCACAGCTCCTCCTCCCTTGTGGGGCAAGATGGTGTTTACGTGCTTCATTCTGCAGATGTGCTTGTGTGAATCTACTCTATCTCCCCCGAGAGCTTCACTCCTCTTACTGTCTTAATACATTTACACTGATTTATTAATGGCAACTTCACACAGTAGTGTTTGGAATGGATAAGAACAGCTGGCTAATAAACTCTGCATCAAGAGAAAGCACCACGCCTGCACAACAACAGCGCGCTTGTTCCTCAGGACATATTCCCAACAGCCCGCAAAACATAAAGAGGATGATGAGAGAGAGGAACGGGATCATTCTAGTAATCATAGCTTCTTGAGGTGGCGCTCAGAAGGGAGGAGACAGGGATGTTTTAGACTTGTCTGGGGTGGGTCTGCATTTCTGAAGCAGTGGGTCTGGACATGTGCGAGTGATTGTGCTTTAAGATGGAAGTTCCACCCAAATCTCAAATGCAAGCCTGTTGTGAGTCAAATCACAATGCTAAAATATGTTTTTTTCTGATCTAACACAAATCCATTGAGCATAAGACCAAACTGTCCGAGTTTGGCACCTGTTGATTCTTCTGCGCTTCATCTTTCACATTCCAGTACTTCATTGGCATGGTAACTCCAGTGGTCTGCGTTGAGGAGTTTACCCTGAGGCCACGGACCTGATTTAGTATGAGCCTGTTAGAGGTACAGGAGACAAAAGGAGATTTGTTTTACTCTCCGCTCTGCTCACGTGGCCCAACAAGGTGGCATTCCTCTGCTTCAGTGTGGATGAAAATGAACCCTTTCAGAGTTTTTGAAGAACAGAAAAACAATAGATTATAGAGGCTTACAAGAGCAGGTGGACAGAAAACCGATATCAAATTTAGGACTTGAGTTTAAGAGTAACTTTTTTACCTGCACTACTAGGTTTTGTAATCTGGCTCGGTTTACACCTGGTTTACACCAGGGGCCTGTACCATGAAGGTAGCTGAACAAACTCGAGGTTACAGGATTAGTTTTGAGTTGACAAAACCAAACCGATGCAATCAGGCTTTATTGGTACCATGATGCAGCTCATCAACTTTCTCTGTCAACTCAGGCTTTGATCCTCAAGCTATGATTACTCCACGCGCGCGTGCACATAAAAGAGTGACGTCGACACTGAACAACCAATCGCGGGTAGAGCGAGAGCGATATATTTTTCCGCGGAGGAGCAAGAGATAATCATTCAGAATTACGATGAATTTAAATATGTATTTCAAGCTCGAAACAATACAGTCTCTGCTGCCAAAGCAAGAGAAGACTGTTGGAGAAAGATTGCTGATTGTTAATGTGTAAGTTAAACAAATACGTTCTATATTTATGTAAAATTATGTATGTAGGCTATGTGTAGCCTATATGTGTAATATAGCCTATAGCCTATTTTTATAATATATAAAAAATGATACATGCACATTTTTTATATATTATAAAAATAGGCTATAGGCTATATTACACATATAGGCTACACATACATATATACA
This sequence comes from Leuciscus leuciscus, assembly GCF_965113295.1. NCBI lineage: Eukaryota > Metazoa > Chordata > Actinopteri > Cypriniformes > Leuciscidae > Leuciscus > Leuciscus leuciscus. The sequence goes on along the minus strand of NC_138724.1, from coordinate 10,688,331 downwards.
TAATTTTACATAAATATAGAACGTATTTGTACTACTAAGAAAGCTAGGGAATCCTATCATAAGATTAACATAATAATAATAAAGATTTAAAATAATTCTTAACATGTATTATATTGCATAGTACATTTGTGCAATTTGCTTTAAAAAAAAAAACGGTGTTCATGTGATGTCACCCTTTCAATGTATCTTACCGGCAATTTTATAAAAGCCCTCTTTTATGGACATGGCCGATAAATGTCCGGGGAACACTATTAATGAAACTATTCATGTACTCCTGCAGAGCGAGGACCACCTTACGAATGGTTCGACAAACCGTGTTTTCCCCTAGCTTCTGTGCGTAACCCACCGTACAAGAATGTACCACTTGCAAAAAAAAAAAAAACACGCAATGCAATACCATTTGCGGTACAGTAAGTGCATGAATTTGACGTGTTAAATTCTTTATGTGCGGCTCAAGAAGTTCGCAAAGATAAGACATTCCTTCCGCGGAAAATCTGTATCTTTCATACAAGTAACTATCAGGAAAGGCAAGGGGATTTTGTCTGGCTAAAAACTCTCTCTACGAAGTGCTCGTCAAACAATTTGCGCTGAGATGTCCACAGGATTTGGAAGAAAAGGTGAAGTCATTGTAACAGACACTGGGAATAAGTTACGTCACCTATATGTTTCTTTGCTCTCAGCTGATTGGTCAAACTTCAGTCTGAGATCTTGAGTCCAGAACATAACCTGCCCCGGAGCAGGTTAGCCGTGCAGCGTAAGATACCATGGCAACGAACACCGATTCAAGCCAAGCTACTTTCATAGTACCTAAAACCCAGGGTTGGCGGAAACTAAACTGAAACATAGCTGGCTAGCCACCTAAACCGGCTTCATGGTACAGGCCCCTGGTATTAAAGTACGTTTTGGTCGACTGGATTACAAGTGGACGGCACTAAATACAGGTGTAAACAGGGTCTAAAACGTTTTGAGCTTGTCTACTTTTCGTTTTGACCACTTCCAGAGGTAGTCGAAAACACATTTGACCGGATTGCTTTTGTAGTGTAAACGCTCATGTGGTCGAATGTGTTCGAACTGCCACAAAAGGCCGTCTTCTCTCCGCCAACTGACCTAATGCGTAACATTATGGGAAGCGCACTAGTCAGACGGGATTTAAACTTGGTCGACTGAAGACCCATGGTTGGTTTGAAGACGAAAAATTTACCAAGCACAATGTTCTCTCACCATTCCTGATTTCTAACACACACTCACAGCGTTTGGCTGGTCTTGTGGCTGTCAGAGCAGAAACTAAAGATGCTGCTCTCCATAGGTTTTTCTGTTTTCTCCAGTCGTGTTCATATGTAAATTGCGTGAGCTTATTTCATCCATTAGATCAAAAGATCTGAAAAAACCTGTACATTTACACTACATAGACCCTACCCTCGAAGAAATCAGGATAGATGTGGACAAAAGAGACTGATTAAAACACCTGGTGTAAACGGGATTGTGTCTCCCTCGTCGTCTTGTGATCTGATCGACCAAAACGCATCTTAATACCGGGTGTAAACAGAGCCTGTGTTGTTAAAACTCAGTCATTACACTGTTTGTGCCCTAAATATCAAATGACTTGTACAAGTTGGTGTGCTTTGGCTGGTTTCTTATTATTTATTTAGATGGCTCAAATGCCAAGTGGCTGCTTTCAGAAACACTTTGTCACACTTGATTGTGTGTTAAATAGTGTGTGTTAAATAGTGTGTGTTAAATAGTGTGTGTTAAATTGTGTGTGTGTGTATATATATATATATATATATATATATATATATATATATATATATATATATATATATATATATATATATATATATATATGTATATATACATATACATATACATACATACACACTCACCTAAAGGATTATTAGGAACACCATACTCCCCCTTTCGCCTTCAGAACTGCCTTAATTCTACATGGCATTGATTCAACAAGGTGCTGAAAGCATTCTTTAGAAATGTTGGCCCATATTGATAGGATAGCATCTTGCAGTTGATGGAGATTTGTGGGATGCACATCCAGGCCACGAAGCTCCCGTTCCACCACATCCCAAAGATGCTCTATTGGGTTGAGATCTGGTGACTGTGGGGGCCATTTTAGTACAGTGAACTCATTGTCATGTTCAAGAAACCAATTTGAAATGATTCGAGCTTTGTGACATGGTGCATTATCCTGCTGGAAGTAGCCATCAGAGGATGGGTACATGGTGGTCATAAAGGGATGGACATGGTCAGAAACAATGCTCAGGTAGGCTGTGGCATTTAAACGATGCCCAATTGGCACTAAGGGGCCTAAAGTGTGCCAAGAAAACATCCCCCACACCATTACACCACCACCACCAGCCTGCACAGTGGTAACAAGGCATGATGGATCCATGTTCTCATTCTGTTTACGCCAAATTCTGACTCTACCATCTGAATGTCTCAACAGAAATCGAGACTCATCAAACCAGGCAACATTTTTCCAGTCTTCAACTGTCCAATTTTGGTGAGCTCGTGCAAATTGTAGCCTCTTTTTCCTATTTGTAGTGGAGATGAGTGGTACCCGGTGGGGTCTTCAGCTGTTGTAGCCCATCCGCCTCAAGGTTGTGCGTGTTGTGGCTTCACAAATGCTTTGCTGCATACCTCGGTTGTAACGAGTGGTTATTTCAGTCAAAGTTGCTCTGATCAGCTTGAATCAGTCGGCCCATTCTCCTCTGACCTCTAGCATCAACAAGGCATTTTCGCCCACAGGACTGCCGCATACTGGATGTTTTTCCCTTTTCACACCATTCTTTGTAAACCCTAGAAATGGTTGTGCGTGAAAATCCCATTAATTGAGCAGATTGTGAAATACTCAGACCGGCCCGTCTGGCACCAACAACCATGCCACGCTCAAAATTGCTTAAATCACCTTTCTTTCCCATTCTGACATTCAGTTTGGAGTTCAGGAGATTGTCTTGACCAGGACCACACCCCTAAATGCATTGAAGCAACTGCCATGTGATTGGTTGATTAGATAATTGCATTAATGAGAAATTGAACAGGTGTTCCTAATAATCCTTTAGGTGAGTGTATATATACAGAATATATATATAATATACACACACACACAATGCATAAGAAAAACATATACATTACATATACATATACATATACATTATATATTTAGATTTTGGGGCCAAAATATGACCCAGACATGTTCCTGTGAGTTGCTCCTCTCACCCTCATTCTCTTTATTCTCTATTAAACCTGACTTTAAGGCCTGGAGATAGAGCATCCATCATCTGGTACTTACCAGCTGCTAAATGGTCTGCTTTGTATCTCAGCACTGTTTGTTTTCATTCGTTTTTGCAGTAGACTTTACCGTAGAATTTCCTCACAAAGGTTGTAATACGTAACAGTCAAAGTGCACAGAGACAACATTCATTTTGTCTCACTCTTAATCTCACAAACTGGGATTCACTCAATAACTGCATGGCTAAAACGTTCAGATGCTACGCCTTACCTTAGTATTGCCATCTGTTCCTGCTGTGGGGCTTCAAAGTGGAGTCAGAAACACATGCAAGCACATGCAGTCTCTGAACAACTAAGTTCTGCCTGTCTGTTCCCTTAAGCATTCATCTGCCAAAATGCCTTTGAAGAGAGCCAGCAGTGCAGTTAATTGGAGCAGAGCTATGAGTCCATCAACCTCCTGCTAATAATAACTCTTGAAATTTGCTTACCCACTGGACCTGATGTTCAATCATGATTTCTTGTCTCATGGCTGGAAATCCTGCAGAGTTTGAGCAATCAGGTAGAAACAACTGAAGTAGATAATAGCTTGATTTTTCTTTATGGATGTTTTTATGGATGGACCTTATTTGACAAGTTTAGACTAGACTGGCACTTTGATCGTTATGTCTTTTCAAACTCCACAGATGAGGACGTAGTTTTGGTCTGAACATTGAAGAGTGAACCTTTTTAGCGGGGTCCCAGGGCTTTAGAGGGAGCTTCGTGAGATTTGTTTGTTTGTTTATTGATTTATTCTTGCAAAGTGGTCTTTTGGGGTTTTTACCTATCCACACATGCAAAGTTGGTTAATAACATAACTCCAATAAAGTAATAGCCTAGTTAACAATTACTTGTTTACATAGTATATATGATTTAGCTATTTTATATTATTTAAGCATTTGGGACCTTATCAGTTTGACAGAATGTTCCACTTCAAAGTGCCATGGAAAGTCAAACTAACTTTACTTTGAAATAGTTTATTTCCTACTCCTCAACAGTTCATCAGACTTTTAATGATTTCGGCCATGTTGGAATATCTGAAGGTCAGGTTTTCTTGTCAGTCATCCTACGAACAGAACACATTTTTACACATGGGGAAAACTGATTGTTTGGTTAATAATTCAAGAAGGTCCAGACTTTAAAGCTTTTGATTCTAACTTGTACTTGCCCTTATGAAACTGTACTATAGTTATTTAAATTGTTTAGCTGTAGCATTTGTTACAATAAGGCTATAATTATCTGTAAGTCGCTTTGGATAAAAGCGTCTGCTAAATGAATAAATGTAAATGTAAATTATAAGTGAGACCATTGATGTCTCCTTAGTAGGCCAATGTTGACTTCTGTCTTTTTTTATTGATCTATAGCTTTTGTTATGAAAAATACCAACCTACATATTTAGAAAACTATGGCTACAACATTACACAGTTGTAATATAGTAGAAAAATATATTTCATTAACAGATTATTTATTATAAATTCTACAAGTTAGTCAGAATTTACCAGAATAAATACAATTAAAAAAAAAGTGACAAATTCTAGTATGGGTGGTCATGAATTGATTTAAAAGTTTTCTAAATTATGTTGGTGCAAGATTAGTTTCTTTCCTCTTTTCATCTGTCTTTTTAATTTATGTGGCTGTTTTAGATCATATTTTGCACGCCACTAATGCACAATTAAATAAACCAGGCTTCAGTCATATTGCACTGATAATTGGTCCATTCAGTTCGGAGGGAAACTTAGCATGTATAAAAGCTCTGAACGTGTGATGTATATAATTAATGAATACACTAATTCTTATGAATCCATGGATTCTTGTGCATTGTTTTATTAGTTGTTCTATGCATATGTATGTCACATGGATGTCTTCGGCCATTTGTATTGTATTTGTACATCTTGTACCATGGGCGTCGCTTTTTTAAGATGGCGTCAACTGTTGAATCAGACCTGCCAAGGTATCACTGAAAATGGCAATGGATTTTTGAAGTTTGTAATGTAATCTTTTTCAGACCATGAAAACATGTTGCAATAACTTGTCACTGTTGCTGTTTTGTTATTTCAGAATCCAGATATTGTCATGCATTGCTGATGTGAGCTGATCTGTGTCCTGTGTCTCTGATGGAGCTGAAAGTTTGGGTTGATGGAGTTGTACGAGTGGTTTGCGGCCTGTCGGAAGAGACGTCATGCCAAGATGTAGTCATTGCACTCGCCCAAGCCATTGGTAAGTACCTCTGAGAATGACCTTAAGGTGGTGAGGTTAGACATTCAAAGATCTGGGCTGTCTCTATAGCACGCGTTGTATTTATCGTGCAATTTATACGCGAAAATGAGATTTTACATGCATATGATACGCACTTTATGGCGTGTAATACCCACATACCTCACCCCACTAATCCTACCCAAACGTATAGTACGCACGTGCCCCACACCAAATTTTCGCGTATAAATTGCACGGTAAACATAATGCGTGCTATAGAGACGTATTTCATTAGATCTGGGTTGGCTAACCAGTAGATTGTAGGTTAGAAGCCAACAAAGTGGTGGTCAATGAGTCCTTGCCATAGTGCCCTTGAGAAAGACACTTAAAGTAACCCTAGGACAGTTCCCCCAGATCCAAGGGGGTTGTCCACATAAAAAGGGTAAAGAAAAGTAAGTAGGTGTGATGCATTTTTTGGACTCTAACCACCCCTGTGCTCTCTACAGGCCAGACAGGTCGTTACGTTCTCATTCAGAGATTGAGGGACACTGAGCGCCAACTTCTGGCCAATGAGCGCCCACTGGAGTCCCTGGCCAAACTGGGCCAACATAGCAGTGAGGTGCAGTTCTTCCTGCGGCGGACTGGTCCCAGCAGCAGTGAAGAGCAAAGTCTGCACAACCGCACCCTCCCTCACTCCAAGCCTTCCACGTCAGAACCCAAACGGGGACTACCGAAGAAATCCTTAACCTTCAACTTGGGCCCTTCCTGTTCTCCTCATACAAAAACTAAAGACTCTCGTAAAACACCCTCTCCTGAACAGAGGGCATCCCCAGTTCCTCACACAGCGTACCTTCCGGCGCCATCTAAAGAGGAGGTGTTTCGGCATGTTCTCCAGCAGCAGGAGCAGCTCCGTGCCCTTGAGTCCCAGCTGGTGGATCTGGACCGGGAATGCGAGACTTGGGACCAGACGTCTACAGAGGAGTCGTCCCTGCAGGCAGAGATGGAAGTCTTGGAAAATACCTTGTGGAAGAACCAGCAAGAGTTGGTGGACGAGGAGTTCTGGGAGGAGGAACTAAAGCTAGAGATCGAGAGGGAGCGTGGGATGAAGCGGCGGTTAGGAGAGCTGCATGCTAAACTGGATGACTGTGGGCAAAAGTTGCATGAATTCAACACTCGTGCAATACAACTTGAAAAGGACGTTCAGAGGGAAATGCTACAGGTGGACACCTTGCCCAATCAGCCCGATTCAAAAGACTCTTTGGGGGTAGTCAAGGCAGATGTTCAAAGTCGACAAAAGCAGGGGGAGGACTTGGAGGCAGAGCTTGTAGAGCTTGAGAAGGCTTTGGGGAGGGCGGAGACTCTGCTGAAGGTAAGCAGAGAGGGCGTGGCTCAAGAAAGAGGTTTATAGCTGTTGGTGGCAAAATTATGGCAGGTATTACTGTCCCCTTAGGCAAAGGGCGTACGAGCTATGAACTGAAAATCTGAAAGTGAGCAAAGGAACTCACCTTTTGAAATTATTCAGATGTTCACACTCAGAATGTATGCATTCAGTCTTTTAACCTACTTTTCTGTGCACAAAAACAAATGTTTTTATTTGGACACGCATACATTTATTTTATTTCCTGTGTATTTTATACCTTGAAAGGACAAAATAAAGGTATACACCTATTAAATGAGTTTCCTTTTCTGCTAGGCGTGTATGAATTTCACACTGTAGGTAATTATGCACCAGACATTTCAATATTTCACTATTCCAGTGACTTAAATCAAAGACTTCCAGTTCTGTGAAGATGATCTGAACTACTTCATATCGCAGTGCCACTCAAAAATCTTCCTTTATGTCTTCTTCCAAAAAGCAAGAAAATCAGCCATGACTAGCCGGATCTTACATAATCAAAATCTATTCCCATTAGATAAGTCTTGTGAAGTAAGACAAGTATGCTGCTCTGCCTCCACGACCACACAGTGAATTATCATAGTTTGCGAATAGAAACTCAGGTGATTACTTGAGTCACATACTTTGTGATTACCTTTGACTTGTCTGTATTTTAGTTTGGCTTGTCTTGTTAAACACATGAAACCTACAGCCGTAAAGGTGTCAAACAAACCCATAGAGGACAAATCCTGAGATTACTGTAAACACAGCCGAAGGGCACAAACTTACTGCCTTGGCTGTTGTTGCTGTTAAAACATGGCGTCCCCTTGTGATTGCTGGTGGAATTACAAGAAAGAAGCAAAAGAAAAGAAGCAAAGTTTTGTATTCAGACAACATTCTCAGGATTAAAACGAAAGGTTTGCATGGATTGATTAAAGGTACTACAAAATATTTTATTATAAATATAAAAAAATAATTTAATAAATACAAAAATCTAAAATGTATCCAATCTTAGGCATCTTAACAACATACTACAGTGCAGCAACTCCAAAAATGACTGAGTTTAATAATTCATCTTCATAATGATTTAAACTGTACTTGATTTTATTTGTATCAGCAGGCTGTTTGTGATGGTCTGTTCTCTCTGTGTGTAGGCAAAGCAGGAGGAAGTGGAGGAGTTGAATAAGGAGCTCAGACAGTGTAATTTACAACAGTTTATCCAGCAGGCTGGAGCCCTGCCCACCCACACTCAATCCCGCACAGACCTTAATGAATACCCAGAAGAACTGGACCTGACTCAACAACAGCAGGACAAACACAATGGTATGGCCTGCACATACACACACACTAAGGGGCTGTTTACACGACACCGTTTTCAACTTAAAACCTAAAGCGTTTTATGCGTTTTGGCCGTTCGTTTACATGACAACAGCATTTTGGGTGCCTAAAACGCAAACTTTTGAAAACGGGTTCCCTAAAGTGCACGTTTTTGAAAACGGTTTCTGTATAAACAACAAAAACACGAATCTCTGAAGACGGTGACGTCATGCACATGCGTATTACGTGTTCAGTCTATAGTGTTTCGTCGCCATCTAATGGCCTGGCAGGAGAATACAGTGTTTTTAGTCGTTTTCGCGGATCATTGTGAATGGGGATCGTTTTGACAATGTACGCGGAAAACTCAAAGGAAAAACTTCTCAATTTTAAGCATATCGTTGTCGTGTAAACGTACCCTAAATTTACTGCACGTACACATACATAATTCATCAGAGTAAATAAATTAATACTAGCGTACTGTTTACTGCATACTACCAACTAGTTGCATGCTTACATAGTACTATAGTGTGTATTCACACATATACTTGGAATTCCTAAATGATTTACTGATTTATAATGTATACAAATCAGTATACAAAATACACACTGCAGAATACTGTATCCTACAATGCAATGTGTTAATGATGTGGTAACTGGAATCACATGATCTGCCGTTTTCAACGGCTAAATTTGGAATAGCATACTACCATACTAATTTTCGCATTTCTAGTAGTGTGCTACAGTATAGCCTGCTACAGTATAGCCTGCAACATTTTAAGACTAGATGATGCTCGCTAAATTAAACATGTAACATGATGAGATTGCATACTACTATTTTAAATGTTTATTCTTGCATAATGCATACTGTTTCACATAGTATATATATTTTAAATAGTATATACTGCACAGTAGACAAGTATTTCATTCAGAACTAGGGATGCACGATTTATTGCCCACCATATCGGTATCGGCTGATATATGTTAATTTTTTATGTTATCATTATCGGCCTGATAAGAAAATGATATTCGATAAGAAGGCTGATATATTAAAGCTGATAAATAATGGATTTCCGATGGAAATCCGATAAATATTTTCCTTCAGCTGTTCGCCATGATGGTTTTGAATTGCTTGAAATATGATTGGAGTCTGTCATATAGGCTACATAAAATTATAATGAGTACGTTATAATTGTGTGCTTGGGACAAGGCTTTTTATGGTGAGACTTTTGGTTTTGTAATCGGGCTCACAAAAAATATATAAAGATTTGGATTTAGATTTATCGGCCAATATATCAGTTATCGGCTTTCAAATATAAAGAATTATTGGTTATCGGTATCAGCCAAAATGTTCATATCGGTGCATCCCTATTCTGAACATGTGAATCAGTATGCAGTATGTAATGGTAAATTGTCTCACTTTGTTGTCATATTACCCAATTATGATTGTTTATGCATGCATATGTAGTTCAAAATGTAGCATTTGGTCATCTTCTTGGATTTAAATATTAGAGTAATGTGAAAACTGATCAAGAAAAATATGTCAAGAAGGAGATTCCAAACATCTCAGCTGGAAATGGAATGGTTGCATTGTGGAAATGGTTGCATTGTGGGGATACAAGCATTTCTTTTAATGATTTTTGGCTGTACACTGCATTTCTTTTTGTTATTCCATGAATACACATAGCAAACCGCACAAATAGTACAGTACTATGGTCATTAAATGGCCAGCACAGATATATGTATTTATATGATGTTGCTGTCGTATATTTGACCCCATATTTCATTGGCACAGATTCCCCCCCTCGTCCCACTGCTAAGCAGTTCCTTGGTCACCCTCGAAACCTGCAGCACCCACTGGTGTCCAGCCTGAACCCTGAGGGTGTGTATGTGTGACAGACGCCCGCTGCTGCTTCCCTGCTCCTCAACCCCAGCGGGACAGTCCTGTCTGGTGCCTGCATGGTGCCCCCTCCCTTTAACCGCACTCTTTCCATCAACATGCCTGATTATTGTAGCACTTTAGCTGAAAGGCATTGCGTCAACTAATTTACACAACATTACAGATATATCTTCAGTCTCTCTATATTAGTATTATTAATATACAGTATATGCTGATTTTGTTTAACTACTTGGGTCTATAAATATGGATGTTACATATTACATTGCCAGTATGTAGTGCCTTTCACAAAGAAGTGTTACTATGACCTGTGTTCTTCAACACTTTAGTTTAAGGGGTAGTGGGCTGGTTTCAAATTACATCTTGACAAGCTGCTAACAACTTAAGTCTAGTTGAGATAGTTTTGCTTATGAAGATGTAATTTGACTTAAAATTCACAAACTAAAGTGTTTCTGCAGTGTTCCTTTGAGCTCTACACACCTCTCCTTTTTTACGCTCTTCTGTCCCAGTTTGGTGTCCTTACATTGTGTGGTTTTGAGCCCTGTTTCGCTGATTTATAGTGCCTCTCTCACTCTCTCTCTCTCTGTGAGTGTGTGTGTGTGTGTGTGTGTGTGTATTAAAGGGATACTTCACCTTATATATAAAAATTCAGTTTTCATTTACTTTACTTGGAGTTCCAAACCTGTATAGCTTTCTTCCATGTAACTGAATGTTTTCCCAGTGATGAGCTGGACTCAGCATTACCTGAATGTGTTTGGGGTTCCAATCCAAACCTGGAGCGACGTGTATCAGTTGAGAAGAATTAAATTTTTTAAAGGGATAATTCACCCCAAAATGAATTTACTCGCCCTCATGTCGTCCCAAACCCGTAAGACTCTCGTTCATCTTCGAAACACAAATGAAGATATTTTTTATGAAATCTGAGAGATTTCTGTCCCTCCATTGAAAGTCTATGCAGAATACCACTTTAACGGTTCAAAAAGTTTGTATTGAGCGGTTTAGTCCAAATTTTCTGGAGACACAATCACTTTATATAATAAACAGGTTTAATTTAGTCTTTTATTCACATATAGACACTCATCAACACACACATCAGTTGTGGTAAATGGAAGCTCTAGCATGTTCGCTTGACGTGCGAGAACCAATGAGGTTCATTCTCTTGTTAAGCATCACGTTTGAGCTTCTGTTTACGTTTGCTGATCAATCTTTATATGTAAATAAAAGCCTAAACTCAATCCTTTCATCATAAATGCGATCGTGTCTCTTCAGAAAACTTTGACTAAACCGCTCAATTCATATTGATTAGTTTTACGATCTCTTTAGAACTTTTTGAAGCATCAAAATGGTAGTTGCGTAGCTGTCAAGGGAGGGAAATTCTCTCAGATTTCATTTTAAATATCTTCATTTGTGCTCCAGAGATGAACGAAAGTCTCACGTGATGACAGAATTTTGATTTCTGGGTGAACTGTCCCTTTAAGAATGTACATTCTTGAACATGAACATTTCGCGAAATATCTCCTTTTGTTTTCCACGGAATAAAGAAATTCATATAGGTTTGGACATCATGAGAGTGAATAAATCAAGACAAAATCTTCAATTTTGGGTGATCTATCACTTTAACACGTCTAATGATGTGACATGTTAATATCTCTTGTCTCCTTAAACAACTATTTGTCCACAATATGTGCCGAGTGGACAATGATCCAAAACAGTCATTTTATTCATTCTGAATGTTAATACAAAGATTGTGACCAGTGTACATAAAAGAGTCATTTTGAAAGCATCACGTTTGTGGCATATGATTGTGAACGAATGGCATTTAAAAGTATTCAAAAATATAAACTATTTCCACACTATATTTTCAAACAATTACAAAGCTGGGACTTTTAAAAAGTGGAACCAGTGGCTAGCTACTTATTCTAAAGAGAAACTTTCCCATGATGACATTTTCTTTGTGCAAGAACATGTAAATGACAAGAATATCATCAGTAGATGTTTTAGCAGTGATCAGTTGTTTTTTCTGGTCTGTATCTGCTACTGTATCTGGACTGTTGGAAAGTCTCTGTGTGTATTCGCTATTTCCAAAGAACCAATGATGTCGAATTCATCCTTCCCACACATTATCAATGCCTTGTGCTATATTACATATTCATCCATAAGACTGAGTCGGTATGTTTCTGGTTTAGCGACTGCTACATACAGAGTGAAGTGAGACGTTCGGGCTTTTCTCTGGGTTTGAAGTTTCCCGCTGTGTTCTCTCGGCTGCTGTGTGCATGGGAATGTGTCTGAAACCTCCACAGATGAAGTATTTTTGTACCTATCATGGTTTCTAAACCCAACAGCCTCACTCAATGTATTTTCTATGTGTCTTGCAGTCCTGACTTCCAGGGAATCGTCTTGGCGGTAATAAACCTGAAGCACAGGGCTAAGGATGTAGAATGACTTTCTGCTTAAATTCATCTTAACTGGCATCAGTATAACAGTTCATGTTATATATATATATCCTGTATATATGAATAAATATATATATTAATGATATATTTACTACTTTTTGGTACATTTCAAAACATGTATTTACTGTAAAATATTACCAGATTTTATCTCGAGAACTTTTACTTTTGTCTATGTATTTAATAAAGACTGTGCATTGTGTCTTAGATGACTTGCGCTTGATGGTTTGTCGACGAGACTCACTTTCCATTACTGATTCACAAAGTTCAGATGTTAAGAGAAAGCAAACACAGGAAATGTTTTCTGACACTTACACTGGGTTAATAATATACATGTTATAGGCTTACATGAGTGTTCATATCGCACAACTGCAGTCTATCATGTTATTAGTTTAGAACTAAAACCATAAAAATTGGTGATTGAAATAAAATAAACTTAAACTGAAATAAAAATGTACAACAAGGTTACATTTGGTTACCATTAGTTATAACATTAACTAACAATAAACAATACTTCTAAAGCATTTATTAATCTTACTTAATGTTAATTTCAACATTTACTTATTCATTATTAAAATCAAAAGTTGTATCTGTTAATATTATCTAACGGACCTGAGCTAACACAAACAGTTGTAATTTTATAACATGAACAAATACATTTCTCATGCACTGTTAGTTAATGGATTAACTAAAGTTAACTAATAGACCTTACTGTAGAGTGTTACCAAAAAAAAACTTATTTTATTTCAGCTAATTATTCAGCTTTTCATTTTTATTTGGTTTAATTGATGTACTAAAATAACTAAAATGGAGAAGAGTAATAAAAAAATGAATAAAACAAACTTAATTTTTCTAAAACGACACTGAGAATATACAGTGGGGTCCAAAGTTTACACTTATTTATTATTATTATTATTACAAATTGTATTAAGATATTTTGAGTAAAACAATTAACATACATTTTCTGAATTTCTTGGTATTATGTGTTATTATACTTAAGCTGGCCTGACCTCCACAAATCTATATTTTTATTTAGTTATATTTTTTGTTATATTTAGGAATTATATGCTTGTATACTTATATTTTACTACAATACATTTCACATTTAATATACATAATATTTATATATTATTTCATTTATTTAAAAATTATTAATATTTTCATTGATGTTGATTTTTTTTTTTATTCTAATCATTTGGAACTGTAATAAACATTTTTTTTTTTATTACGTTCTTACATCATCACCTATTCATGTTACGTATATGGTTTGAATCTGATTTGATCAAATGTGGTTCTTGGAATTAAGTTTAGGAGACACTAATCTAAACCCAGAACTGTCCTATAGTGTATAAAAAATATATAAAGACCTATTTTTTATAAAGGAAGTCATCATTTCATTAGTCCACTAACAGGAAAAAACTCTGCACATCTTAACTTATATCACAGATCTGTTCTTCCACTTCACCACAAAGGTTTTAAATACCAAGCATGATTCAGTATAAAAAAAACTGATTTACGTGTTTGTCTGAGTTGTTCTCTTTTAGCGTGGCTGTTTTGATATCATGAATAACTATATGAAAGTGGATTATATAGATAAGATCAAGGAACCGTCAGCCATGGTGGATAAGCCTCCAATCCTCTCATGCCTGTCAGCAGGAACTATAGGATAGATACACACATACACACACATAAAGGCGTGGCTATGCTCATGAATTTACATTAATGAGAATTATATTTTTTTATTCATAATTTTTCACATTAATACACCAAGGGGGTTTAATCACAACAAAAAGGCAGGTTCAAAAGTGATTCAATCAAATCAAATCTCTAATCTGTGATGAATTCCCTTAAGTGGACCAGAGCCATTAACGGCACTAATGCAGTCCGAGACACACGAGACACAGTAATGATTTTTCAGTTACTACATTGAGTTTTTCCCCAATAATGGCCATACATTATAAAGAATTTGATTTAATGTTAGGGGGCAGGATTTACATTTTATGGAACTCAAACTCCAAAATGTAACCATTTATCTCCTAAATTTAGTCAGATTTATGTAACATAAAGTGCAGTTTGTGCTTTTCAAGACAAAGCCTGGATGTATTTTTGACCAAATTTAACATAAAAAAATGTACTTGTTAACTTAGTGTTATACCATGTTTACTCGTTTCTTTAGCACAATATCACCACAACCTTTAATATAAAAATGTGTATTCTGAAACATTAGGATTTTTAATATACTGTATATATATATATATATATATATACATACATATACTGTGTGTGTGTGTGTGTGTGTGTGTGTGTGTGTGTGTGTGTGTGTGTGTGTGTGTGTGTGTGTGTGTGTGTGTGTGTGTGTGTGTGTGTGTGTGTGTGTGTGTGTGTGTGTGTGTGTGTGTGTGTGTGTGTATATATGAAGAGTTCAGATGCAAAAGCCTCTAAGTGCCATCTGAAATTTTCTTCTAGAATGATCATTTTTATTGGAATTGGAATTGGAATTGGAAATTATTTATTTGAAACAGGGACAATGCACAAATAAACATTAAACTTGTTAAACAAGAGAATATGTCTTGGGCCAGGTTATAGCAACAATTGCTAATTTCCACCTGTAGTCCCTGGGTAGGTATGACAAATAAAAAAAAATAAAAAAAATTTAAAATAGAAATTTCACAGAATTTTGAATAAAATGATGTCCATTGAGATTACAAACAAACAATCAAGCTCGTATATTTAAGTTAAGCAATTTCACTTAAATGGCCATGAAAATAACCTATTAATTGTCATTTATTAATTCTTTATAAATTAATTCTAATTTAATATAAGGTTTACAAATCAAATTTGTTAAAAAGTATTAATCCCCCCCATGTAACTTTTAAATTAATAACTTGTTAAATTTGCGTCACACCACGTTACCCATATCTTTAGTTAAAATCTTACAACATCAATATTTTGTTGCTAAAAGCATGTTTGTATACTCAACATTAGAATTATTTTATATATTTTTTTAAACATAATATAATAATGACAACAATAAACATTGAAAAGAACATTCTTTAACAAAATCTTACTCCAAACTTTTGTAGCTAAACGCATGTTTATATTTAAAAATATATATATTTTATATTTTTAGAAATATAATATGTACGGAAACTTTAAGGTTTATATTTTTCTATATTTTATTTGATAGCCTATATTTCCATAACATTATATAGTGTCATATCATGAAAATCTCAACATATTGAAAAGGGAAAATGTCTAAACCACATACTAAACCAAAACTGAAAAGGGTGAACAAAATGAAAGTTTAATGACAAATTAATGGAAGATTATCACACTGTTTGTTAAACATGTGAATATGATTCAAAGTCGTTTCGATTGACAAATAGTGACACTCCCACAGCTACTGTAACTGGACTTGTATTACTGTACCTACAAGTTCAGAAGTTCAGAGCTGCTGGTTGCATGCAAAATATATTGGTAACATTATTATGCATAAAAACAACTTAATATAGAGATACAAGTTAAAAACTGAGCACTGAGCACATGTCTACTGTAGATCTGACTGTCTGATGCCATTCAACATTTACATTTACTGTACATTGATTATTCAGGACATGTGCTCATGGAAATCCAACACGCTTGGTTTCACGCACAGAGGATTACCAGTTGAGTTACAGGAACAAAAAGATTTGTCGAGGGCCAGTCGAGCCAAAAGTGTCCCTCCAGTGACTGTATCCGTCCAGGAGTCTCCAGTGGGACAGTCCCAGTCAGGCACACATCCAAAAGCTGGTTAGCCGCTGTCACACGCACAGTGGAGTGGAGAACAGGCGCAATGTGCGTTAGTCAGTGGCTTACCTGCTTTCAGAAATCACAAGATCTGATGGAGTCCGGAGTATATCACTGCCAATGTCTGAATAAATATAATAAATATACAGTATAACTGTACAGACGGATATGCATATACAAAATTCTCTTATAATTACATTACTATGTGATAATTCTATGAGTTATAAATAATCTAATCTATTCTTCGACCATGTGGCTTATGGATGAAACGCCTGAATATGTTAGTACATTAAGACATTTTCATTACATTCATTATAAGTCTCAATTTTTTATTTATCACTTATGATAAAATATTGATGATAATATAATATGTCAATGTATCGCTAAATATGTCTCATACAAGAACAATAAAGCTGAAATATTAAAGGATACAATTATACAAGGTTATCTGTTTATCGCATGTTCAAATAAACTGATAAAAATAATTTTGACAGACAATTAGAGCTGAAAGCCACACTTACTCACCTTAACTTCCCAATAAACCCATTAATTACTCGAAGAAGAGCAAAACCAACATTCCTTAATGGTGTCCTATCAAAACACACGCAAAGAAAATAATTTCTCAAATAAAGTATTAAATTGAAGATAGTACACTATACCAGCGGAGAAGTTCAGCTATCCCAACCCTGCCCACTCCCCTGCAACTGCAACCTGACCTGCTAATGCAAAACAGCATTTGATTGACGTGATAGTCAGCCAATAGTCGGCCGATCCCTTCATTGAGACCCCGCCTATTAAATGGAATTATCGAATTACAGCGTCAGAGGGGCGTGTATATGACCATCACTTCGTTTGGTGGATGTTCTGAGTGTTATAGCGGGGTGCGGCGCGTTCGGTTTTGCACGTCGTACTTTAGGAATGAACCATTGTCGGCGCACTTACTTTCCGCTTTTCTGTTATATTTCGAGTAATATCCACATTACACTTTGCATTTTGATTTTTGCAAGTGGACTCTGGTGTACTATTTCTCAGCTGATACAATTATATATTGCTTTTAAGTGTTTTTGAAAAAAAGAGCTCCACCCGCGTCTTGAAAGTGGTTGGACTCTGTTCGCCTGTGTATAGTAAAGCCATGAAGCTAGTGTGGATGTGCACGTACGAAGGATGCAAAGAGAGAAGGGGGGAAGAGAGAGAGAGAGAGAGAGAGAGAGAGAGAGAGAGAGAGAGAGAGAGAGAGAGAGAGAGAGAGAGAGAGAGAGAGAGAGAGAGAGAGAGAGAACGAGAGATGGCGCGAAAAGTCATTTTGAAAACTCTATTTTAGAATTGTTTTACATTTACATTAATTTACAAATAAACTAACGAATATGGATCCTGGGAGCCCCTAAAAAATAAAGGGAAAAAATTAGATAGGAAAAAGCGGGCGCTTACATTTTTTTCTGTTCTCTTGCAAATGTATTGCTTTCCTCTTGGAGAAACTTTGCATTGAAATATAGTTTTTTCTTTCCCCAACTTCAAATGTTTTGTGAATTTAGATTATTGGGGTAATGCACGGAATTTTACAAAAGAACGTAAAAGCATTTTTCATGATCTTACTGCTTGTCTAAATAAAATAAATAATGCAAATAATTGAATACTGTGACTAATATGAACGAATAAATGAATAAGGACAACAATCCTGTCAGAATTCACCAGTCAATTTGGAGACTGCATATTGATCAGCTGATGAAAAAAATATAGTGTACATTTATAAATTATGTTTTATGAAATTATAGGGAAGGCTAGAGAAGTAAACAAAATTGTAAAAAACAAACAAAAAACATACACAAACTTTATGGTGTGTGTGCGCGCCTGTCACAATTTTCCACATTTGAAAGTTCAATCCATGAATATAGCTGCAATATCTTCATATCTCAGCTGCTTTTTAAGACCTTCATGCCATCTATGTTGTTAGGGTCTATAGGCCAACGCAAAATGTAGGGCTGACAGCCTGACACCATAAAATATCCATGATGGAGAATATACTAAAACACGCACAAAAGAATGAAAGGCTTAAACAATAATACTTAATACACACTAAGCATGCTTATGCACACACATTTTGTTGCAGATATAGATATTTAAAATAAATGATATGTAACAAAAGGCTTACTGTAAATCTCTTCTGTATAACACCATTTTCAGGTTTCACATTAATCATTATGTGGCACAATTGTCAAAACAGAGCTCAGTACAAATGAAGTGATAAACTGACAAAATGTGATTTTAAGTGTTATAAGTGTTTTTATAAGGTCTACATATGAATGCAAAAGCAAAACCTGTGAAAAGAACTTTTAGTAAGTAGAATGAAAAAATTATGATTATAACCAGCAGATGGCAACAGAGGACAACACATTGGCTGACTTTCATTTTGAAAGTGTTGGTTTCTAACAGTAATCTCAAAGCAAATACATTTTAAAACAGACACACACACACACACACACACACACACACACACACACACACACACACACACACACACACACACACACACACACAAAGACAAATATCTTTTCAATGTTATCAGGATGTGTAATTGTAAAAATATATTTTTATGGTTCATAAGTATTTCACAAATTTCTTCGTGAACAAATTATATAAAACAGTATTACCAGAAAAAAAGAAAAAAAAATGGTTTTAAGCATTTGTTTATCAGCCAATGCTGGAAACTCAGAGAAAGATTAAATAAAAAAAACTCTAGGGGACAACAGTAGCATTACAGCCTCATTTTTCAGTTGAAATAATTGAGCATCAGAATTCCTTCAAAAATGACCTGTTCTCCAGTTTATACTTTGTGCATACAAAATGTAACTCACAATGGGCAATACCAGATATGTATAAAATTTGTATCTGCCAAACAGTTTAATCGATCATTAAAGTGTCGATTATTAAAGTGTTTGGACAAACGGCTTACGAGGAGTTTGAAAGAGTACATTTTAAGTAATTGCAAATATTTAATGAACAATTTTATTGACAGGTTCTTGAGGCAAAGTTGTTCAGAATGAGGTGATTCAACATGATATGAATATTGTGTATGTGTGATATGTTGCATGATATATAGGGTGTAAAACACAATAGCGCCACCCGGTGGCCATTTTCTTTCAAACTTTGCACAGACCTCTGTTGGCAGCCGTGTTTTTGGACAAAGACACTGCATGCCAATTTTCAAGTCAATCAGACTAACTTGCGTAGTTTTTATGTTTTTTTCGTATTATAGCGCCACCAAGTGGTGAATCGCTGCAGATTTTTTTGTGTCACCCCAGAATGA
Organism: Leuciscus leuciscus; assembly: GCF_965113295.1. Taxonomy (NCBI): domain Eukaryota; kingdom Metazoa; phylum Chordata; class Actinopteri; order Cypriniformes; family Leuciscidae; genus Leuciscus; species Leuciscus leuciscus. The sequence goes on along the minus strand of NC_138724.1, from coordinate 10,668,733 downwards.
CGTCGTACATGAGCATAACAAGTTTGTTGAAAATATCTCATTGCGTTAAAGAGTAATAGCCATTTTAGTGAAATGCAGCGCCAGGAACGGCGCAAGTATTTTTTGCTATAGTTTCAGCCTGACGCAGTTATCATTTTCACTTCCTGCGCCACGTTGTTTAAATAGCAAATGCATTTGCGCCCATCTGTGTGCCCATGGGCTGCTGGTCTGAAAACCAGCTGTGTTCATGAGCATTGTTGGCGCGTTGCTATTTTGAGGCAACTGAAATAGACTGAGGCAATGACCAACAAAAACCTGGTCTAAAGTCAATGGCGCAATATTTTTTTTGTTATTTAAAGAGTGCGTTAGTAATATGCGCCTATAGGCGGGTGCACAACACGAGTACACTTTGTCCCGTAGATGGTCTGCTTGCATGCTTTAACCTCGCGCATGAGCAGATCCGTTTCCTCGCTAGAGAAGTGTTCAGTTTTTCCGCTTGCAAATTCCGCTATGTAAATAGCTAATCCGTCATGGCGCAACTGGCTTTTAAAGGGAATGGGAGATAAGACTCTGATTGGTTTATTGCACGTTATGCCCAAAAAACACCCATTACTCATCAAGAGAATGGGAACAACCCTTTTAGACCATGCGCCGGGTGCGCCGACCATTTTCCCCATCATTAAACTAGCAAAAGTGGATTCGGACACGCCCAAAGTGCACCGTGCGCTTTAGGCCATGAGCTTAGATCGTTAAAATAGGGCCCTAGGAGTTAGGAGCATTTTTTGCGGTTTTGATCGATGTAGCGCCTCCTGTTGGCCAATTGAGGTCATAACTTGCCAATGTCTCCCCAAATTGAGACCTACCATCTGGCCAGGTTTTAAGTCTCTAGGCCTTACGGTTTGGTCTGCATGATCAGTTTTACGACAGAATAATACTTTCTTTTATTATTATTATTATTATTAACAAGACATAGCTGCTTATACAAAGTAAGAGACCAATGACCTGTATAAACAAAAAAGTACACATAAAAGAGACCCAGACCCAGACAGCTTATAGAGTGTATAAATTATAAGTGTTTATATCTAATGTTTTGAAATTGGATTTTATAAGGAAGGGGAGAGGAAAGGAGGACACATTTTTCTGTAATAATATAAATATCAATACTGCAACCTCTACTACCAACACTAACAATCACAATAGCAATAACAAATTTGTTATTATTGACATACATAGAAAATAAATGAAAGTATAGCATTATAATATATAAATGACATGTTATGAGTTTCTTATGGTTTATGACAAAGAGGAATCAGTTCTCCTATTTAGGTATTGAAAAACGGGACCAGGTTTGTTTGAATCTATATTATGTCCTAATGCAGTTAATTACTCCAAGTTTGAGTGTACTTATAATAATTGAGCCAATGATTTATTGAGAGTTCTGTTCTGTCTTTCCAATTAAGTAGAATCTGTTTCTTTGCTATGGACAGTAAGTTTAATAAAAATGGTTTGAGATGATTAGAAATCGGTAATGTAGACATATCTCCTAGTAAAGCTATATGGGACAAACTAGGATGCTGAGCCCAAGGATGTCTGACAGCTCATGACCTCTGATCGGAATGACTGAACAAGTGGACAAAGCCAGAATGCATGAAAATAATCATCAGTGGAGGCTGAACAGTATGGACACTGGACGGTTGTTATTTTTAATATCCCATGCGCTGCAGTTTGTAGGCTATGTTGTCATTATGTGTTCTAACCTTATTGAATCATTTGGATTTTGGTATTGCAAGACATAGCAATAATAATTACAATTTACAATCCATGTGGAAAATGAAAAGTTTTATTATAAATTAAAAACATTGGGTCAGGCTATTGTGTGTTGGCTGATGGTTCCAAATTGCAATCGCAAATAATAATAATAATACAAATCCTAACAATTAAAATAGGGTTTCTTGAACCCCTACATATGAATCTAGTCGTGCTGAATTTGCTCGGTAAACCTGCTAATTAATATTTATAAGCCAAAACCTTTACCAAAGTAGAATTAATTGTTAAATTTGCCAGCAATAAAGCTTATTGGGCGGACCTTACGCAACTTGTATTAATATTCATGAGCAATTCCTTGCCATAGTAGGATTCGTAATTTCTCCAACCGGTACCGTCAAAGACAAACGCCGAGTGGACTTCAAAACACAAATAATGTCTTACACAACCTTACAGGGTAGGTACCAATACTCAATATTATAACCTCCCAGATGAATTCAATAAATGAGACATTTACCGCCTATAAAAGCTGCTCTATACGGCCTGGATAGTACATATAACAAAAACAGCTGATGAGTTAAATTTAGACTAAGGACAAGAAACACTGATAGCGTGTTAGCTTTAGCATTAGCTATGGTGCAAGTGCACAAGGCTCACTTTCACAAAATAAAATTACTTTTGGTGTTTTGCATTGAATGTTTTTCATGTTTACAACCTCATTATAATTGTCCTGGAATGTGTAGGTAAAATGAAGCAGGCTAATGTTTTTATTAGCTGGCTTGATGTTAGCTGTTAGCATCGAGTCAATAACATGTCCGTACAATAGAAGCATTGAGAGTTATGTACATTGAACAATCTGAATCAAACTACAAAATCAAGAGGACATTTAAGTTAAGCCTGACGTGAAAAAAATAAACTAATAGTTTGTGTGACACTATTTCAATTTTGGTCACATTTTGAGTGGATGTTCACATTAGATAATGCTTATGTGCCCTACAGGTTGTTCAGTGCTGAAACATATCTAGATTAAATCAGTGCATAACCATGGATGAGGAGGACAGCCAGGATGAGCTGATCAACAGGAACGTCTCCCATGGGAAAGGAAAAAGACCTGCCATGTCCATCATCTCTGATGACGGTTAGTGGTCTTGTGTCAGCAAATGGAACAACACAGAGAAGCCTAATGTGTTGTGGGTCTTAAGTAATGTTGTCCCTATTTAACCCTGTTAAGTCTGACATGTGAGAAAATAGTCAAACCGTTTATTGAACCTTTATGTTTTGTATCATACTTGTAAAGTTGCTTCAGTTCAGTTACAGAAAGTGTTCATCTTGAAATATTACTAACAATATAAAGAAAATCAGTAAAGATTTCACATTAAAAGACACGTGCCATGACTTCCAGGGAGACATTTTTATTATTATACTAGAAGACCTTTTACTTGCTAAAAATATATGAATTATCAATCAGACGACAGAAAGCATGTAGTAGATTGTCTACAACAGGTTTTACAGCAAAGTCGTCGTGTTGATAATTTAGAGGCCTTAGAACTATGTGAAATTTGATACAATAGGCTATATTGCATTTGATATAAAAAAAAATTTATTCAGTTTCCTCTTTCACTTTACACGATCTTCCTGCATGTCATTCCAATTCAGAGGACAACTCGGAAGATGAGGGGGAATCAGAGGAAAGAGAAACAGGCAGTGAGGATGATGATGATGACGAAGAGGAGGATGTCCTTGATGGAGAGGAGGAGGAGGAGGATGAGGGTGAAAGTGAAAGTAAGATTTAACTTCAACATGCTTGTATTGACTTTTTTTATGCTTGTCAATTTAACAATATAATTATATTGAACAAATTGAAATGTAAAAAACTGAATTTTGACTTCTAAAGCCACTTTATAATATTTATTTAATGATTTAATCACCTGCCAGAGTAATGTCTTTGATTTAATTACCTTTAAGTGTTAAAGTCACCATAAAACCAAAATTTACCGTTCTTATTTTTTATGGAATATTGCAGTGTTTATTACAAATTATTTGTCTATGCACATCAGAGTTGGAAATTAAAGGGGGCTTGGGACAAAATTGCCCCTGCACAGTTGAGCTACATCACGATTAAAGTGCAATGTAAAATGAATGAAAAGTATCGATTGCGGCATTACATTTATAGTAGATTTGCTCATGTTGCATCATATTTCATATGCAGTGTTTTGAGCATTATAACCAAGCACACACGTTTCTGTTCAACTTATGAATGCAGTGTCCAATCAGATTCAGAGTTGTTCAGTGTGCACTTACTGACTGAATTCTGAATCTGCATTCGCAAATTCTCTCATCATAAACAACAAAGTGCAGAAAAGATGCAAATAAGAGATTAATTTTACAGTGTAGATCGCTTCAGTTATTGTAACGGCAGTTTTTGTGAAAGTGCATAACTTGACTCGCTTCGGTATTCTTTGCTTGCTTTCTTTGTATAATTTATTCCCAATTTGAATAACTGTTTTGTTTTTCATGCTATTGAAATAACCAATGTGAAGTCTTGATTTTCTAATCCGTAAAAAGCAATGAACACTTATATATATGTATAAATGGTTCTTGGCTTGTTTTGTCTGTAGCCAAAATATGATGTGCCTTTTCCCCAAAAAAACTTTCTGTTAATCAACATTAATAATCATTATTCTAATATCAAGCGAAATAATCATACATATATTTACATTAAACAGCATTATAGGACCCACTGAAGTGCCTTGGAACACGCAGCTTTGTTTGATGCGTTGACGGAATTACCACTGAAACAGGAAGTTAAGGAAGTCAAGACATATTGAATGGCTCCTCCCCCTTTTCAAACAGCCAATAGCGTTTAGTTTACCTCACAGACTGCGAGTCGCACTTGAAACGGCTCCATGGAAGCGAATCCGAGCGCTGATGATACATTTGATTCAATAGTAGAGGTGTGAATAAATTCTAGACATTTCATTCTTAACCAACGTACAGTTGGAAAACGGAATAAAACTTGAGCGTTTGAGCAACTGACGACACATCTCCAACCCATCCTGATCCTGACGTGTCAACAGTCGCTTTAGCCAGGTGGTGTTTATAGCGTAGGGGGCGGAGCTTTAGACTCTAGAGAGCATTTGATTGGACAGAAGATGTGATGAGAAGCTGAAGTCCGCAGTGCGAATTATACAAATGTTGTCGTTGTTTTGGAACAAACCAGCTTATTGATAACCTTAAGGCTAACATATTAATACTAAAAGCTAAAAAAATATATATTTTGGTTTCAGGGAGCCTTTAAACATTCTGCGTAAATAAACACAAATGCATTATCAGATGCAGCTTATGTTCCACCTTTGCAATATAAAGATGTTGAAAAACATTTGATTGGTTACAGTCTATAGCATTGTGATTGATTGTAACTGGTTAAATTTAAATATTTCACATAAAAAAACAACACCACAGATACATTTAATAAGGGAATTATAAAAATTGCCCTTACAAAGGTATAAAAAAATGGCCCTTAATTGACCCTTATGCACATCAAAATTTTAATCAAAACCATTAACTTCCCCTCCCCTTGACAATGACAACTTGTGAGAGCAATTGGCAAACGACAACAATCAATCAATTCCGGATGGACAAAATCGAGTCCTAGACTACTTTTTTTTTTCTCTCCTTCAAGAAGCCATTTCATTTGGATAAACGTCACAATACAGAAGAAAAGATGATTGCATCTTCCGTTTCTTATTGACTAAATTTCATTATGAATGCAAGCTCAAATAAAACTAATCTAACCAAAAGCATATCTATCCATCAAATATGATATCAGTCTTATAAAAGTGCTTTCCAGCAGATATCAGATCATGTGGACCTTTAATCGTTGGGAGTGATGTGTTTGCATTTTGCCTTAAAATATGCATAATCATAAGACCTGCCACACAATCTTCAAACAAACACGGGAGGACTGTATCCTGTATCCTCAGATGAGGACTCTGGGAACGTCCTGGAAGGAGCTGCAGGGAACGTTCCTGTGGATGCAGCTGACCTGAGCTCAGACGAGGACTCGGAGAAATGCCCCATCTGCCTGAACTCCTTCCACGAGCAGCCCGTGGCCACACCGGAGTCTTGCGAACACTACTTCTGTCTCGACTGCATTCTGGAATGGTCAAGGGTAAGATCGACAAGCTTAAACCCTTGACGAAACTCATACATTAAGATCTCGTCCATATTTGGTCAGTGATTCTCTGTTTATTCAGCATTATTCATAATATGCAAATACTGGGGAAACAACTTTATGGTTGATGCAATATTATTCATAACACTGTTATTTTATTTGGGGTCCAAGCGCTGGAAGTGCTGGAACACTATTGTGCTTGTACTGATGTTCTTATTTTTCCTCCCTAAAAGTGTATGGGCGTCAAAGACCGTAAATTGTAGAGACCCCAAAATTGGCAGAATGGTCCCAATTGAGCACCGCTTCTCGGACGCTCTGACACACACCCGTCCGTGACTATTTGGCACTATAAGGTGGCAGTTTGGATTTTTGAACCCTAAGGGCTAGAAACATATCCTATAATATGACTCGGATACCAAAAAAAAAAAAACCCAAAACATGCCCAGCAGGCAATCAAATTTCAGTGGCTAAAAACATCACATCTGAATGGCCTACCATTAAAAAATGTATGTATTTGTACTAGTGATGCGTGGATCACGGTTATATCTGTGGACACTGCGGATAATCCATTATCATTGATTTTAATAAAGACACTTAACTCTCATTTCATGATAAAACAACAAAGGTGTGTCACTGTTTTACTTGTATCTCTTCAGGGAAAACCAATCAAGGAAAACATATGCCTAGACCACCTCCCAGTGGTCATTATATGTCATGTCATATATATATATTATATATATATATATATATATATATATGTATGTGTTTTAAACCTAATTTTTCAGCCACTAATTTGCAGACTCTCATTAAGCTACGCAATTGTGGGGTCAACTTGTTAAAGCAGCAATGGAGTTACAACAGATCTGAGAGAAATTTAAAAAAGGAGAATTAAAAACGGTTAAAAACGAAATATTTTTGGGCTAAACACATTTCATTTCTTGTGTGTGTGTTCGGGAAACTGCAGTGACGAAAACAGTGACATTCAGCAATGGTGCTTAAGCAATGGACATTTATTGTTGTGAATAATAAAATGAATAATAAAACAAACACTGATGTTAAACTGCAAGCATAAGTTTATGAGGCAACGGATATAGAAATAAATTATAAAAATGAAAAGAGCCTCAAGATAAAAGATTTAGATAAATGTTTTGAGCTGCAAATTATATCTTCACATTCATTTGAATTTGTCTTGTGACATCCTATGACATGCGATTCTTCTCAATTTAAATGTTGAATATATGTCCACACAGTTTATGATCAAACCTTAACTTTCGGTGAAGATTCAAGATGGACTTTGCTATAAAAACAACATCGTAAGATCCATTTAAGTTGGGTCAACCTTGCTTGGGACCCCGATGATCATTGACGTACTATCAGAGTTATTATTATTTTTTTCATTTTATGAATTAATTAATTTGGATTTGTTTGTATTTATATATTTTTTTTTATATATATATTTTTTAATATATTTTGTTGTTTGTTTTTGCCATTTTTATTAGTGTTTCTTTTAATGCCTATATACATTTTATTTCAGTTTTAATAATACAATGAATTAATTGTATTAGTTCATTTTAGTACATCATTAAAAAAATATTACCTTAGCAACTAGCTGAAATAAAATAAGTTGTTTTTAAAGAAGTTGTTTTATTTAGGTCAGTTAACGTTTATTTTGTTTCAAGTAACAAAAAGGTTTTTAATTGTTTTAGTTAACTATAATAACCCTAGTTCATAAACAATAATGGCATTTTTTATTTTTATTATTTTTTTCAGAATGCCAACTCCTGTCCTGTGGACCGAATAGTCTTTGAGAACATTTTCCTGAGAAAGTGCCATGGCGGGAAAGTTAAAAAAACAGTGAGTCCCATACCAGATCTATCCATCAGGATTATTATTACCACGAAATTGTAAAGACAAGTAAAGAAATGAAAGAAATGTATTGTGAATAATAAACCCAAATAACTACATCTGAATTCAAAATGTTGAAAAATATTGATTTCTATCACTTATTTATACATGATATCACAACATGGATTCACAAATGTGAAAGTTGAGTGATTATTAGACCCGTTCACTGATCTCTGTAGATTTATAGATCAGTGTTTCAAGTCGCTTATAATGTAAAACTTGTGTATTATGAGTTTTCCCCCTTTCTAAATATAACTTTTCTCTGTCATTCATGTGCTTTCCGACTCCACTTGAAGGGCACAATGAACATACCATAATATCAGCCTCAGTTAAGCAGATGGGAGAGTATTAGTTTGTTTGTGTGTGCTTAGATTGCAGTTAAGAAGCCTGTGAAACCTGGGGAGGAACAGCTGGAACTGGACTTGGATCAGACCAGCTGTGAGGTTTGCGGGGGTCGAGACCGTGAAGATCGCCTCCTGCTGTGTGATGGCTGTGATGCTGGGTAAGAAATGAATGACAAACCAGGGTTGTGGACTTGAGTCGCATGACTTGGACGTAAGTCCCTAATTTGATGACTTGCGACTCGATGGTACTGGTACCAAACTTTTGACCGGTACTGTATAGTACTTTAAATATTAAAATAAAAGATGAATATAAAATAAATATATAAATTGACTATAGTAATACATACTGAGACACTAATTTGGGCGATGAGCACCAATGACTTGTGGACTTTTGGTGTTTTGCCTTGGTTATTTTTCATGTTCATAATCAACTTTATAGCCTTCCTGGAGTGTGTAATGTAAATGAAGCAGGTTAAGTGTTTTTATTTGACTTGATGATAAAAACACTCAATAACATTGGTTTAGGTCTAGTACAGCGGTGGGCAAATGTGGCCCTTAAGATCCACTTTCCTGCAGAGTTTAGCTCCAGCCCTAATCACACACACCTGAACAAGCTAATGAAGGGTTTCAGGAACACTAGCTTTTGTAAATGAGACGTATAAGAGTTTTTTATCTATTAATTCAAAAGATTGTTTCTGATTTACAAAAGGATCAGGTTGCCCCAGTAATCTCTATAAAATGATTAAATAATCTCCTTATCCATTGATCACAAATGTCTGATTGGTCCTCTTGACCAGTGCTGAGGTACATGTGCTAACTGCTTATTTGTTACTTAAGCAGCGTTTTGGATTTGAATAATGACACTGACAAACTTTTTATAGACAATTAATTGAAAATATACAGTGTTGTTTTAAAATCATGGAAAGGGATTTAAGTTTTCAGGAATAGTAAAAAAATGGTATCATTAAAGGCATACAATGAAAAGTCACCCTATTTTCCAAATGCTTGTTATTGATCTTATTGTGAATAATTAATTTGTGCACGTTTCATTCTTCAAACTTAATTTTTTTTACCTCGAAATTCTAAACGTGTGTAACTCCCTCTTCCAGTTAGACGTCAGGCTTCTCTGTGGTGATGTATGCCGGGCTGCTCCAGTCATGTGGTCCACTTAAACTCCACCCCTTTCTTACAATCAGATCTGCCTTCATCCAATCAACAACCAACATTTTTTCTTTTCCAAAAATCTGTTTTACTCTGAAATACGTCACAATACAGAAGAAAAGATCTGTCGCTACTTCAGTTTCATTAAAATTACATCTGCTTTTAAAAGGATTCATTAATTAACCATTAATGTTAATACTGCAAGACACTCAAAATATCATGCGCATATAACTACATATTAATATTGTCATTTGTATCAATAATGATGATGATTATAATGGTAGTAATATATAATATGCTCAAGAATGGCAAATATAGGTGTTTTCCTCTTTATACATTTTCATTCCACTATATTTGAATACATTTAGGGTGTTTGACTGGATGAACTTTTGTTTGTTGTTTAGTACTTTAACATACGGTCATATATATTAGCCCTGCCTTACGGGGACGCCGGTTTTATTGTTTAATTTCCATTTGACTACTTATTCTATATTATTCTCCCTTTTTTATGGAAGGTACCACATGGAATGTCTCACGCCGCCTCTGGATGCTGTACCTGTAGAGGAATGGTTCTGCCCAGAGTGCATCGCCAGCAACCGCACATCAGGTCATCTTTAATTTCTCACAACCACTTCTTACATTAACATTACATTTATGATTTGTTACATATTTGTAGTAATAACCATAATTTTCATCTAATTTTTTTAGGTTCTGAACAAATTAGTGAGGAGGAGAGCAGCTCTCTCCCCACCACCAGCCGTTCCCGGGCCAGACCGACCCGAGCAATCGCACGGACCCAGCAGAGCGAACGAGTTCGGGCCAACGTCAACAGACATCGGATCACACAGGCACGCACAGCAGCGCAGGTTTGCATGATGCTTTTGCTTTGCTCTCTAACCACAAGTGTGTAACATGGCTGAGATGTGTGTGTCACTGGGATGATGAAGCAGGTCTAATTGGTTTGTTTAATACTTAAACAACTGGATACTTTGGATGTTTATATTGTTTTGTTCAAATACAAGTGAATGGGATACTTAAATGCTGGAACAAGCATGAACAAAAAACAAATCACTTACTTTTGCTCATATGGTTGGGTTTTGTGATTGAACAAACTCTATTAAACTTTGGGAATGTTTTGTGCAGTGCTGTACTATTGTTGTTGTGAGCTAAGTGAGTGCTTGATTTGTCTGGTATTGTGTTTTAGCTTACTCCCAGATATATGATGCAGTCCACATGGTTGGATGAGACCATCAATGCTGTAGTGGCTGGACTTAGCACAGCCGTGTATGTGCGAGATTTGACCCCTCACTCCAGAACCCGCCGGAGGAGAAAGACAGGTGAGACAAATAAGACCCACCGTTTGTCCCTGGTATTAAGATTTGTTTAGGTAAATGTGTCAAATCTGAAACAATACTCCAAGAATCTGAAAAAAAAGAAGATATACTGTGTGTGTGTGTGTGGGTATATATATCAGAGCATGTGAGCGGAGTGGAGCGGTGAGAATCTCCGCTCATCGCTCACGGAACTGTTCACCCCTCCGCTCCCCCGCTCTAAGCTACATCAGGCCGCTCCGCTCATTATCGCTCAGCACTCAACGAGGTTTGCTTCGCGCTCCACTCAAATCGCCCCCCGCTCGCTTCGAAAAAGGAAAAAAATCTACATGTATATCACTTTTAGCTTAGACCACAGCCTTACCTCCTAAACAACTAATGAGCAACAACAACATTTTTCAAATTGAAATGTTTTATTTCAAATTACAGGCCTATGTAAGAAGGAATATAGCCTAAACAAAAAGTCCTGTAAAATTAAACGAATAAATGGGCCTAATAATATAAATAAAAATGATATAAACAAAAATATACATATACATTTTTTAAAAGTAAATTAACTATGAGGCCAGAATTTTGATAAGTGAACTTTTGCGCAACACGCACGATTAAAATTTAAATTGGCTTCTATACACACAAACTGCTGTAAAATTAAACGAATAAATGGGCCTAATAATATAAATATTATTACGGACGACACAAATTCGGCTAAATAAAACGAACCATTAGGTCTACTTGAATGAAAAAACTAATTTGTTTGAATATTACGCTATATTTAATTTACACTTTGTTACAAGTTACCGTATTCAGTTTGCTAACCTTTTGTTGAGTGTTCGCGTAGGTCACGTTCATGTTTTCGAGAGATGTGTCTTTTGAGATTCCAAAATGAATCTTTGCTGACTGAAACGATGTCTCCACATTCGTTTTCTTGTACCACATTATCATTGTTAGTTAGTTTTATATTAATAGTAGCCTACACCTGTATGACTTCTCATTTTCCTTTTTGAAGTAGCCTACTTTTTGAACTCCATTATTGAGCCGAGTTTTGACTGAAAATAGTCTACTGTTGATGACTGTGCAAGACAGATGGATCCTGGTTAGGTTTGACTGAGCATGTTTCAGACTCGTGGTGTGAACTGAGCGAAATTGGAGCGGGAAATAAGGCGACGCTCCGTCCTTTTAAAAATGCCGCTCTGCGCTCTGTCCAAGATCCGCCCGCTCCCGCTCCACTCCGTTCACATGCTCTGATATATATATATATATATATATATATAAAATAATATATTTGTGGGAGAAACAAGTTTTTTTCTTTTTATGCAGCAACACATAGTGATGTGGTGATTATTGTACACAAACGTTCTGGCATGGTATAGATTTGTTAAATGCTTTTGGAAAGAAGTCTCTTATGCTCACCAAGGCTGCATTTATTGGATCAAATACAGTAATATTGTGAAATATTACAAATTCAAATAACTGTTTTCTATTGTAATATTATTTTAAAATGTAATTCATTCCTGTGATCAAAGCTGAATTTTCAGCATCATTCAGTCTTCAGCGTCATATGATCCTTCAGAAATCATTCTAATATGATGATTTGGTGTTCAAGAAAAAATTCTTATCAATGTTGAATACAGTTGTGCTGCTTAAAGTCCCCCTGTAGTCAATAATTGTATCCCTTAAAACACCAAAATGACACATTTAAAAGTTTTTTCCTGTGGAAAATTCTTCTTCATGCCTTAAAATAACTTGAATGTACTGTAACTCTACACCATTGCTTAATTTATTATACGCGGATCCATTCATTTGCAAATTAGCCCCGCCTCCACTCACTCACACCAGCTCAGAGATCCACTCGGTCTACTTACTGAGGTAAACGCTGCACAATGGTATCGCTCTTACAATGTAGGACACATAACAGTAATTAATATTATTAGCCTTTTGCTTGACTATGTTATCAAACAGCTTATAATGTGTTACACAAACCATGTTCCTGTTCGCCATCTCAGAGTCAGGCAGCTGGCTTTTAACAATCAGTATCATGAACTGATTGTTAAAATAATCAGTAGAAAAGTCTGAATATTACAAAATAACATCAGTAGAGAAAGGCATTTAGTTCATCATAACATCGTAATATACATCATACACCCACTATATTGCTAAATGTACCTGCTTTTTCATATCCACAGAAAAATATACCGGGATAACCTGGCATCTCTTGAGACTCCACTGCTTCAGAGCGGTCATAGTTAATGATATGCTAAAGCCCGCCGGCACGTTGATGTGATTGGTTACAAGGTAGTTTGTAAAGTTAGAAACACCAGCGATTTCAAACCGCATTTTTGAGACTGTCTTTTTTTCCACTGCAGTTTTAAAGAGAAAATACAAACAATGGTGCTGACTTATGAATTTACACATGGTTTGTCTTAGAGCATATTAAAAACACCACACAGACATATAAACAACAATAAAAACTTGATTTTCACCACAGGGGGGACTTTAATATTTTTGTGGAAGCATTTTTTTTTTTAAATCAATGTTTTTTGATGAATAAAAAGTTCAAAAGAACAGCATTTATTTGAAATATAAATATTTTATAACATTATAAAGGTCTTTACTGTCACTTTTGATCAATTTAATGCATCCTAGCTGAATAAAAATATGTATTTCTTTCAAAGAAAAATAATTACCGCAAACTTCTGAACAGTAGTGTTGAAATCAGAGACCCTACTCTAAAATAACACATGGTTTCCAGAAGACTCTTTTGAGACGTGGTGTTTCGCTGGTGTTTCTAACTTTACAAACTACCTTGTAACCAATCACATCAACGTGCCGGCGGGCTTTAGCATATCATTAACTATGACCGCTCTGAAGCAGTGGAGTCTCAAGAGATGCCAGGTTATCCCGGTATATTTTTCTGTATATTGACCTACTTACTGTTTCGCCTGACCACTTGTCATTGGTTAACCTGAAATGGATCATAATACCATGTGTAATCAGACGTTTTAGTTTTCATTAACCTGGATGTTTAGTTCGGTGTGATTCTGTCTGATTTAAATGGGATTCTCTTACCAGTTAGAAGAAGGAAAACCAAAAGCAAATCCTCAGCAATATCTGGGGGGAAAACAACAAAAAGCATGGGAGTGAAGAGACGGAAACGCAGAGGGAGGAAGACAAAATTTAGAAGAAAACTGGTGAGTTCTTGGCAAATGTAGAACCACAAAATTTTAACAGTTTTTGTTCTTTATTTTTGGGTTGTTGAAAGGTTGCTGTTATGGGTTTTTGAAAGCTCAAATATAAATGTTTTGCTGATTAAAAGTATTGCTTTACCTCTTCTATGCAAGAACGCGTGAAAGTTTGCAATTATATGTCTGGCAAAAAAGTGATAAAACCAAAAATGTTTTGCCGCTTCAGGTCAAAAAGAAGGAAACTAATTCGAGAGGTCGTATTGCACGGAGTTTAGGGATTAAGAAGCCCAAGGCTGGTTCCATTATTCCCTCAGTTTATCGGCCTTCAGAGTACAGTTTAGGAAGTATGCGGGCAGAAATCGGCGCAGCCTCCCTCTCTGTGTACGGAGATCCCTTTGACCTAGACCCCTTTGATGATAGGTGAAGTTCTATTGGTTTTATATTTTATATTTGTCAACTATTTTTAAGTAGTGAGTGCTTGAGTGTCTAAGTTAATCTTCCAATTTATCTTGTTAGGGAGGATGAGAATCAAGTTCCAACACCATCCTCTGTTCTGGAAGCTAAACGCCGTGGCCTCTCCCGTTCTGCCTTGCGGTCCCATCAGCCTGTGGCCAGACCCATATCTGCCGGCCTCTCCAGGTAACTACTAGAGGGGGGGAAATCACTCTTTATGGTCACGATGGAGGAAACAGATGATTTCTACTTCAAGGTGATGAAAATCACAATGAAAATATGTTTGAGGATTAAATGGGTGTTTAAATCCTGGTTGTGTGGTGGTTTCCAGGCAAGGTGTGAGTGTCCCACAGGAGGAAGATGTTGCCCCTGTATCAGACCTGCTGGGGAGTATCCTCAGTGGTCAGAGCATGCTCCTCATGGACAGTTCTGATGTGGTCATCAACAGAGATGGTTCCCTCAAAGCAACCAAACCTGGTAAGTCATGCTTTGGAGACATTGGGTGCTTTCACACTGGCAGTTTAGTTTGAAACGGGAGACTGTTCGCGCGAAATATTGGTAATGTGAAAGCTGTTATGCGTACCCGGGAGTGCACCAGGGTACCGAACCCGAGACGACCTGTAGGAGGTGGTCTGAGTTCAGATGCACTGGAACTGTGGTGCGATTTCCCTTGAAATACGTCAATAAAACAGCTTGAGAACATGTCATGTAATGTTATATTTACTTCAAAGCCATTCATTGTCCAAAAACTCGTTAGTCAACTAGAAAAATAAACGTAGGAGCATTTTGATAAATATATGAACTCTATTGCATATTCATTGTATTTTTACTTAACCTGTTCTACAATATTTAAGGTTTATATTAGGGTTGGGCCGATAGACGATACCATCGTCCATCGCAATGGCTGACAGACATCACGATGTTGAGCCGGCATCATGATTTATTACATTTATTATTATTTATTAAGCACTGGATTTATTACAGCATGTGAATTCATCAGTTTCTCCCGAAATACATGAAAGTAAGTGGCCGGTGAACTGGGAGAAGAATAGTTAACTTTATAGTTACTTACAGTGTCTATCTGATATGAATAAAACACGTTGGCAAATATATTTGAATGGATTGTTATTGCTGCTTCCATAGACACCATTGTGTGTTTTACAAACTATAAATGTATTGTTTCGCTATAAATGATATGTATTTAAATGTCTGTAACCTAAAATAAACATTATGTGGTTAAACACTGAATAGTTGTGATATATGACAAACGCTGAGTGCGTCCGTCTTTGGCTCAGCGCCAGCCATAGCTTGAAAGCACAGTTTGAATCTGGCAGTTATGTCACGTCACTGTACATTCGCTCCTTAGTGGTCAGTTGCTGCAGAGCGTGCCAAAATCAAAATTGCTGTTGAGATTTAGAGGAAAATATCTAGTGGAAAATGAGAATGTTACGTTGATGTTGCATGACTGTCACCCTTTCAAAAGTCAAATGTTTGTTCGTTCCTTTCAGTGTCCCTGTCCTTGCCAATGAACACTACCCCTGGAGAATCAGGCTCAGGGGAACCAGGAAACACACCAAACACAGAAACAAGTCTCATCCACCCCTCTGAACAGGCTGGTCCTTCCTCCAGCCCATTGAGGAGGCCTCCACCAGTACACAATTCTCATGGGTCCTGTTCCTCACCACAGAATCCCACTTCTCCACTCATACACTCTCCGCATCTTCCTCACTCTCACCCATCTCCCTTGGGTCATCCCAATCTGCATCCATGTGCTCTTCACAGGCCGATCACCTTAAATCCACCAAGACCTGGAAATGGTCACTTGAGCACTAATGGGATTAGAGGTCAACCCCTCTCAAGGGTGTCAAATAGCTCTTCTGACTCTCCCCATCAAGACCAGGAAGGAACTGTCCGACAAACGCCTGTCAGAAAGCCCCCTCCAAAGCCTGTATGGGTGGATGTTTCTGTATTGCCAAGGATACCAAAAATTAAAAGGGACAGTACCTCCAGTGCAAACAGTAGCAGTGACAGCAGTAGCAGTACTTTGCCTGGGTCTTCAGTGACCAGCTTAGCAGGCAATACTGGTAGGGAACGTACCGTTGACCAGCAAGGAATGGGTACAAGTCAGCAAAACAGGACAGTGGATGCTCAGAGGCAAAGATCAGACAGAACTGGTGCTGCTTCTTCATTTTCTAGCTCTTTCACCTCCAGTACATCATCTTTCAGTGCCTCTTCAAACTCGTGCCCGTCCTCTTCTTCTGTCAGTTTCCGTATAAACTCTAGCAGAAACCCATGGCAAGCTCGGCGACTTTCTGCATCAGGAGGGACTCTGCCTGGGAATGAGGAGGAATCAACAAAGAAGAGTAATAAAAGTAAACAGATGCTGTTGTCATTAAAAACAAAGGCCAAAGAGGAGAAGAGCAAAGAGGAGAAGTGTGAGGTCTATGACCCCTTTAACCCTACGGGGTCTGATTCATCTGATAATGAACCAGAAGGTGAGGGTCTTGATGTTAGCACCCAAAATACTGAGTCTCGGGTGCCAGTTGGAGTCAGTGAGGATGCCTGTCATCAAATCAAGTCTGAGTCTGTGAATGCGGACTCCGATATGGAGAGAGACTCGGAAATGTGTGCAGAAGTTAAAACGGAGCCAGATCCTTGCAGAGACAAACCGTGCAAACAATCACCACATCATTCAGACGCAATCCACAGTTGGGTTACCTCAGGATCTTCAGATAATTCTACTATATGCAAGGCTAGCATAGATCCTGGAAGTTGTGAAACTCCAGAAAGTCCATTTCGGAAAGCTCAGGAGCACTCCAGATCAAGCTCGTCATGCAGTGACAAAAATGTTAAGCTGGAGGTGAAGTCTGAGCCTGAGGCTGAACCTCAACCCGTCAGGCCCCAATCAAAGTCCCTTGAAGAGTCTTTTGCAATCCAAGCATCTAAAGGAAATGGGGTGTGTAAAGAGCTACCTTCAGTCAGTGGTACCTTTAATGCTACTAACATAAAAATGGAAAGACCTCACCAGTCCCAGTGCATGGATAGGAAGCCGTCACCATCAAACTCGCAAAGCCTTTCATCTAAAGACTCCCATAAAAAGAAACACTCAAGGTCAAAAGACAAGAGGAGGTCACGCTCAAGGTCAAGGGATCGGCGGCGATCCCGTTCGAAATCAAAAGAGAGGCAGCGCTCAAGATCAAAAGAAAGGAGATATCCACGGTCAAGAGACAGGAGGTGTTCCTCGAGTTCCAGCAGTAGAGAGAGGAAGACAAGTGGGAGAAGAGGGAGTCATGAGAGGAATGACAACCGAGGGAGAGAAAGACGAAAGAAGAGATCAAAAGAAAGAAGGCGCTCTCGATCTCGTTCGTTTTCTAGATCTAGATCCAGAGAAAGGAGGAAAACATCAAAGGATCAGGGTGAGAATAGGTTAAAGAGACAGAAGTCAAAATCAAGATCAACGTCTAGAGAGCGAAAAAGGCAAGAGGATCGATCAGAGACCTCTCGACGCACAGAAAGGAGCTCCCATAAGTCTGCAGAGCCCATGTCCACTGAGTTACATGAGCCCGCTTGTGGTTCAGTCAGGTCTACACCAAAAGTGAAGACAGAGAGGGGTGCAAGAGCGCACAAACATGAGACTACTTCAGTTAAACCATCAATTAAACAAGAGACTCAGTTGGTTGACATCACAACTTGTGGTCTTGGGTCATCAAGACATGGTGACCAGACTAGAAGAGTTAAAGAAAGCAAGGAAGATGTTTCGCTTGAGCTGCTTAAGTCCGAAAAAATTAAACAAGAGGAACCTTGGCCCATTAGTGCTGTCAAGGAGTTGAAAGATTTCAAAAAGGAGGAGGAACTGTGTGGAGAATTAGATTGTGTTAAAGAGATGAAAAATGAAGAGATGTCTTTTAACATCTTCAGCAAGGAATCACCAAATCTTAATGAAATGAATTTGAAAAGAGCGGATTTAGAAAAGAGACACACTGGCTTTCAGGATGAAATGAAAGTGCAAGAAATGGTTGAGCCAAAAAAGATAAAAATCGAGCAAATATGGCCTGATGAAGATGATACACCAATCTGCAGTGACAACCCTCTCGCCATCAGTTCGGGTACACCTGACATAGACACTGAGAACTGTAAAAAGGAAATTAAATTGCAAGAAATGGTTGAGCCACAAAAAAAGATAATCGAGCAAATATGGCTTGATGAAGATGATTCACCAAGCTGCAGTGACAACCCTCTTGTCATCAGTTTGGATACGCCTGACATAGACCCGGCCAACTTTAAAAAGGAGCCCATTGAGTCCTATCAGTCGCCGCTTTTAGAGGAGGACATGGAGGTGTCACCTCTCCAACCACCAGACCCCCCAATAAAACAAGAACCTGTTATGTCATCCGATGAAGATATTAGCATTGATTACTTGATTGATAACTTGGACTTCATTAAGAAAGAAATGAGTGAGAGCTCTGTGGCCGACTCAACAGAAGCTGTCGACCCCAAGCCTGCCGTTCCAGAGGCTCCAGCTGGGAATGAGCAAATGACTGAAACCGTTACAGCTGGTGCGAAGCCTAAGCCGCAGGGAAAGCGAGTTACTTGGAATTTGCAGGAACCAGCAGAACCCCAGTCTGAGAAATTAAGCAGTGAGTAAAAATGTTTGATGCACTACTTTACACATTTAGTCACATCAGGCTTGGTCTGAAGAATTCAGGCTACATAAAACTGAAATATTTAGAAAATTAGTCAAATTGTTTTGAATGTTTTCCCATGGCTTATTTAGAACTTGCACTCTTCAAACTAAAACTCAAGCAAGAAGGGTCGCGAAGGTCTGCTACATCCCAACAAACCTCCAGTCAGGTACAAACTCGTCTTATACTTTATTTCTTCCATTGTTTTAAAGGGATAGATTCCACCCAAAATTAAAATTGTCATAATTTACTCACCCTTGTTGTTTCACACTTATGACTTTAGTCAATGGAAGACAAAACAGATTTTTTTTTTTTTTTTACTTTCTTTTGTGTTCCACATACTACAATATCATACTTGTTTGGAGTGATGAAATGTTTTACTCATCCTATAGAAAACAATTGTAGATGTAGTCTGAATACTATAAAAACCAGATGTGTTTTGAAGGCATCATGGCCTTACATGACTGAGAGAAGTCAAACGAGAAAGAAATGGGATTTTACCTAAAGTTGTTTACGGTTGGCATCTGCACTGTTGAAGGCCATGTGAACCAAAAGAGCAGCTTCAATGTTCTCTTGATAAAAAATAATAAGGCAAAAACACTGAATAATTATTTTGTGGGACAATCAAAATATGTTTTTGACTGGTTGGCAGTCAGCCACCCACCCTTATAAGGAGAAGAAGATAGCCCAGTAATGAAGTAACTGTGGCGAAAGTGTTGGGGAGATTTCAGGAAGAGAAAAGGGAGGAGAGCACCTGCAAATGAGATCATTGGTTAAAGCTATAAAAGTGTGAGTTGCGAGTGAGAAGGTCAGATGTCCTGCAGGTGTCTCGGCTTTGCTCAATAAAGTCTTATTTTGATTTCTGGAACTCTACATCTTGAGCATTACTTTTGCAAGATTGAGAAGACTTTTCTCCATGACAGGAGCAACTCTAGTAAACAGAGTTTTACTGAAGAAACCTTTTTAGAGCTCTTATAACAAGTTTTTGTGTACACCAGTGCATGTCATAATTGTTGCTCCTCATATGTAGTTGCTCTAAGAAACCAGAGGGTGTCATCATGTCACCGTTCACATTCACAATTTGCAACTTGCTCTCTCAAGATGGTGAAAACAACGATGATGCAATCCCTATTGTACCCATGTGACAGAAACTGAAAGCAGCCTTATAAGGCTTCACTTCAGAAGAAATGAAAGTTAACGTTACACTTGGAAATTGCTGCATCCTTCATTCCCAAGGAGTGACCTTGAATACAAGTTTTTCAAGATTTATGATGGTCATTTTGTGGATCTTCAGCAGTTGACATTAAATCTTTGTCAAGTTTTGCATTTCTCAGCTCACATAATTATAATTAAAATATGTATTAAAAAAATCATTTTTTCAAGTTTGTGCTTGATTAAATTATTACTTCACATTACCTTAAGCGAAGGGAAAGCCCGGAAGATCACAGGAAGTCGAGACCTTATTAATCTTTGAAGCGGTTAATGGCAATTTTTATTATTGTGGGCAGTTTCGAGCTTGAGTAATGTTATGGGTACTTCAGTACTACAATAATCCCATGAATCTATTTCATATTAAAGGATAAAGCTTCATCTAAGGCTGATACAAAACTCACAGCAACAGTCTCCAGCCTTCCTCCCCAAGAGGAATCCAGCAAACCAAAATCCCACAAAGAAGGGGACCCCGATCCGAAAGAGAAGGTCAATAAAGTTTCACTGCACAATTTCATCACATTGATGACTCATTTAATTCAATTGCCTTGATGTCATGAATTTTTAAACATTATTTCTCTTTCTATAGTACATGCAGAAACTTCATATGCAAGAGCGAGCAATAGAGGAGGTCAAGCTTGCAATAAAGCCCTTCTATCAGAAGAGGGACATCACAAAGGAAGAGTACAAAGAGATTTTGCGTAAGGCCGTTCAGAAGGTAACTTAGACGTCGGATGTTGTCTTTTGCTGCTGTTTTTCATATTCACTTTCTTTTACCACCCAAGTAAACCCAAGCACATTTGCATATGCGAATACTATTTTGTTTTCCTTCTCTTCAGTAGGCAATTTCTTGAATGAATTATGTTATTATGTGAAAATTATCCCATTCATGTCTTGTTTTCCCTCATTAACAAGGTGTGTCATAGCAAGAGCGGTGAGATCAACCCGGTTAAAGTAGTTAACTTGGTCAAAGCCTACGTGGATAAGTATAAACATGCAAGAAAACACAGGAAAGAGGAAACTGGGGAAAACCAACAGGCAGACGTCCCGCAAGACTTCCAAACTTCAGTGTGAAGTCAGTGGTAAAACGGCTACGTCCTTTTCAGACAGTATCATTAGCAATCAACTGTAGATTTGATTGTTTTTAAATCTGTGCATTTCTACAATGACGTAGGAAACTCTTAAGGGCTCAGCGTTTTGTTATCAGTAATCAAATTAACCTTTTTGAATGTTTGTTTGTTTTCTTTTGAATGTAAAGATCATTTGAAAGTATCTGGGTGTGTCTGAATACAAGATATGTTAAAAGTCTTTACGTTGCCGTTGTTTAAAACGAGTCTTCAAGAGGGTGTTGTGTTTCTTTGCTATTTTTAGCTTATCCAACTGGAAGTTTAAGTCATTAGTCAGGCTCTTGCATCGTCATATAAATCATTTATACACACACACACAATACTTGGTGAACATCAAAGTTCCATCATAAACAAGAGATTGGAGAGCACATTAAAAACATTTTTTTGGTATGTCACATATGTCGTAAACGCATAAGATCCTCTGGGACATTCTGTGATCTCTCCGAAAACTTACAAAGAGCATTTATTTGAGTTAAAATATTGTTCTGATATCTAGTCTTTATGAGACTGAAATCTGTTTGGTTGACATATTTCTTTAAAATCTTTTAGTTTACTAATAAATAAGTAAAACAGGAAAACTGAAGTAGACCTCACCCTCATCGAACGGTTTTGTTGTAATAGAAAAACGATAAGGTTCATTCATGATAGATCTTTTCTGTTCAGTTGAAAAGTGACTGCTTAGCAGATTTCCTGATAAATCCTGCCAGATGAATGGGTTTGCCAATAGTTTTTTTCTAATTGCTGTTGTTTTTTGTTCTGTTAGTGAATGGCAGCTTTTACAAATGACTTTCAGCCTAGAAAATAACCATTTATTTATGCATTACTAAATGTTCAATGAAAAGTTCAATGAAAAAAATATCGTAAATGATGGCTGAAAAGTGTAATTCAAAAGGTTGGGATTTTCTGAACCCTTTTCATTAATTATGTCATTTTAATTGCTTGAGAAATGTTGAATTGATCTTATGTAACTTCAGTTGTATCAGACAGCGAGGCGTACAGAAATGTGGCAAACCGTTGGTCTTTTCCTGACAGAGAGGATTCTGTTCTCTTATCCCGAGTGAACTTTATCATGTGAATCCAAGCAGTCACAGAATACATGATTCGTGATCCACTGTTTGTGTAAATATTTTTATTAGATCCTTTATTTAATAAAAAGAAAAATCTTTGGCATGCTTCCTGCTTCTTTTTTTTACAGTCGTAAAATGTGCTGATATTTAAGGATTCATGCACACTCATGTGAACATAATATTTCGCTTTCAAAATTCCTCCTATTTGTGAAATGCGCTGCTGTATAATTTAGTTATAGATTGGTGAATTTTCAACTGAGTACATCTTATTCACTATCTTAAATGTAAATATATAAAAATAAAACAAAATATCACATTTTATATATATATACATGTTTATTAGACTTTATATGTATGATATTTTTACATGTTGTCTCATCAGCCACACAGAGATATCGGTATTAGCATTATCTAATAAACTAACACCCATAACAGTCAACCACTACTTTTTAAAATGACTCCATTTAATGATGTCAAACTTTCTAAACATCACATTCATAAACAAGGCAACAGACAAGAAGCGAATTAAGCCCTTTGGGCAAAGTGTGAAAGATTCTTCACTAGAAGACAATATATTAAAACGAGGCTGAATCCCTCATTAGAAAATGTTAACAAGAAGAGGTTTCTGAGCATTTGAATAATAGTTTCATTGAGATTAAACACCCTCAGAATACCCCATGGAAATTACCTCTAAATAATTCTCTCGGTTTGCGCTGTGCTATGAGTGGAACAGTAGCAAAGAGAATATATGTAAAAATGAATGACGGCTGAGTAATTTTATGCTGAAAACAGAAACTTTAGTCCATTGAAGGCAGACCCAAAGAATTGATAAGGTCATAAAGGCTGTTGTGGGAGATCTGCAAGCTGACGTTATCATTTTGAAGAGAGGACGCTCCCTCCATCTGAGCTCTTTCGTGAAGTTCACGGCATATCAGAGGTACAACCTGTGGAGATGGGAAAAAAGATACGTTATAACACTTAAAATGCAGACAAAAAGACTATATGTGTTTCTGTTTTGAGAAATTTACTTTGACTGTAATAAGTTTTTTCTCCAGTGGTTTTCCATCAGGGAGCTTCTCCCCGAAGCACAGGTAGATGGTATAATCCGGAGACCCCCGTCTGTTCTCTTTAAAATCCATCAGATCTGAAAAACAATCGTGATATTCCAATCAGAAAAACACATCGCTTTAGTACAATACAGGTTGTTCTGGTCAGTTTTCTGCTGAACATCTAAAGGCAGCATTTGTAACACTGCCAGTTACAAAAGAAACTTGTCCATCAGTTAGAAAAACAAAGGAAAAACACTTACAATGGAAGTCAATGGGGACGAGTGTCCAGGAGGGTTTAAAAACATGGATGGGAAGCTTGTCATTTTGTTAAGCGTTTTGTAAATGAATCTGTCACTACTAAAGCTAGCATGTGTAATATTAAAATCATAGGTTAAACTTTCTAAATTGTGTTAAAGTAGCATATTTTAAAATATTATCCACTGTGCTGTACACTTCGACTGTAAGTGGTGACTTCCATAATAGGGTACAAAATAGGATGATTTTTTTTTTTTTTTCAACAATTGGTCAGTGAAAGGTTTAAATCTTGTTTTTTTTATTTAAAATTGTCTATATTAAATTTAATAACATTTAGGCTATTTTTAAGAGTCCCAAAATGAGTAAAGGCCCGTTCACACCAAGGATGAGAACTACAGATATAACGATAAAGATATAGTCATAAAAATCGTTCTCAATATTAAAGAATAGCAGAGAAACAATATCGTTGGAATCACTTTCAGAATGATTTTATCCAGCTGATTAATGATAAAAATATTGATAGCCAATCAGAATCCATCCTGCTGTAACGAGCTTGAGCCTTTAAAGTGACAGACAAAACACGTAATTAGAATGAACATAACGATATCGTCCGCTGGTGTGGACAATAGTATAGTTATCTTTATAGTTAATGTTCTTGGTGTGAACGGGCCTTAAAAGGGTTGCATATTTCACATAATCTATCACTCAGTAGCTAGTTTGGGACCAAATACTGATTTATAGTTTGTGTGAAAAGGTTTCCAAAGATTTAAGAAGAATTATTTATTTTTTTATTCCACACTATAAGCATGAGGTACTACAGGTTTGAAGGTTGAACTTTATGCATGCAGTCAATTCTGCAATTTGTGGGGGGAAAAAACATATATTTTGCATATCTTCCTGTCATGCTGTAATAATGATGACGTCAATGATGACGTCACTTCCTGTATGCCACAATTTTAAGGAATATTTCATTGGAACAGTCATGGTAACCGGGTGCAAATGGTGGAACCAGCTATAAATTATGTTTTTGGTCATTTTAAAGTAGTTCACAAATGAATTGGATATTAATTCAACAAATTATAGAGATCATTCAGTATGCAGTAAATATTCCTCGTCGTTTATACCTCTTACGAACTTGTCAAAACTGAGGAGTAGCTCCTTGTTGTTCTGATGCAGTTTTCTGGGCTCTGGGTTGTGGATCTCGGACGGGTCACTGGTGCTGACGAAGACTTTACACTTGTCCTGACGGAAGCCGTAGATGCCGTACTGGTTGACCTCCAGCTGGAGGCCTCTCTGAATGCTGTCGAGGATGCGTTTCGTGAAGTGAATCTGTACGTGGTCGATCAGACCCTCGGTGGTCGGGAAGCGTATTGGCGCTCCTCTCAGCTCAGATGGGTCACACTGGTAGTGAAACTGAACGAGTGACGAAGACAGGCGAGTTTTCAAAACTTCTGTTCTTCTGTAGTTGATCGAGATCTCCAGGTCACAGAGAGCAGGAAGGTTTCCTTGGTGCGCTAGAAGTAACATTATATAACACAATTTAGAGATACACTACTATGTATGCAATGTTCTAGATATGAACAGTCAATGGTTCAAATAAAGCTAACGCAGTCTCATGGCAATTCATAACTATTTTACGTTTTGGCAAATATTTGTGGCAAGTTCAGATGAATTTATAATCTGAATCATACGTTTTTGCCCCACTTACAGTTAGGTTTGGGGTGGACCTTAAAGGGGTGGTATAATGCCCTTTTCACAAGATGTAAAATAAGTCTTTGATGTCCCCAGAGTGTGTATGTGAAGTTTTAGCTCAAAATACCCCAGATATTTTTATATAGCATGTTAAAGTTTTCATGTCTGTTCCTTTAAATGCAAATGAGCTGCTGCTCCCGGCACAGAGGGCGGAGCTTCAAGAGCTTGCACTCACACAGACATGCACTGAAAATTTCAAAAACTTTTAGCCTTATGTTCAAACCGGATTCAAACAAAGATGGAGAGACTCACGAAGTAGAAATATGTAGAAGCAACAGGATCATTTTGAATGGTTGGTTGATGAATTTATGTAGCTTATGTGTAGTTATCTTCTAGTCATTGATTAGCATATTCTGTCTTGATAATCTATAAATCGTGTTCCGGGGGCGGGGTTTATGTCAATTATAGGGTTAGCGATGTCACTAACCCTGGAGGAATGTTGTGTAGTCCTTACCAGCCGTTTGTTGTAGTCCTTAAAAAACGATTTCTTTAAAAGCAAATATCTCCCTTCGCTTTGAACTTTGAGCGTTGTAACTTTGCAGATGTTGTTTATGCTCAAACAGCAACATACACACTAACTAAAGTTAAAAAAGTGAAATCATAATCAACCACCCCTTTAATGTTTGCTTTTTTCTTAAAATTGTTTTTGTACTAATCAACTGAATTCATATGAAATATCCAACTTGTGTAAAACAGTTACGATTTCTTATGGAATTGGGTTGAATGAAACCGTTTTGGCATCTGCAACAGCTTGTTGTGTTACCATTAGTGTCAGATTGCTGGACTGGGGCCGGTGTGTTGTTCTGCATGCATGGATCATCTGAGTAGGGCGTCTCAAAGTTGCTCCTCGAGGGAATCTGTATGTTTTGTTGGGATGAGGTGTCCCATGGATGGGGTTCTGTGGATAGAAAGGGTATATTATGAATCTGCCAAAGTAAGAGCCTCATCTACCTCACTTCCTCCTGCCATGGAGCAAAACTTATATAATGTAATGTTTATAATGAGTCAAGTGAAATCAAGTCCCCTTTATTTATACAACGCTTTATATACAGATTGTTTCAAAGCAGCTTTACAGTGATAAACAGGAAAATAATGATTCAATGATGCAAACAGAATTCAGTTCTGCTGCTCTAAAAAGAAAACAGTGTCATTGTTCAGCTGAGGTCAGTTTAAAGTTGATTCAGTTCTGTTCAATAACTTCGTAAAGATCATCAATTAAGAAATTAGTTCAATTCAACTATTAAGCAGCTCTGTAGAAAACAATGATGTCATCATTCAGCTCAGCTCAGTTCACAATTGTGTCAGTGCAGTCAACTCTATATCAAATAATATTGTTGACTATTAAGTGTCCCCAAATAAGCAAGCCAAAAGATGACAGCGACAAGGAACCCAAACTCCATCATGCGCCACATGGAGGGGAAAAAAGTGTGTATTCTAAAGGTGCGGTAACATTTGCAAAAAAAAATTAAAATAAAGTTGAATGTCAAAAGGGTAGTCAAAGTGGGTGGGATTATAGACTGATCGTTATAGTTGCGCCGCCATCTCGTCTACTGGCCACGATTCTTTTTTCAAGTTTTGTGCGATGGTCGAAAGCAAGTTGTTTAAAAAAAGTTGTGCGAACAAATGATACTGCAGTGGCTGTTGCTTACTATTAAAATCTAGCGGGTTTGGTGTCGCAAATCCAATGATGCTGGTAGTAATGATTCTCTCTGACCAATCAGTGATCTGCAGTGTTTACACGTCACATTTTAGTATCGCTACGGCTCGCTTAGAACCTTAACTGAGGTGGTACTAAAAAAAGTACCAGGTACTGTACACAGTGAAATCCCCCCCCATCATGGTTTGTTTAAATCACTAAAATTACTAAATGTAGTAAAGATAGTGCCCAGACACCAAAAAGTGTCGTCCCAGATCCAGGCCACATCTGGTACATGTGGATTCAACGCGTACCAGACGTGGGCCGGATCTTGGCCGACGATGATTAGATAAATGTAGATGTTGTCAATTTTTTACCTGCATGTTGATTTAGATGCATTGTCTCCACTTGGCTGAGCAATTCCTGCTGTATCAGACATAATATAATATATATTTATTATTTATTTAAAAAAATAGAATTCAATCATTTTACTTATATACACTACCGGTCAATGTGTAATAATTATGATTTCTTTTCTTTTTTACCCTTTATCAGCATAATTACTCCAGTCTTCAGTGTCACATGATGCTTCAGAAAAATCATTTTAATATGCTGCTCAATCATTTACAATTACTAATGGGGCTGAATTATTAATAATGTTTCTTATTGTTGAAAATATGTTGCTTTTGATCAATTTAATGTATGCTTGCTGAATTAAAGTATCTCTCTCTCCACAAAATTTCCACAAAATTATTAAGCAGCAAAAACTGCTTTCAACATTGACAATAATAATAAATGTTTCTTGAGCAGCAAATCAACATATAAGAATGATTTCCGAAGGACAATGTGACACTGAAGACTGGAATAATGATGCTGAAAATTCACAATTATTCCAAACTTTTGGCCAGTAGTATATAATTTATAATTCATGTAATATTTAAAAATATTTCATGTTTTAAAAAACAATGAATTCCATTTATTGTGTAGGCCTACATATTATTATGTCTACTGCCAGTGATAAATCTGGGCCTTACCTCCATGTCTTCAGACATGTAATCAGAAGCGCTGTAGATGTCAGCAATGAATGGTAGCTGAAGTTGAACTGGCTCTGCCCTCTGTATCTCTAGGCAATCTGAAGAACAAGGTTAACCAGAGCTTTAAAATCAACTCATTTTCCCATGACAAGAGCAGATTAAGCAATTAAACTCACTTTGAGGACGGATAATGCGATACACTTTGTGTTGGTCCTCCGCATCTTTGGAGTGATCCTCTAACATCTCAAAGTTTTTTAGACTACGAAGCGCACAACGGAAATTTGTCTTCCATTTCGCTTTGTCGTAAGGGTTCTCCTTGATCTTCCCGCTGACCACAGCCCACTCCTGAATAGACCAAAAATACAACAATTTATTTCAAGTTAGTGTAATTACAATTCAAATGATGTTTCAAATGATTTTAATAACTTTTAGGGTGAATTCCACTTAATAGTTAGGAAATCCCACCCCCTTTTTAAACCCCCGCCCCTTTTAAAAACCCACCCCCTTTGAAGATCTTCAGACTGCAGCTATATGCCTCGTTCATGCAGAAGTGAAATGTGAGATGAAAGGAGGAAGTTACCTTAAATATTTTAACATCCTCGTCCCCAAGGTCTCTTCTAGAGTTATGTTTCCAAGGGATCCGAAATGCATCGTTGTTTATCATGCGCAATCCCTCATACTTCCCACTTTCCACCTGCTCTATAAGCCAGGGCCCGAACTGAGGTTTGCCCATCGTGCTGCTTAAAAAAAAATCAATGGGAGATCAAAAAGAGATGCGCTTAGTGACGTCATTGTATGTCAGACAGCTGAATGTACTACATTTTGTTAGCTAAAGTACACATTGATAAGCAATTTTTTACAGGTTGAGCCCTTTTTTAATTAATAAATATTCAAATTACTTATAAGCTCAAATACAATATGTATGCAACACTGCAGTGTTTATTATATTCTGTAATAAAATGTAAATATACGAATTTTGGTTGAATTTGAACAATATTAACTACTATATTTTGATTTTATTGAAACTTCTAAAAATAAAACGTCCAAAATAATAGCCAACAATAGCTATTTCTTTTTTAGAATTTCATATTACCTTTCACTTTTTAAACAGCATGCAAATATGTGCATATAAAAAAAGATCTATAATTTTAATATACAAATCTGTAACCCAAAAATGTTACCCACTTCATATCTGCAGCTCAAATCGAGGCTATTGCATATTTCCTGGAACAACATTCCTATCCGAAAATTTAGTCCAAGCCCAATCCCTATCCCTAATCCTAACCCTACCCTTAAATTATCTCTAAATCAGAGGGAAATGACAGATGAATAACACTGATGTAGAAGCAAAGTGTAAACTTGTTTTCACTCATGTAAACTTGGCATAAACCGTAAACTAGTCCCTCAAATCTGATTGGTTGATGGAAATGTAGCACCAGGATCCAGGAACGTGTTGTATTTGGTGAAATCACGTTCACTGACACATACATGGACACATGCGTCCAACGCGAGCGACTCTTTTTAACACGGCGCCTCAGGTTTAAACGCTCGTGAAAGCCAAAACGCGTATTGGGTCGTGCTCGTGCACTAGGTTTTGAGACACAGCCTATATGTCATAATAATGATAATAATGTCATAATAATGTCATCATCTTACCTTTGCATCGCTGCTATGATTAGGTCCTGACGAAGTTTTTCTACCACGTAGTTTACATCGGTTTGGTGTGTGTGTTGTGTTTTATACCGTGTCCGTGAAGCGTCACACAGGCACACCCCCCTGCAGACAGGAGGAGTTTCAAGAGAAAGCGAGATATAACTGAAAATAAAACTGATTTGGCTATAATTCGTCTTCTTACATCATCATCATTTCCGTTTAGGGTGAAGGTTGATGATGATGATGACACCTATTGGCTTTACAAAAAAATAAGCATGTTTTTTATACCGGGTTTTCCTCCACTTTCATTTATTTTAGTCATAAGACTCGGGGGTATTAAAACTTTTTTGATGCAAAGGACACCAAAATATGATGACACTAGTAAGTAAGTGTGATATTATAAAGACAAAGCGATGTTTAAAAATAAAATAGGCCTAACTGGCATGCCATTGTAGTACAAAATAATTAAAATATTGTCTAGATAATATTATTACTCGTTCAAAATACTTTGTGACAAATAATACGCAGCACAACCATGATAATAAGAATAATGAATGACACTGAAGACTGGAAAATTTCAACTTTGCCAGCACAGGAATACATTTTATTTAGAAAACAGTTCTTGTAATTTTTTATGACAGTATTACTGTTGAAGTTTTCCGTGACCCCTAGACCCCTACATATTATTGCTTTTTAGTGTTGTACGGATGTGAGAGAGAGAGATGTGATAGAAACTGAACACTATTTTTGAATTTGTATGTACTTGTATGCCAATTTAACATTCAAAACAACTTCTTTTGTGATTGCTCAATGCTGCATATTGTCAAATGATATTTTGACACAAAGGCCTTGTTTATTGTGATTGTAATGTCTTATCAACATGTAGGCCTACTTAAGATATTGCCTATTGTGTACATAGAACTGTAAGTACAGAGTTCAAACAGATCCTGCATCATATTCATCATGGGAAAGCACTTATGAACTTTAACAGTATGATGTATCATAACTAGCACTGCTCAGATTACAATGGAATGTCTTTTGTTACACGCACCCTTCTCTGACGTGTGAATCAGACAATACAGTGATTTACTAGAAAACATCCAGACAAATATGCTTAAGGCCTTGACTTACCTTAGTTTTACCCTCGTCGACTTTTTTTTTTTTTTTTTTACACCTATTTAGTTGAGATTAACTTTACTGTTACCCCATAATATGTGTTAAATAATAATACTGTCACAATTTCAATATAACATCTATTACATTTGCTCTGTTTACTGTTGTTTGGGCCATTTTGACCGCAACGTCAATGAGGTCCAAAACACTGCATTTGGACCCCATTGAATTTCATTGTATGGACAAAACCAGACATTTTTCAAAAGATCTTCTTTGTGTTCCACTGGGAAAAAAAGAGTCATACATGTTTGGACGAATGACATAATGGAGAATAAATGATGACATCATTTCATCCCTTTAAGTATATTTTCAGTGCTATTTCTAAATCCTTTGGGACAGAGGGTTAATGCTAGTCATTTAAAATGCTCAACATTAAAGAAATTAAAGTCTGATATTGGTCCAATATACATCTAAATGCAATATTCTGTTTTATTTGATTGAATACAGTGATTCAATTGCAACCTTTGGTCAAGAGGGATTGATGTCATGAGAGCACAGTTTCAGTGATGCGTGTAGTGTCTTGAACAGGTGTGTTTCTGCACACTGTCCTCATGTATTTGGCAGGGCAGCTGTAAGAGAGGAACCTGAGAGAACTATGACAGTGCTGTTATTAATATTGCACGTTCACTGCACTTTCTCTTGAAGTTTGGAGTGCATGTGTGTGTTGTTTAGCAGTGGAAAAAGGAAATGAATCTCAGAGTAAGGGTGCACTTCTCTCTACAGACTCCTAGGAAGAGCTTTCCTCCGGTGTTTGGTTGTTTCCCCAGTACTAAAGTATCTTGACCACAGTCAGCTGACAGGGTGCTCCTAGCCTACATCAAGCAATATAGTGTTTTCATATCCCCTTTTTGGTGATTTCATGAAAAATAGAGAGAAAGTGTCAGACACCTGTGACTGCATGGAAATAAAAACCTATTTATTCAGAACACCATTGCTGAAATCTCAGCTGGACAAAACTGTGTGATCTTTCACCACCAAAGTAGTTGTATACCACTTTTTATCCTATTATTCTAAAACTACTTGACTATTTTTGTGAATGTACATTTTAACAGGTAAACATATATAATATGATAACAACAGACAGTGTGACAACTAGTTTTGGATTTTAGCAAGTTATGGTAATTGTTGCATTAATGGACTGGTAACTGAAGGTCTACTAATGATCAACGGTTGTTTTCATCTTGTCCAATTCTGCCCTCTGCTGGTGATAAAACTCCTCCACAATAGAAATGGAAGTTTCATAATTATTTAGTAACCAGAAATAATAATTATCATAATAGTTATGTTATTAACATTAGTTAATTAGTCAATTACCTAATATTAATAGTTAATTGTAACCAGAAGAGATCTGGTGGCTTTGATGGCCATTTGAGTAGTGAACTCTGCAGTCATGTTCAAGAAACCATGATTTGAGTTTTGTGACATGGTGTGTTATACTGCTGGAAGCAGCCGTTTAAAGATGGGAAACCTGTGGTCAGAAAGGGACTGACATGGTCAGCAACAGGCTGTGGAGTTTAAATGAAGCTCAAATGGTACAAAGGGGCCCAAAGTGATGCTCAGTTTGAACTTCAGCAGATCATTTTGACCATTTCTAAATGCCTACATGCATTGAGTTACGAGTATGTGTATGTGTGTGTGTGTGTGTGTGTGTGTGTGTGTGTGTGTGTGTGTGTGTGTACCTACTTAACTATAATTTGGAGACAAATTTGTACCCAGAAGTGACCAAAACCTGACAAAATCTCCAAAAATGTCCCTTT
Organism: Leuciscus leuciscus; assembly: GCF_965113295.1. Taxonomy (NCBI): domain Eukaryota; kingdom Metazoa; phylum Chordata; class Actinopteri; order Cypriniformes; family Leuciscidae; genus Leuciscus; species Leuciscus leuciscus. The sequence goes on along the minus strand of NC_138724.1, from coordinate 10,636,046 downwards.
AGGGAAGTCCTCATTTTTTAAATCTGGTATAAAAATAAAGTAATTAAATGTTTGTTTTTTTAAATGTAAAAATGCTGAAAGTTTTCTGTGATGAGTAGGTTTAAGGGTGGGGTTAGTGTAAGGGGACAGAATATTTGTACAGTATAAAAACCATTACGTCTATGGAATGTCCAAATTTAGATAGTTAAGTAAAACACCCGCTTCGAATGTTATCACTCGATTGAATGGCCGTTATCAGTGGTTATCAGCTTATATATATGGGCCAGAAGGGGCCTCCTGCGCCTACTGGTAGGCTCACAAGGCTGTTATCATCCATCCACATGGTTAATTACCGACAAAATATACAAGAGAAGGACTACTGATAGGCTCAGAAGGCTGTTATTATCCATCTACATGGTTAACCACCGACAAGACTACTGGTAGGCTCAGAAGGCTGTTATCATCCATCCACATGGTTAATCACCGACAAATACAGAAGACTCCAGATCCAATCCCAGAGGAATCCAGCTCGCCGGTAGGAGGCCCCTTCTGGCCCATATATGTAAGCTGATAACCACTGATATCCAATCAATCGAGTGATAACATTCGAAGCGGGTGAGTAAAAGGTGTGTGTGTGTGTGTGTGTGTGTGTGTGTGTGTGTGTGTGTGTGTGTGTGTGTGTGTGTGTGACATAAATATAATATATGAAACAATTATGGATTAATGAACCATATTATTCAGTTAACATTAATTAACATTAAACTAAATTAACAAAAACAGTAAACATTGCTAAGTCCATTGTTAGTTAAACTAATGCATCAAAAAATGTATTATATGTTTTAGCGATTCATTTTATTGTTCAAAAATTATCAGAATGTGGAGCAAAATACAATCCTAGCAAGACTTTTAAAGCAATGTTTGGGTAGCATTGCCTCTTTTTACCACTAGAGGGAGTCAGATTTCTGCAAACACACCAATATTTAACTATATAGGCTTTCTACTACTGCAACTACCATGAGAAACAGTAGCCTAATAAATAACAGGAGGTATTAGTTGAGCAAATAAAACAACAAACTGTCAGGTCTGCAGCACAGGCTGTCTTCATTTGTCATGACGACTTTAGGCTGTCAATAAAATGTATAGGCTTATGCATTCCATTCACTTTCAAAAGTATATGGGGATATTTTTAAAAATAGAATAGAAATAGCGAGACCTGTGCTAAAGAATCAGATAAACAACAAAAGTCCACAGATGACTTTTCATTCAGAAAGACACTTGCAGGGGCAGATGACATTTCAGTATTTCAATATCGTTTGTATGTCACAAATAGATATTTTATCACATAACATTATATACAAATAATATGTACAGTAAGTTCCAAAGATCTGAGACCACATTGTGAAAAGCATTTTTTTTATTCTGTAAAAGATTGGATTTTGAAAAAAGAAAATCAAAGAAAAGGTATTATGTAAAATAAACAGGATTTACGATTCCTAAGCTTTTGCAAGGTCAATATTTAAAGGTAAGCAAATTTGTCAGACGTGCTTTCTCTTTGGAACTCAAATCATGAAACTACGCAATCACCAGGTTCCAGCTTGAGTGGCTACTGTGCCATATAAGCGCTGGATTTTAAAATTATGCTGTTTTTTCTTCTATATTTTGAATCAAAGTCAATAGCATGCATTTTCATTTTTGATCTTAGACTTTTTGATTCCGCTGATAATCACAATCAATGCCTTTTACATGCAGCCCAATTCATAGTCTATATTTTATTACATTTCTGTATGTTGGTATTTTTGTAAGTGAATTTGTATTTGATGTGACAGACCACAAGAGGACAAATCTAAACTGAACGCTTTCAAAGAATTTTAGTTTCTTTTCAAAAGCATCTATAAAGCCATTCACCTTTTATTCAGCACATTTTGTGGTCTCTGTCATTCAGTTTAAAAGCGTTTGAATCCACCAATAGGCTTTGAGGCTGTAGATATTGGGATGTAAATGAGCACACAGCGCGTGCTGGCGCAGTGAAAGCGTCCGATTGTTTATTGAGCTCGCGGAGCCACGCGCCCGGCTCGCGGAGCGTCACCCGGCGGGGGCGGAGTCTCGCGCAAGAAGCGTGCGTCTTCAAAGGGGGTGGGGTGTCGGACGCGTGTTGAAAAAGCAGAGGGCTGCCAAAGTTTGTATCAGATACGAGGGACAGCGAGACTCGGACCACAATACTCCCGAACGACCACGCGAAAGGCACGAGAGTCGCATGAGGTCACACTTTGTGTGTGTGTGTGTGTGTGTGTGTGTGTGTGTGTGACAGTGATAGTGGATTTCTTGTTACACTAGACTTACCAAAAGAGATGAATACTGCAACGCAACTGGCGCAAAGTGCATGCAACGCGTCCATCACCCTGCAAGAGTGCGCGCTCCCGAGTCAAACCAAGTTGAAGGTGCTGAAAAGACAGCGCTCGAGCTCACCGGAACTCCTGCGCTGCAAGCGGAGACTCACGTTCAACGGGCTGGGATACACCATCCCGCAGCAGCAGCCCGTCGCAGTGGCGCGACGCAACGAACGCGAGAGGAACCGAGTCAAACAGGTCAACATGGGATTCCAGACGTTGCGTCAACACGTCCCTAACGGCGCGGCCAATAAGAAGATGAGTAAAGTTGAAACGCTGCGCTCGGCGGTGGAGTACATCCGCGCGTTGCAGCAGCTGCTAGACGAGCACGACGCGATCTCTGCCGCTTTCCAGTGCGGCGTTCCGTCGCCGACGCTCTCGAACTCGTACTCCGCAGATCCAGAGTCGCCGCACTCGTCCTATTCGTCCGATGAAGGGAGTTACGAGCACCTCAGCTCAGAAGACCAAGAGCTGCTGGACTTCACCACTTGGTTTGATCGCTACTGATGAGATTTTACTATCCTGCACCCAAACTTTCCAAGGGAACTTCTTCTCGTGACTGCTGGAAAACCCAGTTTAGGCCCACATGTATTTTGGAACATGGCTGCTAGTTTCTTGCTGGTCTGTTGACCACCTTAAGCTATTATGGTGGTTTGTTGCTGGTCCGAGATGATCTTAGACCAGACTGAAACCAACCACTGTGTTTCAAAATAGCCTAAACTTCACAGATCGCTGGCTCAGCAGGCAGTGCCGTGGCTTAGTGGTTAAGCTGGAAAAGGCTGTAGGTTCAAACCCCAGTGGGGTCCATGAGCTTCTACAATACAATACAAAAAGACTGCTGAATGAACACATTTCATAAGTGCAATTGTGGGCATGATATGCCAAGGCATATGTTCTTTATGTCCTGTTATGTTATTTTGATAAAACAAACTCCCCTAGTCAATTCCAAGAATGTCAAGTTAATGGGAATATTGATTATTCCCAGACAGCAACATACTGTCCAGATCCGGCCCACATCTGGGCTGTGTGGAATCCATGTGTACCAGATGTGGGCCGGATCTGGGCCAAAACTATGTTGCTGTCTGGGTTACCTACAACCAACTACCAGGTCTGCTTAAGGACCTACGTTGAAATTTGTACAATAACATTTTTGTATTGTTAAAGATGAAGATATATTTTTTTGTAAGCCTCTTTGTGACAATGAACACTGTTAGTTTGTTGTAATAATAACCATTCCGTTATAGGTCAAAGTTGTTTTTAACACTGGAGAAGATTTGATCTGTCGATCTGTATTTATCAAAATTGTATTGTTTAGATGTAGTTCTTCCTGTGAAACCATACATGGCAGATTTTTTTCAATGCACTTGTCCTTTTTTTTTTTTGTAGTGTACATAAGTGATTTAACAAATATATTTTGTGGAAATGTTTTTATAAATAAATCTGCTCTATTTATACATATGTCAGTGTTTCTGGTTGATTTCCAGCTAGGGAAGACAGTATGGTTTCCCTGTTTGACAGGTGATAAAACATCATGCGGAAGAATCCGTCTCTTTACAAAGACACTAATGTCTTTTGATGGGCTTTTCCACCCTTTCTAAGGACAAAGATTTCTTGTCTGAGGGTGATCAGTCTAAATGAAGCAATTTTTACTGTCAGTGTTTAACCCCAACTGAGTTTTCCAGCCCTGTCAAACCAACTCAAAGAAGTTGTTTTGCCTTTGTGCCTCCTCATTTATGTATATATATATATATATATATATATATATATATATATATATATAATTGACACTGCTTATTGTTAATCATTGAAATAATTACTTGGATTTCACCTAAAGGCTGATACATTTCAAATGGGGACAATAAAAGCACAAAGACCCCATTTAATGATCCCTCAGTAAGAGTTTTAATAAGTGCAGCTCATGCATAAAAAACTTAGATTTGTTGGTAACACTATTTTACAGTGTCCTTGTTACATATGTTACATGTACTTACCATAGTAATAACAGTAAATTATTCATAATTACATGCAGCTAACCCTAAACCAAATCCTAATCCACCCTAACCTAAACTATTAAAGACTGCCACACTACTGGAATCAAAAGGTTTTGAGGTAGCAGAAACCGTTAAGAACCTAGGGGTAATTATTGATAGCGACCTAAGCTTCAAAAGCCACATGAAGGCAGTTACAAAATCGGGGTTTTTTTCATTTAAAAAACATTGCAAAGGTTAAAAACTTCATACTAACAGTGGATTTAGAAAAGCTTATTCATGCTTTTATTACCAGCAGGGTTGATTACTGCAATGGTCTCTTCACTGGGCTTCCTAAAAAAACAATAAAACCTCTTCAAATAATTCAAAATGCAGCCGCAAGGCTATTGACCAGAACCAAAAGAAGAGAACATATTACTCCTATTTTTAAATCTCTACACTGGTTACCAGTGATTTATAGAATTGATTTTAAAGTCCTTTTTCTTCTTTTTAAATCATTAAATGGCCAAGGACCTCTCTATATAACAGAAATGTTTGAAACTTATAGCCCTATAAGATCACTTAGATCAGCAGGAAAACTTCAACTGGTACAATCCAGTGCTCGTACTAAGCAAGGAGAGGCAGCTTTCAGCTGTTATGCGGCTCGTCTTTGGAACCTTCTTCCAATGGATATTAAGACCTCTCCTTCTATCTCTATTTTTAAATCTAGACTAAAAACTAAACTTTTCTCTGATGCCTTTTACTAATCGGGGGGTTTTGTATTTGATGTTTTGTATTTGATGTTTTGTATTTGATGTTTTGTATTTGATTTACTGACTGACTGAACTTGTATTTTATTTTAACTTGTTTTAATTATATTTTTATTGTTATGATGATGTAAAGCACATTGGGTTACCGTTCTGTGTATGAAATGGGCTATATCAATAAACCTGAACCTGAACCTGAACCTGAACCTAACCCTATAGTAAGTACATGTAGTTGCTTAATATTACTCAGTACTTAAATATATAATTACACTGTAACAATGACAGCTTAAAATAAAGTGTAACCGATTAGTTTTAGTGGTCTATGGTTCTGCAAGGCAAGATAAAGATCTATTTGAGCAATTAAGGTCCTTCAAAAACTGTCAAATACTAATTCCCCCCCCCCCCCCCCCCCCCCATCTCAAAGGGGGCACTGATGCCCCTTGGCCACCATAGAGTTGTTCTAAGCAGGTGTGAGGCACGTGCCTGTGTTTGGTGGGACACATCTGCTCCACCCCATTGGCTGGCTGATGAACCCTCTCGGCTGGAGTTTTATAAATAAGGGAGTGATTTATGACAGCAATTATTCATCTCTTTATGGATTCTTCTATATCTTTTAGGTCACCAAAAGAAAAATATACTCAGCATAAATCACCTACTGGTGGGCTATTGTTTTATTTTGAAATATAGTTAGTCTTTGCTGACCTTCATGGGGTCCAAAATGACACGTCACTGTGTTTAATACTGGGTCGACTTTAGTTTATAAGAGAATGAACTCTTGAAGTGTGATATTAAATGCAAGTGACTTGTATTCAACTGCACCCCCAGCAATTTTGAAAACGCCCATCAACATGAATTGTCAAAAAAAAATAATTTGATCCAGACCAATAATACAATAAAAAAGAATGCAAAAACAATAATTAAACCTCTTGATAAAACAAAAATATAAAATCTATATTTTTCGACAGATTTAAATCTAAATCTGTTATTTATTCCTACAATCAAAGCTACATTTTCAGCATCATTACTCCAGTCCTCAGTGTCGCATGATCCTTCAGAAATCATTCTAATGATTTGATACTCAAGAAACATTTCTGATTATTATCCATGTTTTTTTTGTTTGTTTTTTAGGTTTCCTTGATGAATGAAAAAAAACAAAAAAAAAACAGGATTTAATTGAAAAATAAATCTTTTGTAATATTATAAATGTCTTTTCGGTCACTTTTGATTTTGAATTAAATGTATCCTTTCTAAATAAGACTATTAATTCCCTTAAAAATTCGTACTTTGAATGGAATTGTATATTTTAAAAAGGTTTTTTTTTTATTTTATTTTTTATTGCTGTATTTATCAGCCTATTAAAGGGCCCATAGCTGAGTGATGCTTCCAGCAACACCTGAAGCACCTGTGGGCGGAGCCTGACCATAAACTACACTAACTGTGGATGAGAATCCAGCCACTGTTGCTTGTAAAGTGATGAAAGTGGACTTTGTCTTGGCATGTAGTGGCTTTCTTCAGAAGGTAATCCCACCTGGGTCTATTTTTATGGCCCGTTGAGCAATATTTGATTTCAAAGCCCCCCAAAAAAAAATCATATACATTTTTTGAATGTTTAAAAAAAAAAAAAAAAAAATGCTGCCTTTAAAAATCAGACAAAGGTATCTCAGTAGACAGGATGTGACACAATCATTGGATTCAGACGTAGGTAAGGTACATTTAAAGGGATAGTTCACTTAAAAATGAAAATTGTATCATCACTTACTCAACATCGTGTTGTTCTAAACCTGTATGGGTTTCTCTGTTCTGTTGAATACAAAAGAAGATATTTTGAAGAATGTCTATAACCAAACAGTTGATGTGTCCATTGACTTCCATAGTATTTTTTTTCCCACTATGGAAGTCAATGGACACATCAACTGTTTGGTTACCGACATTCTTCAAAATATCTTCTTTTGTGTTCAGCAGAACAGAGAAACCCATACAGGTTTAGAACAACACGAGGTTGAGTAAGTGATGACACAATTTTCATTTTTGAGTGAACTATCCCTTTAATATTCAACAATATTATTTTCGAATTACCGTGCTTTCCACCCTCATATCCCCCTGAGACGAGAGATCTGCCTGCATTGACACCATTATATGAGAACTGAACTGAACTGGACGATAGCATCACTGTTTTCTCCAGAGCGGCTATATATATATATATATAAATGATGAACTAAATGAATAACTTTTTTACAACAAAAAAGAAACTTCACTGAACTTACTTAAAGGGATACTTCACCTCTGGAAAGATGAATGTGTATTTAAAATGGGTCATTTATGTAGAAGAAATGTGAAATTATTTTAGAATTTGGAGCATTCTAGACAGATAAGACAGAAAATTTATTTTTGGCTTATGTGGATGAAAGACAACAACTCCCAGAATTCACTTGCTCTACGAGGCCACTCCCAAGCCACGCCTACCGGTAAGAGCGCGCGTGAGTCTCCGTGACGAGTCTGACGAGTCTGCCCGGGATTTCGAGATCGCCCAAAATGTCTGGGATTCGGCTTTTTGCGTTCTACAGTCGCCATTCATTATGTTTACTGTGGCAAGCAGGACAAGACTGAGGGCCGTGGGAGAACGGTGCGAGGCCGGTGGCGTGATCACTGATGAGCGTGTGAGTCTTGTATCTCTCACGGAGGAGCGGGAATTTTCTTAGCAATGTTAAAACAGACCAAATCTCCGCCATTCGCTTGCTGATAGAAAAGACCTATGAATTCCGTAAAGATCGCCATCTTTACATCGGGTTCATAGATCTGAAGGCTGCCTTTGACACCGTTTGCCACACTTCACTGTGGAGTATTCTACATGCCCTTGGAGCACCACCCAAGATTGTTGCCCTGATCAAGCTGCTTTATAGCAACGCTCAGAGCTGTGTCCGCATCAACGGCAGAGACTCAGACTGGTTTCCCATCTCCAGTGGCGTTCGCCAGGGCTGCGTGGCTGCTCCTGACCTCTTCAACTGCATCATTGACCATCTGATGTCCAGGGATTGTGAGCGGGTCCCCGGAGTGTCCTTCGGCAGTTACCACCTGACTGACCTGGAGTATGCTGACGACACCATCCTGCTCAGCACGTCCTACAGCCAGCTGAGAGACGCTCTGGGTATATACAGTGAAGAGGCTGAGAAGCTTGGCCTTCAGGTGAGCTGGACGAAAACCAAGTTCATGTATGTCGGTGACAGACCACATCCACCTTCCCTGCGGCTTGGCAATAACATTGTAGAGCCTGTCAAGAACTTTGTGTATCTGGGATCCATAGTGACAGACAACGGGGACCTAAAACCAGAGATTACCCGCAGAAGAGCCCTGGCTGCGTCAGCCCTGCAGTCCCTCTGGAAACCACTCTGGCGGCACCAGACCATCTCACGCAAGACGAAGCTCCGGATTTACAACTCAGCAGTACTCTCCATCCTGCTTTATGGCTCGGAGACTTGGCCCTTAAATAAGACACTGGCTGCAAGATTAGATGGCTTCGATAGCAGGGCTCTCAGAACCATCGAGAACATCAGGTGGCCCCAGCGGGTTTCCAATCAAGTGCTTAGAGCCCGCACGTGCCAGCCCAGAGCATCCTGCCTGGCTGCGCAACGTCGCACCCGCTGGTTCGGCCATGTCCTCCGGCTCCCTCCTGACCATCCGACGAGAGCCATTCTCCAGTTTGATCCCAGGGCCGCAGGCTGGAGACGACCACGAGGTAGACCCCGGACCCGATGGCTTGACGTCCTTGCGGGCGACCTCCAACAACATGGAGTTGCTGTGGAGGATGCAGAGCAGCTGGCACAAGACCGTCAGCACTGGAAACAACTGGTTCATCTGGTCGGCTCTACGCACAGGATGGGACACCTCCCTACCCATCGCAGGAGCCAAAATAAATAAACGCACATCAACCGATCACTTGTTTAGCGTTCATGTAAACACTACATTCAGATTCACCAATCGGAATGAATTCAGTTAGATTGAAACAAAAGGTGTGCATGTAAATGTGTGGATGTCCGTCCTTCGGATGAGACGTTAAACCGAGGTCCTGACTCTCTGTGGTCATTAAAAATCCCAGGATGTCCTTTGAAAAAGAGTAGGGGTGTAACCCCGGCATCCTGGCCAAATTTGCCCCTTGGCCTCTGTCCATCATGGCCTCCTAATCATCCCCATATACTGATTGGCTTCATCACTGTCTCCTCTCCACCAGTAAGCTGGTGTGTGGTGGGCGTTCTGGCGCAATATGGCTGCCGTCGCATCATCCAAGTGGATGCTGCACATTGGTGGTGGTTGAGGAGATTCCCCCCTTCTATGTAAAGCGCTTTGAGGTCTCAGAAAAAGCGCTATATAAATGTAACGAATTATAATTATAAACAATAAATGGCGACTGCAGAAAGCAAAAGCCGAATCCTGGACATTTTGGACGATCTCGACGGCCGGACATGTCCGGGAAAAAGAGGATGGTAACCCCTACTACTCAGCTTTCTCCTACTACTCAGCTTTCTCCACAGAACAAGAGCCTGCTAGCTTAGCTTCCAAAAAAAGATGACTGACACTATGTGTACATTCTGTGAGTGAGATCCCACCCTCTATGGGCGGGTTGAAAACATGCGGGACAGCCCCTACTACTGGCTGTAGTCTTTAGCCTCTGGTCAAAAAATCCAAAAACGATTTTTGCATCATCGGAGGATTTTTTTCAGACAAAAAATACATAAATCTCTCGTCTCAGGGGGATATGAGGGTGGAAAGCACGGTAATTCGAAAATACTACAGGTTTTCTACTAATACAAAGCTTAATGCTAAATCCTGAAGTATCCCTTTAAGCTTGACTTTGACGCTATTTTCTTCTAGAAACAAACTTTTTTTGCATTATTTTCCTGTTATCACTGTAAAGCTGCTTTGAAACATTCTGTATTGTAAAAAGCACTATATAAATAAAGGTGACTTGACTTGAATTGACAATATAATTCACTTACGAACACAACAGTCATGCTGAACGTGCTGAAGCATAAGTTACACAAAATGGGAAACACTTCAGGAGTTTTGAAGTCGTCATCTGATTTGCTGGATTCTGGGAGAGTATTCTGGAATCAGCATTCACGAGTGTCGTGTTCTTCAACCGTCCACCTGAAAACAAAGCTGTCGGGATGCCAAACCCCCTTATGAAAGGAGAAGCTGTTGTCATGTTTACAACGGTTACAATGAGTGCTTCTCAGGATCAACTAAATGCTGGATTTTCACAGGTTTGTGAAGTTCATGGCATAGACTCTTTAAAAGACATCCAAGAGTTTTACACGCTGGTCTGTTATAGGCCTTATTCAGAGCAGCACCATGACAGGTATGAAAGCAAGGCTGTGAGGAATAGACTTACCGTGTTTTTAGTAGCATCCCCTGTAAAAAGTTTTTTGTCTACTGAGATTTCTTGGAAAGATATTTCATCAGCAGAATAATCCAAAAGCACATTAAATAACCCACAGAAGAGATGTATGTTAACCCTCATTCCCGTTAAAAATCAAAGATGGCGTTGCTGTAAATAAGGTCTAGGGGAGACCGGGGATGAAAGTAACACCTTTTGCTTGAGCAGCGGTAACTCAGTCGTTTGTGCTATATCTCTAAAAATTTTATACATCGTATAAAATCGTTTGTCTGAGCTACAAATATAACTCATGATGTACAACACAATCACAGATTATGTGAGTTATTGTCAAACACAAAGATTTCTGTTGTTACAACTTAACCCACTACTGTGGTGAGTTGTAACACAGTCTTGGGATAGATGTAACAGTGGGGTAGTCATGACCTAATGGATAGCGAGTCCGACTGGTTACCCAAAGGTTGCTGGTTTGATTTCAGTACTGGCGGGAAATAACTGAGTGCGCACTGCTCCGGGTGTGTGTGTCAAGGTTTGCAGTGTGTGTGTGTGTGTTTACTCACTATTGTGTTCCTAATGACTGTGCACTAACTTGGATTGGTTAAATGCAGAGGACAAATTCTGAATATGGGTGGGTTACATACTTAGCTGTCACTTTCACTTAAAATGAGAGGTAATTTGCTGAAATAAGATTCACACAAACTAAATGTATGCAATAATGCTATTGAAGAACAAAGAATAATCAGTTTTGAACAAAGTGAACAATTTAAAGTAACAAAAAACATTGTATTGTACCTGACATCGCTAGCTTCAATCTAAATCGTTATTGCTAACACAACACGCAAGTAATTCGCTAGCCTGTTAGCGTGCCATCCGTGCGCTCTTTATTTATTTTTTATTTATTTTTTTCTCTCACACGCTTTTACGAGTGCATCAAACAACTTAGGTGAGTAGGATCAGTCAACAAACACGGTGAGTCATGTCATCTTCTCCTCTTATTGTCACTTGCACTTCATGTAACATGTATAGCATAGCCTTCTCTGTCAGCACAAGATTTACATGTGATAAAGGGAGATAGTCAGGATGACGGAGAAGATTTCAGAACAAGAGACACGCATCCAAACTTTATTCGAGGTTAATTGTAAGAGTGCAAGGGCTTTAGATACTGCTTTTAGATGCGACTAGCTTAGTGAACTCTGTACATTGTTCGGTTCCGGCTGTAGAGCACGTGTAGTAGGGCAATTGGGTGACAGTGAGACGCTGTAATCGCGGGACAAAACACCACTCTTCCGTTCTGATTACCATAACATATAGATTCTCCCCACTCAGTGAAACACCCACTGTGAATCCTGTTGAATATACCCTAGTTATTGGCGATTCTATTACATGGAACGTGAAAATAGAGACACCAGCCACCATAGTCACATGTTTGCCGGGAGCCAGAGCGCCTGACATCAAAGCAAATTTAAAAGTGCTGGCTAATGCTAATCGTAAATTCTCTAAGATTATTATTCACGTCGGCACTAATGATGTTCGACTCCGCCAGTTGGAGATCACTAAAATTAACATTAAAGAGGCTGTGTGAACTCGCAAGTACGATGTCAGGCACTGTAATTTGCTCTGGACCCCTTCCTGTTGGCAGGAGTGATGAGATACTTAGTAGATTGTCCTCACTCAATGGCTGGTTGTCTAAGTGGTCTCCGCAAAATAATATAGAATTCATAGACAATTGGAAAAGTTTTTGGGGCAGACCTGACCTGTTGAAAAGAGATGGTATTCATCCCTCCTGGGATGGTGCTGCTCTTCTCTCTAGTAATATGGCACATAGTCTTAGAGCTCAAACATGAATTGGGGCTCAGGTCAGAAAGCAGACAGACTGGCTAAACCGACCGTCTGCTATCTGTCTCACGTCACCAAGGTCAGATAAATCACATCACATAGAGACTCTTTCACCTAGATATGATCATATAGAGACTGTGTCTGTTCCCCGAATTAGGACATACAAAAAACTTCCAAACCCATCTAAGGATAAAAATTTAATTGATGTTCAACAAATAAAAAACAGATATAATACAAATGAGCAAATGATACAGCTTGGGTTGCTGAATATTCGATCCCTTACTTCAAAAGCACTTATTGTTAATGATATGTTTACAGACTATAACCTAGATGTGCTGTGTTTGACAGAAACCTGGCTAAAACCAAACAATTACATGACTTTAAATGAGTCCACCCCCCAAGATTACTGTTATAAACATGAACCTCATCTTAAAGGCAAAGGGGGAGGTGTTGCTGTAATTTATAGTAATATTTTCAGAATTACTAAGAAGTCTAGTTTCAAATATAATTCTTTTGAAGTGTTGGTGCTTAATGTAACAATATATAGTGTAAATGATAAATCACGTTTGAGATTTGTGCTGGCTACTGTATACAGGCCACCAGGGCACCATACAGACTTTATCAAAGAATTTGCTGACTTTCTATCAGAGTTAGTACTGGCTGCAGATAAAGTCCTAATTGTTGGTGATTTTAATATACATGTAGATAACGAAAAAGATGCATTGGGATTAGCATTTAAAGACATTCTTAACTCTATTGGAGTTAGACAACACGTGTCAGGACCTACTCATTGTCGTAATCATGCTCTAGATCTAATATTATCACACGGAATCAATGTTGATGCCGTTGAAATTCTGCAGCAGAGGGATGACATCTCAGATCATTATCGAGTCTTGTGTACACTTAATTTAGCCAAAGCTGCAAAGCCGACTCCGTGTTACAAATATGTTAGACCTATCACTTCTGACACTAAAGATTGCTTTATTAATAATCTTCCTGATCAGTTTCATCATCTCAGCATCCCAGATAGCTTAGAAGAACTCGATACTGCGACAGAAACTTTTAACTCTCTCTTTTCCAGCACTTTAGACACAGTTGCTTAAAGGTGAACTAAGTAACTTTTTTTACCTTAACTGAACAGCTTCGGAGTCATTGGAATGGTTATATTACTTATTTTGGGTTGAATGGTGGTCGTTTCGCACCCCCCTGGTGCCCGTGAGCGGAAAATACGCACTTGCAACTTTGAGCCGGCGGGCCGCCGGCCGCTGCGTCAGGAAGTCTTGCGTGATATCAGGTCTCGCGATGTAAACAATTGCTTTACGGCCAAAAGAAATCTGCTAAAATGCTGTCATTATTGCGCTCCCTCACGCTGTCCGAACCCGAATGAAGAAGACGTTTTAAAGAATGTCCCATCTGCTTTAATGTCGTTGATCTATAGCCTCTGGTGTCTGAGAATCACCAACGAGTTTTTACAACAGTGTTGTCAAATATCTATTCCGAAGCTGTGGGGGGAGCTCTAGAGAGAAACCTGCGAGCAAAAAGCGAGAATACAGCGAAGAAATCCCGAAGCTACTGAGTTCTGCTTTAAAGAAGATTAAAGAAAATAGTCCAACGCCGTGGTACAACGAGCACACTCAGGCCCTTAAGAGAGCAGCTAGAAAAATGGAGCGCAACTGAAAGAAAACAAAACTCGAGGTATTTCACATTTCATGGAAAGAGAGCTCGATTGCATACAGGGAGGCTTTAAAAGCTGCTAGATCTGCTTATTTTACAACTCTATTAGAAGAAAATAAACAATACCCTAGGTATTTATTTGAAATAGTGGCTAAACTAACGAAAAATAAAGCTTCAAGCCCAGACGTTTCCAAGCAGCACAGCAGTAATGACTTTATGAACTTCTTCACTTATAAGATTGATAATATCAGGGAGAAAATTATAACTATGCAACCGTCTACTACAGTATTGCATCAGGGAGTGCATTGTAGTCTCCCTAAGGAAAAATTCGATTCATTCATTACTATAGGAGGGGAAGAATTTTCTAAACTTGTTAAATCATCTAAATCGACAAGTATGTTAGACCCTACTTTACTAAGCTACTGAAAGAGATGCTTCCAGAGGTCATTGATTCTCTTCTTAATATCATTAATTCATCTTTGTCATGATTAAACTGCTTGTTAAAAAAACACAACTTGATCCTACAGAATTAGTCAATTCCAGGCCGATCTCGAATCTACCTTTTCTGTCAAAGATACTAGAAAAGGCAGTATCTTCACAACTATGTTCCTTTTTAGAAAGAAATGATCTGCGAGGATTTTCAATCAGGATTAAGACCGTACCATAGTACTGAGACTGCTCTCATTAGAGTCACAAATTATTTGCTCTTATCATCCGATCGTGGTTGTATCTCTCTATTAGCGTTACTCGATCTTAGTGCTGCATTTGACACTATCGACCACAACATTCTTTTAAATAGACTCGAAAATTATGTTGGCATGGCATTAGTGGAATTGCATTAGCATGGTTTAAATCATACTTATCTGACCGTTATCAGCTTGTAGCAGTAAATGAAGAGATGTCTCATCGATTACAAGTTCAGTATGGTGTACCACAAGGCTCAGAACTAGGACCGTTGCTGTTCACTCTGTCCGTGCTACCCTTGGGATATATCATTAGGAAGCATGGCATTAGTTTTCACTGATGATACTCAGCTCTATATTTCTTCACACCCTGATGAAACTTATCAGTTCACAAAATTAATGGAAATGTATAGCTGATATAAAAAACTGGATGACTAGCAACTTCCTACTACTTAATTCAGAAAAAACTGAGATTCTAATTATTGGACAAAAAACATCCTCACGTAATAATCTAGAATACTGTCTAACACTTGATGGCTGCTCTGTCAAGTCTTCGTCATCGGTTAGGAACCTGGGTGTGCTCTTTGATACCAATCTTTCATTTGAAAGTCACATGTCTACCATCTGTAAAACCAAATTTTTTCATCTTAAAAAATATCTAAAATACGTAATATGCTCTCAATGAAAAATGCAGAACAATTAGTTAATGTGTTCATGACATCAAGGCTAGATTATTGTATTGTTATTATGGGTGGTTACGCTGCACGCTTAATAAACAAACTACAGCTGGTCCAAAACGCAGCAGCTAGAGTTCTTACCAGAACCAGGAAGTATGACCATATTAGCCCGGTTCTGTCAACACTGCATTGGTTCCCTATTAAACATCGTATACATTTTAAAATATTGCTGATCACTTACAAAGTAAGTACTAAATGGTTTAGCTCCGCAGTACTTGAGCAAGCTCTTAACGCATTATAGTCCTTCACGTCTATTGCGATCTCAAAATTCCGGCCAGTTGACAATACCTAGAATATCAAAATCGATTGCTGGCGGTAGATCCTTTTCAAATTTAGCACCAAAACTTTGGAACAATCTTCCTAACATTGGTCAACACTCTGTCAGTTCAAATTTAGACTAAAAACACATCTCTTTGACCTAGCATACACATAACAGATTATAGACTTCTATAATTCATTGTTAGGCTGTATAGATTAGGTCAGCCGGAACCGGGAACACTCCCCATAAATCCTGATGTACTTGTTACATCATAAGAAAGATGGTGTCTACGCTAATATTAGTCTCTCTGTTTATCCGAGGTTTACCGCAGTCCGTCGTATCCAGGCCGTATCCAGATCTGATGAAGGACCTGCGCCTGGACACGATGACAATGCAGTCCTGAAGTGTCAACCAGTCCCTCCCCTGTTTACTGAAGTCAGCCGAATCCCGGCCGTATCCAGATCAGATGGTGGGCTTGCACCTGGACCCATCCATGACGCATCCCTGAGGTGCCAGCCTCATCAGCCCTGTGAAGGCCTCATAGACACGACAGCCATCGGCACTGATCCTCTATAAACTCGTCTCCATACCGGCGTGATGACTCCGACTTCCAACCAGATGGAACTGGATAATATTCTGAATGTTCTGATCCAATCTGACTTCTGACCTGTAATGCTGCCTGGATCATAATCATACACTGTTCGCTCTTTGGCCAGAGGAGAACTGGCCCCGACTGAGCCTGGGTTCTCCCAAGGGTTTTTTCTCCATTCTGTCACTGATGGAGTTTTGGTTCCTTGCCACTGTTGCCTTGGCTTTTGGCTTGCTTAGTTGGGAACATTTCATATTTAACAATATTATTAATCTGCCTTACGGTGGACGATGACGCAATTTTCTTCTAGAAACAAACTTTGTTGTATTATTTTCATGTTATCACTGTGAAGCTGCTTTGATACAATCTGTATTGTAAAAAGTGCTATAAAGGTGACTTGACTTGACTTGACTATTGTATTTTTTTAAATACTTTAAATTTAGCTTGTGTTTGTGTGAGTGATCATGTGTGTGTACTCAATTCCTGTCACATAACAGTTCAGTCACTAGCTATCCACCTATTTTATGTACATTTTGGAATATCACATAAAAAACGCTGGATGGAAATGCCGAGATGCACATAAATTCTAAAAATGTCCACAAAAAATCGTATGTGCTCAATTGAGGTGGATAATGTTTTTATTCGATAAACTTGCACATAAATTATGATGGAAACATATTTACCATTTAAATCCCTCAATGCACAACTCATGTAATGAAAGAAAAAAAAACTCACATTTTGTCTTAACAGGGGATGTGATTTATAACTGAATCATCATAAAGGGTTGGTAATAACATTTTTAATGAACTGTTACAACTATTCCTTGTTTCAACACCCCTAACAGCCATATCTTAGCTAACTGTTTTAGCATGTGGGTTTGAAGTTAGCATGAATACAAAGCATCAAATTAAACTAGAGAAACAGCAACTTTAGAGCAACTTTAGAACAACTTTTGCAAGTCAAATATCTGTATCTAATACAATGATTGCTAGGCAAAAAACAATCAAATAAAAAGGTTTACTTTTCTTCCTGAAAATCCGTTTTTTTGTCATAAAATGTACAATGTTGATCACAGTAACATTGCACTTCTCTTGCCAAGCTCAAAAAGGTGATGTGAGTATATGATATTGATGAAATCACCACAGCTCTTTTCTGATGCGTCAAACTAACAGTGTTACAACACTGTCCCCTATTGTAGAGACGATTACTGCGTCCCAATTCAGAGGCTGCATCCAAGACCAATTGCGTCACCGCGGCGTGAAGAAGGCCTTCCCAGTTTGAAGGCTCCTTCAAATTTGTCCTCCAAATGCGTCCTTGGTTTCCTGTGAAATGAAGGATACAGCAGATGGATCCTTCGCAGCCTTATCGACCCCCGAATTCATTGCGCACCTATGATGACAGGATTTTTTTTAGAGAAATTGCCAAATTACACTTTTAAACATGAGTATTGGATTTCAACTTACTCAAATATCTAATGAGACAAATGTACAAACAAAAATAAAAAATAAAATTTTTATAATGTTGACATTACTAAGATGCAATTGTATATAGTTTATATTATTTACGTTTTCAGATTTATCCACTCTGGGACCCGGTTAAAAAAATAGCGGTTTAAACGCGTCTCTGTGTGTACAGGCTCTAATTCTGCTGTAGTTTAAAAAAAATTTTTTATGTTATACATTGTGTCTCTTTTTATTATGTTTATTTAATGTTTAAAAAGTCACACAAATCAGTATTATAAACTTTATTTAGATGTGCCCTGAATTTTAGTAACCGTGCTGAAAATAACCTAATAGAAAACAAATTTAAAATTATAAAAAATTTCTAAAGGTATCTTTTTAAAATAAATGAATACAATTAAAATGACTACATTTGTAAGCTTGACTGTATTGTTTTACCAATGAATTTTTAAGTGTTACATTTTCACCTTTACATTTAACAGTGTTTTTGTTTAGTATTTCTACTGCAAATTCCAAAAAAATTCTGTCTTCCCTTATCTTGCATGTTAACATCAGGGGCTCACAAGAGCATCCAGCCTTTCCATCTACGGATAAAATTCTTCTGCTTTCTCTAAAAACCTCAGGATGTCTATAAATCCTAACAAAAAAATAAATCACAAGACGCATGTCTTTAAGGAGGAGGGAGATAAAACTTGCTTTTCACTCAAAAGTTAGAAAGAAGAAAGTTTGAAAATGCAGAGCCTTACACTTTGACAGCACTAAGCTGTCTAAACTTCAGACGACCTAACCGTGTCTCACAGAGTTGAGGACAGGGGGTTTGAAGTCATTTGCATGAACCATTGTACCACACAAGTTTGGCTTCTCTTTTTTTTTTTCTGATGAGAGCCTTTTGGCCATTTACTTCCACCCTGGCTGGCTGTTTGGAGCTGTGAATGGCCTTCACTCCAGGCCCACACAAAGAAGCCTTTGTGCCACGGCTGCACCATATTCATCATGTAATGCCTGTTAGACAAATCTGATTGGACGCTCCTGTCACTTTGATGTGTGTTCAGGGGGCGAGCGGTTTGGTAGTGGTGAATTTCACTCTCTTGCTAGCTCTCTCTTGACCTTTAGGCCTAATATAGATGGGAGGTTCGGGTGCTGTGCCGGGGATGGAGACCCTCATTATGTGTGAAAGCAATTTCATAACAATTTCTTAAGTCGCACAAAAAACGGGTTGAGATGATTGACGTTACTTTACTCTGGCCTGAACAAAACCCAGATTTGAGCAGAATAACAGATGAATGTGCAGAGTGTGGACTCAATTCAAACAATTTTAATCCCCCCCCCCCCCCCCCCCACGCACTTTATTCACCCCTCGAACCCTCTTTTCCCCCCTCTTTGTGGCTCTTTCACTCTTTTCAGCTTTCTCTCCTTTTTTATGCCCAGCATTCCTGATTTTCAGGGTAATTCCACACAGACAGAGCTGCTAATTAAGTTCATTAAAGCAGGGGGCTGCTAGACTTCTGATAGTGAGCTTATATCTGTCTAATGACTGTTGGAGCTGGAACTGGACCCATGTTGGGTTTGTTGTTCACTGAATAGGCTAAAAGATGAACCAGGGAGTCTGGTTGGTCTGGCTGTTTTTGCACTAGGTGCTGCTTTCGAGTGGAATCTTTATGCTACTGCATCCAAACTGAGTTTTTAGATGTCCTTCACATAAAAACTATAATATTTAGCTGTATACTTTAGCCCCCCTAAATTTCCACCCAGCCCATGCACTAAAAATTCGCAGTTAACTTTGTAATATAAAACTAATTTGTGCTGCCTCAGTCCCCTTTAAAACTCATATAAAACCGGCGGCAGGCTTTGGCTCATCATTCCTGTATTTTAGTCTGCGTTATTCGTTCTTCAATCCCCAGCAGCGCCAGCGTCAAAAGCAGAGGACAACGTGTGTGCATTTATTGATAGATTGTTATGATATCTGTGTAGTTCTTTGTCATAAATTCAGTTTACACAATATGGTGTGGGAACAATTCAAGACGCTTTCCCGTTTTTATCTAAATGTCATGAGACTTTGTGACTTTTCCTACTCTTGCTATACTTCATACTTCAGTGCAATAAAATTGCTAAAATTTGTTATAATGTTCATTTGATAATAAATCCAAAAGCAAAACACAAGAAAATAACTGTGAAAGGGAGTGGAAATGGCAAATGAACTAATGAGTGGTCCTCTGCTGTCATCTACTGGTTATAGTAGTAATTTCATGTCATTTTCATGTTAAAAGTGTTTGTTTTCCACCAGTTGACAGAAATCCTCCACTAAAGCATGGCACATTTTCCATGTTATCCTAGTATACAAACAATATATATATATATATTTTTTTTTAAATCATTCCCTCATTGGGTGCTGAGTCCCTCTAATATTGAAATCCTAGAATTGCCCTAGTGGTATTTATTATAGTAGTACTACTATAGTTTTCCAGACATGGTAATATGATGGTACTATAGATGGCAGCATACTTGGCCCATTAAAAAAGCTTAGAAAGTGTCTGGATCAATTAATCCATGCAAACGTGTATTAAAAATGCACTTTTTTTTTACTTGACCCAATGACTTAAATACACTTCTCTTGTTTTTAATTTCTGAAATAAAACATAAGGTCAACAATGGCAGGGTGGTACAACTATCCTGATTTCATAATTAAGAAAAATTATGTAATAATTAAATTATTATAGAACTCATTTGGCGTGGTTTTTTTTTTTTTTTTTACGATTTCTTATAAAATATCATTGTTTTTCTTGAAATGTCAGATAATTTGAAATGACTCTACAAAACAAATTTATGTTTATTATGTTTGAGATGTGTACACTGACATGTATTCAAACTTTAAGGAAAATATGGTATTACATTTTACTTCATGGTTACACTACATTTAAATTCAAGTCATTAAATTGAAACTTTCATTGAAAATGGTGTAAAAGTTTTCACTGGCTGTCAAAGTCACCCAAAACCAACATGAACACAAAGAGTACATTTCTGGAAACTTAGTGCATGTGTTTAACATTTTCCTTTTCTTTATCGTGAACACTTGATTATTTTATGGAAGCCCATTTCTGCCACAAAATAAAAATATTATGACATAAAAAGATACTAAGAGACACTAAGTTATAATTACAGGATAAAAAGTCAAAATTATGAGATATAAAGACAATTAGGACAAAAACTAACTGATTTAGTTGGCTTGGCACAGTTTCCAAAACATAGACAGTTTTCAAAACAGACATTTCTCAAAACGTTTTACACATTTAACCTGTTTAAAATTTTCTCAATGTTTTCAGCAGAATTCTACACATAAAAGCCCTAATTTTTCACAGTCTTAATTGTTCTCATTCATAAAGCACAAACACATAATATAATTAACTCAAGCATCAAAATGTGAACTTAAGTAAAACACATTTATCCATGAATAAACATTACAGTAAGTAGCAAAACTGATACCAAATTTAGAATCTCAGGATATAGAAAGGAGCAAAGGTGATTATGTGCTTTAGAAAATGCATCCTAACATCTATGTTTTTTAAAAAGTTTTTCACAATTGCTAAGACACGAAACCCCATTCTATGAAACAAATTTTCCAAAGGCCTAAACACGTTTGTCGAATAAATCACTTTTTCTGCAAAACCTTAAACAAGTTCTGTTCAAATCTCGTGCAATATTTTTGCAAAGCCCTAAACACATTCTCACTCACTAAAACACATTTATTTCATTTTATTTCATTACTTTTCATTTAGTTTTTTTTTACTGTAATTTTTACTTTTGCAGTTGGGTCACTGTACTTTCACAGTAGGCAAGTGCTGAATATACATTCAATACTATTTTCAGTACAATACTATACTTGCAGCGCATATGTATACAATTTATTAACCTTACTTCTGTAAGTTGTCATTACTATACTTTTTTACGTAATTACAAAATTTGTTTACTTTGTTACAATATACCTTTTTTCTATAACTGCATCTGCTTCTGTCTTCTCCATTTTTTGATGTAGTGTCTAACAAATGATCTGTAGTGTTCATAATATTGACTCAGTGTGTGTATGATCTTACAGTTTTTCTCAATTGCTAAAACACAATTTCTGAAACCTTGCTCCTTTTTCTGAAAACATTAAACACAAAACCTCATCTTCAAGCACTATTTACAAAACTTCTGACTCCTCTTGCAAAATGAAACTTTCGCCTCAAAACAGTTTTACCTGTGTTCAAAATCAAACACTGCTCTCAAATCATAAACAAAGTGATCAAAATGATATACACTATCAAGCAGTATAAACAATACACCAAAAAATAGAAAACACATTGTTCAAAACATATAGTTCTCAAAATATATCTATGGACTGCTATTCTGTTTGTAGACTTACCCGTGACACTTTACTGTACCATCAAAAAGTTAATTTGTGACATACTGTATGACTGCACTTGATAAAAGGAAATAAAAACAAAAGTAAAAAAAAAAAAAAAAAAAAAAAATTTCATATTTTTCCGTCATTGTCTTTTGATGAACGAAAACATGTTCTATCATAGTAGCTCAAAATTTATCAGAAATTACTACTCTGCTTTGCTCTTTGCAAAATGTCTTTGTTCTTCCTCCTCCTTGTACCCCTATTTTTACAGTACTGTACCCTGCATCTCACAAACTTGTCCTTTGTCTCTGTGATACTGTAAGTCTTATTCTTTGTTGATATGAACCTGCAACCAGTCAAAATCTATTGAGCAGTCAGTACTGTTAACAAATGGAAAACACAATGTTCGGGGCCATATTGGGGGTATACTGTTCATTGTACAGTATACAGCCTACAATGCACTGTACTACAGTATACAATACTAAAAGGGACAAAAATCAAAGGAGTAAACATGTGATCAGTGTGCTTCTTCTTGTCTTTGGGCATCATTTGAAACAGGTTAAATCAGTTTTGAGTGGTTGTGTTCAATCAATGACATGTGTTCTCTATTTGTATTTGATTGTTGCCTCTTGTGTTTACCAGTGTGGATGACATGTGCATTACAGTGCAGAATGTGTTTTGAGAATGAGAATGTGTTTAGAGTTTTGCTGAAAAGTCTAAGTGAGATCTGCAAATTGTGTTTTACCATGTGAAATGGTTTAAGGTATTGACAACAGACTGCACAATTAGCTAAACGAGTTCAGGCAACTGAGAACTTTGTTCAACCAATGGGTTTTAGTGTTTTAGCATTTGAGAAAAACAGTAAAGCATTGTTTCATTTTGAGCACAGATAAAATGGTTTTGAGGCTTGATTTTGCCAGAAGATTCAGATGTTCTCTGAATGTGGCTTGAAAATTTGGTTTTGTGTTTAAGGTTTTGAGAAAGTCAGTGATGGTTTCAAGAAATGTGTTTTAGCAATTCAGAAAAACTGTAATATGGCAAAATATCTACATTTTTATCATAATTCATACATTTAAATTCATATTTATGACTATTTATGTCCTTATCATTATTCATCATTTACCATTTATGATTTTTTTTTTGCGAGATATCTCATTCAAGATATCTATTTGATAAGAACTCTTATGTGCCAGAAATGGGCTTCCTTGAAGGTTTAGTTCACCAAATCTTTTTTAATTCTGTCATTAATTACTCGCCCAATGAGGTTCATTCTCATGTTACTCAGCACATTTGAGCTTCCGCAAGAACCAGTGAGGTTCATTCTCATGTTACACAGCACGTTTAAGCTTCTGCAAGAACCAATGAGGTTCATTCTCATATGTTATGCAACCCTTTTGAGATTCATCAAGAACCAGTGAGGTTCATTCTCATATGTTACACAGTACGTTTGAGCTTCTGCAAGAACCAGTGAGGTTTGTTCTCGTATTACACAGCACGTTTGAGCTTCTGCAGGAACCAATGAGGTTCATTCGCTTGTGTTACACAGCACGTTTGAGCTTTTACAAGATCTATTGAGGTTCAATCTCGTGTTGAGCAGCACGTTTGAGCTTCTGCAAGAACCAATGAGGTTAATTTGCTTGTGTTACACAGCACGTTTGATCTTCTGCAAGAACCAATGAGGTTCATTCTTGTGTGTTACACAGAGGGTTTGATCTTCTGGAAGAACCAATGAGGCAAGGCAAGGCAAGGCAAGTTTATTTATATAGCACATTTCATACACTATGGCAATTCAAAGTGCTTTACATAGAAGAAATTAAAATAATGAAAAGAAATAAGAATAATTAAAACAGTTTAGAAAAATAAAATAAAATACAGTACTTTTAAAAAATAAAAAAAGAATATTATTATAGATCTTTCCTTCAAAGGATTCCCTTAAGACTTAAATCTTTCAACCTTCTTTTAACCTTCAATCTTCTTACGACTTCCATCTATCAACTTTCCTTTAACTTTCTTTTCTCCCTCATTTACTCACACGTTCTTTTCACTTTCTTTAGCACTGTGTTCACATTCTTTCTCAGACGAAAACTTTAATATCGTCATTTAAATACTGTTCTACTTTCAAACCCACATTAATACACGTCACTTTCACATTATCACCTTCTGAGTGGGCATTTACAGTTACGGGCTAAATGCCCTGCTGACATAGGAGAAATTAAAATAATTAAAAGAAATAAGAATAATTAAAACAGTTTAGAAAAATAGAGTAAAATACAGTACAGTACAAACAGTCGGACGAACAGCGGCACAGTGCTCATTCAGTAAATGCACAGCTAAACAGAAGTGTTTTGAGTCTGGATTTGAATGTGACCACTGTAGGAGCACATCTGATCTCTTCTGGAAGCTGGTTCCAGCTGTGGCTGGCATAATAGCTAAAAGCAGACTCACCATGTTTAGAGTGAACCCTTGGTATTTCTAGCTGATATGATCCTAATGATCTGAGTGATCTGTTGGGTTTATATTCAGTGAGCATATCTGCAATGTATTGAGGTCCTAGGCCATTGAATGATTTATATACCAGTAATAATACTTTAAAATCAATCCTAAATCTAACTGGGAGCCAGTGTAAAGACCTGAGGACTGGTGTGATATGTTCATATTTTCTGGTTCTGCTCAGAATCCTGGCAGCAGCGTTCTGTATGAGCTGCAACTGTCTTATGGTCTTTTTGGGAAGGCCAGTGAGGAGACCATTACAATAATCCACCCTGCTGGTGATGAAAGCATGCACAAGTTTCTCTAAGTCTTGTCTGGAAACAAAGCATCTAATTCTTGCAATATTTTTCAGATGATAGTATGCTGATTTAGTTATTGCTTTGACATGACTACTGAAACTAAGGTCTGACTCTAGTGTCACACCAAGATTCCTGACTTGATGTTTAGTTGTTTGACCCCTAGAGTGAAGGTATGCGTTCACTTTGAGAACTTCATCTTTGTTTCCAAACGCAATAACTTCAGTTTTGTCTTTGTTTAATTGAAGAAAGTTTTGACACATCCAACTGTTGACTTCGTCAATGCATCGGCACATGGAGTCAATGGGGCTGTAATCGTTAGGCGATAGGGCTAAGTACAGCTGTGTGTCGTCTGCATAGCTGTGGTAAGCAATTTGGTTA
This sequence comes from Leuciscus leuciscus, assembly GCF_965113295.1. Lineage (NCBI taxonomy): Eukaryota > Metazoa > Chordata > Actinopteri > Cypriniformes > Leuciscidae > Leuciscus > Leuciscus leuciscus. Next base: position 10,610,771 of record NC_138724.1, on the reverse strand, counting down.
TTTCTCATTATTTGGCTCATTGGGAGCATATACAGGTTGAACAGGAGTGGCGCAAGAATTGAGCCTTGAGGGACTCCGCATGTCCACTCAGACTTATGGTCTCCTATACTAACATAATGAGGTTCATTCACGTGTGTTACTCAGCCCGTTTGAGCTTTTGCAAGAACCAATGAGGTTCATTCTTGTGTTACGCAGCACATTTGAGCTCCTGCAAGAACCAGTGAGGTTCATTCTCATGTGTTACGCAACACGTTTGAGCTTCAGCAAGAACCAATGAGGTCCATTCTCGTTTGTTATTCAGCACGTTTGAGCTTTTGCAATAACCAATGAGGTTAATTCTCGTCTTACACATAACTTTTGAGCTTCTGCAATAACCAATGAGGTTCATTCTCGTGTAACGCAGTACATTTGAGCATCTATGAGAAAGAATAAGGTTTATTCTCGTGTTATGCAGGACGTTTCAGCTTCTGCAAGAACCAATGAGGTTCATTCTCATGTCTTCCGCAGCCCGTTTGAGTTTTGTAAGAACCAATGAGGTTAATTCTCGTGTTGCACTGTACGTTTGAGGTTCTGCAAGAAACAATGAGGTTAATTCTAGTGTTACGCAGCATCTTTGAGCTTCAGCAAAGACCAATGAGGTTAATTTTCATGTTACCCAGTACGTTTGAGCTTCTGCAAGAACCAGTGAGGTTCATTCTCATGTTAAGCAGTCCATTTGAGCTTCTGCAAGAACCAATAAGGTTCATTCTCGTGTGTTCTGTAGCACGTTTCAGCTTCCACAAAAAACAATGATGTTCATTCTCGTGTTACGCAGCATGTTTGAGCTCCGCAAAAGAGCCAATGTGGTTTATTCTGATGTGTTACGCAGCATGTTTGAGCTTCTGCAAGAAACAATGTGGTTCATTCTCGTGTTAAGCAGCACGTTTAAGCTTCCGTACGAACCAATGATGTTCATCCGCATATGTAACTTAGCCCATCTGAGCTTCTGCATAACCACTTTTTTTTTTTGCTACATATGCTGTGTAAATGTCAAAGTATTCCACATCTTGTTTCACTGGAAGTCATCTTGTTGTTCCTATCCCTGCTGAAGAGCCACATAATAAATGTCTAAATAAATTTCCTCACATGTCCGAGCATGCCCAAAATAATTCACAAGTGAACCTGCTTATTAACATGGCTAAATATTAGCATGGCTAAAACACTATTCAGTATAGTTACATCCAACATTACATCAATTTGATGCACACTAATAAAGTAGTGTGCATCCCTGCATAGCTACTTAAATAAATATATATTCTCTATTGTAATTATACAGAAACACAAACAAACTACATTCAATGTGTATCGTTTATCTGTATTATATAAAAACAAACTGTTGAGATGTGAGGTCACACAGTCAGTTAAATTCTTAAAATACTATTCCTTCTTACTGATAATGCCCCACATTGCTCTTTTCCTTTTTCCATTCTTGGCTTTTTGAATAATGTCCCAGCAAATAGGATTAGTGAGCACCATTTTCTGGGACTCTTTTCATTTCATTAGTTTGTGACCTCTCCAGTTAATTATCTTGATCTGGCCAAAGACTGGGCATACTTTAACCGCCCTGAGTGACACACTGCCCAGAAACACACACACGCACAAACAAATACACACAATAGTTAATGCACCCAGGGTGAATGAATGAAAAGGCCAGAGAAGGCAGAGAATGAGAGAGAGAGATTGAGTGTGGCATTGATCGCTATAAGAACCAGGTTGAATTGATGTGGAATCTTTTTTGGAAGGAAGTGAAATGCCTTAATAAGCCTTTTGTTGAAATATGCAATTGTTGCAGATTGATGGAGTGCTCTTATTGACAAGGCAAAATGGCTTTAAGCTGATTTCAGTGGAAAGAAAGAGAAAGGAATTAATGGTTCCTCTTTTGAAAAGGTAGAAAATAGCATTAAGTCACATGTTACCTGAATTCAGGAAGCCCCTTTTGTTCACTTTTACATTTTTTCTGGTTAAACTGAATATTTACAAAGATAGCCTGTTATAAGGTCTCCTTTAAATTAGGTTTAATTTTAGAGTTAGCTATAGTTTAAGCCCAGTTTTGGCTTTAGCTATAACTTTTGTTTTAGCTTTAGTCTTTAATATTCATTTTACCTTTTTGTTTTAACTCTAGTTTACAGTAAGCTTAGTTTTGTCTTTAGTTTTAGATTTAACTTTATTTGAGCTTTAATCTGCCTTTTAGCGTTTATTTTAGCTTTAGTTTGAGTGTTTGCTTTAGTTTAAGCTTAGTTCTGACTTCAGTTTTAGATATAAATTTAGTTTAGCTTTACTTTAAGCTTTATCCTCAGTTTTGGTTGTTTTAGCTTTTTTTATTTTAGGCTTTATTTTTAAAAAGATTTTTAGCTTTAGTGTTTAAATTGTAGCTTCCCATCCACAGACAAACACAGCAACAAAAACAAAACATTAAATGTTCCCAGATATGTTGAGAAACAATCTTTATTTACTGTACATATAGGCGAATGTATAACTTCTAAAACTAAATTACTATTACTAACACCTGATGCTTTTATATTTTACTTTTGACTGATGTACGACTTAATAGGTGTTGTAATTTGTCAGTCAAGACTGAACGTTGGTCCAGAGCACCTCACCTGATGGGCCTCTCTCTGTCTCTCTCTCTTCTGCACCTGTCTCTCCAACACTTAGCAATACAAATCCCCTTTTATTTGTTCACTCTGTTGATGTTTGCAGAGACGGCTTCAATTTGCTGTCTGCTTCATATGCAATATTGAAAACAAATGCAATCAAATCCAGCCAGTTTGCATAGTCCATCTCTATTGTTTGACCAATAAACAAAGAGGAATGAAAATCCTTTAAAATGTTTTGGGAGAAAATACTAAAAAGGCCTGTATTTTTCAACTTTTTTTTTCTTTTCTGAAAGCCAGAATAGTCTAGTCTGTCTGGCTATGCATGTAAAGAGAGTCCTCCTTTTTGTTCCAACTGTGGCTGTGAGCCAAGGTCTTCAAACATACCCACTCACCACCCTCCACAAACCAACAGCACCAACCTCCACCCCTCACCCCGTCCAACCCAGACCACCTCGCTGGAAAAGTGCTTCAACACAGGAGACGGTGATCATTTAAAAAGCAGGTGTTTGGAGTTTTAAAGAAAACTCGAAATGGACATCCTTTCACCCGTGAGTTAAAGTAGCCAGTCGGCCAATCAGCACCATTTAACAATGGCACAGGATCTCTCTCTCAGACGGACAGGCAGAATAATGCTGGCCATTCTGATTGATTGGTGCCTTATTTAGATTTGAAGTGTGGATAAGCCTTCTTTTAGACTACGGTCAGGCCTCATAATTGTTAATCTGTGAAAAGTATTCATTAAATATGACCGCAAGAGATGACAAAGACAGAAGTACACCTATTAGTACTCCTAAGCATTGAAGAAATGTAGACTCAGCAATTTTCACATTCAAACGTTGCAAATAAAGTAATAACATTTTCCTTACACTTTGAATAGACCAAAGCGTTTTTTTTTTTTTTGTATTTCATTCATGACATTACATTTGTGGAGAGTCACACCACACCTGAAATAGCTAACCTTGCCGGATATTTAAGAGACTTATTGACCTTGGTTTAGATTATATTTTTAACGGAATATAGTCTCAGACACAGAGAAATGCTGATAACAATGAGGTTTATTTACAGCAGAATGGTGAATATGGGTGAGTATGCAGATCAAATGATGACAGAATAACTTGGTAATGATGATTTTCCTTGGTGCACTGCAGGAGATCATGGATGGTTGGATAAATGCACACACCTCGTTGCGTTTGGCGAGTATATGGTGATGGTCTTCGCGGGTATCTGACAGCAGAACAGGTAAGTAGTCCAACATGGTCTGAACAAGAATGGACCATGATGTGAGACAAGGTGTGTGCTTGATGACAGACCAGATGGGTTGCAGGTGTGGGTGATTTGTGAGGAGTGTAGGTGGGAGTCAAGGATTATGGAAAATATATATAGTGACTAAGCAGCAGACCGATGAAATTGTGACATTATAATAAAAGATTATGCCAAATAACTTAATTTTTGGTTTAAGAACTTTTTGTGGACAATTGTATCACCCTGACATTTTACTTGAAAAGAAAAATAATAATTTTAATTCTAAAAATGCTGATCCTAAAATAGTGTGTTCAAGTCATATGTATGAATTTAATGCATTTAATAAATTAGAGAATATTAAGTAAAAAACATGACCATCATTTTCCACTTATTCAATTCATTATTTCTATAGCAATTCATTGTTACGGAAGCAGACTCAAGAGATTGATATGGAAGTTAATAGAGTTTATTGACAAAGAGTGGGAAAAGAATGCAGGTAAGATATATGAACAATGATAATTTGCAGAGCGGTGTGCAGGCATTGAGTGGATGGTTCTTACAGGTATGAAGACTGATGGTCGATGAGACGGATGACAGGAACAAGGAACACCGAAGAGAGACGAGATACTGGAGACAAGACACTGGAGTGGAGAGTGGTCATTGGAGAAGCAGATTTGGCAATCATAAGGTAAGTAGTCCTCTTCATGTGAACAAGACCAGACAATGAACAGTGGTGAGGAGTGTGTGTTTATAGTGGTAGTGATGATGGTGATGATGATGATGAGGTGCAGGTGTGTGTGTGATTAGAACTCAGGTGAGGGAGTGCACTGTGATTGGCTGGTGTGAGAGCCTGGCTGATCTGTAACAATAATAGAAATATGAATTTCTTTACAGAGTAATTCATTATAGAAACAAAATCTTTTCAGCAATTAGCTGTGTTGTGGTCAAGTTAAGCTTAACAGTATTGTCAGTCTCAGAACAAATATCCCTTATTAATCTTTATATAAGATAACATTGTGCTTGTTCCTTTATGGATTTTTAAAGCTCGATTCAGATTGTATAACTTGGCATTTGTCTCCCTTGTGTAACCATTAGCCAGGTTGTCTGCCACCAGCCTGAATCTGTGTGTTTAGTGTAGCACTTAACCATGAGTAAAAAAATCCCACTTGAGTACATTTATCTGAGTTTGGAGATGGTTTGATTAGATATTGGTGAGCTTTCGTATGTCAACACACACATATGCCAAGCCTTTTACAGCACAGTCAGAGCCCAACTCCAGGGGTTTATGGGTAATAAAAGGTATAAGACCATTTTCCCTCTATAGTTTCGCTCTCCATTGATCCACCACTGGGCATATTGTCCAAATCTCAAGTAAGGCCACTAACATGAATATGGTAATATCATATGGTATTCATTTAGTACTGTTATATGCAGTATTATGATACCACTTTTTTGTAAGGCGTATTATGATTATTTTGTTAGCAATAGTTGATTGGATGCTGGTATTATTAATAATAATAATAATTTGTTACATTTATATAGCGCTTTTTCTGAGACCTCAAAGCGCTTTACATAGAAAGGGGGAATCTCCTCATCCACCAGCCATTACCAGCCATTTAGGGGTATAGCAAATTTTAACTGACATTTTTCTGTTCATCCTGGATAATGATTACTTTTGAAAGTCTCCTGCCTCGGGAGGAATTCCACCCTTTCCATTGTGGTTGGAGTTGGAGGAAGTTATGCTGGTGTAAGTGTCTGTTTAACAACCAACATTACACATGAATTATGTTGCAATTCTAGAAACCCATCCCAAAACTCAAGAACATCCTTGCCACTTACAAAATAACAAAGTTATTTATATAACACATTTCATACACAATGGTTATTCAAAGTGCATTAAACAGGTAAGATAAATAAAGTCAACATTAAATAATTGATGATAATCAGATCATTCAAAATGTACACTTTCTAGAGTGTTTGAACAACAAAGTTAATGAAAAATGAAAGAGCAAGGACAAAAGAAAAATACTTTACATGATTATATTTAGAATATCTCTGCTCTGGCTGGTATTACTTGTATGTGTAAGTGTTGGTGAGTTTGTAAACAATTGTGTATTCCACACAAAATCTCATTTAGGTCTGAGGAATGTTAGGTTTGTCCTTCTATTCTTCGAGAAGGTCCTTAATCAGATTCCTGAGTGGCAGGTTTCAGATAGCGTTTAAATGGCACAGCGTGAGAACTGAAGTACGTATCTGAAAACTGCACTCAGTCAAATCCTGTCACAGTAGGAACAGGCGGTTAACTTAAAAGAGTTTGTTCTTCTTATTAATGTCACTGTGCTGTAATGAAGTTAGTGTGATCAATCAAGCCAGACCTGGAGCTGTTCATTGTTTAAGACCAAGACTGAGCCATTCAAATGAAAGAGGCAGGCTTACTTTCTTACTGTATTTTAAAAGAGATTTAGAAATGTTGAGTTTTACAAGTTTGCTACTAATACGGGTTAAGGGATTTTAACAAATAATAAGAAATAATAATAACATAAATAAGACCATCTGAGGAAGGCCGAAATGCATAGTGTGCATGATGTGAATAAAGGCTTTTTAACTTTTTGGACCAGACAGTTTCTGGTCTCATTGACTTCCATAGTAGGAAAAAAATATACTATGGAAGTCAATGAGACCAGAAACTGTCTGGTTACTGATATTCTTCTAAATATCTTCCTTTCTGTTCAGCAGAAGAAAGAAATTCATAAAGGATTGAAACAACATGAGGGTGAGTATATGATGACAGAATTTTCATTTTAAAGTGGAGTATCCCTTTAAGTTTTAAAGGGATAGTTCAAACAAAAATGTACTCACCTTCAAGTTGTTCCAAACCTGTATGAGTTTCTTTCTTCTGTTGAACACAAAAGAAGATATTTTCAAGAATGTTGGCAATCAAACAGTTGATGGTAGCATTAAAAAGGCGGTCCTGTAACCACCATAGCAATGTAGTAAAAACCACTCAGAACACCTTTGCAACCACTAACAATAAACATAAAAATCTGTATTGTTTGTCATATTACAACTGCTCTTTGTTTAATGACCATGATATTCCTGTCATCATTCAGCATTTCTATGTGACTGATACAAATTCCATATGACTGATAAACATTAAACAAACTGTAAGGCACACAAAATCCCAAGTGCACACTCTAATAATTTGTAACTGTTTATTCATAATAAAAATGGTACGTGGATCCTGTTGTAGATCAAGAAAATCCACATTCAGGCTCTCACATAGTTAGAAAGGCAAAAAGTCTTTATTGTGAGACAGGGCTACATCTTAAAAAACGTACTCGGTTACTAACGTAACCTCGGTTCTCTCTAGAAAAGGAACGAGTACTGCGTAATATCTTACGCTATGGGGAAATCTCTTTTCCGCGAGATACTGAAGCCAAAAATTATCCTTAATTTTGGAATAATGTAAAACACGTTGCGGCAGCATGCAGACATAGGCGAAACAGCTCGCACGCCTATTAGCTGCTCTGCGGCAACTGCAGCAGCCTATCGAAAGGCCCCGTCGTGACGTCAGCTCCAATGAGGGCGCTTTGCGCCCACTGCGTCACGTCCCGGCGAAACGGGCGTGGCCTTGGGCTATAAATATAGCTCGAGAGGCTGGTATAGCTGGTTTTCATCGCCGGAGCGAACCAGAGCGTGTTGCAGGCACGGCAAGATACGCAGTACTCGTTCCCTGTCTAGAGAGAACCGAGGTTACGTTAGTAACCGAGTACGTTCTCTTACGAGAGGTTCTCTCGTACTGCGTAATATCTTACGCTATGGGGAACACAGTGTAAAACGCTGTGCGTGCTGAGATCCAGTACCAAAGTCCCAAGGGCAGGTGCCCGGGGCCCATATAGCACATGATGGCTCTCAAGCTATATTTATAGCCCACGGCCACGCCCGTTTCGGCGGGAAGTGACGCAGTGGGCGCGAAGCACCCTCATTGGAGCTGACTTCACGACGGGGCCTTTCGATAGGCTGCTGCAGTTGCCGCAGAGCAGCTAATAGGCGCGCGAGCTGTTTCGCCTATGTCTGCATGCTGCCGCAACGCGTTTTACATTATTCCAAAATTAAGGATAATTTTTGGCTTCAGTATCTCGCGGAAAAGAGATTTCCCCATAGCGTAAGATATTACGCAGTACGAGAGAACCTCTCGTAAGAGAACACCAATGCGTATCGGCCCAAACAAAATATCAAAAATGGTAGTCGTATTTTTGGGCATATCAGCCCAAACAGGCCTTCGTCAGCCCTAACGAAGGCCTGTTTGGGCTGATATGCCTCAAAATACGACTACCATTTTTGATATTTTTTTCCCCTTCTGGAGCACCAATAGTTTTGCTTGTGAGCACCAGATACACCCCTAGTTTAAATATTTTCTCTGATTTTGTTTATTTATAATATTTACATCTTTTTGGATGCTTACATTATCGTTCGATGAAAAGGTTTAAGCAGAACTTCACTCTACATTGTGAAAATGTCAGCAATTATATTTTAATAATGATTAAAAACAGTTTTTTTATACATAAACAACAACAACAACAACAACAAAAATAGCAGCAGGAACAACAACATCAATAAATATAATTAAATGCTACAGTAGAAGAACATTTTGAATAAGTGTTGCTTTGCTGCTTTGAAACAATTTATATTATTAAAAGTGCAATATACAGTAAATTACTTGACTTGACTTGACTTAGCTTAACTTTAAAGTAAAGTCACCAAAATCCTCCTGTAAACTATTACTGTATTTTTTATGGTAAAGTTCTGGTAAGCAGTGCTCCACACTACTGCCAGTGTAATTTTATTTTTAAGCTTCAATTTATATTTTATAAATTAAGTATAATTAATCATACCTTACTTTAGATTTGTTACATGATTTCGCAACTTTACTAGTCCCTGCTGTTTAGTGAGTTTGAGTAAACACATAGATAAAGTGAAGTAAAATCATGCATGTATCGGTGGGATCCGTGCAGAATGCGTGCGCTCAGATAACGCTGATTATTTACGTCAGGGCCACACTTTGCAAATCTTGGTTATCTCGTGCCCTGATTTTCGTTTAGATAAATACCCCTCTGAATGTTTGCAGATTTCGTTTGGAATATGTGTAGCAGGTGCTCAGTTTAAGCGGGAACGTAGATTTATTTGAGAAGTGACCTCTGGACACGTTTACAGCCATCTGCAGGTGAGCAGGTGAGCAGGTGAGCAGGCGTCTGGCGGAAGGTCTCGTGGAATTCTGTTGAGCTTTGAATGTGAAAGTATCAGCTTGTGTAATACAAGTCATACATGGAGAGAAATGGTCATTTCTCAACCGGTGGGTCGCAGCCAAGGGCGAGGCCAGAAATGTTCAAACGGGTGGGCCTTCATAAAACAGGGTGGGCAAAAAAACAAAAACAAAGTAACTGCATGCCAAATTATCAGGGGGGAAAAACACAGAAGTTTTAAATTCAAAGTTACAAAACAGCAAATAAGAAATAACCTACATGAATGAAGGAAGGAAGGAAAGAATTTATATATGGTCAGACACTTGCCAAATTTTACCAAAATCAAGCTCAAATTGAGTTATGAGGTTTTTGACCTGCGAATTTCGGAGAATGTCAGAGATGCATGCTTTGTCTGGTTTAGTCACAAGCACTTTTTAATACTTTTCATTGGTTTCATTGTTCCTCTTCCTCTGTCCATGCTTGCACCTCCCTAAGGACGGCCCAGATACATTTTCAGGAAGGAGGAGAAAAGGCTTCCCATTTCTTTTGTTGCTGATGTCAAAGTCAGTGTATCAAACCCCAGAAGTATCCATTTGAAAGAAAGTTTACTTAAGTGTTCTGAAATGTAACTTGTTCCCTATCTGTCAGTCACTTCGATGTGGTGTCGATGACTGACACTATGTCATACTCGGGAGCCCCAATCACTAGGGTTGGGAATCCAATTCTGGAATCCAATTTTGTGAGGACCTGACCTTGAGAAATGTTACATGCAAGACCCCATTCTTCCTCGCTTGGAAGAGAAAGCGCACACAAGAAAAAACTGAGGAGTGATACATGACCACAGCATTTATAGTCAAAGGGATGCATCCCTTTTATGTTGAGTCGCCATCATTTAGGTAGGTGTTACATTAGAGGGGAAATTAATATTTAAAATAATATTTTGAGCTAGCCTAGCAATGTTTGTTTATTTCCAGGAAGATGACCAGGGCGCTCAACCCAAAGTACACACCCTCTTCCAGGGACAGCTTGTCCAACATCTTAATATCTGCATGGTACAAGGTAGAAAAGGAAAACTTAATAAGGAGCTAACAACTGTAGGGAAAGTTGCACTGACAAGTCTCTCCAAAGATCATTATCTCACAGTAACGGCACTCTACATTCTTGAAGGGGAAATGAGACAGAAAGTTTTAACAACAAAAGCAGTATACGAAGCACAGACAGAGCCAAGTGTTGCTAAATTTAATTTCACTTATGCTTCTGTCAAATTTGCCCCAATACTCACTTTTTTGTCTTGATATGAGAACCGTTTGGAATTCCCATTACTTGATGTTGGAACGATTTCTTAAACAGTACCCTGCCATTCAGCCAGCTTGGATCAGTGTTTGAGAAAACCATAGAAAGCGAATGGTAAGAAAGAAGAGTTTGCGTAATTCTTTCTTTGCTATGAGTGCTATGACTGTAAAGATGACTGTAAACTTCCTTCCTTTCCTTCTTTGTTATGTAACTCTGAAAATGTATTCTTCCTCAAACTGACTTGCTTGGAGCTGACTGAGGAAGATTTCAGAAAGGGGGAAGACATCATACATCTGATGAGAATTTTGTACACTCTGTTTCTTCAGAAAAGAGCTCTATATGTGTGGTCAGATCTTACCAATTCTTCAAAAGCTTGGGAAGGATGACACAGTATTTGTGTCCAGCACTAAGCAGGCTGGGAAAACCAAGCGATACCTGGTAAATAAATTTTTTAAAAGAGGAAAGAAAAAAAATTATAATATGCTTGATATCTTCCTTGTTTTTAATAAATATTTGTCTTACAGAGGGATAACATCAGAAGCTTTCTTGAGGAGGCCACTGCATTGGACCCACGTTTTAAACACAACGTTGAGGACAGCAGCACTGTCTGGCTCCAGATAAAAGAAAAGCTGATGGCGGCAAATCTGTCAGAGTCTAAACAGGTGAAAATTGTGATATTTACAGAGAAAAAAAATATGTAGGTCTAATATCCTTAGTCTTGACAAAAAAAGTGTAAATCTTAATTGCACTGTCTCTTGCCAAGAGTGGATTGTGGACAAGGAGTTACAATGCAGTCAAAAAGAGGAGGAAGGAGAGAAGAAAACAAAGAGAGAATGACAACACAGACATGAGGAGAGTGAGGAAGAGGACGATCATGTAAATGTATAATAAAAATAGCTAGCATTATATATATATATATTATATATATATATATATAAAATGTTTAACGATTATTTATCTATGTATTTTTTCATTTTTCTTTAGTGTCTTAAGTAATACGCCTTCTCTCTGTTGCCACCTCCCTGCTAGAGGAGCATAAAATCCCCCCAACTTTTTTCAGCTGACAATGAATTAAAAAATGAAATCCACAGAGAGCAGCAAAACATTGTGTAATGTTTGGGACTCGTAATGAAAAGAAATAAACAAGGAGAGAGGACGACTTGTTCACAACATTATCAACACTTCCTTTACTCTTCTTCTTTTTACACTTCTTTAATAGCAGACAATTCTCTCTCATAGCCTCTAGCGGACTGGTCCACTATTGCAGTCTTTGAACACTAACACAGAACAAAAAGTGGATGCAGAGCTAAATATGTACCAAGACATGCCTTCTACAATGACATCTGATGACTTCAGCTGCCTGGTGGTGGAAACAAAAAAACACATTTCATTTCGTGTCAGACCTTGCCTCTTCATTTATGTGTGCAGGCCTCTTCAACTCCAAGTAAAAGGGTTTTCTCCATTATTTCACCCATTTGCCCTGAAAGGTTTCGTATATTCCCAGAAAAGGCAGATATGTTGATTTTTCTAAATAAGCACTGGTGGACCCATACATTTTCACCCTTACAAACATGTCCTCTGCACTTATTTTTAAATATATATATTTATTTATTTGGTTGCAGCTAACAAGTGTTGTGTGTTAAACTTTAATTCAATTAAATTTTACAGTTTTGCACATGTAGCTCTTAAAGAGTACTCAGATTTTATGTAGCCTAGTGCTGATTTTATTTTATTTTATTCAGCTGCAACTAATGGCATAAAATAAATGTTTAATAAAGAAATGTTTGACTTTTTGTTTTGACCACATTGGAATCGAAACTGGGAAAAGATAAGAATCTGAATCAATAAGCGGAATCGGAGTCGATAAAATCCAAACGATACCCAACCCTACCAATCACCTCTGATATTTTGAGAAAAAGCCAATGAAAATTGCCAAGTGGAATTTGCATGCGCCACTCCTCCGGACATACAGGTATAAAATATGTTATTCAGAGCCGAACAAAGTGTCTTCTATACATAAGCACATTTCCATTCTCCTCATTGAGAAGGATTGCTGGTTTTATGGCGCAGAACAGCGGTCTCTTTCCACGCCTCACATGGAGAGTGCAGAGAGAGCTTCCCCTGGGTATTTCAGCAATCCAAAAGAGCAAGCACAAACGGAGAGTATCTTTTTAAAGATGCCTTTCTGCCTGTGTGTTTCTGGGTGCAGTCGATATCTCTTGTCCTCGGACTGCCACGATCTTTGTCCCTTGTGGGTCACACCCATACTGCATTCGATGGTTCATGTCCTCACTGCAAAACCATGACAATCGCAACATTGAGATTGCGGCTCTCTTTTCTAGTAAAAGTAGTCACCTCAGCTGCTCCTCGTTCCCGGTCTTTCTGCAATGCATGCAGCAGCTAGTGCTCAGGGTGATCTGAAGGCAGCAATGGGAGTTTCTGCATTAACACAGTCACTGTGTCTCACAAACGAGCACGCTCAGTCGGTGATGAATTCTCCCTGTTTAGGGGAAAAAATATGGTGGTAACGCAACTTCGATTTTCTGTTACTTATTCAGCCCTTGGACAGATCTTGCATTTCTAGGGGCAGGAGTTCCCCTAGAACAAGTGTCCAGGCATAGTGTTGTCAAAACAGATGTGTCCAAGACTGGCTGGGGTGTCGTGTGCAACTGGCATGCAGCGTTGGGCTCCTGGGCAGGACCTTGACTGCAGTGGCACATCAACTGCCTTGAGCTGCTGATGATATTACTGTCCCTGCAGAAAATTGCTGCGGGCCACTCACATCCCAGGCGAATTCAATTGCGATGAGTGAAGCTTCAGGGGGAGTGGAGACTCCATCCCCAGGTGGTCCAGCTGATTTGGATTCGATTCGGCAAAGTGCAGGTAGATCTGTTCACTTCCCAGGAATCCTCCCATTGCCCTCTGTGGTATTCCCTGACCCCCTCGGCTGGCACACAGCTGGCCCCAGGGCCTATGCAAATATGCGTTTCCCCCAGTGAGCCTGATTGCACAGACGTTGTGCAAAGTCAGGGAGGATGGAAGACCAACAGGTCTTGTTGGTTGCGCCATACTGGCCCACCCGGCCTGGGTTCTCGGAGCTCATGCTCCTTGCAACAGCCCCTCCCTGGAAAATTTCCCTGAGGAAGGACCTCCTTTCTCAGGGACGGGGGACAATTTGGTGCCCGTGCCCAGACCTCTGGAATCTCCACGTCTGGCCCCTGGATGGGACGCAGTAGACTTTGGTGGCACTAGACACTATCCTGCAAGCCCCCTTTCCTGGGCTCTAGCAAATGGCGCCTCTCTAACAGACACCTCTAGAGCATTAGTCTGGGCTACACCCAATACCTTTGCGAGATTTTACAATATCCAGGTTATGCCAGTTTCATCCCGTGTTCTATTGGGTACGAACAGGTAAGTAACGGGAAACGGGCAGAGTATACCTCTTGCATATAGCGCCTTTTCCCTCTCTGAGGTGATAACATGCACTTTGTCCACGTGAGTTTTCTGTAATGGTAAACCATGGATGTATGGACCAGTCTCCGCAGACTGCGCGCACACCTCCCCAAACGGACGAAGCGTTTGTGCTCGCCGTTGTACTATTCTTTGAAACGATAGGGGTCGACTCGAGTAATTGTCCTCTAAACCATCAGGAATCAGCGGTGAGAAGAAAAAAGCTATACACACGTGACATGTTTATGTTAGTACACCATTATACCACACTACAAAAAGAATCGTGTAAAACCCAGTAAACCCTGAGATTATTACTTGTGGCAATAAAACAAAATATATGGATATGAGAATGTGTATACAATATAACTAAATTAACGATCTCTTACATATTTTCTTATTTCACTAAACATTTCATTAAGTTTCGTGAACATTTTTATTAAACATGGACCTTTATGTTCATTAAAAATACTTTTTATGCTATTGTATGCAATTTTTTTAAAATGTAAGCAACTAATTTAGACGTGCAAACTGGTGAGAAGTTCGAGCTCGGACAGATTCGGCTCGAAGTCGTTCATCTTCAGATGCGGAGCCGCGCGCGCTGTTACAAAAAAAGCTGTGCACACCACCAAGCGAAATGGGGTCTTGCGCACCCAACGCGCACGACCGCCCACACCGCAATTAATCCTTTTTGCCGCGCGCACCTTCGCGCTCGTGCGGACGCATCGAGTATAAACCTAGCTTTAACTGCCGGCACCTCCCTGGCTCCCTGAGGTACCAGAGCCACCCCTCGTCAGCCTCCAGGGCAAAACCCTCCCACCCCTGTGGATTTATTATGGCGCGGGGGCCATTTATTATGGCCGCCTTCTGGGAGAGGGATATACTGTCACGTTTTGAGTTTTGTTTTTTGATCTGTTCTCTGAGCTGTTCATGTTTAAGGCTACGTTTACACGGAAACGATCTGAAGAGAAAACGCAAAAGTGATCACTTTTTATTCTGCGTTTAGACGAGCGTTATGGGGGGGGAAATCTGCGTGCATACGGTGACGCAAAAGTGTGTGAAATTCGATGTAGTATGCACTCCAGGCGGCTAGGTGGCAATGTGAAGCACTGATCGGTGCCTTCACTGTCTAGCAGACTTTTGCGTTTTTACCGTTTAGACGGAAACGCGACGGTGGAGCGTTTTTAAGATTTCCACTCTGGAGGGTGGTTTCACTTTTTTGCGTTTTTAAGCCCCAAAAACGCTGTCGCCGTCTAAACGAAAGGCACATCTGATAAAATATTTTTACGTTTTCACCCGCGAGCGTTCTCGTGTAAACAGGGCCTGAGTTTCTTTGTTAATCTTCTAGTCTGTTAATTAGTTCAGTTCTCTTCCGTTTTCTCCCGGTTTGTTTCTATGATTTCTAATTGATTAGGTTCCTCAGGTCAGGTGTGTCTAGTTAGTTTCTCCATTTGTCTGCAGTGTATATAGGCCCTTAGTTTGAGTTAGTCTTGATTCCGGTAATAGTTGTGCTAAGTTGTTGTGTAGTGCCTTCTCCTACGAATTCCTGTATTTGGATCTTGATTCCTGCTTCCTGCAAGTCTGATCTGCACTCAGTAGAAAACAGTGATGTCATCCAGCTCAGTTTAGCTCTCATCCAGTAGAATCAGTACAGTCAAATAAATAATATTGCTGAATATTACGTGACCTCAAGCCAGAGCAAGCCAGAGGTGACAGTAGGCACTCAAACTCCATCAGTGGTGTGGTCCAGCTGATTTGGCCATAGTTGAAGGAGTTGAAGGCCATAGGATCTGTGGCAGGACTTGTATGGTACTTGTGGTCTTTGCTGAGGATCTGTGCCCATATTGACTTCTGATGTGGTCACTGTGTGAAGAGTTTTGAAGGAATTACCTATACTGAGAAATGGGTCCTAGTGATTGTAAAAAAAAAAAAAAAAAAAAAAAATTGTTTACTTTTTTTTTTTTAAACAGCATGTTGTTTCAATTAGCTACTTTAATTTTTTTATTGACATGGCAGATTGTAGCAAAAATGACATTAATACATTAATAAATAACAATTGACATTGAACACAATATACAGTAGATGTAGTGAAGACCAAGTTCCAGTGAAATATCTTCACAGTCCTCTATGATGTCTTTACATTCTTCATTATGTGTGTACTCTGAGTGGCAGTTCCTCTCTGCAGATGATGAGGTTATGATACGTGACAGCATCTGAAATAAACAACTGAGTTTAGAGTTACACTTCCATTTGATTATGAAAAAACAATTATGTTCATGAAGGCCAATGTTAGCAAAAATGGACAGTATGAGCTGTCCATTTACCAGGTTAAAAGGAAAAAGGTGATATAAAGTTATGGGATAGCTTCATGCAGGGTTCTTCAGGATGATACGGTTCTAAAAATAACTTTTAAGAACCATATTTTTTTAGATGGTGCCTTTCAAATTAAAGCAGTGAGAGGCATTACTAACATCCTATTCTTGATATCAGCAGGATCACCTCAAAGGCCATTGAACAAATATATTTGCACATTCCTGTGATCATGCAGCAATTAGCAAATCCTTCGTATGCTAATATTTGACTGACTTTCTCTGCAGCAAGTTACTAGCAGCAAACATTTTGTTATCCAAACTCTAGACACGTGTGTAAAATGACAAATAGCTAAATTAATTCTAGACCTGCTGATTAAATCAAACAGTGTGTTTGTTTCTTGTCATATTCAATTACCCAGGGTTTAGTTTATTTAGGTTTTCATAATTTAAATCACATTCTTGAACGCTGATGAGCAAAGCAAATTATGCGAATGACTTGACTGCACTGAATGTGGATCATGGCGCAGAATTCATTAAGAAGCCATATTGCTTCTCTTTCTCTCTCTCTCTCTCTCTCTCTCTCTCTCTCTCTGTATGTGTGTGTGTACTCTGAAAGGGACCATCTGCTTAGTGTGACACTAATGAAGTGAGGGAAATTGCAGGACAATAGCTCAGTCTCTTTCACTGACGCAGTGGGCGGCTCAGGCATATTTCTCCTGCTCTGCTCAGGATGGCTTCACTCTGTCTCACTGTGGAGGCATGTCTAAAACACGTCCAGCCACAGGTACAATACAATACATGTACAGCCAGCACACACACACACACACACACACACACACACACACACACACACACACACACACACACACACACACACACACACACACACACACACACACACACACACACACACACACACACACACACACACACACACACACACACACACACACACACACACACACACACACACACACACACACACGCTGTAAGTGCAGCATAGACTTCTATTGTTTTATGTAAACTAATAATTACTTTTAAAATTATGTTTACTTCTTAAATTATAAATTAAATAATTGTGTGTTTATGTATAAAGTATATAATCAAAACTGGAAAATTTGATTAGGTAAAAGGTTTTGGATTTTTATTTATTTTTTACTTTTTGGGATTATGGGATTTTTTACAGTAAAGTAATAACATATTCTCCTCTACAAGCCACATGGTTTGCGGTATTATTCCCTGATGGTTCTAAAAGAAAAATCAGGTCACACTGCTGTAACATGTACTGTCAACTGCACATTTGCATTTCTCCTACAGAATTAGTGGGGAGTGAAGCAACTGACTCTCCAACGTAAACTGAATGCCCAATTTAGGAATTCTCAGAAGAGAGGTGGTGAATGACGTTACTGTAACAACCTGGCCTGAAGCAAAACAAACAGGTAAAATGTGTCTTTAATGTGAATATAATAACAACATTTAAGAGTCAAATTAATAGCTTTCTGTGCCAAATCCACAGTAAGTCCATTTACATGGGGATCTTAACTGCTTTATGTTTAATGTGATTCTGTTAGTTCACAAAAAGGGGAACAATCACCTTTGACAGTAGTTAAACAGTGTGAGCGGTTTGCATGTTACCAGTTCAGATGAAGACATTTGCAAATTTCATAAAAATGCAAAGTGCTTTTGAGTCAGTTATTTTCATATACAGAAGTTGTTGAGGGTAAATGTATTTATTTATTTATTTAATATACTTTTTGTGTGTACAATACCGTTCAAATGCTTGTGTCAGTACAATGTTTTTTTAATGAAAATAATACTTGGATTCAGCAAAGATGCATTAATTTGATAAAAAAAATTACAGTAAAGACATTAATGTTACAAAAGATTTCTATTACAAATGATTGTTTTTCTTTTGAACTTACTTTCTATTCATCAAAGAATCCTGAAAAAATATTACTAACAATGATTTATTACATTAATAGTATTAATACTATTACGTTAAATATTTAATTGTTCTTATTTACATATTTTATCAATATTCCACAAAATATTAAGCAGAGCAATGGTTGTTTAATGTTAACTAAAAGTTAACTTCCTCTTAATCTCCACATCCCATACAAGTATGGGTCAGTCAGGCTACAAGTAGCACTGTCAATGCTTAACAATCTCATGCGTCGAGATCTTTTAGCAGCTGTTGTGTTTGTCATTTTCTCGCTCGTCATGCCTCCATCCTCATGCAGACAGCCACGCTAACCTCCCGAAGAAACCTTGTTTTTATTTTCCCTCTCTGCTTTTACAGGCACAGAGCTGATTATTAGCTCTCCTCGCTTCCAAAGAGGCCTTTTTTTCTCAGAGATTTGAGAAAGCGTCTCTCTCTTATGAGCTGAAGGATAAGGCTACTGTTATGCAAATGATGAGTCCTGCTACTAATAGGGTCTTTATACCAAAGATTTTAATTCCCTTTTTCAGTAAATGGTTGCAAGTAGAAGGTTTCTCTTTTTTTCAATGCCCAAACAGGATAAATACATCAGTCTTTTGCACCGAGGGAGAGGCTTCAGGGTGGCGGTGCTTGCGTACTGTAGAGTGCAAATTTTGACCCTTTTTAGTTTGTTTAGGGGACGTTTAGGGGGGCATTGGCGTTGTACGACAAAGACACAATGACCTTATTCATTCAAGGCTGATTTCAACAAGAGAAGCAAATAGCTGTCTTATATGATACAAGAAACATCTTGTATAGGTACCTTGTCTATTACAAGTAATATGTGCAGAATGATGTTACGACAGGATGCTCAAAGGCCATTTAACGAATAGTACTACCATGATACCATGTCCAAAAACTGTGGTAAACCTTGTGAAAGAGAAGTAGTTTTTAGCACACGTTAAAGGGCCACTGAAATGCCCTAAAACACGCAGCATTATTTAATGTGTTGATGTAATTTCCACTGAAACAGAAAGACAGGGAGGGACATGGCGAACAGCTCCTCCCCATTTTAAAATAGCCAGTAGCTTTTGGTTTATATCACAGCTCAGCCAGAGCCGTTGAGCTCGGTAAAGCAGCAGTTTCCTCCTAATCTCCAACCGTTCCTCCTCCTGATCTCCTCCATATCGCAATTCAAATGGATCTGATACGTTTTCTGGTATGTGTCGACTCGTGCAAATGATCCGCTCTGTATAATCGTGTCTCTGGACCGGAGCTTCTGCGTGACACTAACGTGAAACCAGACTTCATTCCCCTTACAATAAGAAGTATACTTTAAGTTCATTTTATGAGGTATACTTAAGTAAAGTTCAAATATATTTTTAAGTATATACTGTATGTAGTAAGTATACTAATATCAATGTACTAGACTAGTAGTAAACTTGTAAGTGTGCTATTTCAATACTTCTTGGGACTAAATTGGCCCACTTTTTAGTATATAAAAGTATACGTTTAATTGTACTATAAGTGTAACAGTAGTAAACTTTAATTGCACAACTAGTTCATAACTATGTTAACTAGTTTACTATTTTAATACTTGTAGCACTTTTTTTGTTTATGAAAGATGATCAAAACACAGATGGAGAAGATCGAGTCCATCAACACCCCTAAAGATTCACAGCCGTTACCTCTTCCTGGTTCGACATTTCATTAGACAGTTTAACTTATATGCTGTTTAATGTTTGATGATCATTTACATTTGCGTAAGCAATCTTCTATCACTTGTTTTTGCTTCTTCTTCACCTGCGTTTTGATCCGGAGAGAAGATGTGTAATAGCACCCCCTGCCGTATAACAGTGAAAACATGGATTGCCGGAAAATTCAGTCAATGGTGGGGAAAGAGTTAAGTAGATTTGAAGCAAATTCCTATGTATTCTACCAGTGGACTAGCCTACACAAAAATTCACATACTCAGAATTAGGAACATCTGTTTCTTTATAAATCAATATTTTCAAACAATGTAAGTTGATAAGACTGTATGTAAAACTATGTGAAAAAGGTATTAATAGGCTACTCAATCAAAAGATTAAACAACTAAAAGCCAAGTATACTTAATTATACTTTTAGATATAACTCGATCAAAAGATTGAGTACATGTAGTCCAAATAAACTTAGACCTTTCTGTCAGTAAAAATCAAGTATACTTGTGCAATTTTAAGTGAGAAGTACATAAAGTACATTTCTGAGAAGTACATAAAAAATATAGACTGAAAGTATACTTACTTATTTTTAGTTTAAAAGAAGGATACTAATAGCACACTTGAATAAACTTCTTTTTCGTAAAATCGGTCACTTGTTCATACATTTACTATTGTCTACATGGTGAATGGCACATAGGGGACGATTCAGACAGTGTAATTATGCTTTTCATTGGGGCATTGAAAATGCTTTACATTTTCATTTGTAAAAATGCTTTTCATTTTACTTTTTTATGACCCAATGAAAAGCATAATTACACTGTCTGAATCGTCCCCTATATAGTGCACTATGTGCCATTCACCATGTAGACAATAGTAAATGTATGAACAAGTGACCGATTTTAGCCTCAGCTTCTGCGTCTATTTATAATGCAGATAATTCATTTATTTCTAATTTATAATCCAGACAGATGATGGACCCCATTGACTTCAATAGTATTTTTTTCCAACTATGGCAGTAGTTGTCACATATGGGTTGTATATAAAAACACGACGAATAAGATGAATCACAAATCAAGTCTTTAATCCATAAGACAAACACAGAGGAAGGCAGGAACATAGCACAACACGTATACACTGACAAGATTGGACAAATGACCTAAAGACACAGGGAGTATATATACTAGAACTAATGAGATAAGTGATAAACAGGGCACAGGTGAATGACATTGCTAATTAGACAGACTGGGGAAAACAAGGTCACAGGGACTGAACCAAAAACACACAAGACAGAGCATAGGGGAGAGCGGGGCACAACCTAACGCTTTTTGACTTTCTCAGTTTGTGTAAATCTACTTATGGTTCAGAGTATTTATTTTTTCCCACATGTCTAGTACAATTATGTGGTTTTGTTTTATTAATACAGTATATACTTTTTTCTTGACATACCCCGAAAGAATGGAAGTGAAATGTGACAACATGCCCCATAGATTGTAACATGTGTGGGGCACATTGTAACATAACATATGACAGCTTAAAATGTTATCTGATCTAATAAAAAAATATATACAAAACAAACTAAAATATTTTCTAAATAAAATACAATTAAAAAACTTTTTCATATAAAATAATGGCAATTTTTTATAATTAAATATAAACAAATTTTTGAGTTTTGACTACGAACACATGAAAACACAGCTATACAACATAGTTCAAAACAAATAAATAATTAGTCATTTCTGAACATTGACTCTCAGTCTTTATTCACCTTTTTCTCACGTTTTCTCCATAAAATTAATAAAAGTATAGAATATAATAGCATATTTCTAATAGGGGCACATTGTAACGCAGTGTTACAACATGCCCCCGCCTGCACAACTGGGATTTAAACCCTGCTAGTGTTTTCTGCTAGTTAGCGAAGCATTAAATAACTATCTCAACTGTTAAATAACATCTTGGAGATTAAAATAATATCAGATTTGTCTTATTTTAAATAAACACAAAAAATAGAGATGAAAAATTAACTTAAGTAAGAAATTTACTTGGTTTAATAAATGTCTATGGATATCTTCCAAAAAGAATTAAAATTTTGGCGGAATTTTTTTTTCTATATAGTATGAAATTAGTAAATACACAAAGTTTCGTCATCCAAGCATGTGCGGAAGTATTTAAAACAAGCGTGTTACAACTAGCCCCGCGTTAGGTTGTGCCCCGCGCTCCCCTACATGTGACAGTTTGCCTCCCTCTCGGCAAGTTGCGTCCTCGTTTCTTACTCCAACATGAGGAGAATAATCCAAACAATCAAAGGCAATGTAACAGAGTGCAGGCACAAACAACATTTCCAGACAACGAACGAAAGGAAATGAGGAACTTAAATCCACAATGATGATTAACTCAAAGGGCCCTATTTTAATGATCTAAAAACATGGTAGCATGACGCAAGTGCACTTAGGGCGTGTCCGAATCCACTTTTGCTAGTTTAACAACGGGAAAAATGGTCTGAAAGGGTCTATTCTTTTAATGGGTGTGTTTTGGGCTTTACATGCAATAAACCAATCAGAGTCTCATCTCCCATTCCCTTTAAATGCCAGTTGCACTCGCGCCATGGCGGATTCGCTATTTACATGACGGAATTTTATAGTGGAAAGACCGAACGCTTCTCCAGAGCGCAAACAGATCTGCTCGTGCGCGAGGTTAAAGTGAGACCATCTACGGGACAAGCCGGATTCGGCCATATCTTTATGTACACAATAATAATATTTTACATTGTAATCCTTTTATTTTATTTGAAACTAGCAAAAAACACTTCGCGTTGCACCTGGAGCTGCATTGCGCTGGGGGTGCTTCTCAATATCCCTCCTTGTTCCTCGCTCCTCCGTCCTCCATCTTATGACCCGGAAACCGATCGAGCTCAGCCGTCTTGAAGGACATCTCAATTCTCTAATTGCACCGCGAGGAGGCAAGGATCGAGGAGTGAGGAGGCTTCCTGAGGAGTTACGAGCGAGGATACGAAGGTGTATCCTTTGCGGAAGAGCTTTATTGACTAAACGTGACGCATGTATACATTCTCCTCCCCCTTCACATCGGTCACAATAATTTTTATTTATACTTTACCTTTGCAGTTTATATAAACCACACATCTCACATATTTCAACAGGGTATCTTGCTTTATTATTATTATTTATTATGAATTTCTAATACAACATAAGGGCAGATCCTTTGAGCGTAGCTGATGACGTTATGAAGTGACGTTCGTGTGATCAAGTATTCTAATGTATAAAAAAGCTTTCATTCGATTCCTCCTTCCTCATTTTCTTTCCTTGCAGCTTTCCCTCGCATCCTACAGGGGGTGGAGCTGAGACACAAGGAAAGGAAGTGAGGAAAGGAAACGAGGATACACAAATAAGAATTGAGAAGCACCCCCGGTGTATGATAGGGACCAAAGACTAACATGTGTGATCGTTAAATGAGTGTCCATGGCAACTAATGACTGGCAGGAACAAAGGAACACAGGAAACACATGACTGGAAGTCCAATATAAAACCAAAACCAAAACAAAGGCAAAACTGGGCAATGCTAGTCGACACATCAAAATGGTTTATTTAAAGCATTATTTAAACTTATTTAAAGCATGAAAAAAGATTATAAAAACAATGATTTAAAAAGTAATTTCAAGTAAAACTTTTAATTTGTCATGTACAAAGTGCAGTTTTTAAAAGTGCTAAGAAACAAAGTGTACTCTCTTTAAGTAGACTTCGTGGCCTTTTATTTCATTAATATTAGAACGTCTGTGAGTACTGTTTTTGAAAAATATATGGTTACACTTTATTTTAAAGTGGCTTTGTTACAGTGTAATTAATGCACATTTCTTTGTCATGAGTGCAGTTACAAAGTACTGCATCCTAAAAGATAGATAGATAGATAGATAGATAGATAGATAGATAGATAGATAGATAGATAGATAGATAGATAGATAGATAGATAGATAGATAGATAGATAGATAGATAGAGAGAGAGAGAGATAGATAGATAGAGAGAGAGATAGAGAGATAGATAGATAGAGATAGATAGATAGAAATAGATGATAGATAGATAGATAGATAGATAGATAGATAGATAGATAGATAGATAGATAGATAGATAGATAGATAGATAGATAGATAGATAGATAGATAGATAGATAGATAGATAGATAGATAGATAGATAGATAGATAGATAGATAGATAGATAGATAGATATTTGCATGCTTAAGTAGTTAGTGTCATTCTCTTCACTGGAGTCTGGATGTGGATGTGGCGGGCAGGTTGGCTCATGTTTCATGCAAAGCGTTATGGGGTTTATGGGTGGAGAAAGGTCCTTGGGGTCTTGCTTTCGTGACTGCAGGTAACTCTGTTTTGCCTAAATTCCTTTCTGTGGTGTCTCACGGGAGGGAGGAATCTAGTAGGAGAGCAGTACAAAATTCAGATGAAAAATATTATTGATCTTGTTATTATAATGTAGAAAAATATTATTACATAAAATAAATAAGAAATAACAAGCAAAGTATAGAGCATAGATGATACTGTTTAGTTGTTTGTGTGCTAGTTTGCCTAGAGCTGTGTTTAAGTGTGACTAGTATAAAGAACTTCTTTAATTCTGTGCGGCATTCAGTGCCACAATGCTACATGATGTCTTCTGACGGCTTTGTCAAGCAAAAGAAAGCTTTCGGCTAGCCCCACTACCTGCTTTACTGCCTTACCATGGTGAAATGGTTAGCAAGGCCTGGAGAGCAGGAAAAATGGTTGAAAGGGATACAAATAAAAAAATCAAGGTAACACACACACACACACACACACACACACACACACACACACACACACACACACACACACACACACACACACACACACACACACACACACACACACACACACACACACACACACACACACACACACACACACACACACACACACACACACACACACACACACACACACACACACACACTGTACACATATAATTAATATATATGTTACACATTATAATTAATTATTGATTTCATGAATGATGAATATGTTCTGATATGTTTTGGGTGACATATAGAAAAACATGTAAAGGTGGTATAAGTGGAATAATATCATAATGCAGAAAAAAAAAGCTTCTTCTTTGGTAGTTTGGCATAATAATATTCAAGTACTGGAAAGTAAAATATTCTAAGTAATAATAAAATATTATGCCAAACTAACAAAGAAGAAGCTTTTTTTTTTCTGCATTATGATATTATTCCACTTATACCACCTTTACATGTTTTTCTATATGTCACCCAAAACATATCAGAAATTAAACACAAATTCATCATATATGTGTATTATTACATTTTAATGTATCCAGACAAGAAATTAATGTAATGTCATTTACCCAAAAGTAAAAAGTATATATTGTACACTCATAAACCCTTAAATGAAATATTATATAAACCAAGGCCATTATAGAACCCTTGTGCAAAATAAGTGTGCTTAACTGTATTGAATGTATAGTTGTAAATCTTAAAAGTATGTTATATAATATGTATATGTTATTCCCATTATGAGTACTTTTTTTTAGAAGTATGGTGTACATCTTTTTCACAAGGAAATTCAAGAGTATGCTAATGTAATCATGGGTTCACAGACTTTCATGACTGACAGCCCATATATGCAGGACTTCTATGGTTAGCGGTTTTCAGAGAAGCATAAGGGCATGACCCATCCTGGAGTCAAGTTTGTTGGAAATAAAACCAGTGCTTCAGGCTCAAACTGTTCACATAACCTCCTCCCCTCCTCCCCTTCCAGGCTACAACTGTACTCGGCCCCCAAACCATGGTAAATACCACTGTCTGTCACGTCATCACACTGCTGTAAGTTATCAATATTGTGAAATATTTTGGTCAATTTAAACAGCTATTGTGGGACAGTAATTAAGTATCTTGATAACAATATAATAAATAATTATATGATAATATATACACCTGCATCAAAGTAATTTTGATGAGAAAGGGTCCCCTTGTGAAAAAGAAATGTGCTTAATTATACTGAATGTGAACTTTGTCCTCCCAGAACACCCTATCAACCACATATTAACAAACTGAATGTCTGAATCTCCATTCATACCTGTATCTCCGTCCGATTCCATCATGAAGTCAATGCTTATTTCTCAAACAAAGCTGAGGGCTGATGGCTGTTTAACACTGACAGAAACTCTGGCATCTTGTATTTATTACTACACACTCCAGTCCAAACTATGCAGAACTATGTGTGTGTTGTTGTTGTTGTAGTTAAGGCCTAAAGCTACAGTTATATATAGACTCAACAGTCGCATTCCAGGTTTCTTTTCAGAAGTTGACAGCTTTTATTCACTAGATTACATAAGTACAACATAAATTAAAACATGATCACTACAGTCACAAATCTAGGCTGTTTTGAAGGGTTCCTTGGTGGTTATTATGCTTGAATCTCTAAGATACTCAGTTTTCCCACCAGTTTTATTGTGAAAACCATAATTCAGTATCATTCACATGGTGCTGGATGACTTACATGCCAAAGTTTAATATGTTTAGGGGTTTGTTCAAAACAGTGTTTCCTACTGACACCCCTATCTAAAGGCATTGACAGTGAATGCTGATGTCTGTTTGATAAGAAAGCAGATAACTCTACAGTAGCTCATTGCTGTCAGGACAGTGAATGACAAGTGACCTGGAGGTCAGGACAGAGACATAGGTATTTGTTAATGAATATAATGGGAAGAAAAATGGGAAATAACATAGGCTCAATGGAAAAGCATGTCTTTACCTATATTTTTGCAAAACTCCATTATACATATAAATAATATAATACCTGTATAGATCATACTATTCACTTCTGTTTCCAGCTTAAATGAACACTAGTGGCAGTAAAAACCAACACACCAACAAGATCAGTTGCACGGGGAACTCGGACATCTTTAGGTTTCAGCGCCATAGAGAAACATTAGAAGATCCGAAACTCTCATCGGTTTGATGGTGTTTATGCTACAACAATGGTAAAACGATCTGCCTGGGGTGCTTGTAACACTGATTCCAGGTATCCTGCAGAGGATGGGCAATGGAATTAATTTTTACATACTAACGTTAGTGCATGATTGTTCATCTGTTATATGCAGCTGGTTCACATGGTGTATTAATCCAATGATGTGGGCGCAGTAACTTGTTCTAAGGATTCAACCCCAAACCCAATGAAGACGAAAAAGTTTATCTTCTGGTTGTCATACTCTCATTTAGTTACAATCAAAGTTATGAGTCCATACTAACGTACAAACCCACATAGTAACATTGTGACGGCCCAGATCCGGCCCACATCTGGCACATGTGGAATGATGATCGGGCCCATAAGCAGCGTGGAATGACTGCCCTTGGGCGGCTACCTGCTGTTTGCCAGATCTGGGGCGCAAGTAGGCCGTAGCTGTCAGGCTTCTGGGTGGATGATGTAGGAGGCGAACACGAAGATGAAGAAACAAAGGTTTTAATTCTCAAATTTAGCAAATACAACCAACAGGGTGCATGCACTCAGAGCATGACTGAAAGCATAACATAAACATTGACCGACAAGTGAAGAGTGAAAACCAGGAACTTAAATACACACACAGATGAACACAAGACAGGTGATGCAGATAATGATGATGATCAGGTGGGTAATGAAGGGAGTGAGTTCAGGTGTGGAAACAAGGAGGATTCTGGGAACTGTAGTGCAGACAGGACGATGACAGACCGTGAATGTGACAGTAGCAATGCTTTGATATCTGTGTGTGTTATCATAGATCATTTTTTTCTGCAAATTTTTGTTAAAATCTTCTAACTGATTGTTATAATACTGCTCGATCTCATGCAGCACTAACACAGGGTTTGTAACGAAGAAATATGAATGGCACAACAAAACTGTTAGATTTGATGCAACCATGCCATCACACCATGGCTTCCTTCTAAGTCTCATGGTTCACACGACTTGCAAATGCAATGATGTACCTGGTGAACTATTGAGAAAGTTTATGTCAGAAAAGCCATACATACTCCTTTAATCATAATTTGTGTAAAAAATAATAAAAGTTGATAATGCTTTACTGCCAGTGTTCATTTTAGCTTGTAACTGCAGTGAATTGTATGTATAGTTATTGGAGTTTTGCAAGAATGTAGTTTCCATCAAGCCTGTTATGGACAATTTTATAATCATTTTTGTGGCTTGGCAGCCAGGACGTTCTGCAATATAACATTTTATTATAGTTATAACAGAGGAATGTGTCATTAGCACTTTGAAATGACATGAGGGTGAGTAAATGACAGATTTAAAAAAATTTGGTGAGCTATTCCCTTAAGACGTCTTTTTCCATTAAAGAGTCAAAGTCAAGAAGTAACTGATTGACAAGTGTAATTTTAGAAAATAGCCAAGTTTTTAAGAGGTTTTAAAAGAATCTTGCTGAAATCCATTATCTCAATGAGATATACTGATAACTTATCTGTGAATCTAAATAATCATAATGGGGCACGCACAGATCTGGGGTTAAACGGTGATCTTCGTTACTCTAGAGATGTGCCAAATTCCTTGATAGAGTAAAGATCAAATGCGCTACCTTTAGTTATGACTCCCCGAGGCGTCTACTCAACTGTAGTTATCAATCAGTGAGAGCATGTCAAAGAGAAATTTCTGTTGACAGATGACTTTCTCCTTTGCTATTTGCGTATAAAATAAAAACAAGAAATATAAACCGCTATCATTCAGGACAACATTTCTCATTTCCATTTAGGTTAGCTTGAAGTACTAAAATAAATAAAACTAAAACAAAACTTAATAAATAAATAGGCATATATAAAATAAAAAATAAAATAAAAAAATAAAAAAAAACAATAAAAAAAATTTAAGAAAACATTTTAACTAGAAACGTTTGGAAACAGTCATTCTCATCATTGTTCTGTTTGGTTATACTTTACTTTTTTAATACTGAAAATATATTTTTTTTCTAAACCTTTTACAAATTGCATCCAGAACACACTTAGACAGGGAGAAGCTGCACAGGGAGAAAATGGAGAATACTCGTGAGAATGGTGTTGTGAAAGAGTTGTCGGGGCTATTATTGTGCACCACTGCTCATAACATTCGGGCCTCTGGCCATCCTCTGGCAGACAGCCAGTTGGGTGGAGACAGTGCTGTAAATGTGTGTGTGAGTGTTTAAAATTGCACTGTCCATTAAAAAGAATGTTTTTTAATAGGTGTCTATTATATGAATGAATTACTGGAGGCAAATACCTCAACACCAAAAAAAAAAAAAAATGCATTTTTCATGGATACACAGGATGACCTTTTGTAAAAATCAGCTCCAGGCACATTTCTGTCATGAGCTGTATTTTATTTTACCCTTTGAATGATTTCTCGAGTTGACTGTGCTGCTTTTAATGACTTTGTTTACAGTGTGTTTGTCATGAGTTTAGGGGAATTATAGGGGAAATCAGTCTCCAAACAATAGTAGATGTTCTTAAAATGTTGATGCAGTTTCCATGAATATGGCACATTTTGGTGTCTCGTTATCTTTTAAAGCATTAGAGGTGAACATATACTATGTTTTTCTTTTTCTGACATAAAATGACACATGAAAGAGTTGTTTTTAAATGTCTGTTTGTCTATGTATATGCCAAGTTTAATCAACCCTATTAGAAAAAGTTATAATAAAAATGATAAAACAAATATTTTTCTTTAGCTTAAGGGAAATATTAATAATTTTATAGTTGTAAGAGTATAATAGTTAATAATGAAAATACTGTTTGACAGCATCATTTAGTATTTTATTTTTACTGAATTTTTTTTTAATTACATGTATATATATATATATGTATCCAGGGAGTAATTGGGGGTGAGATGCCTAGATAACAGACATGGCATGAGCAAACATACATGACAAGCCATGTGCTCACACCAAATGTGACTAAAACACAAGCACGTGGCCAGTGAACACAATCACAAGCCATGTGCGCACAGAAAATGAGACATGAACTCACAGACACTACGCTCCTCACACAAAACAACTCACATGGACACAAGAGAGCACGGCTCGAACACACTCGAAACCACGTGCCAGAAAATACAGTAGCGTTAATGCTCTGTCACAAAACCAAGAATAAACTAGATCGAAGTGACAGAACCCTGACTCTAACCATTAGGTCCCCCTTTTTTGATCTGCTGAGGTTGATCAACATGAACAAGGTTAAGGACCTCCTTTTACTAACCATTTACTGTAAATAATAAGAGTTTCAGGCCTTATTTTAATAATAAGATTTCCTGCACGCCAGTTACTCACCTGAGATCCTCCTCTGCTGTGTTCATTCTCTCTAGACTATTTATATTTACCATCAGTTCACATCACTTACCCCTGCATGCTGTTGTTGATCATCTGTGTATTGAGTTCACTCTCATCTTCAAGTTTGGGTTTCCATCACACAGCATAAACATGATCAGTCACAAAACATTAAAGCTATTCCACAACATTATATCACTATTTCCTTAATAGTGTGAAGGATTCCCAATGAACGCAGTCCATTCCCAATGGTTACATTTGGCCTCCATTAACAGTCTAATTGCTTTTACTTAAATATGGAAGAGATACAATGTGACTTTTGTGTCATTGTGTATTTCTAACTTCATCATCTGCAGAGAGAAACTGCCATTTTACACTTTACACCAAAATACACACATAATTATGAATGTCACTATGTGAAGAAGATTGACTGAAAAAAAAAAACATTCCTCAACCAACATGTTTGCAAAAATGTAAAATGTATAAATTTGCCAGATGAAATTAATATTAGTGGCAGTAAAACACCATCAGTCTTAATTGCTGTTCACAAATTATGAAAATAAAATAAAAAGGTTCTTTTAAACAACATTAAGGTTCTATTTAGCACTTTCAAAGCATGTTTTTTTATGGAACCAAATAAATGGGTTCGATTTAGTACCAGAAGGGGGATCTGCTATTTTTACATTTTTACCATAATCTGGTACTGTTTAGCACCATTTATCTTAAAGTCCCCTTGTAGTCAATAAATGTATCCCTTAAAACTCGTCTTTGATCACAAAAATGACATGGGTGAATTCAGGTTGATTGGGACACTTTTTTTCCAGTCATCTCAATGGCAAAAAGTGTCCCAATCAACCTGAATTCACCCTTTTAAATGTTTTTTTCCTTGAAAAAAAATTCTTCATGCCTTAAAATAGCTTGAATGTAACTCTACACATTTAGTATACGCAGTTCTATGAATATGCAAATTAGCCCCGTCTCCAAGGGTAGCATTTTATTTTATAGTCCTGTTGCACGTGAACATACTATGTACTTATTGTAGTAATGACTTTAACTAGGTACTAACCCTGGTCCTACCCCTAAACCTTCACTAAATTGTGCCGTAAAATAACGGTAATCTACTGGCAGCTGTGGTTGCCAGCAATGTACTGTAAATTTACAGCCCCCTACCGTTAATTTACAGCTCTTCTTTTTACAGTATGTTACCGTAATAATACCATGAAAGGTAACTCATATCATTTGGGAAACCGATTGCTTCAAACAGTTCGAGTTTAAAAACTAGTATTTATACAGATAGTACTTTGAACTTACTTCATTGACCATTGATTTTTTAACATTAGTTTTTTTTTTTTTTTTTTTTCTGCTGTGTGTTTTTAAGACACATTTGTTGTAGCAAAAACAAAGTAATCAAAAATGATATCATGTGCTGCTGGCTATGTTTTGATCATAACATCATCACACATCCCATGTCTAATCCCTTATCAAAAATGTGTTGTTTTAATGTATTTTACCATCACTGTTAAACTACAGAAAAAGATCAAGCAGTGCTGCGCAATCAGTAATGAAGGATTTTTAAACTCATCATTCACAAAAAATTATAACTCAATAATAATTTATTAATGCCGCAATGCATGCTGGGAGTCATGGACAATCTTTTGTACTATGCTGGTACCCATCATGCATTGCAGCATGAAACTTTTGATTGTCACCATTGTAGAGATTCATACGCCGATTCTCAATGTCTGTGTGTGTCAGGCTGATGAAGAATTTCAAACTCAAACTGTTTTCAAAATCCTTCATGTTTTCTGGTTGTCAAAACACAAAAACATCTCATTCTGTAAATCACAGTGGTACCAAAATAAATCAAATAAATAAAAATAAAAAACATCACCCATAAAAATATATTAGGCAGTAAATGAGATCAGTGAATTGATACTAGATGATGATTGTGACTATTAACAAACAGCCTTTGTCATTTGATCCCATTTTCTTTCAGCTTTTTTGCCATAGCAAACGTATAAAGACACAGTTGCAGCAGCCAAAGAAAAACTAATGTTCAAAAGTCAAGGATCAAGAGCCCACCTAAAGCAAACATTGAAACATTGGTAATGGTAACATCACTCTGTCACTTTTTAATAAGAACTATGACAGAAATAAAGTCAATCTGGGCTGCGTTTCTCAAAAATCGTTGATCGATTCAAACAAAAGTTGATCGTAGAGACCATTGGTGGCAGTAATTCTGCGGTCTACTTAGGCTTACGATGCTTTCGAGAAACGCAGACCTGGTTAGTAATAAGTAAAGCTGGTAATGCTGTTTGTGGAATTGTTTAATCCTCCTCTGCTGAGATCTTCAGACATTTATCTTCAGTTGATTTCATCTTTTTTCTGTTCTTCTTGATGAAGTTCCTACTGTAAATGTAAGTTAGGGAGGAGTGAGCCAATCTAATCTTTCAATCAACAGCCTGAGTATATAGGCTCTCTCTAGCATCAGCTGTTCCAGCATCCCTCCACCTCTCCTCATGGTACCTTGCCCTTCGTAATCATATCCTACATTTAGCCACTGTGGGGGGTATATCAGAGCTCAAGCTGAAGCTGCTTCATCGAGCCCCTCATCAGTGGATAGCAAGCCAAATAAGTTTAACCTTAAAGATTTTATGGGCAAACAAACTTGTTAATTCCTCTTTCCTCAAGTGATTCTGCTTGTTCAGGTGTTCATCGGTGTCTGAAGTAACTTACTTGTTTTTATTCACTCAGTCAAGAGGACTATATCTGTGAACTAATGTAGGGAATAGTGAATGAGGGTATAGGGTGTGATTTGGAACACAGCCGCTGAGTGTCGACTTTGAGTACTGTTAATTCACGGTACATTGCAGTATAATGTACTAAATTAATTAATTAATTACTTTTTTACTACAAAGTGAACTATCACTGAACTCACTTAAGCTGAACTATGACGCTATTTTTTTCTAGATCTGTTGTACAGCAGAAACAAACTTTGTTGAATTATATTCCTGTTATCACTGTAAAGCTGCTTTGAAATACTCTGTATTGTAAAATGCGCTATATAAATAGAGGCGACTTGACTTGACTTGTACAGAGACATTTAATGGCATGAAGATGACATCTTTTCTGGAAATGAACAGGCCTCATTCTGCACATGCTAAATCAGAGTGGTTTTTATTTCAAGAGTGGATGTGCTTGACTGTCTGTCTCTTATTGAAAATGTCAATGCAGGCAGATCAATAATATTGTTGAATATTAAGTAAGTAAATACCCCTAACTAAGCAAACCCAGGCTCAGTCGGGGCCAGTTCTCCAACAATATAAAAAAAAATTTATATGATATAATATAATATAATATAGTTAGGATACTTCTACAAAAAGAAATTTTTGAACTGAATGATTCTAACCAGAATCATTCAGTTCCTTATGATTTTCATTCCTAAAGCAAATCATTCACACCAAGGACAGTAACTATTACGATAACTATAAAGTTTTATTAATCATTCCAATTTTATGATAATAGTGAAGTCCACACCACAACTATAAAGATATTCAGATATTCAGATATAATTTTTTTCAACTGATGAATGATAAAAATAAATAAAAAACATTGACAATCAGAATCAGAAAACTGCATTGCACACTTATAATAAACAAAACATAATGTTTTGTCAGTTTGGGCACTAATATAGTTATAATTATTGTTCTTTGTGTGATCAGGGCTTTAGTCTTCTTTGTTTAATGCAGGATAACAGGACATCCATCAAGTGTATCCCCAAACTTCTTCTGTATGCACAGAACAATTTGTTTTGCATCTTGTCACAAGAGGAACACACTGTGCATGTCAGCAAGCGTTTTGTTGGCAATGGGCATTTGAGCACAGTCAAAGCCAGGGAAGGTCACGCAGTCAGCAGGGGGCGGGACTGATTGTTGCTCCTCCCCTTCGCTGTGGGTGGATGCATGATGGTCCTGATGTGGAATGTTGGACAGATGGGCTTGGCAGAAAAGACAACTGACCTCTCTCCACTCCCCCTCTGGCCCTGAGCTGTGCCTGGGAAGAACGGATCTAAAGTTTGCCTCCATTAAATGTCGATTATGG
This sequence comes from Leuciscus leuciscus, assembly GCF_965113295.1. NCBI lineage: Eukaryota > Metazoa > Chordata > Actinopteri > Cypriniformes > Leuciscidae > Leuciscus > Leuciscus leuciscus. Next base: position 10,576,546 of record NC_138724.1, on the reverse strand, counting down.
GAGACAGACTGCACGGATGGCAGCTTGTAACAAATGCTCCCTTGACCTTTAAATGTCAAGCTCAAGAGAGAAAAAACAACAACAAAGCCATTACAAATACTACACGAGATTTAGGTAAAGAGAAAAGTTTTGTGTTCTGACAAATTCACACACAAAAAAATTATTTGAAAAGTTAGTTCTTACAAGATGCAAATGAGTTAATTTCAGGTCATACCCTTTTTTTACTTTACATTTATGCATTTAGCAAATTTGACAAAAAGCCAACAATATTTGAAATATACAAAAACAGGTTTATTAGATTAATGTCAGAGCAGTTAGTAAATTGATAAAATTGGTTGACATCTAAAAGACAATTAATGTTCAGTAACATCCTGCGATTTTGACAATTATTGTACATACTCAATGCCAACGTACACATTGCTGTTTTCATAGTGACAATCATGTTTAAATGGATTAAATTTATAAATGAATCCACTCAATAAGACCTCAAATAAGTAATTTAAGCTATGAAAGAGCAACCACTCTTCTATTACTATTAATGACCAGAGATGTATTCATATCTAGCTGTTTAAAGTAAAAACCTTTTATTAATTTTTATTTTTGCTCTTACTCATGCATGTATGGAGATAGTTGAGCATGTGTGTGCATAACACAGGCTTGTTTCATTGTGTGAGGAATTGCTGTGTTGGTTCTGGACTCAACAGATGGTCCAGACACATAAAGGAATCACCTCCTGGTGTGTCCTTATAGACGCTTATGGAATATTAACATTCCGTTAGCCTGTTTCCACACTCACTTATAGGGAAATGCAAGAAGTTTCCGACAGTTCACTTTCAACGTTTTAGGAATAAAAATTAAGATGAACACAAGTCTGAAGCAGTTTCAATATGTATGAATCTTTAAAGATAAAAAGGATTAATTGGGCTAATTAATTTAGCTAGATGCTTCCATGAAAATGCAAAGGAGTCTGTGTTTTCATATAGTAATTTCATGACATTAGTATGTTCCAGTACTGGCCTACTGCCAGTAATCTCATTTGTATCTTCTCTAGAATGCAGGAAAGATCTCAGTAATGTCTAAAAGCTGTGCCACAATCTGCCACCAATATGAATTCACATTTTTCTCATTCATTTTTATATTTCTGTACTTTGTTACTGTACTGCATTGCTGTATGTCAACAATTGTTTTGTTAATTTTATATTTGTCCCAATGAACTGTATTAGAAACATCTAAGACAAAACTGAAAATGGTGCAAAGTCTCCAAAGATTAAAGAGCTTGTTCTGGGCTATTGTCATATGCTATAAGCAGCCGCGAGTTTTAAAGTATTCCCACTCACCCATCTGTTCGCTACATATGGCCTAGAGATGTGTGTGTGTATAGGTGCATTATCTGAACTCCAGAAATCAAGTTCAGTATGTAGACAGGCATTCATCCCATCCGCCCATGTCTGATGGCCCCTATCCCCTGCCCGTCTCATGCTCCTCTGCCAAGAGATTGAGAGAGCGTGCAGTCTTGATGGTACCCAGCAAGCCACGGCCCCCGAGGGCCCTCCCTGCAGAGCCCTTTTGGTTAAATCAATTGTTTGGCCCCATTGATCCCTGACTGGCCATATTGTGGCTCTGTGGGATATCACACACACAAAAGAAGCAGGCCGCATTGTCTCACACTCCAAATGAAGAAGTTCACTTGAAAGCAAAAAAATCTGAGCTTGGGGATGTCAGAGGTCGGCCTGAGGATGTGTGTGTGTTTCTGGGCTAGCTATACTTTTGAGGACACAATTGCTGAAAAATGTAAAGTGAACCTGTAGAAACCTTCTGTTTGCTAGCTTGAAGACAATATACAATGTACGGTTAACTGTAAATCTAAGAAAAACAACATTTGGCATTGTTTTAGATCATCAACAAAACTGTCTCAATATTTAATCGAGTAATTAAATCACTTCTTTAAGTATTTAATGAGCTTAAATACTAGATGCAGTTTGGTTGACAGCCCCCTTTACTGAAGAATATTGCGCAATTAGCTTAAAATCACATTGCTATATTCAGTGAACTTTGCTTTACAAACAGCTTGCACAAAATTTGCCAAAAATTGTTTACACACTAAAAGTGGTGCTTGAGGCCTACTCAGTGAAAATGTTTACTCATGACAAGTCAAGTCACCTTTATTTATATAGCGCTTTTTACAATACAGATTGTTTCAAAGCAGCTTGATAACAGAAAAATGATGCAACAAAGTTTGTTTCGGCTGTACAACAAATCTAGAAGAAAATAGTGTCATAGTCCAGCTTAAGTAAGTTCAGTGATGGTTCATTTTTGTTGTAAAAAAGGTATTAATTTAGTTTATTTATATATATAGCCGCTCTGGAGAAAACAGTCATGTCTTTGTCCAGCTCAGTTCAGTTCTCATATAATGATGTCCATGCAGGCAGATCAATATTATTTGTTGAATATTAAATGTCCCCAACTAAGCAAGCCAAAAGCCAAAGGCGACAGTGGCGAGGAACCAAAACTCCATCAGTGACAGATTGGAGAAAAAAACCTTGGGAGAACCCACGCTCAGTCGGGGGCCAGTTCTCCTCTGGCCAACAAACGAACAGTGTAATTATGATTCAGGCAGCATTACAGGTCAGAAGTCAGATTGCATCAGAACATTCAGAATATTATCCAGTTCCATCTGGTTGAAGATCGGAGTCACGCCGGGATGGTGACGGGTTTGTTGAGGATCAGTGCCGATGGCTGTCGTGTCGCTGAGGCCTTCACAGGGGAGAGTCTAGTTGACCCAGTCTCTGCTGACACTTCAGGGATGTGCTGTGGTCGTGTCTAGGCGCAGGTCCACCATCAGACCTGGATACGGCCCGGATACGGCTGACTACAGTAAACCTCGGAATAAACAGAAAGACTAACATTATGCCATTTTTCTGTGGTTGCCAGCAATATACTGTTCATTTACAGCTCTCCTTTTTTACAGTATGTTACCATAAAAATACCATGGAAATTAATTCATATCATTTGGAAAACTGATTGCTTCAAACAGTTTGAGTTTAAAAATTAGTATTTATACTGATAGTACTTACTTCATTTGAGTTCACTGAAAAGGAATATCTCTTAATGTAAAACTGCAAACACCTAATGTAGTGAATTAATTAAAAACATGACTTTAACTAAATGTTTGCAGTTCGTAGGCCTATTTAGCTATCAATAATACACATGAATGTGCTAAAGTACTTAGCAAGAAGATTGTCACTGCATCAGTAACTACACAGTTACTGCCTTTAAATTAAACACAGGCAGCAAACATCAGTGTTTCTCTGCTCATCATTGATGAAGCACAGGCTCTACTCTCCAGCACAATGGTGACCCACAAAACTAATGAATTAAACTAACAGATCTCTCCAATCTTGTGGAAAAACACGTAAAACACTTGAGTTTAATATTTACTCTCCTTATCAGTTAATGACTTTGCATAACTTTTTTCTATGAACTTTCACTAATATTTCAGTGAAAATAGCTTAGTAAAAAGCGTTTAGTAAATCTGAATCAGTTATGTTTACAGTATATTACTGTTTTTCCTAGATTTTAATCTACTGGCAGTTGTGGTTGCCAGTAAATTGCTGTTTTTTACAGTTTCATACGTCTACAGAAATTCCTATTGAGAATTAACAGAGGTTTAGATGTTGTTTTGTTTAATTTGATGCTACCATTATGGAGATCAGTGTTTGCTTTAGTTAGCCTCTTGACCCTTGACTTTCCGATCTAGTTTTATTTGGTTGCAGTAATTGTGTTTTTAAGACATATTTGTTGCGGCAGAAACAAAAGCCAACAAAAATAAGATCAGGTATTGCTGGCTATGTTTTGATTATGATGTCATCACATAATGTTTCCATCACCGATCTACTGATGATCTGATCCATGTCCAATATCTTATCAAAGAAGATGGACAATATTATTTGACTATGCTAGGACCCATCATGCATTGCAGCATTAAACTTTTGATTGTCACCATTGTTGAGATTCATACACCGATTCTTGATGTCTGTGTGTATCTCGCTAATATAGAAGTTAAAAGTGTTTTGAGCATTAACTGTTTTTTAACTTCATATTTTCTGGTTATCAAAACTGATAGATCTCCATCGGTAAAATCACAGTGATACCACAGTCAAAAATACAAAACATCACCCATAAAAATATATTAGACAGTAAATGAGATCAGTGAATTGGGCAACTAGATGATGATTGTGACTATTGACAAACAGCCATTTTCATCTAATCCTGTTTTCTTTCAGCTTTTTTGCCATAGAAAATGAATTTTAACGACACAGTTACAGCAGCCAAAGAAAAACTAATGTTCAAAAGTCAAGGGTCAGGAGCCCAACTAAAGCAAACATTGATCACCATCATGGTAACATCAAATGAAAATAAAATGACATCTAAACCTCTGTCACCTTTTAATAAGAACTTCTGTAGACGTCTGACAGAAATAAAGTCAATCTGGTTAGTAATAAGCAGAGATGGGGGACTCGAGTCACATGACTTGACTCGAATCAGACTCGAGTCGCAAATTTAAGGACTTGAGACTTGCTTGACTAAATTAAGAAAATTACTCGACTTGACTTTGACTTGAGATCCAATGACTCGAGACTTGACTTGACTTGACCTGTATGACTCGAGAATGACTTGATATACATTTTTATATAAATCATCGCAACATCAATTGATGAACAAAATGAAAGCAACGGAACCATTGACGCCAGTCATCAGATTCTGCGCGATTATGTGACGCTGCACAAGCCCAGAAAAAACATACATCGCGGTGAGCGCGGCAGCGCGCTAAATATAAAAACATCTCCCAGCATCGTTTCTTTTTGGATATAAACACTAAAATTGACCATATTCATAAGAAGATTTGCTGTACGCATAATAACTGGCAAGGGATATCGGACGACGGCCATCACAACCTCGAACAGTCGAACTTCATTCACCACGTCTAAAAGTAAGGCTTGTTTAACCTGTTTGTTATAGTTAATTTGACTATCGTTAAATCTAGAGAGAATATTGGTCAAAACAGCATGCCTCTTTATACACAATTATGTTTTCAAATGTAGCTTAATGTTGTCATATGATAATGGCATATGTTTTATATAACATTTGCCACATTTCTTTCAAATCATGCTTTAAAGCCAAATATGTCGTTCTTTCCAATGACGAAAAACAACATAGAAAACTGTTAATGTTTTGTGTGTTTTATGTTTCTCTTAAAGCAGGGTTAGATGTTAAAAGGGGGTTGGGGGCAAAATGCCAGCAGAAATAATATGCACCCAAAATTCAAAATGTGGTGGAAAAATTGCCCTAGTATGAGTTATTTTTATAATTAGCCTATAACATATGATATTAAAAAATATTTCCAGAATATTGGCGCGATTGCAAATGTGATAATGATTTTATAAAACAGTTCAGTAAACAAAGAGTGAATATTGTGATGTGACATTTTAGACATAATATTCCAAATATTCTCTGTTTTTGCTCTATTTCTCCAATGACAATAGTTCCAAACAAGCCACAGAAAGAGTTATGCGTATTTGTGATTCAGTGACCTATAGTTGCTTTAGTTCCAGATCGAATCTGCCGTTTTGAACAAATCAGTTGAATGAATGCTTCTATGACTCGTACATTAAGACGGTGATTTGGCGCCACCTATTGGTGGTTTTAACTTCATAATTAAAAATATATATAACTTATATAAAGGGGATGCCAGTTTGAAGAATGCCATTTGGTGGCATAGGAACCATTATCCCGGAATTGTGAATTGTTTAATACCTTTTAATGGTCTTCTGCAATGTTTGAGGCATATTTATTTGTTCATGCTTTAATTTTGGCCTAATTTCAGTTACATTTACATTTTAGGCTATGTAGTTTGAAATTTTATTTATTTTTTAGATTTTTATTGTAGTAACCACTCAGCTGGTTGTGGAAATGCATATTTAAAAAAAAAATTTGCAAATAAAACCATAGTCCACAACTTCTGTAGTTTTAACTTATTTTAATATATAAATTCAGTGAAATCATCAAACGTTTGTATGACTTGCCAGTGACTTGTGACCCAAGCTACGACTTGACTTGACTTGCTTGACATAAAGCAGTGACTTGACTTGACTTGACTTGCTTTTCACAAAATTGACTTGGACTTGCTTGAGACTTGAAGGTTAAGACTTGAGACTTGCTTGTGACTTGCACATGTGTGACTTACTCCCACCTCTGGTAATAAGTGAAGCTGGTAATGCTGTTTGTGGAGTTGTTTAATCCTCCTCTGCTGAGATCTTCAGAGATTTAATGTCTTTTATCTTCAGTTGATTTCATCTTTTTTCTGTTCTTCTTGTTCCTCTCACTTGTTTTTATTCACTCAGTCAAGTGGACTATATCAGTGAACTAATGTAGGGAATAGTGAATGAGGGTATAGGGTGTGATTCGGAACATAGGCACGAGTGTCGACTTTGAGCGCTGTTAATTCATAGTATATTCCTGTAGGCTACATTCTCGAAAATGACAAATATCATCCAGAATGCATTTTGACTACGGTATATTGCTGTTTTAATGGAAAACAGCATGTTACTGTAACATGTACTGTGTCCCTTTTTTACAGCAAATTTTTACAGCGTAATCTTTTTTCTTTCTTTTTTAAAAAATGCTAAACACAGTTCTGTACATTACACATCATTCAAGACTAACAGCTCTTGTGTTTCATTAGTGAACTGGCATTTAAATGCCACTAATTTACCTATTACCTACACCCAGTAATCATGTGTGAAAACACATCAAAATTTTTAAATCAAAACTCATTGTTTTGAGAAAGAAATAATTTATTTTTACCCCCTTGCATTTCTGTTTAAAGCAGCACTCAGTAACTTCGGGACTTCTTCGCTGTATTCTCGCTTTTTGCTCGCAGGTTTCTCTCTAGAGCTCCCCCCACAGCTTCGGAATAGATATTTGACAACACTGTCGTAAAAACTCGTTCTGTCAGGTCCATTAAGTCAAGAACACACAGACAATAAAATTATTAAGAATTTTTATTGAATAGATTGCAAACAAGTTGATGTTCCTGAATTTAAATTTGGCGGTATGGCTCTGTTCAGGGAGTCCTCTGACCTTTCATGAGCACCATGAAATAGCAGAGAGTCAGAGGACAGCAGCAGCAGCATTAGGGAACGCTCACACAGTTTTAGGACTGTGAGAGCTAAAATATCCCCCTGTGAACAGAGCAGGCAACATGACATAAAGCAAATGCCACGTTATGCATAAGGAGGAGCTGGGGAGGTGGCGGGCAGCAGAAGCGAGCAGCAAGCATGTATGAGCAACTGAATGCGTTTTAAATAGGGCGCCTTGTTTGAGCTTTGGCCATTGAGCAGCGAGGGGAGTTAACCAGCTAATGCAGCTCAGCTGAAGCAGATCAGCTGACGGGACAGTGTTGTTAGCAAATAGCATTAGCAGCATCTTGACTACCTGGCCTGCCAGAACTGACGCTGACGCTCAATTTGTTGATTCTCAGACACCAGAGGCTATAGATCAACGACATCAAAGCAGATGGGACGTTCTTTAAAACGTCTTCTTCATTCGGGTTCGGACAGCGTGAGGGAGCGCAATAATGACAGCATTTTAGCAGATTTCTTTTGGCCGTAAAGCAATTGTTTACATCGCGAGACCTGATATCACGCGAGACTTCCTGACGCGGCGGCCCCCACAAATTACGCCCCTGTGTAGCATCATTCTGGATGGACACATAATCAACATTTAAAAAGACACTTGGGAGTTTTGTGGAACTGATTATGTGAAGATATCTGCTCTTTCCTGAAGTAAATGCTAAAAATCTAAAGCTAAATTAGCCCTTTAATATTTAGCTAAAAGCTAAGCAAGGATGTACAAGCCACCCATTAAGAACAGATTAATTGAGGCGTGTTGGTCGATACACCATGGAGATTCCCACACACAGAGTTTGAGTGATACATTTTCCATAATTTTTCTGGGGGAAAACCCCCATTAATGGTTCATTCAAATTGTGCTCCAGTCTAACAGTCTTGTCTCCTACTTTACAAACATTCCCACAGTAAAGGATGCTAACTGGAATTAGACATGAAGAAAGTAGGATAAAACAATAAACGTGTCTCATAAACAGAAGCATAGCCTACAAACAAAGAGTTAAATGTCATATTTTCTCAACTATCACCCCTCAAAGCTACCTTGAGCTCACCTCACACTGGAATTTTCCAAACACACACACACACACACACACACACACACACACACACACACACACACACACACATGCACTCAGCCTTGCAAAACACAGTCTGATTAATCTTTTTGCCCTTAAACATCCAAGCAATGAGTCTTTTATGATTTATGTTATACTCTTTGAAAAGAAACCGATGAAACTGTAGTTGGCGAATATCCAGGGTATGAAAAAGAAACTTAGCTGAAGGGGTTCAGGTGGGATATATGGAACTAATGATATATCTTTAGATCAGATCAGTTTACGTTTCAGAGTCTTTGACTAATCTAGCCTAGGGTTGAAGTAATTATGCTCAAGTACAATATGGCTATAAAGGAAGAAACTCTTCTGTTTATGACACATAAATGGCAACTGAAAGCTCATTTGCACTAAAATGAGGCAGCAAGATCCCTAAGGCTGCATGTTAGCAACATGTCACAATAATATGAAACAAAACATCAACAGTTTTGGTTTGACATCTAAAATGATCCTGCATGTTGAACTGTGTAGTCATAGGAAAAACATATTGTAATTTTACATTTTCTATAGAAAAGAATCAGCGGTACTAGTAAAAAACTCACCGCCATGATCCCAAGTGTTTTGAGGGGTTACCAAGGTATTGATATGAAGTTGCTAGGGCATTGCTGGGTATAGCACACCTCTTAAAAAAACCATATGGCAACAACAACAAAATATCAACAACAACAAAAATATATTATAAAAATATACATTTTGTTTAAAGCTTAAAATTAATATTATTCTTACTATTGGGGGCTTTATTGGATTGAACAGCAGAGGAGACAGGAAGCAATTGGAGGAGGAGAGAGAGAGGAACAGGATCAGGAAAGGATCTCAAGCCAGAACTTGTATTTGTACTTGTATTTTACTATATCTACATTGGCAATGTGTTTTTTTGTTGTTGTTGTTTTGTTTTGTTTTTACTGTTTTCAGCAGTTTTTGTATATTGTAAAAGACAAAATGTATATGTATGTATTTTTTTTGACAACTGCAACCTCCATCATATAGAAAATTACTGACAAATCTTATTGTATATCTTTACATTTTCTTATGCAAGTCCCTCTGTATTGTGTCTTTTATAAATGTTTCTTGCTTGTTATAAATAATGCTTGTTTATGCATGTGTAAGATCTCGGAGGCTGTGAAAGTTAGACCTTGACCTCTATGTCTTTACACAGGCAAGCTCAGCTAATGCCTTGCATCACAATACATGGCACAAAAAAGAGAGTGTACCCCAAAAAGAGTAAGACTTGTCAAACAAAGTGCTGCATTATCAGCCTAAACTTTCAAACATATATGCATAATGCCAGCAAGCTGAAAACCCAACAACGCTGAATTGCCGCCTGTCTCTGTAATGCAGAATTCCCTTATCTTGCCCTTTCAGTCGTGCAGAGCAGAAAAGAGGTGGCTGTGTTTTTGTGTGTCCCATAGTGCCCCAATGTTATTCCATTGAGGTTTTTTTTGTGGATTGCTTGACACCCCCTCTTTCACCCCACGCCAATCCTCCAGTTTTCCACCCTCCATTGTCCTCTCCATCTTTTATTCCCTAACCAGATTCGTCATGTATGTTTTTATAGGAGTGGGGGAGGATGTTTGGCATTTGAACAGCGTTTGTTGTGTTCCGATGGGCCAGCGGTGCCACACCATCCATATGAAGCTGGCCATTAAAAGAACAAACATCCAGGGTGCCATATGGAGCCACCACGCAATCAAATTACTCTTCTTGTTCTTGCTTCATTTACTCCAAACATGTTTTCAGTTAGCTTGAAGGAAAAATGGTGACCTGTAAAGTCTGCTTTAAAGGGGTCTCGGGGTGACCGGATTATGTCATTGCTATAATTTACTAATGAAATTATGAGGTGGGCTCTTGGCTCATCTATCACCCCGCTACTCTGGGGGTGTCTAAGAACGAGAAGGACCATTCCTGCAAACCTTAAGCTTTTGTTCCTGGTTTAATTTAATCTAATATACAAAACATTATGTCTGAGAAGTTCTTAGACCTCCAACCACGCAAAATCACTTAAGCTTGTTCTTAAAACGTTGTCACTGAATCACAGTATTTTGTGTTATAGGCATTGAGATGGTAAATCCTATATCTAAATTTGTATATTTTCTGAAAAACTCAACACCAAAATGCTAGCACTTAGCTAAGTTTGTTTTGAGTGGGGTTTAGCATGTTGCTACAGTATGTGGTTTTTCAGACCATTGTAAAGAAAAGTGCACTTAATAATCTTTTTTCGTGCTTTAAAGAAGTACACTTATTTTAAGGAGTTGTACTTAATATTAATTTTAACTGGAATGTTATTTGATATTACTTTTAAAATATATTTTGTTTCGTAGAGACTAGCGATAGCAAGCTAGCTTTGAAAGCATAAGATCCCTCAGAACGTCATGGATTGCCATCTCTCTCTCTCTCTCTCTCTCTATATATATATATATATACACACACACACAATTTTTTTATATTTACACCAAAATTATGAAATAAAAAGAAAAAAGAAAAACATTTTATTGGTGTCTTAGTTTGTCCCGACAAGTTGAATGAAAATCTATAGTCTGAATTTTTTTATATAATTATATTACAAATGCATACCTTTAACATGCCAATTTCCTAAGACAATCCCTTACAGTTGCCAAAATCCAGCGTTGCCAACAGTAGTGAATAACATCACAATCAAGTCAAGTCAAGTCACCTTTATTTATATAGCACTTTTTACAATACAGATTGTATTGGTTTACAGTGATAACAAGAAAATAATACAACAAAGTTTGTTTCTAGAAGAAAATAGCGTCAATCTCTGCTGACACTTCAGGGATGTGTTGTGGTCGTGTCTAGGTGCAGGTCCACCATCTGATCTGGATATGGCCCGGATCCGGCTGACTACAGTAAACTTCAGGATAAACAGAACTAACATTAACATAACATTAACATTAACATAGATGCCATTCTTCTTATGATGTAACGAGAGGTGTTATAGGAAGTGTTCACAGTTCCGGCTGATCTAGTTTATGCAGCCTAATATCAGTGCACATCCTTTTCGTTTCACAAGATAAAACAAAAATGGTCTATCCTTTTGTCATAATTTTACGTAAATTCATGCCCTAATTATTTAGCAAACAATGTAATATACTGTAATTGGCAAAAATAAAAAATGGGTTCACATAAAACAAAACTTCCAATCAGTGCTTAAACTTGCTGTGATTGAACACTATTACAGTGCAGATGACCTTTGTAGTCCCTTCATTCTCAGCCTGCATCGGTTCAGATAAGGTTAAGGCTACTGTGCAGAACTTGGTTCTCTGTCTACCACCTGAGGACTCAACGTGTCTCTAATTAACAAACCTGTGAGAGCTTGTCCAGTTCTCAAGCAAGAGCCAGAACCAATTGAGAGGAGAAGACTGGATCTGCCCTGACGCCAAACACAGGACAAAAGAGTCCGCAAATACAAAAGTGCTATGACGAGCAGGGGTTAAAGTGCACTGCGTTCCGGCACCTCAGATAAATTAATAAATAAATAGATTCAAATCAAATCATTCTCATCAAATTCAATGATTCTCATCATTCATCAAATCAAAACTGAATATCACCGCCTGGCCGCGCCTTCACAAACACGCTTCCCGACGTTACGTTCTCAGTCACGGTTCTCCTGTCTGATTTGAGTGCATCTGCACCGGTTCACGCCTCCCCTCCCCGCTGAACGCCAGCGACTACTAGGGCCCTATCTTGCACCCAGCCCAATTGACTTTGTACACCGACGCATGTATCATTCCTATTTTGCACCCGCGCAAAGCGGACTTTTCCTTCCTCAGACGCACGTCGGTAAGTTAGGAAATACACTTGCGCTCCCAGGGGCGGTTCAGCGCAAAGAGGAGGCGTGTTCCGGCGCAAACGTTCCTTCATGCTATTTTGCAGGTTTAGAAAACAATTGCGCCACTAACCAGGAAAAAATAGTTTAAAGTCAGTGGCGCGTTGCGCATGTTATTCATATGCTATTTTAAGGGCGCATGCTTGGCCATAATCAATGTAGCGTGTGCACAACGCGCACTTTGATTCTCTCATCTACACAGATGCAGCAGTTTTCATTTTTGCAAACCATACATTATTACGATAGATAGATAGATAGATAGATAGATAGATAGATAGATAGATAGATAGATAGATAGATAGATAGATAGATAGACAGACAATTTATTATTAAAGCATACATCTAGCTTACACATTTACCCAAATTATCATACGCCTGTTTAACCAAAGTTAATTTGGGTGGGTTTCTCCATCCCCAATGTCCTGGCGCGCGCCTGGCAAATCCGCCGTTATAATAGGAATCCGCTTTAGAACAAGCGCCTGCTCTTAAAGGGAATGTGAGATGTCGCTCTGATTGGTTTATTTCACGTTACGCCCAAACCACACCTATGAATAATGAAGCTACTTCAGACCGTACCCCTTTTAGATTTGCGCCGGGCGCAAGAGGCATTTATCCCGCCGGGAAAATAGCAACAGCGCTTAGACCCGCCCACAAAGTTACTTGCGCTTTGCGCTTGACACTTGCGTTTCAGATCGTTAAAATAGGGCCCCTAATGCGTGATTGCACTCACGGCGGTTGAGCGCGGTAAAGTAAGTTTTGGGTTCGATATTCGCCGGACATTTGTTTTCCCTTGTAATATATTTTATTTATTATTATATATTAGCCTATATTTATACCTGAGAATGCTTTGACGCGTTTCCACAGCGCATGATATTTAAGGGAACGTCTGTCAATTCCACCAACTGCGTTAAACGTAGACTATAATTTGTATTATTTAAAATTACTTTTAACATTTAAAAACAGACGTTTTCAAATTCCAAAGCTTGTAGAAGATTCCTATTGGCAATACTGACTTAGCTTTCCTGGTAGCCTTGAGTAAATTAACTTGTCTCAGAAAATGATTCATAAAACATATAAACATCAGTTGAGCCTGTTTACTTTCTTCACTGACACAGACGAAAATGAAAAGACTATCAGTCAAAGTTCAGCTTTAGGAGGGGAAGAATTAGGGAAGAAGGAGACTGAGAGAAAAAGAAAGATGAAGATGAGGAGACAGCAGGTATTGACAAATCATCTAATGACAAAGTTTTAAAGCTATTTCTTATCAAAAAATTTTTTGGCCTTCAAAAGCCCTAAATTGCACATATGTTGGTCAGAGAAATCCAAATTTTCTCGGGGGAGCATGCCCCCCAACCCCCCTAACTACCGCACATTTCTGTCAGTTTTGGAGTTCCCATTTTTATGTTTAAATTTACATTGTGAAAAACAAGGTTGTGTTCCATATTGTGGTGTTCAGCAATTTTTACATAGTATCGTCATCATATCAGATGTAGATGGACCAAAATAAAAACATTAAAATAAGTATTAAATAAGTATTGTGATACTTGGTGCCACAGTGACAATCTTGTCCCAAAAAGTATTGCTATACCACGATACTCAATATGTTGTCCCACGGCGAGTCATTTTTCCCTATTGCACCAACACAAAATTTGAGGGTTCCCCCACCTGCCAAATCCCACTTTAACCACTGATGACGAGTATAAGAAGTGTATCTCATTCTGTGAGAGCTCAGATGAGACATCCATAAGGAATCTTGCTCAGAGGTAGATCTTTGATAGCTCATATTACTTTCTGGATCTGGATGTCTTATTCTTGTTTCATTGAAGTATCTACTTTGTATCAGTCGTTTTTTCCTAAAATCCTATGGGTGGATTGTTCCAGCAAAATGATATCTTGAATCTGAGCACATGTTGTGTTCAACATAAATGTTGAGATCTCTTCTAAATCTCTAGAAGAAATATGTAAGATTATTATTATTATTCAGATGATTCGTTTTTATCTCAGTAGAAAAATCTGAGATGTAAAAGACTTCAGCAAAACTGTCCATTTGCTCACTTGCATTACTATTTATGAGAAACTGCTGTGATAAAAATATTTGCTTTGTTCTTCTTTGTTGGGATGTGATATTACAGAGAGAAATTTGGTAACACTTTCTATGAAGACCATGCTTATAATGAATTATAGCTCCATTTATACTATAAGTTTTACTGTTTTATAAATAAATTTATAAAGATCCATTTAAGACCTATACTGCATTACTAGATAAGTCATAGTTACATTTATATTATTTTTAGAATTACTTATAAGTCATGCATTTGCTTTTTCAATGTGCATGCTCATAAACCATTATACACTGATAAACTTAAGCATTAGTTAGTCAGTCGTATGATTCCATGAATGTATTTATAAAGATTCAACCTATAATGTTATTATATTATGTGACAATTACTTTTTTGTCATTTAGACTTCTGTCAAATAAGTGAATATATTGTTATTAATAGCTGTGTTGTGTTCTTATAAATACTTTTTATGAGTGATAATACAGCTATTAACTGCTATAAACTGCTTTAAGTAAAGTGAAAACATAGGATGCATTTTTCCTAAAGCAAGTGTTAATAAATCATGAAGATATGCTCATTATACATTTTACGTTGTTTACTTGTAAATGTAACTAATGAACAATAATTCCTGTAATTAACAGTTCCTTAATGAAGGTCTTAGATTTTCATTTAAGTATCAACTTGGTCTAAGATGTTTCTCGATAAAATAAAAACAAAAACAAATGTGATTAATTTGATGTGAAATGTAAATTCTTATTGAGATCTCTTTTTTGTGGCTTTTTTATCTTGAGTACAAATCTGAGAACAGTTTGAGACATTGTTGAGATCTCTTTTGGCAAAAGGAAATGTGTGAGATTACAGTATTGGACACTTTTTTTCCATAGAAAAATCTGAAAAACAGCAGTAGCAAAGTATCGATTTTCTCTCAATGCAGTCTATGAGAACCCTATGAGAAAAAAAAATCTTCATTGGGATTTTTCTTATGGCTTAGCATGTCACATCTCAGGAGAATTAATGTTGCTCAAGAGAATTAATGGATGTCTCAGATATGTTCATGTATTAACTTTTGGATGTTTCTCCTAAAACTCCTGCATATAAAATACACTAAAGGTCCATTGACACGAAGAACATTAATTATAAAGATAACTATAATGATGACGTTATTAGCACCCACACCAACGGACGATAACTTACTGTTTATTATCTGTTGATTATATACACACTGCAGTTATGTCGTCTCAGTTATGGATTCTGATTGGCTGCTGAGATGTTATCTGAAATTCAGTGAAAGTCTTTTTTCTCAGGAGACAAATTGGAGAATCATGAGAAATCAACACAAGAAATTTTAGACATTAAAGGGATAGTTCACTTTGAAATTAAATTTTGGTATGTTTTAGCTTACCTCAAGGGCATCCAAGATGTAGGTGTCTTTTTTTCGCAGTAGTTTCAATTTTGATATTTTTAGGTCAAACCGTTCTTGTCTGTCTATATATATACACTAGATGTCGCCTTGGCTACGGTTTCGTTCCAATGAACTGCAGTAGCCAAGGCGACATCTAGTGTATATATCTATGCACCAGTCTGCGCACATGTCACACGACCAGGAAGCGCGCGCCCTCAGATCACTTGGACGTGGCTGTGTTCAAGAGGTAAAAACGATATAAATACTGTTCATTTTCTCACACAAACCGCTCGTTTCGTGTCTTAGGCCATCAATGTGTACTTACGATGGGGAATTGTTTAATTTGGACGATGGGGAATTGTTTTCATTTGGACTCTGTGCATGCTCTTTGAGATAGTGACCATAGACATGCATTATATGACTGACAGACAAGAACGGTTTGACCTAAAAATATCAAAATTGAAACTACTGCGGAAAAAAAGACACCTACATCTTGGATGCCCTTGAGGTAAGCTAAAACATACCAAAATTTAATTTCAAAGTGAACTATCCCTTTAAAGAGATTTTTTTAAAGTGTAGTAATTAAGCAGCTTTCATAATGCAACACATGTGATGCAGTAACACATCAACGTACAGATCTGTTGCGTGCGTTGCCATAACAAGCTCTTGAAAATGGGCCCCCATTTGATTGCGTCTCACGCTGGCGGTCGGGGAGTATGTGCAGTCATTTTTAATGAGCGAGGGGCCTCTTCGCAGTGAGTGCTGAATTGTACCTGACTAATTTGTGTGTGGAGGGACGTGCTCAGCACTGGGCTGCATGCGCAAGGGATCTTTGTATCTGAGGCGGAGGCCGAGGTCGACCTCGCGGGGCTCTGCTAGGGGCTGGAACAAAAGCCACGGCAGGATAATCCACCCTGGGACAAAGTGTGTGATTAACATGAGAAAGCGGCTCGGCTTGGCACTGCTGCCTTGGGCGGAGAGGGAGAGGAGTGGTGGTCTACCAGCATTTGAGGGGAGAGACTTTGGAGGCACAGATTAATGCACCGATGCGCAAACAAAAAAGCCTCAAAGGTGGTTCTGTTGATCTAAGATGGTTTCAGATGGTTGTTGGGAGAAATCTCCCTTCTTGAATTCCAGAAAGTAAATGGATGCTGTTTGGTATCGATGAGTGAAAGACTCGGATCTATCACAAATCCCCAGTCCCCCAAATCCAACTGTGATGACTAAACTGATCCATTGAGTGGCCGCTGTCTTAAGCCCCCAGCATGTAGATTTCCCCCCTTTCACAAACTTTCTTGGTCCTGCAAATTAAGAGGATGAGCCGAGCTCTGCTATGTAAACCCCCTCCACCTCCCGGGTCCCTGGTTTAGAGAGTCACAAGTAGCATTTGTTTTGTCTGGGAATAAATATCCTCTCAGTAAATCTCTCAGTCTTGTCTGAGAGCATTTGATGTGTTGAAGAACCCTATCAGATGTCATAGCAGATGCTGCGATTTAAGTTTTTTTATCATCAGCTCTATTCTCCCAGTATGTCTGTGGCTACATCCCCATTTGCATACAGGCCAGTAAAGAGTGAAGTAAGTTTACACGAATGATTGGTCAAAAAAAATAATTTTTTGGCAGAAATATTTCCTTTAATGTATGTTTTGTATGTTACTATGACGGTAACAAACACCAGTACTCAAGGGGGCAATAGAGTCCAAAGCCTGTAGCAATATAATTGAGATTTATTATTCAGGTACCTGAACAATGGAAGCTTATTTCCGCCATGGAATAAAATATTAAAATAATAACAAATATTATGTCACAATTCTTACTTTTTCCTCACGAGTTTATATTTCACATTTAGCGCCCTATCATGCACCCGGCACAATGCACAAGTGTTTTTTGATAGTTTCAGCCTGACGCAGTTATCATTTTCACGTCCTGCACCACGTTGTTTAAATAGCAAATGCATTTGCCCCCATCTGTACACCCATAGGCGTGCTGGTCTGAAAACGAGGTCTGTTCAGTTGCATTGTTGGTGCATTGCTATTTTGAGGCAACTGAAATAGACTGCCAATTGACCAAAAAAAACTGGTTTAAAGTCAATGGCGCAATTTTTTTTTGTTATTTAAAGAGTGTGTTAGTAATGTGCGCATATAGGCGGGTCCACAACGTGCCTACACTTTGTCCCGTAGGTGGTCTGCTTGCACGCTTGAACCTTGCGTACGAGCAGATCCGTTTTCTCGCTAGAGAAGCGTTCAGTTTTTCCGCTTGCAAATTCCGGCAAGTAAATTGTGAATCCGCCATGGCGCGAGCGCAACTGGCTTTTAAAGGGATTGGGAGATGAGACTCTGATTGTTTTTTTGCACGTTACGCCCAAAACACACCCATTACTCATTAAGAGAATAGGGACATGCGCTGGGCTCGACAACCATTTTTCCCGTCGTTAAACTAGCAAAAGTGGATTCGGACACGTCCTAAGTGAACTCAAGACCAGTAGTTCCCAACCCTGGTCCTGGAGTCCCTCAAGCACTGCACAGTTTAGATATCTGCCTAATCGAACACACTTGATTCAACTCATGATTATGGATTCCATGACGTCAGATGGGTATTTTAAATAAGAGAGAACTCCCTGCATTTGCCTACTTGTGTTTTTCTTTATATTACAGCCTGGCAAAAAAATTATGTCTGCACAATTTGATACTGCTCGATTCTTTGTGATATCGCAAATAAAACAATTGATTACTACTATGCTTACAAATCTTTAACACATTTTGAATTGGTTGCCAATTTCCTATTGTTGTAAATTTTTCTAGGCTGGACATCACTTTTGGCCACTACTGTACGTACTTTAGTAGTGATGGAAATGTAATTTTCAATGTTTAGAGAGCAAATGCTCAGTATTTTATATTTTAGTGTCTGGATATGAAAGGCCCCGTTATCACGTATTACTTGGGTTTGCGTTCTGTCTACTGTTAGCATCTAGTTAAATGATGCTAGGTTTATTCATAGAATAACTGTTATTGCAGCTTGGGGCCTTGCATTCCTTGGCAAGTTCCTTTAACTGAAAAAGTTGAAAGAGAACCATTGCAAGCTACTCCTTTTCTTTGAGGCAATGTTAGCAATATTGGCTCACAAAGTTTGAAAATCCACCATCATCCAGGCAATTTGACCCATGTACTGTGAATTCAGATGCACTAATTCTAATCTAGCAGAGACAGTAAACAAATGGGGTTCGTAATGCATCAGTAACATGCAAATAATGACCAGATTGCCTTGAATGACTGACATCTGGAGTTATCCAAGGGGTCAGAAGTTCAGCATGCTGCCACCCTGAGCAACAATATTTACAGATGCTTATTTGTCTGGGGGTTGCCACTTTGTTTTGGTGTGTGTGTGGGTGCATGTGCATTACCCAGTGATATTTTACGACTCCATTGTGTGTCTGCAAGCACCGTCTCTTCCTCTTTGGGGTAGAAAGCAGGTCAAAGCTTAAGCAAGACATCTCTCTTAAGTGGTGCATTGTTCTGCTTTTGTCTGTAGGAAATAGCTGCGGAGATCACTATAGTAACCTTTACTTGAAGTACAGTTACAGGAAGAAATGCAGAGTGACAAAGTATATGGGCAAAGAAACAAAGGTTTTTTGGAACTTTAGATCTCACAAAAGATGTAGGCTGATCAAGTAATTCCTAAAGAGAAAGCATATCTGGATATGACTCGTTAATTCTCTAAACATTTGTATACCTTTTAAAACAAGTATATATACAATTTTAATTAACTGGCATGCTTAATTTAGATGTACCACAGTTAACACAAAATCATAATGACTGATTAGTACCTATATGATTAATTAATGATGCGTGTGAAAGGAAATCATTTTGATAACATTTTTATCTGTACAGAGGAAAAAAGTTTGTCATGAAAAAAAAAACTTTTGTCAGGTCGATGAGGCCTTCATAGCGGAGAGTCTAGTTGACATGGTCGCTGCTGACATTTCAGGCTGCGTTGTGGTCGTGTCCAGGCGCAGGTCCTCCATCTGGATACGGCCCAGATACGGCTGAGTACCGTAAACCTCGGGATAAACAGTGAGACTAATGTAGCGTAGAAGCCATTCTTCTTATGCTGTAACAAACACATCAGATGTTATGTGAAGTGTTCCCGGTTCCGGCTGACCTAGTTTATGCAATCTAATAATCATTTTACATAATTTGAATTATAGAAATTGATAATGTGCTAGTATGCTAGGTTAAAAAGATGTGTTTTTAGTCTAGATTTAAACTGACAGAGTGTGTCTGCTTCCCGGACAATGTTAGGAAGTCTGTTACAGAGTTTTGGTGCTAAATAGGGAAAGGATCTACCGCCAGCAGTCGATTTTGATATTCTTGATATCAACTGGCCGGAATTTTGATATCACAATAGACGTGAGGGACTATAATGCGTTAAGAGCTCGATCTTACTGGGGAGCTAAACCATTTAGTTCTTTGTAAGTAATCCGCAATATTTAAAAATGTATACGATGTTTAATCGGGAGCCAATGCAGTGTTGACAGAACCGGGCTAATATGGTCATACTACCATCCTGGTTCTGGTAAGAACTCGAGCTGCTGCGTTTTGGCCCAGCTGTAGTTTGTTTATTATGCGTGCAGTGCAACCACCCATAAGAGCATTACAATAATCTAGCCTTGAGGTCATAAACGCATGAACTGTTTCGCATTTGTCATTGAAAGCATATGTCGTAATTTAGATATGTTTTATTGTGGAAGAATGCGGTTTTATAGATGCTAGAAACGTGGCTTTCAAATGAAAGATTGGTATCACAGAGCACACCCAGGTTCCTAACTGACGAAGACTTGACAGAATATCCATTAGGTATTATACAGTATTCTAGGTTATTACGTGCTGAGTTTTTTGATCTAATGTGTTTTCCAGAATTAGGAAATTACTAGTCATCCAATTTTTTATATCAGCTAATGCTTTTCAGATTGGTGCTACTTCCTTAAATTACATACATGAGTTTTAAAGAATCGGTTATAAACATTTCTATCTTTTCCTCATTTTCAAACGACTTATATAACAGTGTTAAAACATAACGTGTCGATCCTGCTCTGTCAATTTATATTGGACATGAAAATGTTTGATTTTTTATTGTTTTTATAGACTTTATACATCTATTAAAATTCTTCCTAAATGTTAATCTTCTGCTTGCATGTTTTTATCCCCCCTTGTAATGGGCTTCATTCGCTTAAAACGTCCACTCTGTTACACATTGCATTGTAAAAATTTAATGTAACAGGGTTGACACATTTCTTTTCAACAAACCTGCACAGTCCAAAATCTACCAAACTGAATGAACCTTCTACCATATAGTTAAGTCAAAAGACAAAAAAGTGGGGGATAGGATAAGGGTATGTCGCATGCAGGATTTGAACCTATATCCTCTTGAGCATAATGCCACAATCACACAGTAGTAACCCAATATACCACAGATGCAGCTAGACTCTACATTATAGTATTTATTTTTTTATTTTTTACAATGGTTATTCATGTCTGCTTTGCTAAACGAGTCTGCTTTTGGTGGTCACAAATCAGAAACAAGGTCTAGGCTAAAAATATCCACCCTGGTTCCCCTTTCTCTCCTCTCTTTTCATCTGAGTGGGTATTCATCCCCATACCTGTGGGAAAAAGATGGCAGAATAGTTGATTTATTGAACAAGGACGAGTATATATCTAGTTTTTGGGGAAAAGCAAACAAAGTTTGAGAAAAGAACAAAGTCAAGAGCCATGATTCAGCAATAGATTTTAAATTAAGCAGTCAGCATTTAAATTATAAAACTTAAACTGGTATTAACAAAGATAACTATGCATACACACTTGAACAGACAAACAGAAAAAACACACAGAGAAGGGAAGAGACCCCCAGATGGCTTAGGGTCTAGTGGTGATAGAGAAGGTCATTAATAACCGTAGAATAAGAGGAGGCCATAACACAGCCTCTTCTGTTAGCCAGAGCCGTTCTAGTTCTAGTGACATTCTGCACAACACTTTATATGAGCACACATAACTTTGACATGATATACGTCGAATATACATACGAGAAAGAATCTGTTTACACACAAAAAATACAACCATAGGTATTACATGAAAAATGCATAACCAGAAGTGCATCCACAAAGAGAAGTAGTCCCACCACTATTTAGACAACTTTACAATCAAAAAACTAAATATTTTAAAGTGTTTTTTGTTTTTTTTGTTTTACATAGACAACTTTTTTTGTTTTTTTTTAAGATTGCATATGTGTTTTTTGTATCTGTTGCATCAGGCTTTTATGCTCTTATAGTATTATATAGGATAATATGGTATGGAGCTCGTTGATTTTATTTTGAGGCCCAAACTGAGCAAAAATAATTTGGTGCAGTTGCTAAAATGTACTATGGAATTCTTGTAATGTAAATCAATGAGATCTTTATAACAGTATAACAGACAAAAAATGCATATTTATACTTACATACAAAATATAATGTAAATGCAAAACAATGATGATTGAGTACAAATAAATGTCCCTCAAAAGCCTGATCTATCCCATTTGATACATTTTAACACAATGTTTCTAAAAACAGTATGTATGGATAATCAAGTTGTCACAGAGTAGGTGGCTGCGAAGAAGTGCATGACAAAGGCAGGGGCGTCGGACTGGGGGTAAAACCAGTACTGATTACCAGGGCCCCAAAGGGAGAGAGGGCCCTTGAAAAGTCTGGAATATATTTATGTTACCGGGATATTTTCATTTCCTAATTACATTTTATAATGAATGTCAGATGAAATGTAAAATTAGTGTATTGGCTGAATAACTTTGTTGATTGACTGACTGGTCCCACCCCTTGCTAATGCGCCAAATGGTTTAGTCCATCTGCACGCATTTTGTTTATGTTAGTTCAGCATCTGGAGGAGCGCAAACTTCTGCTGTAGAAATGTCTTTCTCAAAGCAAGGCAAATCAGGCCCCCCAAAATGAAAGGAACGACATTAGAAGGAAAGAAAACAAAATGAGGGGAAACAATTGGTAACTGACTTATTTTCAAAGAAAGGTGAGCACAATCTAGAACACGAAATCTGTAGTGCTAAACTGCTTGAATATCTCCGCGATCGTTAGTGCTAAAAATCAACTGAGACAACCCATTGAAAGAGCAGAACATACACTTTCAGATGATAATTTGGTTATACATGTAATCTGAGGTAAAGGCTAAATAAATAAACTGTACACTAGCAATGCTGTTTGCACAACACACCATTATAATAGCCTAAATTGTAACCTGTTTAATTTTAAATTAATAGGCTATAATATCTAAAATGAGCAATTATATAGCCTACGTTGAGTGTTATATAAAAAAATAAAAAAAAAGTAATATAATTTAGCTTAAACTTAGTAACCACAGTAAAGTAGGCTAGAGAATGTTGAAAGGAGGTTTAAAATGTGTGTGCAAACATGACAAATTATCAGGCTACTCTAAGCATTTACAGTTAATAGTTATTACGCTATAAATATCTAGGGCCCTGTCCCAAATGGCACACTCCGGACTTGTGGACTTCCTCAGAGTCCACACTTTGGTGACGTCATGTAGTGCAGACCTATAGGGCCCTTGGCGCGAGTCCACGAGGGCGCATTGAGAGGTATTTTTGGGACAGACTCGCTCGGCATGCCGGAAATAACGGTCTGGTTGTTGTTGGACAGGAGAAATCACATTTTTGCGCTCCGACGTCTTATCTGCATGTCCACTACACAGCCTAATTTTACAGTTCTATATTTTGATATTATGCATATCACCTGGGCATTAGACAATAGATAAATCATGCTTATTTAAATGATGTATACAGTTGTACATAATAATACATAATGTTCCATTTGAACTAAGATTACAATTTTAAAACATAATTTAAATATATTTTTTTCAATTTACAGGTTTCAATATTCATACTATGTTTACATATGACTCAGTAAAGCCCTGCCATTCGGTTCTATTTATTTAATGAATCATAATGCGATCGTATTATTAAACACGCTATTATTATGTTTGAGACATCAACCACTGGTCGATGACCATAATGTTTGTATAAACTGTAGGTAACAACTGGTAAAATGTACATTTAGGTCATAAAAACAGTAATATTTTCTTCTCAGCCATGTCAACAATTATCCGTGAGTGAAATCTCCTCCCATGATCTGTTGTCTGATTGGCCTTTCGCAAGGATTCCTGGGTAGTTAAAGTGCGTGGAGCCTGCATCTATGCGGGCTTCGTGGAAGACCGCTTCAAGGGTACAAAGGGGGCGCTGCTGAGCACACTTCAGAGCGGTAAAATGCTGAATGGGACGGCCTACGGACTCGTAGACTCAGCGAGCACGCGCAATTCAAGTCCACGAGACCGAAAGTCCGCATGAAGTGCGCCATTTGGGACAGGGCCTAGGTCTACAGATTCATGTGTGCTGAGGCCATATTATTATTATTATTAATTTTTTTGAGGAACATGGGGACATCAGGACTGCCTATGCATAGGGCCCGGGATCTTGTGCTACGCCCCTGGACAAAGGACATACTCAAACTGACTTTAATCTAACAAACAGGAGAATAACTGGGAGAAATGACAACCACATACACATTGACGTAAAACAACAGCAATGTAAGACCAGGAACAGAAAGCTGAAACTGAGAGCTTAAATACGGGCAAACAGGAGCTAACGAGATAATTAACAAGGTGGGCTCTAATCAGTCAGAAACATAGGAAACTGTAACGCAGTTCAGATGTTATGGGAAGAAGGAGGCGGGAACCGGCGAACATTCATCAACTTTAATACCAAAATAAAACAAATACAAAACGAAAAGTAAAGTAAAGACAGCAGCCCCTCACGGACGACTGCTGTCACAATAAAACAAAGCACAACACAAGTTCAGGCCTGTCCTCTCTCGCTGTCGTCGCTCCTCCTTTATGCTTCCGCTCCTCCTTGAGAGATACGAGACTGGTGCGTCGTGCAGGTGTCGCTCATCAGTAATCACGCCACCGGCCTCGTGCCGCTCTCTCATGGCCCTCGGCCTCGTCCTACTCGCCCATACCAGACGAGGCGAGAGAAAAGGAGACGGAAGCATGAGGAGCGACAGAGACGAGAGAGGGGAGAGAGAGAAAAAAAATCTTGGTCCGACTCCCACAACGCGCTGCCATCTGGTCCTCCACCAGCTGGGTGATCTTCTCCGCAGTGCCTGGCGGTGGCACTGGATAGCCCTCAGTGGACGGCTCGACACTTCTCCACTGCCTGGTGGACGGCGACGGCTCCTCTGTGTTCGGGCAGTCGGCAGGAGTTCCCCATTCCCTGCTCCTCCCCGTCATGGCGGATGGCAGCAGGCTCCGGCCCACGGCGAACGGCGGTGACTCCTCCGCTCCCTCACGGACGGCAGCCGCCCCTCCAGCACCCAGGCAGCCAGCAACAAGCTTGACCGTCCCCCCGGCAACTCACTCCAGCGCACCGCCTCGAGCGTCCATGGCGACGGAAACTGCCCGCCATGTTCGAGGGCACCGCGGATTCCCCACAGTGGCGAGGGCATTCCTCCTTCTTCCCTGGTTTCGGCACCAGTGTAACGCAGTTCAGATGTTATGGGAAAAAGGAGGCAGGAACCGGCGAACATCAACTTTAATACCAAAATAAAACAAATACAAAACAAAAAGTAAAGACAGAAGCCCCTCACGGACGACTGCTGTCACAATAAAACAAAACACAGCACAAGTTCAGGCCTTGCTCTCTCGCTCTTCACTGTCGTCGCTCCTCCTTCATGCTTCCGTTCCTCCGTGAGAGATACGAGACCGGTGCGTCGCGCAGGTGTCGCTCATCAGTAATCACGCCACCGGCCTCATGCCTCGGCCTCAGTCAAGAGCCATGATTCAGTCAATCATGGCTGAATCATACACACACTACTGCTCCACTGACTATACACTGGTCACTCCACTGCACACCTCAGATCACTTCCTCCTCACTCTCAACCTCAACCTGCCTCAGAACACAACACACACTCCTCCACAGGTCACCTTTCGGTGAAACCTACGCTCACTCTCACCCTCTCACCTATCCTCTTTGGTCTCATCCACACTTCCTCCACCTGATCAGCTTTCAACACTAGATACTAACAGTGCAACTGATACTCTTTTCGCTACTTTAACATCCTGCTTAGACAACTTCTGCCCCCTTTCCTCCAGGCCAGCCCGCGCCACACCCTCTGCCCCCTGGTTATCTGATGTTCTCTGTGAATATCGTTCTAAACTCAGGGGTAAAGAGAGGATGTGGCGCAAATCGAAAGATCCTACTGATCTTGGTCTTTATCAATCCCTCCTCTCTTCCTTCTCTGCTAATATCTCTACTGCTAAAATGACTTACTATCACAACAAAATTAACAATTCTTCTGACTCTTGCATGCTTTTCAAAACCTTCTCCTGTCTTCTCAACCCTCCTCCTCCTCCTCCTCCTCCTTCATCAACCCTAACAGCTGATGATTTAGCCACATTCTTCATATATAAAACAACCACCATTAGCGGCAAATTGACCAATCCACAAACTGACAAAAACACATTTTACCAGCTAACACACACATTCTACCCTCCTTCTCTCTACTTTCAGAGGCAGAAGTCTCCAAACTCATCCTTTCCAATCGCCCTACCACCTGTCGGCTTTCCCACTAACCTACTTCAAGCCATTTCTTCCTCAGTTGTACCCACACTCAGGCACATCATAAACGCCTCTCTTCACACCGGTACCTTTCCCACAGCATTTAAGCAGGCTAGTGTAACCCCACTGCTTAAGAAACCCACTCTAAATCCAGCACATCTGGAAAATTACAGACCGGTATCTCTTCTTCCATTCGTCGCGAAAACACTTGAAGGAGTTGTTTTCAACCAGATCTCTTCCTTCCTTAAACAGAACAACCTCTTGGACAACAATCAGTCTGGTTTCAAAAGCGGACACTCAACTGAGACTGCCCTGCTCTCAGTAATTGAAGCTCTGAGACTGGCTTCCAAATCCTCAGTTCTCATCCTGCTGGATCTGTCTGCTGCCTTTTGACACAGTTAACCACCAGATCCTCCTGTCAATCCTAAAGATGAAGGGCATCTCGGGAACCGCACTCCAATGGTTCAAGTCTTACCTCTCAGGTAGGTCCTTTAGGGTGTCATGGAGGGGTGAGGTGTCTAAGACCCAACATCTAGCTACTGGAGTGCCTCAGGGCTCAGTGCTTGGACCACTTCTCTTCTCCATCTACATGACATCACGAGGATCTGTGATTCAGAAACATGGTTTTTCCTATCACTGCTACGCTGATGACACACAACTCTACCTCTCATTCCTGCCTGACGATCCGACGGTAGCTGATCGTATCTCAGCCTGTCTGACAGACATTTCTGGCTGGATGAA
This sequence comes from Leuciscus leuciscus, assembly GCF_965113295.1. NCBI lineage: Eukaryota > Metazoa > Chordata > Actinopteri > Cypriniformes > Leuciscidae > Leuciscus > Leuciscus leuciscus. The sequence continues at coordinate 10,549,518 of NC_138724.1, read as the reverse complement.
GGACCACCACCTTCAACTAAACCTTGCGAAGACAGAGCTACTTGTGGTCCCGGCCAACCCAACACTCGTCATCCATAATTCGTCAGGCTCGTCATCCATAACTCCATCAAGGTCAGCCAGGAACCTTGGAGTGGTAACTGATGATCAATTGAACTAGAACTGCCCAGTCATGTAGATTTACCTTGTACAGCATTAGGAGGATCAGGCCCTTCCTATCAGAGCATGTAACACAACTCCTTGTCCAAGCGCTAGTTCTATCCAGACTGGACTATTGTAATGCTCTCCTGGCTGGTCTTCCAGCTTGGACGGTCAAAACTCTGCAGCTGATCCAGAATGCTGCAGCCAGAGTGGTCTTTAACGAGCCGAAGAGAGCACATGTCACTCCTCTCCTCACAAAATTGCACTGATTGCCAGTTGCCGCTCGCATCAAATTCAAGTCACTGACGTTTGCCTACAGAACAACCACTGGCTCTGCTCCCTTTTACCTAAACTCATTACCTCAGACTTATGTGCCATCCAGAAACTTGCGCTCTGCAAGCGAACGACGTCTTGTGGAGCCATCTCAAAGAGGCACAAAATCTCTTTCTCGGACCTTTACCATTACTGTTCCCTGCTGGTGGAATGATCTGCCTCAACCAGAGCTGCTGAGTCCATAGCCACTTTCAAGAAATGACTGAAGACGCTTCTTTTTCGACAGCACTTGATCCAGTAATACTAACATTTTCTCTTCTATTCTATTCTATTTTTTTTTTTGGTAATAAAAAATAAAAAATAACGTACTGCGTTAGATTAAACTGAGAAGGGTCATAGCACTTGCATATTGTTGTCCTACTGTTAGTTTAACTGCTTCTATTGTTCTCATTTGTAAGTCGCTTTGGATAAAAGCATCTGCTAAATGAATAAATATAATGTAAATGAATCAAAACAGAACATGCATGTGACACAAGTAAACATAAGTAGCTTTAGACCAGTTCATGAAATATTCTTTATATAAACTTTACTTTATAAAAAAAAAAAAAGTTTCACAGCATAAGGTTTGATCTAATCACAATTTAGAGAGGCCTATCAAATATTATAGAGTAGGCTGTACAGTACATTAATGCTCTTTACCATACAAGCTGCCCATTTTTGCTTTTACTCTGCTGCACTTACAACTTCGACCATTGCAAGTACATTAGGCTACTTTACACAATTTAAAAAGTTAACAGAAACAAATCTTTGTTTAAATCAATAATTTATTATTTATTGGATATTTAAATTGCAGTCTGTCGAATATTTTTTTTTTATATAAATATATTCTTTATATTTTATTTGATCAGTAATAAAAGCTGTAAAATATAAATATATATATATATATATATATATATATATATATATATATATATATATAAATAAACAATTAAAAAAATAGGCTAAATGTGTACTATTATTAATAAAACTTATTTATTTGTGAAATATTTGTTGCAGGTGCTAAAACAGTTCTTTCCAAACTTTTTTTTTTTGTACACAGCTTTGTTGATTATAATGGGAGTGTTCTAGTTGTGCCCCGTCCCGTCAATCACTTGCAGTGTAGACACAGCGTGTGGAGTGATGGCTGAGTTCAGGGGTGGATCCCTCCGGCCCCTTTGACAGGCACAAACATAGAGAGTTGCTGGTGACCAGGATGGGACGAGGGTATGAAGATGCGGGGGGTGTTCGCCTAACACCACTCCCTCCACTGAATAGGCCTTCATTCCGCGCCGTTGTCCCACTGAGGGGAGGGTGTCCGGGGCTAGAGCCGGGAACAAAAGCCCAACTCAAATCACATCAGCCCTCTCAGCGCTACACTTTCTGCCTTTTATTCTCAATATTCTTTTGTGCCTGTGTGTTTCTGACCTAGCTACACTTCGGCCGTAGGAATATTTATAAGAGAACATAAGCAGTATGCTGATAAAGCGCTGTTTTTGATAAATGCGTCTGCGAGAACATGGGCTACACAAGAGTATTCGGCGAGTGCACACACAGCACATTGCATTTATTACTGATACAGAAAGTCATATATCACGAGGACGTCGAGGAGACAAGAACAGGGCCTTGATAAAGTGTAACACTGGTCATTTGAATTCACACACGTTCTGATTTTACTGCCAACAACCACTCTGCATTCTGTCTTCTGGTTTAATGCGCTTTGGGGCTTTCGTTGTGTAGCTACTTTACAATAAGCCCCATTGACCCTTACACTACCCTCTATTGTGTGAGTGCCAATTACAGCAAATTTTTGTCTTTTTCAGCCAGTTTCCACCTTGCAACCTGGAATGCACAGGACAAAAGTGACATTCGATATAGCCTAGTTCTTTTGTTGTACATTGACATTGGTTGTTAAAACATACCGAGTCCTGGACATTCAGGAGACGCAACCTGCTTCATGATAGTACAACACATTCACTTTTTTACAGCGTTAGAAGTGACATTTATTTAGCTAATTTCTGGCCCATTTTTGTCTACTCAAACATTTAAGTTTGATTCAACCTAAAGAAAAAATTAATTGTATTTCAATTTAAGTTAGTTTCAAATCTTTCAGTTTTGTTGATACAAAAAAGTCCTTGTATATTTTTAATAGGAAGTCTTAAATGTTTCTCTTAAAATTAAAGCTTCTTTAATGATTCTTTGCACCCATGTTCAATAATAAAGTTAGTTTTTCTTATCAAATTATTTCATGGATATCTTCATGGTTTTATTTTATTTTATATTATGTGTGGATTCCTTTGTCCCAGTTTACATTTTCACATCAACTCACCTGATTACTGTTAGGTTACATACAACAACAACAAAAACAGGCATTTAACCCTTTAAATTTAAGTTTGAATGGTTAAAACAAGAAACCAAAACGATGTGGGTCACTGAAACTTTAACTATGCAAACAATATGCAAAAGTGAGATAAGACCAAAGTTAGCAAAGACTTCTTATTCAACTGGTCTGAATGTTTCTTTCACTGTGTACTTGTCTGTGTGTGCACAGCACAAGCTGTCCACTCTCTGATAATGCCACAAAGGGGATTTCTATGTTTGTAGATTTCTTAGTATGCAAGTTCCCACCCTGCTCAGAGTGTCTGCTCTCTCTTTTTGGAAGCCGCACGTGGGATGCAGCCAGCTGTTCTATTCTCTTCTCTGAACCCTGTCTGCTTGTCCTACACTGCAGGCCTGCACGCCATCAGATAACACCCTGCACGCCGTACGAAATCTTCTGAGGCACTCTGTGCTAACAATACACTGCAGACATTTACATGTGAAAACACTGGGCCTTATCTTAAGTTCAGTGAAGGTTTAGGACAAGAGGACTCAACTTGATTGTGTGAGCATGCAGATCTGTAACAGGTAGGTCTCTACTGGTGGATGAAGGCTGCAATGAGGCTGTCAGCTCAACAAAGAAGCACTGAAACTATATAGTATTCCCAAACTTCCCACTCCAAAAGCTTGATGAATAATGGTGATATGTGGAGTCTTGCTGCCACCCACTGGACAAGATATGAAATCACTGTTACTGAGAGCTTTTGGCTCTGTTCGAAAAGCATTTTGTGCAGTATAGTGTCTACAATTTTTTATGCTATACAAATGCTATACATTTTGCAGTATGCAATGATTCATATTCGAAATTTTCAGTGTGCTGGACTATTTTTTGATTCAACGTGATGTTTTATTAACAAAATTCAGGAGGAGCATGATCAGATAATTAACATGGGAGGAGCTCATTCAGTTAGTCAACTCAATTCAGGATCAGGAGGTATATATACATATACAGCAGACTTTTCCAGCATCCCACCACCAGCCCATCTCCTCACTTATATTCCTATCCCAACCTGGGATGGGGGAGTACGGGGCAAAAAAAACAGCACGCCAAATACACATAACCTTTACTCTATTTAATTATATTTAAAGGTAAAGCGGAGGATGTTTTACTTCCTGGTGGGTAGTCTAAACTATTGGTCCTCCTAATTGTCAATCATTCTGGTGAATCAATCAAACTTTTCAAAAAGTGGAGAGGGCGGGTCTTATCTAAAATTTGGAAAGATCCTCCGCTATACCTTTAAGTGTGAAATTGAGAAATGCAAGTTATCAGTACAATCTATTTAGTCATGGATATCAGATTAATTTTTTTATTTTTTTTATTTTACTTTAACATTTTATTTAGAGATATTTACTTTATTGGCATTGAAAATATTTATTGGTTTTTATTGATAAATGTTTATTGATATGTTATTCCCAATAGCCATCAATTATTCCCCAACATAGCTAAACCTTATAGTCAATTATTGGTGGCAAATAGTTTTCAAAGATGCTATAATATTTGCATACAATGGCAGATTATACATATGATATTATTATATTGCAGAAGCTTAATTATTTTGTACAAACCCACATAAATAAAAAGCAAAAGTGAAGTTATTTGATCAGCATTTAATTTTATTTCATGTCATAACTGAGAACAATGTTACTTACACCAGGACTTTAAATCTTTCAAAGAGTGAAAATGTGCTTTGGTTTTCATAAACAAGTTGCAAATACTTTAGTATCATTATTTTTGCACAAAGTACTTGACATTTTTTAAAAGCATTTGAAAACCACATCAAAACCATACACGTACACACAATCCTGTACTGCTAATGGAAAGAGCTGCCAAACCTTCTGAAGGCATATTGTGTCAGTTATAGTGAATATAGAAACATGTCTAAATCAAAAGAGCTGCAAAAAACATTTGGTTAATGGTGCTTTATGGTTCAAAAAGTTCATTGGGATGTGTCCCTAAAATGTTCCCTGAGGTTTGCAGAGGATGCAAATGAAAGTCTTGTCACAGTTTTGAAGTTCAGTTTCAAGCCCCATTATGTAATAAAAAGTTCCTGAATATTCTAGAATTATATTGATTTACAGACAATGTCAAATAATCGAGAGAGAGAGAGAGAGAGAGCGAGAGAGAGAGAGAAACTGAACAAAGAGTGCCTGTAATGGCAATTCAGCAAATTAAATAATTTGACTAGTTGATCTATTATTTAAAGTACCCTTGTTGATATTACCAGAACAGGCAACTAACTACAAAACAACCTCGGAATTAGGTATCGTTTAAAAAGCCCTCCAGCATTATACAACCCAACCAGAGGTAGTTTAAAAGAAACAAGGTTTATAACAAACAAGATATTAATCCGCAAGAAAATCATTTCATATCTGAACAAGTAAAAGTTTCAGTAATGTATCAACTGATAACAATAACATGTCATTTACATTAAGATACCCAAAGATATTTACAGTAGGTTTTGATTTTAAGCTTTTGGTCTCATTTCAACACTAAATGCAAGAATGCAATCTGCTAAACCTAACATTTTTAAAATCATAAGAACAATGCACATGCCACAAGAAAATATGGACAACATGCTGTATACATTAAGCCATTGGTTGAAGCATTGGAAAATAATAATAATAACAACAACAATAATAAATCCCAAAGGAAAACCCCTGAAAAAAAAAATGAAAAGAAAAAGATTTATAATATAAACCTGAATTGAAAGAAGCATAAATTAGACTTAAATATTTAGCAAGAATATAGATTTGGTTATATAGTTTTACAGTATTTCTTCAGCATTTCAACATTCAATATTTCTTTGGAACTGTACATCAAAACACCCTAATTGCTCAAGCAATATGACTTCACAAGCTCAGATAGCAACCCTACAGTGAAGTATTACCTGACCCCCTGAAAAGTGTACATTAAAACAGGCAGTGTGTTTTCCCCTGTTCTGGATCAGATGTCAGTTTAAGCTCATTAATTAAACTAGACAGAGTGACTGTATTATGGAAGACAGCATGTAGGTTTTCTTATCCAACATGTAGTCTTAATCTCATACAGGCTAATCAGAGGGTTTGGTTTAATCTGAGGTAGCAAGTTTGTGTATTCAAGTAAACAACCAGATAGCTTTATTATAGCGGTCAGTTTCTGAAGCCTAAACTATATCACGATTCCTAATTACATTCGAGAGGTATAGCAAGTCACTGCTGTAAAATAACTGGTATCACCAGGAACATTCAGTTGTTTCAGTTCGGAGAGAATCACTAGCAATTTGAGGTAATTTTCGTTTTAATAGATCAAACTACATCACTAAGTGGATAAACTTGATATTTGTTTAGCTACACACTAACAATAACAATAAACAATTCATGCACAAGAAGAAAATTTATAGAAATTCATAGAAAGAGGTATAACAGCAGGTATTGGCTGAAGTTGGCATTTTTATACTGATCAGGAAATGGCATCGCCATTCTTCAACGAAGATCAAGATAATTCTATGTAGCATTCTAGAGGATTTGCGAGCAAAATTGGACTCTAGATTATCTAAAAAAAAAAAGTGAACTGTAGAGAACCCTTACGGAACCCAAGATTAGACAACAATGGTTTTCTTTTTGAGAGTAGAAAAATAAAATGCTCCAAATAATCCTCTAGATGTATTCATTTGCAGCAAGAGTATTCTAGAATTTGTGGATGAAAACGAACCCTAGATTAGCTCAAAAAGGAAATCAGTGTAGAGAAGAGTTAAAGGATTCTTTTATAGAATCCTAAAGGACTCGAGATCCGTACTGAATACTAGATTAGCTCAAAAGGTAACCTAAATGAATCTTCATATAGGGTTGTAGAGGATTTGTGGCCAAACCTGATCCCTAGAATAGGCTACAGAGGTTTCCTTAGGGTTCCGTTCGGCCAAATCTACCAAGAGCGTTCTTGATCAGGGGTGCCGAACAAACTCCTGGAGGGCCACAGTTTTGCACCCCTGCTCTAGATCGGGCTCTCTCAAATCCGGCTCTGCAGAAGTTTAGCTCCATCCCTAATCGAACACACCTGAACCCGATTATCAATAGATTGGGTTGAAATGCCCTCCAGGTTGGCTACTCCTAAGCCTCATCAGACTGTCAGTCCAAATCAGATTTTTGTGCATATCCGACTGAGTCTGATCATATTTTTCTGATCATAAAGCAGATGTGAACGGGGAAAAAAGCTACATTCATATGTGGTTTGAAATCCTATTTAAATTGCATTTCTTCGTTTATGTCACTTTCTAAGGCCACGTAAAACGTAAACAAGTCAGACGTTAACAAACATGCTGAAAGTCGCTGCAGAAACAAGGTTGTGTTGTTGCAAAGTGTCCTATGTTTCTGCCGCTACTTCAGTTGTAGTAGTCCAGCGCGGTGGCTACACATTGTCAAGTTGTAAATAAGACAACATCTGTATTGCAAAACCCTCCACGATGCTGCTGTTTTTTGGCGTATGCCTACTAACGCAACGTCATTGCCATATATGCAGATATTCCGGAAAAAGAAAGAGCACCACGGGACACACAAATCAGGTACGAATAGTTACGATACACAGTATGGACAGTCAATAATATAGATCAGATTCCAATCGGATGCACAAATAATCGGATTTGGACTGACCGTGTGAACATAGCCCTACTCTAGATCTTCAGAGGTATAATTTGAGCTAAAAGAATATTTGGAGAATTTAAGAATTTGTGGCTGAAACTGAACGCTAAATTAGATCAAAAAGTAAACGTTGCCAAAAACGTACCCTAGATTGGACTACGGAGGTTTCCTTTTTGAGATAGAGGACTCTTTTTAGAATTCCAGAAGATTTGTGGATACAGCTAAAACTGTGAAGAATATCTAGATGAATCTTTGTAGTGTTCTGGAGAACTTGTGGGAGAACTGAGCCCTAGTTAAAAGAACCTAAACCAAACCACTAATGAGAACTGTTGGTATCTGCATTATCCAAGTTTAGGGCTCTTTGACCTGTTCTAAGATGCTGAGGTATGCATCCGCATGTGACTAATGAGGTTTCTTTGTTGCGTAAACTTCCCACCACAGACCTGGCACTCATACGGTTTCTCCCCTGAATGGACACGCATGTGCTCAGTGAGACGGTACTGCCTGGTGAAGCGCATACCACACTCCTCACACGCAAACGGCTTTAGACCGAGGTGGCTGCGCATGTGGCGGGTCATAGTGCCGCGCTGTGTGAACATCTTGCCGCAAATGTTGCAGGGGAATGGGCGCAAGGTGTCAACATCTTTGAGGGACTTTCGCGGACTTTGCTCCAGGCTTTCAGCAGCTTCTTGTGAGACTCTGGTGATTCCAGCATCTCCATCACGTTCCTCTTCCTCCTCATCCTCAACCTTCACATCCAGGTCTCCATCCAAATGACTTTCCACATGGGACTTGAGACTCTCGGAGGAGGGAAAACCCTTTTCACATGGTATACAAACGTAAGGGTTGTCCCCTTCAGCTTCTTTGAGAAAGGTCTCCTTTTGATATACAAAATTGGTGCTGCCATTGTTTGGTTTTTGGCCATCAGTTTCGTCTGTTTTGCCTCCAATTCCTTTCTCTTTCTTTACAGACAACTGTAAAGTGAAAGTCTGATTCTGGCTTAGTTGACTTCCAACCCTGCTAAGAGGAATGTAACCACTGACCTTGGATTTTCTTCGGGATCCCTCCCTTTTTTTTTCCTGAGCTCCATCCAAAGGAATTATCCACTTCTCTTTCTTTGGAACACACTTCCCATTTATTCCTAGCTGCATATTGCTGGAGATGGTTCTAGAAAGAAAAAACGTATCATTCGTCTCAGACTTTACATTCTTCTTAGTCAAATCCAACCCCAAGTCCTGCTTTTTCCTACATTTACTTTCAGCATTTTGCCTTTTTTTGGGAGGAGTCATACACGTTTCAGTGTCTGATGAGTGGTCTTCATACAGGCGAAATAAAGATTTGGAGCTCCCACATGCTACGCTATTGAGGGATCCATTTTGGTTAATCTTAGTGGAGCACAGGTTTGCGAGGTCATTGAGCTGGAGAAAGTTAGCTGTGGTGAGCAGAGAGCTCAAATCCAGAGCCTCAAAAGTCTCATCTGACAATTTTCCGGTGTAAATGAAATCCAGAATTTGCTGGAAAACAGCTGGATCCACCATATCAGGGTCAAGGTGGATGAGGTTATCATGAAGGACAAGGGACTTGAAGTAGTGGCTGGTGGCGGCGAGGACACTTTTGTGAGCTCGGAAGAGTGTATTCTCAACCATGATGATGACATCGCACAGGAAGCCCTTTGAGCGTTGTTGATTGAGCTGGAGAAGCAGTTGACTGGCGTAGTTGGGGAGCTCCATCGCCTACCCTTGATGTTTTGCATTGGTGTCACTGTAAGAAAGGATGACCAAATGTTATTTTGGTGTGACACAGACTCTCACGGATAATCAATAACATCTGCTTTGCCTTAATAGGTGCTCTATGAAGGATTTTCAGAAAAAATAAAGTATAGACTCGTACAAAAATAATGCCTCAGGCTCTCAATTATTACTTATGGTCCACTAGAAGTGTGTGGTGGTGTTTGTGTCAGCAGAAAAATTGTCCTGTGCCTGAAATTTCTAAATTTCTTCTTGAATTCCTGTGCTCAGGACATTTCTGGACGACAATCTTTGGCCAGTGGGTGTGTAGCCCCAGCCAATCACAAAACACTGTGCAGGTGTGGGCGGGGCTTTAACGTTGGTGTCTGAAGCTCGGGAAGCTCTGATAAGTTGTCACGTCTTGACACAAAAAAAATCTGCTAATGTTGTTATTGCCTGTTCTGTAACTTGAGTCAGATTATTAGGCGTTGTAATTATGATTTTATGACAATATTTATTAGCGAGCTAGAGAAGGTGGCTAAAACTCGCTCACAAATTACAGCCAGTCATCTAAATATTAGCATAACTATTCTTTCATTTACAAATTATTTATGCATGAAAAAAAAAATATATATATATTGTAGATATATCAGGGGAGAGGGCTTGTATGGGATGAAATGAATTTAGTCTCAAATGATTAACACAGTAAAACATTTATCAAGTTCATGGATAATTGTGCATGCATATCCACAACCAAATGCCTTTCAACTTGCGTGTGCAAAATACAGAATTAAATGTATCAGAATTTGTGCGTGCTACTAGAAAGATGTGCATTTGTGGATCAGGTGACAAGCGTGCATTCATTGACTCGTTTAACGTAATGGATTAAGAATAAAGGCTAACATTAAAAGACCAAACTGGGCAAGACTATAGGCCTACCTTATTAATAAAGCATACATTGTACAGGCAAGCAGATTAAATCAGATTATGAACAACACGCAAGGATAGGCATTTCTCTCCCGTAGAAAACCATTATAAAAACGCTTAACATGCTTTATAGTTGCATGTTCAATAAGGTGTACAGGCTAGTGAGTTTTAGTATATCCCCATCTTACTGCAATAAGGCACATTAAGCGTTTTCTTTATAATAGGGTCTATGGGAGTAAAACTAACTATATAGGCCTATAGACAAGAGCCTATAGAATATGTATGCGTTGCGGCAAGTTTCACATTAAGGGCATTTTTATCCCGTAGAGCCTGTTAAAGAAAACGCTTAACGTGATATTTTCCAGTTGCGTTTAACTTTGCATTTGTAGGGGAAAGCAACCGGGAGCGCAGTAAAGTAAGTTTTAGGTTTGACATTCACCTGTAGTCAGTCAGTCTTTCCAATAGGAACCTACTATAAGCTTTGAAATTTGAAAATGTTTGTTTTTAAAAGTTAAGTCATTTTAATTCATATAATTATATGTTTTAAAGCAGTTTAATTGGCAGGCGTGCGTTATGGCGTCAAAGCATTGTCATGTATAAATATGCAGCTATAACGTTCGTAGGTCATTTTGAATGAATATTTCATGTCGATATACAATGGTTGCATATTGTTCAAACTAATCCTGCTATTGATATTTTTGTAAGACTGCCGACTCTATAGAACAGGGAAATATATAGCAAGGGAAAACGAATGTCCGGCAAATATCGACTTTTAACAAACAGACATTTTCAAATTCCAAAGTTTGTATACTATGTATAGCTTAATATAGCATACTATGTGCAGTCAGATAAAAATAAGCCTAGAATATGAACGATTTTATAATGGTTTTCTATGGGAGAGAAATATGAATCTGATTTAATCTGCTTGCCTGTACAAAGTATGCTTTATTAATAAGGTAGGCCTATAGTCTTGCCGAGTTTGGTCTTTTAATGTTAGTCTTTTGTCTTAATCCATTACGTAAAGCGTTTTCATTATAGCAAGGAAACATTCGATGTAAAACTTTGTGTGTTTTGAGTTCATATTTTTCTGCTAGTCTGTACAAGGTAAGCTAAGTTAAGTTTTATTAATAAATTGTGTACTACATTTGGTGCTTCAATATCACTTTCTTAAACCACATTAAGCATCTTACATGGGGAAGAACGCTTGATTGTCTGTTTTAGCAGGCTACTGCCATCTAGTGGTAGCAGCTTTTCTCAGACAGCTGTGTGTGGATCATGAATCACCTGATCCACAAATGCACATCTTTGTTGCATGTGCAAATTATAATACACTAATAAAAAAGAAAACATTTGTTTTCACAAAAATGTCTCTATTTGTACAAATTGCTACACATTTATTTAATTCTGAATTTTGCACACACAAGTTGAAAGACATTTGGTTGTGGATAATAAAACATATCTGCAACATTTATCAAGTTCATGGATAATTGTGCATGCATGTGTTAATCATTTTGAGACCAAATTCATCCCATAGGGCTTCCGCCCGTGTGGAGCAGTCAGGGGTTCATTCTTTGTACCTCGATTAATACATTTGAGATGATTTGCCAGAAAAAAATCTGTATTATACATTTTTAAGGCCAGACAAGTAGTTTATTGAGGGTTGATTTGTAAAGAAGAACTATACGCCTGCGCACATATATTCAAACGCGCATACATTTGGGCTGAACACATCTGCGTTGAATATTGTTGAATATTAAATGTTCACAGTAAAGGGCAGATATATCGATTCTCGAAACCAAGATCAGCAACCTGTTGTGTCTTTATTATGATAGACTACACAACATTATAATATTATTTGTAAATTTATATTTACAATATAAATATATATTACAATATGGTTCATTAGGGTACTCTTGTAAGAAAGTAGCAGTGGCTGGGACCGACTTTAACTATCACCTCCGCTTAAAAAGATGCAATCTAATCCTGTCATGAAATAAGCCAGCTCTCGAGCAGGTTTGAGCTTATGGACCTGTTGCTATGCCAGCAACTCTAGGATGAGCTTCGAAGAACCGAACAATTCTGGATCATGTCAAATCGGCAACAATGAAACCCAGCTGCTAATTGAGTAATCCACGTACAAAGAATGGACCCCAAGTTTCACTGTTATGTTTAAAAACAGTAACTGAAAATCCTGCATAGTGCACCATTAACTTAAAAAAGAAAAAAAAAAAGAAAAGGGGGACGACAGGCGGATGATAAAATGCTTAGATTACTTTTTTTTAATGCAAATTCACTCCACCATACTATGCAGTTATAAATAAAGTCATTCAATAAGTCACCTTCATTTATATAGCACTTTTAACAATATGGATTGTTTCAAAGCAGCTTTACAGAGATAATAGGAAATTAAAGTAACAGATTGTTTAGGCTTTACAGCAGCTCTAGAATAAAGTTATTGTCCGGCTACAGTTAGTTTTGATTGATTCACTTCCGTTGCGAAGATCATTAGTTATTAACTTAGGGGCTGCTTCCACGACGCGTTTGGTCTATAGGTATGCACATTTGAATATATATGTGCGCAGGCGTTTCTTTACACATTGACATCGCCAAATTACTTGTCCGGCCAGAATAATGCAGAATTTTTTGTCGTTAAGTAATTGTCTATCTATGTTATAAATAATTAAAGAGTACAAATATTGTGACTCTGCAAGTCAGCTGAGCTCAAGGTGTCCACCCACTTTTTCAGTGCCCTTGGTCCTAGTATTTTACACATTAAAAAAAATTACAATAAAACCAGACTCGGGGCTTAAAACAATCTTTGATTTAAAGCAACAACAACAACAAAAAAAAGGATTAGAAACTGGAAAGGTTCAAGAATATGTCCTTCGCAATGTAATGGAAGTTGGGTTGGAAAATGGAAAAATACCGGTATATTATATTTCAAATGGTACAATAATGATTTTGCTCATTTCAGTACCAGATATGGTAATGCTTCCATGTGAATTTGTGTAAGCGCTGTCAAGTGTTACTATTTACAATGTGTATTCGCAGCGTTACGCATTGTAGCCCATCACAGACATATTTTCTGTGTAAAATATAGCCTACTTGTTTCTCTACTGTTCTTAATGCAATTGTTTTAATTCAGTTTTTTTTTTTTTTTTTTGGCTGCTAGTTTTTGGCTGCAAATCTTCCATTTATGTCTAAAATATTAGAAAAAGTGGTGTCCGCTCAACTGGGCTCTTTCTTGCAACAAAATGATATCTATGAAAAGTTTCAGTCTCGATTCAGACCGCATCATAGCACTGAAACTGCGCTCGTTAAAATCACAAATGATTTACTTTTAGCTTCTGACCAAGGCTGTATCTCAATACTAGTTTTACTTGATCTTAGTGCTGAGTTCGATACTATAGATCACACAATACTCTTAGATCGACTACAAAATTATACTGGTGTTCAAGGACAAGCACTAAGCTGGTTCAAATCATACCTATCTGACCGCTACCATTTTGTCTATTTAAATGGAGAAAAATCGATCATGCCGCAGGGATCTGTGTTAGGCCCTCTGTTATTTTCAATATATATGATGCCACTTGGAAATATTATAAGGAAACATGGAATTAGTTTCCATTGTTATGCTGATGACACTCAAATATATATTTCATCAAGGCCGGATGAAAACGCTAAATTTTCCAAATTGACAGAGTGTGTTAAAGATATAAAAGATTGGATGACGCGTAATTTTCTATTATTAAATCCAGACAAGACAGAGGTAATACTTATCGGTTCAAAAAACCGCCCACAAAACCTCGCACAATACAACTTTAACATCATAGGATGTCCTGTTACTTTATCCGCTACAGTAAAAGACCTGGGTGTTATACTCGATTGCAACCTGTCTTTTGAAAATCATATTTCATATGTTACAAAAACAGCCTTTTTCCACCTTAGAAACATTGCTAAGCTACGTAATATGCTATCAGTTTCTGATGCAGAAAAGTTAGTTCATGCATTCATGACCTCGAGACTGGATTACTGTAATGCTTTATTAGCTGGTTGTCCTGCATCCTCAATAAACAAGCTACAGTTCGTCCAAAATGCCGCCGCTAGAGTTCTTACGAGATCAAGAAAATATGATCATATAACACCGATTTTATCATCACTGCATTGGTTACCTATAAAGTTCCGTATTAATTACAAGGTATTGCTACTGACTTATAAAGCCCTAAACGGCTTAGCTCCAGTCTATTTAACGGATCTTCTATCGCCCTATAATCCATCGCGCTCTTTAAGATCACTAAATTCAAGGCTTTTGGTCATACCTAGGATATTCAGAACCACCAAAGGAGGGAGAGCATTTTCACATTTGGCTCCAAAACTCTGGAATAGTCTTCCTGATACTGTTCGTTGCTCAGACTCGCTCTCCCAGTTTAAAACTAGATTAAAGTCGCATCTCTTCAGCCAGGCATTCATATAATCCCACAGTTCAAACTACAATCCGGCCTCTAGCTCATAAATGCCAGAGGAGAACTGGCCCCCGACTGAGCCTGGGTTCTCCCAAGGTTTTTTTTCTCCATTAGGTCACCTGATGGAGTTTTAGGACATCATTAGGTCACTTGATGGAGTTTTTCGGTTCCTTGCCACTGTTGCCTTTGGCTTGCTCAGTTGGGGATATTTTGGGGATATTTAATTTAATTTCATCAATCAATAAATTCCTCTTGAAACAAACTTTGTTGTATTATTTAAATTTAATACTGTGAAGCTGCTTTGATACAATCTGTATTGTGAAAAGCGCTATACAAATAAACTTGACTTGACTACTATGACTACTAGTCACCTATGGTATAAATGTAGTATCGATACAGAGGTATTAAATCCTGCTAATAAGTCGCTTTGGATAAAATCGTCTGCTAAATGGTTAAATGTAAATGCTATCATACTGAAGCCAAAATTGTGATATCGAACCAACCCTAACTTGAAGTAGCGACAGATCAAAAAATGAAAATTGTTCACAATAAAATTAAGATGCATTTAGAAAAAAAAGGGGAAAAAAATCATTTCACGCTAATTTTAAATTCTTTCATGATACAAACTACACCCATGAATAATTGGGGATGACATAAATGAACCAAAAATAATGGTGCAATAGAAAATTATTGATGTTAAGTAACTAATTTTAAACAAAGGTTGACTGCAAAATAGTGTGACCAACTATGATCGATTACAATGCTTCATGGGAGTTTGCCAACAATTAATCTACTGAAAAACAAAACGAAAAACAAATGTGATTTGTACTGTTGTCACTCAGTTGTGGTCATGAAGTGTTTTGAAGGCATTAAGATAGAGAAAAGAAAAATATATATACACATTAATGTCTCTTACCAAAAACACCCATGATACAGTTTTTGCCATAACAGTCACTCAAGCTATTGTTACTAAAATTAAACAGTGGTAACTTTAGTCAAGACAGTCCACAAAAAAGGTTAACAATGAAAAACAAAAAAGAAATGTATAAAGCTTACTCTATTTGAAGAAATACAATTATTGTGACTTTTACAGTACATAAACACTGCACAAACTACAGCATTTTAGCAGAAGCTTTGTTCATTTTCAAAGGGATATTGGCATAATAGTCATCATGGTCATAATTAAAGTAACGTTATATTAAGAGTCATTGCCGTTTTTGAGCCAGGTATGGTGTTGTATTGATCCACAAACAATAATCTAACATTTAAACACTACGGGCGTCCAAACGCGCATGTGCTAATTAAGTGGGGCTGGTCTTTGATTAAAATTGCGAAACTACGCGTTTTAAATCGAGTTTTGGTTTCATTTCAAAATTTTATTTAAAAAAAACCCCATCAACATATAACTTACTCGTCGAAAACAGCACGCCCGTGAATAACACGCCCGAGCTCGTTAAAGCACACGGTGGGTCCTAGGTAAAAAATACACGTATCTGTTTCTTAATAAATGCGGAACTGCGGATACCAATCCTTTACAGACGTGCTTACGTGCGTATATGACAAAATAATTAATTTATAATCTCTGCCACGCTTGAATAGTATGGATGACAGTATAGATGTTAACAATGAGACAAACACTGAACAATTTTTAAGCTCGTTTAAAGTAAAAAAACAAAACAGGAAATGATACCTTGCAAGGCTGCTGTGGGCTAGGTAAGCGGATCGCGCTGTGCATTTAATGCCGTTTGTGTTTTAATAATCAATATTAGTTCGTAAGTTCAACACAACGCGTCTGTTTACATCATATATATGCGAAAACAAATATATATTTATTTTCAAATACCTTTTAAACAAGGGCAGGGGTCCTTACTTCTCCCGTCGTCATCAAAACGCCATCTTAGGAGCTTGTGACGTAGGCAGTTTGACCCCTGACCCAGTTCAGATCAGTCTCACCCCCCTACCTGTCCTTCTGGAGGCATTACCATAGTATTACCTCAGGTTATTCTCTCCGAGTGACACATAAGGCTAATTGTAATAGCCTACTATAAATACCTGAGCCTGATGAGTGATAATAAATAGTTGATTAAAATAAATGTATAATTATTATACTAATTGGAATACAATATAAAATATGTTTAAGTATAAAGAATATTCTAAAACAACATATTCTAAAATGACAAAATACTGAAATGAAAGAAAAAACGATAAAAATACATTTATTGAGTGCACCTAACTGGTTGTACAATGGCTTTGCCATAAATGATACATAATGACTGCTTAATAAAATGATTTTTACTATATTATTCAAAAGCATTATCAGATATATTATCAATTTAATAACTAAAAACACTCACTTCACAAATTTCATTGTAACAATTGGACATACAAAAGTGGCGAGCCACAAATTTAAACAAGTTAGTCATGAGGTAACTTTAATATTGTCTTTTGTATGAAGATCTGGTCTGATAGTTGTCAAGGTTGTTAAGGAAGAGAAGCTTATAGAACTGTGGCTTCCTGGAATGCTTCAATCCATCTATGAGAGAGAGAAAAAAATATATAATATGATTATATTTAAATGTAATATTAGTATGTAATTATTACTACAGGTGTACCTTCATATTTTACATTTTTTATATCAATACATTTACCTTTCAAAGATCTGTCTGTCACTTGCTCTGAAAATGTAGTAGAGCATGTCTTTGTGATAAAGTTTAAAATGCAATGAAGATTCTGATTTCTCTGTTCGGAGAGAGAATCCGAGAAGGGGTAGACTTTCCAAAGCTGCTACATCCTGTATGGATACAACAATTAAAATAATATATAAAGGCTAAATAAATAACAAAAATTTAAATTTTTGTAAATTTTGTAAAAAATTTTGTAAAAATTTCAAACTGAAAATATTTATAATACAGTGTATAAAATACATTTATCAAGCACAATGAACTGGTAACAGTGGATTCATTAGCTGATTAAATACAATAAAGTGTGGTCATAAAGTGAAAATATAGCAGCATAACACAATTTTTACTACATCATGCAAAAACAATCAGATAAATTAAGGAAAAGCTCTGAATAACTACAAAACATTCACTTCACAATATGTAAAAGAGAAAACAAAAAAAGCAGTTTATATTGGTGGACATGCTGTGTACTGTACAAAATAAGGAAAAACTTAATTTTCCTTAATCTTTTGATGAGAAAAAAGTGAATTGAAACTAAGCCGAAAAAACTGCTCGCTCGTTTGCTGGAAGTTTGATGACAGAAACCACACATTAACACATGCTTGGCCAGATTTACACATCAATTACTATTTGTGTGCTCAGAAACTTGACCCACCAAGTCACTTGACAGTGGATAGATACTATCATTCCAAAACACCAGAAGCACAAGAAATATGAGTAGCATTTATCATTTCAGTCCGTTTCAGACTCTGATTTTTCAGATTTATTTTCTTATTACACCTTCTTGGTATTATTGTGCTTAATTCACCTGTGCATGCCATGCCAAATTCCAAACGTTTGTCTTAGTAGCCTAGTCTTTCATCAAAATAGTTTTATCTCACACCATCTAATCCTTTATCTCAAGGTTTCTGGTTGACTTGTCATGTTTACAATTTTTTTACTTGCTGGGATTTGCAGCAAACTGTCTAATTTATTTCATGAATAGAGATCTCCAAATTAAATATACATAGAGTCATGGTCAGAATTATTGTCACCCTTGGTAAATATGATCAAAGAATGATGTGAAAATAAATCTGCATTGTTTAACCTTTGATCTTAAAAAATTTTTTAAATCACAAAAATATAACATTTCATTGAAGTAAAACAAATGAAAGTGGGGGGAACCCACATTATCAAATAATGTTTTTTCTCTAACACACGTTGGGGTTAAATATCTTAATAGAAGTATATTCACAAATATAATATTTACAATTTTTAGCACACTAACTAGGAGCATGAAATTATCAAAAAAATAGTTCTGATGTGTAGCAAAAGATTGTTGGGATTCACAATATATAAAGTGGCTTCCATAACTACTGTATCCAAAGCACAAGAAGCTCATTTAGTCTATTCCAAAGGCCATATTAACAAAATATAGACTTCTGGTAATCCACATTTTGGTCTCATAAGGCCAAATACATCATTTTGGATCTAGCAGCACCCAAAATAAATGGCATAGCAAGGGGGAGGAGTACATACTCCAGGAGTTAAACATTAGATGTGAAAATTTGTCGTGAATTTGGACACTCAATGCCAAGAAGGGTCAGAGCAGTATCCTTATATTTTTGGAAGATGTACTAGAATATTGCTTGTTGTTTCTTGGATTTAATCAAGGGTGTACTCAATTTTGCAACCATTAATTTAAGCAAATTTGGCCATTTTACTTATTTTACAGATATTGATGACCTTTTTCTCTGTTTTTATTAAGTATAGCCTAGTACATTTAATATAATTTTTTATCTTTAAATGAACTGTAATAGTCATCATTAATAAATATATTAATACAAATATCGGTAACACTACAAAATAAAATCAGTTAATGCATTAACTAACATTAATAACAATGAGTAATACATTTGCTACAGTATTTCTTCATCTTTCTTAACATATAACAATAGTTTATAAAAATACAACTGTTCATCGTTTGTTCATGTTAGTTCACAGTGCATTAACTAATGTTAACAAATAAAACTTTTTATTTTATTAATGTATTAGTAAATGTTGAAATTAACATTGATTAATAAATGCTGTAGAAGTATATTTTTAATTCTTAGTCCATGTGTTAAGTGTTATCAAAATATATTTTTATGCACAGAGGTCGTGTACTCATTTATGCTGAGTTTTTCATTATATTAAAATTTCTGAATTTATATAATCTTACCTCACTGGCAGCATATGTGTACAGAACTTTGTTCATGATGACAAACCAGAACCGTTTCCACGGTTTCCTGTTGGCTTTCCTGTTGGAGAGGTCCAAGTAGCCGCTCATCGAGGACCCATCTGTGTTAGCTGAAACCTAAAATAATAATAAAAACATTATTGTTATCAAACAGTTGTGCTGGTTAATATTTTTGTGGAAACCTTCATTTTTTTATGATTCAAAAGCATTCATTTGAAAATCGTTTGTAACATTATAAATGCATTTATTGTCACTTTTGATTAATTTAATGCATCCTTGCTGAATAAAAGTATCAATTTCTCATCTTCAAAAAAAATAAAAAAATATCCAAACGTTTGAACGATATGTATGAAATTAACTCATAAATGTAACTCATACTAGTCAGATTTATAGTCAGTTTTACAGTTTGCACAGGTGTTTTTAATCAGTCAGGCCAAAAACAAAAAACTAATCTCTGGATTTGCCAAAGTTTGTTCATTTATTACTTTGTCTTATTTTCTCATCCATGATTTTTCTGCCTACCTTGCCGCAAACATTTCAAAAGGGTTTTCAGATTTCACAATTTTCTTTTCTTTTTTTTTCTTTTTTTAATTGGCCAGATAGCATATTTTCACCTGCCAAAATCACGGTTGAATTAAATCCCTCAAGCATGGTTGATAAATCAAATACTAGCATTATTTTCACAAAATTATAGATTTAAATATCACACATCACATACATGTCTTTAAGATAATTTGCTAAACTATGCTAAAGAGTACAAATAAATAACAGGTGTTTTAACAATGTCTGGAATACAGCATAGAAAAAGACAGATAAGATAGATTAGACATGATGCTGAACACTTGATAGCTCCTCCACACACGCGCGCGCGCACACACACACACATTCACACAAGTTCTTCAGGACAGAGTCTATCAACTGACACCCTCTGTCTTTCTAAAAATCACTATCAGCGTTTGGAGAGCTCATTTCTCACTTCTCAAGACAATTGTCAATGGCTCAATACACTGTGAAACTGTCTTTATTATATTAAGTCAATTTTGATTGGCATTTAAAAGACAGTTGCAGTTCTTTGGATCATCACCTCTTTTAGGGCTGCTGGTATTTTCTTCTGCTTTCTGAATGGAAAGGAACCAGGGGACTTAGTAGGCGAATTACTGGGTTCTTCGTCACCTAATATGAGTAAAATATCACACAGGCTCTTATTTTATAGAAATCAATACAAATACATAAAAATACATTAAAGCAGACAGTGTTTCTGTATGAGTGTGTTTGCATGATGAACCTGAATTGCTCTGCTGCAATGCAGAAAAGCAGAGATCGCAAACTCGCGCAAGGCGATTCTTCATATATTTCAGTGGCTGTTCATTAGTCGAACAGGCCTGACACACAACCTACATGCCAAGAGAAAAGAATGCATGCACACATAAGCATCACTGAACAATTACTATGCAACAGAAAGACTGAAAGAAAACATTACACAAGTAAAAAACAATAATACAATTTTCCTTACAATCACATATAAGAACACTTTCCTTAAATATTTCTTCAAATAAAAAAGTAAAAACTATTTTTAAAATAATATAAATTTTTAATATGAATTATAAAAGGGGCTATATGTATATAATTTTCATGTATTAATCGACAAAGCTTGTAACAAAACTTTTAAAAAACAAGACCTTCCCTGCCATCCTAGGTTTTCAAAAATTAAATTTTTATGTAAAGAATTCGGGATGTTTTTGCCAGGAAAATCAAAAGGATGTGACGTTTAGAACCTCTCTCTTCCTTTCAATGACATATGAAATGAATACAATGTTCAGGATAATGCCGTAAGCTCTGCACTGTATGAGAACTGTTTTGTCCATGCTGCTAAGAAAAATTTACTAAATTAATAACTAATATTTTTTTTCAATGGAAATTAATCAACACTAAACTTACTTAAACTGGACAATGACTTTCTTCTAGAGCTTCTATACAGCCAACACAAACTTTGTTGCATTCATTTCTCACTGTACAGCTGCTTCAACAATCTGTATTGTAAAAAGCGCTATATAGGCTAAATAAAGGAGACTTGATTTGACTTGACTAATGTCAATGTGTCATGCAAAGAAAATGGATTCAAACTATAGTCTCACATAAATACTCTATAGTCTCAAATATACTTTATAATCAATCTATTATAACAGTGTAACTTTAATTACCTCATCTGTCGTCATAATGCAGGTGAATTGCAGAGCTTGAGTAAACATATGCACATCGCTATGATCAGATGCTTTTAACTGCTGCTTTCTCACCGCTGTCATTTTTGTTATGTTTATTTTGTTATTGAGAGGAAAGCGCACATATTTACATATTTGTCTAAACATCGCTCTCAGCAGCGTGGACCGAGTCAGGATGTTCTTTAACTGTATGTCGCTGCAAAGGTATTTCCAACTTCTTTTTACTTCTAAGCAAAGAACGGAATAGAAATTCGCCCTGAGTATATGAGGGCCTTGAATCACTTTCCAGTCTCTTGTATATGCACGAGCAATAAGTTGCTGGCTGCAGTTCCCTTAACGGCCACGGGTGTCGCTAGTAGAGTTGTGCAAGAATGACATCAAAACCAGGAAGACTAATTTTCCTATGGGGTTTTATTATGGGGTTTTCAATATACGAATAAAATAAAATCTGTGTTAAACATAAGTTGATGATAGTTCAAGAATTTCATTCTTTTAATGTTGATTTTTTTCTTTATATTAGGTATGATGTTGAATCACCCTGACATTTTTAACTTTCGAAAAGTTTGAAGTTTTAAAAGCTGCAATGGATTGATAAAAATGTTTGCTTGTTTCTTCTATAGGCTATAGAAAATAACATGGAAATATCTTGAGATTGTGTTAACCACAGACCTCTTTTCAGATATTTAATCAAAAACTTATATAAAAACTCATTGACTTTGGGACAATGTAACCGGAAGTTAAAAAATGCTGAGTTTCCGAGTTTTATGACTCATTCATGCGGCACTCTATTGCACCTGGTATCAATGTCATCATGCCAGTTCACAATATGCCTGCCAAGCCAGAGCTTGTTCACGTCATGGCCGCCACGCCTGAGTCTTCAGCCAAGATGGCCACCACCACAGAGCCTCATCACGCCATGCAAGTTTCCCCATATGTTTTTCTGGGAGGGGACTATAGGAGACAAGCTCTTGCGGATGCAGAGCTTGGTTCACTGCTAACCTCCTCAACGCTCTCAAGCCCAGCACTCCCAAGTCCAGTGGTCCCAGAGATCCTACCACTGTCAGCTGCACTCCCTATTATGGGGATCGCTCACTGGTGTGTTTGGGCTCCACACACCTCTGCTCCTCCAGAGGCCGTCCACAAACTCTCTGTGCCTCATGTCACAGCCACGGAGGCCGTCCACAAACTCTCTGTGCCTCATGTCACAGCCACGGAGGCCGTCCACGAACTCTCTGCGCCTCATGTCACAGCCACGGAGGCCGTCCGCAAACTCTCTGTGCCTCATGTCACAGCCACGGAGGCCGTCCGCAAACTCTCTGCGCCTCATGTCATGGCTACAGAGGTTGTCCATTCCCCCTCTGGCCTTCCAGACCAACCTCTGCTCAACAGTCCATGGTTTCCGTCATTACTCTACGGCCCAGGTCTGCCATCACCCCATGGTCCATGTCCACTCCTGCATCATGACCCTCTGCTCCATGGTCCAGGCCCGCCACTGCTCCACGGTCTAGGTATACTATGGCCTCACGGCTCATGCCCACCAATGCTCCACAGTCCAGGTCCACTGCCATGTTATGATCCGGGCCCAATTCCCCTTCATGGGCCTGGCTCTTCTTCCCTTCCCCTAGACTGCCTCTGTTCCACCACCCTCCCAGACTCTTGTTTGGGTTTTGTTTTTGTGTGGGTATTCCTGCAAGACGTCAGGTGCCGCATTTTTTGGTTTTGTTTGTTTCATGTTTAATGTCTTTTATTTTGGTAATTTGCCTTTAGTCATGTCATGTGATTCCCTTTTCCCTCATGTGTTCTTGCCATGTGCTCCCCTTGTGAATGTGTCATGTTGTCATTGGTTGATGTGGTCATGTGGTTTCTCAGTTCTGTTCTGTCATTCTCCTACGCTGTTGACATAGTGTAAACAATGCAGCGCTTCCTGGTTCTACGTCAGACCGCCGCCTCACTATTGGCTAGCTCCTGCGTTAGCATCACACGCATGTCGTGGTGCTCACGTGACCAGTGTTGGCCAATAGTGAGGCGGCGTTCTGAAGTAGAACCTGTAAGCGCTGCGCTGTTTACACAATTTCAACAACGTAGGAGAATGACGTGGAAGAGAAGAGATTGATGAATAAAGTCATTATTTTGGGGGGGGGGGTTGCGCACAAAAAGTATTCTTGTCACTTCATAACATTAAGGTTGAACCACTGTAGTCACATAGACTATTTTAACGATGTCTTTCCTACCTTTCTGGGCCTTGAAAGTTGCAATGACGTTGCTGCCTATGTAGGGTCAGAAACATCGGATTTCATAAAAAATATCTTAATTTGTGTTCCGAACATGAACAAAGGTCTTACGGGTTTGGAACGACATGAGGGTGAGTAATCAATGACAGAAATTACATTTTTGGGTGAACTAACCTTTTAAGTCCATGTTTCAAGCCAGATCTTTGTTTATTTTGTATTTTGTTCATGTTTGTATTAAAATAAAACTGCCCTTGGGTTCACCTGCAACTCGCCTTCAGTGGACTTATGTTACACCGAGATTCTTCATGTCAGTGAATAAATACATAGATTCGCATGGAATGATCGTGTGCTTTAATGGTCTGTTGGTAGAACTTTTGTGTGTGTCAAAGAGGTTCTGGGTTCTAATCTGCCCTTGTTTTGTTCTTTTCTAAAGAACGAATTTCTAATCAAAGAATTATTTGTATTAGGTACATCCTTGCCGCAAGATGTTTCAAAAAGTGGTGGGGACAATATCGACCCTGGCAAAAAGTGGTGGGGACATGTCCCACCCATCTCACCCGCAAATTATGCCTATGACAGAAAGTGTTTTTGAGTGATTGGATCACACAGTGGACATGCATCGCCACACTGGTTTTGCTGCTTGTGATCAGATTACCAAGAATGGAATTTAATATCAGATGTAAATGGGGTCTAAAGGGAGCAAAATCTTCTCACCTTCCCACAGGCTCTGCAATGGTGGCGTCTCCAGGCAAGGGTGAACTCAGAGGTGCAGATCATACACATAGTGACTCTGTGATCTGGGATCCATATTGGGCGTCTGGTTCCCAGCTGGGCCTTAATGTCTACAACGTCTTGGGTTGCCTGGAAAGTTTCATTGATTTAGTTTACAACAAAATTGCACACATGAAGATTATTATAAAGTTTATGAGTCAGTTTACCATCTCAGGGTTTCTAACTGAGGTGAAGGTGGTCTCTTTCTTGGTATAATCGTTGATTGTAGAAGAAATAGCCTGTAGCCACTCATCTCGACATGCAGCAGAACTTTGCGGATAAAACCATGAGAGTTTGTAAATCAGAAACATACACATTCAATTGTATGAATTTGTTATGGGGCATGAAATAAATAAGGCTCAGTATTCACATGGAGCAAAAAATATTAAAAAAAAATTTGCAAAATATATAAAAATTCTATCATAATTTATTTACACTTTTGTCATATACCAAGTAAGGAATAATTGATAACGGGCTGTTTAATCATAAGAAAAATAAGGCACACCCGAGGTGGTAATGCAGCCACTACGTGAAGCAGATTACACCTCGGGTGTGCATTATTTTTCTAATAATTCAACGGCCCGGAGTCAGTTATTCCGCTTATACAACAGTTACCACACCTCAAAACATTGTTCAGATGATTTATTTCAAGACATTTGTTTGTCAGGTTTTTGTCCTTGTGTGTAGGACTAATTTCTCCTTACGACCTTCCAACCTTTTGTGGATGACCCTGAATACGTTGTTGGATGATTTGAATTCCGATTGCCCAATGATGTTGTATTT
This sequence comes from Leuciscus leuciscus, assembly GCF_965113295.1. Lineage (NCBI taxonomy): Eukaryota > Metazoa > Chordata > Actinopteri > Cypriniformes > Leuciscidae > Leuciscus > Leuciscus leuciscus. Next base: position 10,524,058 of record NC_138724.1, on the reverse strand, counting down.
GGATTTATGGCGGTTCAGTCCAGCTCTTAGGGAAAGACAACTTGACACTGAATACTCTGCGCTGGACTGGTTTCAGACGGTGGCATAGAAAGCTCGCAGCTGGGCATTTAAAGTGCCTGTCCCCTCTCAATCTACTTTTTTTACCTTAAGCCAGTCGTTAAAAACATTGACAGCCCAATCTGTTGTTTTGTTGGTTTTTCTTCATGTTTTTCACCTTCGAGTCTGTCCAGCTGTTCTTCACTGATTATTTTATGTCTTTTGTTGTTGCCGGCTGCCTTCGATGTCCACTTCCTTTTATTTATTTTTTTCATCTGGACTTTCCAATACTGCTGTTGCCCAGTAGTTGAAATGATCATGTTCATAAATATTAAAATTCACTTTCAAAAAATCTAAATTGTTATGTATATGATATGATATGACGCAGCGCCTGAAAATAGTTCCCAGCTCCTAGCCTATTTTCAGGCGCTGCGTCATATCATTACGCCTGCTGCACCCATGGTGCGGCAGCAAAGTTTCTTGATTATTACGCAGGAATGAGAGTATAGTTCCTAGCCATATCAGCCAAGAAAATCGCAACTTTTCATTTTCCGCCATTCTTAGTACACGATGTAACTACAGAAGAGTCAAGTTTTAAATAGGAAAAATATCGAAACTCTTTGGTCATTTTTTTGAGAGAGATGCTAATGGTCTTGTCCGATTCAGTGATCTATGCTACCGCCAGACCCGGAGTTCGGCTGAATGGATTCAAAAACGGTAAAACTCAACTGTTTAACTCTGGGGGAGTTGTAAAATGAGCCTATTTCCAAAAAAAGTGGAGTATCCCTTTAACTACGCGAAGTGATATGGAACTGTAATGCGGTCAAGACCTGGAACGACTTAAGCCGTGCGCTTCCCTAAAAAGAATTGCACACCTTAGAACGTTCGTCAGCTAGTCAGATTCAGGCATAGCATAGTATAAACCTGTATAACTTTCTTGCTTCTGTGGAACAGAGGATATTTTGAAAAATGACTTTCCCTTGTCCATACAATGTTGTCACTGACAAAAGAACATTCTTTAAAATTTATTTAGTGTACATGTAGGTTTGGTACAACATAAGGGTGAATAAATAATGACAGAATTAGATTTTTTAATTTTTTAATTTTTGTGAACTTTAAGAGTAAATGAATGGATAGCACAAAAAAAATAGCGTCACATCATCGACCCACATGATTTAAAACTCATTAAAGATTCTCACCTGGCAGATAAAATGAAAGATCGTTCAACACTCTCAATGTTCAGCTCATTTTGATACCCCTCTTGACTAGGTTTACTAACCTGAGGAAAATACAGATAATAACAGAAAAAAAGACAATATGAAATTTATATAAATATTGCACTTTTTACTAAAATTATAGATGACAATTGTTTAATTATTTCATTTTAATATGATAAATTTAGAATAAAGATCTCACCTTCATCCCAGCCAATGACAGTACGTTGTTCAGTTTGAAATTGCCCGATGCTACTGGCGTGGTATAAAGAAGACTATCATTTGTCTGTTCAAATACAATAGAAATACATTTTTATAGAGCAAGAAAAAGTAACAAAGGTTTTTTTAATGTTAAAGATATTGAAAAAAAGTACCTGCGCAAAAGTTCACATAAAATAAAAAAAAACACCACAAGTTCTGCCTTTGATTCGATTTTCTTTTCTGTATTCTATATATTCTATTGTTCACTAATACTATCATCTAACATACTAACATCTATGAAAAAATTAAGTCCTATGGTAAAATGAAGCCCTGCACACTGAATAGAGTGTTTCACTAGGAAATATGTCTCATATACAGTTGCATTGTGAATATTGTTTCATGTCATTTTTAATAAAATTGAATGAGAATTGTGACAACTGTCACTTACTAAGAAGAACATTCTCGGCTGCATCACTTTCCTGGAGAGCTTCATCAGGATCCCTTCCTTTAACAAAACCTAAAGAAAGATATATTGATATATTTCAAAAGCATTTACTGTTGCAAATAGTTCAACAAGAGTGAACCGTTGTTGTTAACCTACCCTTCCTGGTTGGACAATCACATGATTCCCAATTAAGCGGCACTGAACCTCATAGAGCTTCTGGGAGTTATCCTGTTTGAAAACAAAAATGTGCTTTTCTCAAGATTTACCAAGAAAAGTTATAGTTATTTTAGAAAGTAAAAAATGTATTCTGAATTACCTCTTGTCTTACGAATTCATTGGCATGATTAGCCACCTCCTTTACTATCACTAGGGCAGCTGTAAAGATTTATAAAGATTTTAAAAAAAAATCCATATAATAGAAGATTCAGATCAGGTTTTCATACTGTATGTATTTAGATGATTTAAAGGTGTGCCTAATAATGGAAGATTTCGAGAGCTTTTATTTTCACCTTCTGCATCTCTGTAGTCTGGAGATTCTTCATCTAGATTGTTCAAATAATCTGAGGAAAAAATTAATATTTAAAAATATTATATATATATATATATATATATATATATATATATATATATATATATATATATATTATAAATATGTCAAGTCTTTAAAAATGTATGCATTTCAAATATTTTTTATTTTATTTTTAAAATAATAGTAAACAATAAGAAGTTGCCATTTCACTAGCTCATTTTTAATAAGAAACTTAATCCAAACTTTTACCCAGAAAACAATCACGTGTTGCAAATGCTGCCTCCATGATGCTGCCTTTAGTTTCAAACCAATAAAAGTTGACTGTAATGTAATTCTAATAATCTACAATAATCCTTAGTTACTTATGTAATCAAGTGCATTAGCATTAATAAATACATTTTTTACATTTTTGTATCATTAAGCCTCTACTGCTTACACAACACAAAACATGTGGCCTGTGGAGCACAAATCAGATTTCTGCTTTGTAAATCTGATTATGTGTTTGCTGTAGTAAAATAAAAGCATTAACGCCAACATACCCGACATACCACACAAAAATGTTCTGAAAGCAGGTCCTTGTGTTTAGATATTTGGATGTTACAACTGGCCATCTGAAAGTGTCCTTGTTTATGGCGTTTGTGTATACATAATTAAATAGATAATATACTATAAATGATCTAAAGGACTTACCTAAGTCAATAAATGTATGAGGTGGCAAGGTGGTACACACGGGGTAAAACCAGCACGGGACAAAAGACACACAGTATTGATACAAATATTTTAGCTAAATTAATATGCTTTTAATAATGTCTAAGTTGATACTTGTTCAAAACAATCACTTTAGCAAAGTTTGTACTATTTTTTGGTTTATTTTGATAAATTAAATAATTCATTTTTGTTCAATAAATATACTGTCATCAAAATATTCATTTAAAAAATACAGAAACAAAATTATTTCAAAAATATATATTCTTGAGACCTTTGTCTCAAAATATACTTAATAATTTAAGCAATTCTCAATTGCTACATAAATCATTGGGAAAAAAAACATAAAATTTTAGATCAAATTAGCGAAGAATCAAATTTGCCGCATTCAAGTCAAGGATCAGCCAAATTTCCACGTTCATCATCAAAAGCCGTTGTTAAGAAGAATCAAATTTGCCGCATTCAAGTCAAGGATCAGCCAAATTGCACGTTCATCATCAAAAGCCGTTGTTAAGAAAAGTGCTTAGCTGAATTTTGTGCCATCTAATGGTTTAAAAGAGAATAAAGTCAAATGCACCTTTTACCCCAGTGTGACTTTAGACCCGTTGTATCCTAGATAATATAGATTTATTCTGTATAATATTAAATTAAATGTCTAATACTTCCATAGTTCCATTTAAGATTAGGCAGCTCAGAGAGTGAGGGAGAGCCCACTGCGCATCTGCCAAATCAGACAGTTACAGGTAAAACTGTTAAACTGGCTGACAGTAAAGGAATAGAGGATGCTAGCGTGTGATAAGAAAGATAGACTTTAAATTATTTAATTGGTAATTAAAACAACATATACTGATTAAGCACAAAAGCCTAATTGTATTTACAATATGATTGTAAAAGGTTTGTTATTCATTCTCTATATTAAGATGATACTGCCTCCGAGTCAACCTCTTTATAGTGCCCTCTTTTTTGGTTTGGGCCACTGCCCCTCAAAATGTCTGTGCATGACCCAGCCATACAATTCACCAAACTAAGGTTCAATTCTGATTTACATTTAAATTTTAATTTGAATCTGATTTGATAGTCAGTGTCCTTTTTGCTTGCATATGAAAGATATTCTCTCTCTGCTAATAATGTAAATGACTCAGGGCAGTGTTTCAGAATCATTCAAACTGGTACCTCATGTGTTAAGAATCAATTAATAAAAGGGTTTTTTTGTGTGTGTGTTTTTTGTGGGAATCTACCCGCTACACTGGTTATGCTGTATATTTTTAATAAGCAACATCCAGGCAACTGCGTTGCGCTAAAAACCACTCAGAGCACTTTAGAAACTGCATAGCAATGTGCTAAATAGTCTTGGAGCTCAAACATGAATTGGCTAAACCGACCGTCTGTCAGCTGTCTCACGTCACCAAGGTCAGAGAAATCCCATCACATAGAGCCTCTTTCACCTAGATATGATCATATAGAGTCAGTGTCTGTTCCCCGAATTAGGACATACAAAAAAACTTCCAAACCCATCTATGGGTAAAAATTTAATTGATGTTCAACAAATAAAAAATAGATAATACAAATGAGCAAATGATAAAGCTTGGGTTGCTGAATATTCGATCCCTTACTTCAAAAGCACTTATTGTTAATGATATGATTACAGACTATAACCTAGATGTGCTGTGTTTGACAGAAACCTGGCTAAAACCAAAAAATTACATTACTTTAAGTGAGTCCACCCTCCAAGATTACTTTTATAAACATGAACCTCATCTGAAAGGCAAAGGGGGAGGTGTTGCTGTAATTTATAGTAATATTTTCAGAATTACTAAGAAGTCTAGAATAAAGTCGAAACGTTTCGAGAATAAAGTAGAAACGTACCAGAATACAGTCTTCTGTAGAAGTTGCGTGTGTGTGCATTCATAATGGCGAGCGTCCACTGGTGCATAGGACGTGCTTCCAATTCTGAATTTTTTGTGTGTGTTTCTCAAATATAATATATTATATAATATAACCACTGGTGGTGGTTGAGGAGAGATTCTCTGAAATGATTGTAAAGCGCTTTTAAGTGTAGGCCTACAGTAAACATATGAAAGCGCTATATAAATGCCTCATTCATGCATTCATTCAGCTGGATATCTTGATCCAGTCTGAAAAGTGTTTTCGCCTGTAGGCTAAAGTCTATTTCGGCGCAATATATTTTATAACGTCCTATAGCCTATGCCATGTTGGTAGATTTTCCTTTTCTTGAAAGGCAAGATAAAAGTAAAGCTATTATTTTGTGTAGTTCCAGTTCACACACACATACACACGCACGCACACGCCTGTGCGGCAATGTGAAATAACGGCAAGCACACACGCAACTTCTACAGAAGACTGTATTCTCGAAATGTTTCGACTTTATTCTCGAAATGTTTCGACTTTATTCTCGAAATGTTTCGACTTTATTCTCGAAATGTTTCGACTTTATTCTCGAAATGTTTCGACTTTATTCTCGAAATGTTTAGACTTTATTCTCGAAATGTTTCGACTTTATTCTCGAAATGTTTCGACTTTATTCTCGAAATGTTTCGACTTTATTCTCGAAATGTTTCGACTTTAATCTCGAAATGTTTCGACTTTAATCTCGAAATGTTTCGACTTTATTCTCGAAATGTTTCGACTTTATTCTCGAAATGTTTCGACTTTAATCTCGTAATGTTTCGACTTTAATCTCGAAATGCTAGATTTTTTTTATTTTTTTTTTACGTTTTTATTTTATTTTACGTTGCGGTTCAGGGCTTCCGTACAATATAGTAACAGTGGCTTGTATTAATATTTATTGTATAGGCTTTTCTAATCAATTCGTGCAACTAAACACAGATATGTATGTGTGTTCATGTTTAATATTTCCTCCATAATTACGTATATACTGTATTGTAATATTTTTTTTGTTAGGTCTGTTACCTTTGTCGGAAGTGTGCAGTAGACACACCCACATTAACAATTTCAATATATGACTTATCCTTTCCGAAAAGACCATAAACATTACAGACAACATCTGAAGTAACAATTAATTTACATACATATATAGTAAAACTAATCCTGTGAGACTGAGACGCTGCAAATCGGGTGATTTTAGATCAACGATTGGCTGTAAATCAATGATGCCCTCTGTCGGTAGGGAATTGTAAGATGGCCGCTCGAACACTTCCGGTGGCTTCACCGCCTAATGGCAGTTTAGAACGCAATGAACAATTCAGTCATTATAGGCCTACAAATCAGTGCTAGCAACTGCAGTGAGCTAAAACCTCTTACCTCTTAACCTCTTACGTGTACCAAAACCACACTTACTGCATGTTGTGCTAAATACCATCCAGAATACCTTAGCAACCGGATAGCAACAACCTGCTAACCATCCACAATACCCTAGCAAACTGCACTACAATGTGTTACTAATTGAAACACCACATAGAACAACACAACCTGGCCAAAAAAATTGTTGCAACCAAGTTCATTTCAGTTCAGTTCAATAACTGTGTTAAGTTCATCAATTGTGAAATTAGTTCAATTAATTTATAAAGCAGCTTTGCAGAAAACAGTGATGTCATCTTCCAGCTCAGTTCAGATCTCATCCAAAAGTGTCAGTTCAGTCAAACACACATTGCAAAGTGCTAAAAAAAACACACTAAAAACACCTTAGTGACAGCATGGCAACAAGCCAACACACTGGCAACTGCACCACAAGCAATGTGCTGAAAAAACTACTCAGAAAACCTTAGCAACCACATAGCAACACCCTGGAAACCACCCCACAATAACCAAAGTGTAAAAATTCTCACCAGTTAGGAGGAGTTGATATTGGGGAATCCTCTGGATAGGTTTAAGCATGTAATGTTTCACTGCGAGGTTAGCGCAGCACGGATTGCTCTGTATCATTGAGAAAGTAAGACAGAGAAAGAAAGACAGAAGATTAATTTTTGTTAGTACCCTAGTGAAAAAATTGTATACTTAAGCACAATTTATTCATATGTATTTTAGTATAACTAAATGTATTTGTGGCCCACTATAAATAGGTATAATTAAAGTCTGTTCAATTGGAACAACTAATTTTGTACTAAATGCATTTTAGTTGCACCTAATAGCGAACATTTATCTAGGTTAAAGTTAGAGCGGCCATGCCAGACGGATAAGTCTTCAGCATTTATGGTGTTTACAAGTCATGTCAGAAAGAACGTATTTACGCATTTAAATGTACATTAAACATCAGCACAACTCGTAATTATGAGTTTTGGTAACTTGGGTTTCCGAGTTAGGTGCGTGACGGTGAGAAAACAGGTCAGAGTCTGCCCCAGTGAAAAAACCTATATTATAACCTAATATTATAATTAAACTTTATTTGGAGTTCTTCTTTATTACACAATGCATATTTCTTAATATTAGCCTAAAATGTGTTTAATATCACTATTATTAAGGATAGTATGATCACTATATAATTTAAATGCAAGATATTTAAAGTGTACCTAAAGTATAGGCCTACTTGCAATAGTTCCACTTTAGCACAATCAAATATACTTCTTTAGTTGGACCTCAGCATTATTTACGGATAATTAAAGTGCATTTTGTACAAAATGAGTTGTTCTAATTTAGCAGACTTTAAGTAAACCAATTTAGTATTCCAATTGCAGGGTATTTATATTACATAAGTAAATAAATATGTAACTGCATTTGAAGTATACTTAGCATAAAATAAATGTATTTCAAATACATTTTAGTATATTTATTTTTCACTAGGGTAGTTTTTAAGAATGTAAAAAAAAAAGAAAAAAAAGAAAAAGAAAAAAAACACCCAAGAGACTATTCACATCACTACAAAGGCATTTAGGTATGAATTAAAAACAGGTCGGAGTGGTTCTAATACCTCAAACTCTTTGACGACTTTGGCAAATGCTGGGTTTTTCCGGCAATGCTCTTCTAGAAGTGCCACATTCTTGTCGAACTCACAAATATAATTGGAGTACATTTTGAGATAAGGTCCTTTCTTCACAAATATATCTGCTACACCACAATGCTTGTTCCTGTTTGAACAAGGAAACTTCTATAAATAGACTAGTTCACATAAAAATACAATCTGGCATCATTGTTTACACATGTTGTCTAAACCCATGGAACTTGAGATCATCCATGGAACTCAAAAGATATTTTGAAGATTGCCCTTTTCGAATCATTCAGACCAGTTTTGTGAACAAGATCAACTTATTTAATTGAAAAGACTCAAAATAATGTTGACCCAAAAGGACAGAGCAGGCCAATTCATTTTTAAATATTCATTTTTAAATAAACCCTTTAGTTTTTATCAATAATTTGGTCACACTTTAGTTTAGTTTAATTCTCACTAACTACGACTTTTGCCTCAATAAACTCCTAATTACTGTTTATTAATAGTAATAGTAGTTAGTAAGGTAGTTGTTAAGTTTAGGTATGAGGTATGATTGAGGGATGTAGTATATGGTCACGCAGAGTAGGACATTAATATGTGCTTTATAAGTAGCCTACTAATAAACAGTCAATATCTTAGTAATATGCATACTAATAAGCAACTAGTTAATAGTGAGAATTGGACCCTAAACTAAAATGTTACCAAAAATTTTGAATGCCATTTATTTCAATGACTTAATGAAAATTACTAGTCATGTCTAGTTTCCAGACCTTTTCTGGGCAAAATGCTTTAAGGAATTAGACCCAATGAGTATATATAGGTCAATGATGTGATGCTCATATTTGTCACTACAATTCATAAATACAAAGAGTTGAAAACACATTTTCTATGACAAGCAGGGGCACTGTAACGTGAGGGAAGGTTAGGATGATTCCAAGGGCCCTGGTCAGAGAGGTGGCTCAACGGGACATCCTACCCATTTTTAAGAACATTTTTTTTCTTTTAAATGCCACTGTTATATGCCATTGACCCATTTATCTGATTTCTTTCACTAGCCTAGCTATAACAAACATGATGTGGTTTTCAACAGTTTCTACAGTGACAATTTCCATGTAATCACAGCAAACCTACAAATGCACTGTACAGCTTCAGTAAGGCTGACTTCCCATTGTTTAAATATACATAAGAAGGTATGCAAGATTGCTGCTTTCTGGTATCTGTTGATGTTGGTGCAGTTGCATTACCAGTGAGCAACCCGTTCTTCCAGCTCGTTCAACAGGTCGCAATTTAGCTCGTACAGCTGAGGCAAAGAACACAAGATCTGGTTCACGACTCGCTCATCGATTACGGCTTTTCCCGCCTGACAGGAGGCCTTCAGTACCGCTTCACGAAAATCCTGCAAGGTTTAGGGAAATGAGATTAAACTATAGAAAAGTAAATCATTATTTTAGGAGTCACTATAATGACATTTTACCATTGGTAACAACAAAAGCACTGATAATGGCCAAAGTCTTTGTTTCTTAACACAGTAAAAACACCATGATATAGGCTATATACGGCCAGAATAATTCATCCACACCAGAAGAATTCATCACATTTTTATGGGTTCAGAACGACATGAGGGTGAACTCATTAAGGAAACAATGCCTTAACTTGGTTTATTTACTCAGTACACAGATTCTGAAATGGAAATGGCCCTGAAAAACTAAAGCCATTAACTATTAATAGTTCATGACTTTTTCACATCTAATTCAACTCCCCCACTGCTTCAGCACTCATACATCAATATATAAGAACTTTACTACCACTGAACTTCACTGCCATACACCCCACACATTGAAGCTACTGAATTGCCATTTGATTAAAAAAATTCCAACAAAACACTGATAAATGCAGTAAAATGAACAGATTCCCAACACTGACTGCAAGTAATAAGAAAGTATAAGAAGCAGATGAAGCAAACAAAAGCAGATTTAGAAAAGAACCCATGTGACTGATTAACTCACATTTCATGAAATGGGTGAAAAAGCAGGGCTTTTCTGTATTGTTTCCTACCTAACGTGACTGCACCTAAATCAGTTCAACAAGTTATAGGAAACACTTACTACATGGAGGAGCTTTAGTACTTGCACAAATCTGTGAAAAAGTATAATAAAGAGAAACATAAAAAATTATACATTTATTAAAAGAGGACTAATTTATGCAAACATTAAGATCCATATTGTGACTTTCTTTATTCTCTGGAACACAAAAGGAGAATCTGATGAAACTCTTTTCCAGAAAGTAACATCCACATATCACAAAACTTGACACATGTGGTAACCAGAAATTTAACAAAAGGTTTGATTGGATAAAACAGACTTACATTTTCTCAGAAGACAAGATCTCATTTACAATGTGTTTAGTTTTATTGGTCTTCTTCTCCTCAGTCTAGAAAAAATAAAAAAATATTTAGCTGTAGTTAATTATGCAAACTATGTATAGAACGTATTTATAAATTGCACTTGACCGTTTTATCTTTGCATATATGCTGTTCTGTAATATTTCTATAAATATATAACATTTATCTTTTAGGAATAATGAAGTGTTATATCTTATAAAGTGTTGGATGATTTCATAACATTTAGGGTGCTTTCACACTTGAGTCCCCTTTAAAAGCTCAGATCCTAGTAATAGTAATAATGGGGACCTCTCTGTGTTCATATTGTTGCTATTTTAAATCTACTGGTGAAATCAGGCAATATGAGAACTAGCAATTATTTACTCCATTTACTATTGAACATACACTATGTTAAGCATTCCATGCAGTGGTTTAATAATATAATTAAATATCTTGCGGGCTTAACACAAACATACAAACACAGATGTGTCTCTCTCAGAGTTTGGAAGCGGTTGAAATCACAGACAAGTGCATGTCATGAATAAATAATTTGGAGAGATCTGCCAGCAGAAGCAGGACATGATGAATGTACAGAGGTATCTGATGACCAAAATAAATTGGAATTTACAATGGATTTCACAATGTAGGCTATGTATGTTTTTAGTGAATATCATTAGCTGAGAGCGAACCATACTCTGGCCACCTCCTGAGATAGTCTTGGTTCGGTTTGCTTTAAAGGGGTCTGAGATCATTTGGAGTGTTCACATATGGGCCCAAACCCTGCTCAGAACCCTGAAAAGGACCAATTGTGAAAACACCCTTAAATATTTCTTAACCCCTTAACTGTCACCGTCCCGTACACTAAGTTTACGTCACTATATTACAATTAAATCCTAATTTAATCATGACAAACTATATATAGTTGGAAAGGTCTAAGACTCCTTAATAGATATTTCAGCACTGTTTTTTGTTACAATTTATGCAGGAACAGTAATAGATGAATTTATGACAAGAGCGCACCTCAAAAAATCTACATCATAACAGGCGTTTCTGCCGTTTGTCACAAAAAGTCGACGCACACACTTTTAATAATTGAAACTTTGGTTCTCTTACGAGAGGACTCTCGTACTGCGTAAGATATCTTACGCTAGGGGAAAATCCTTTTTCCGCGAGATATTGAAGCCAAAAATTATCCTTAATTTTGTAATAATGCAAAACGCGTTGCGGCAGCATGCAGACATAGGCGAGGCAGCTCGCGCGCCTATTGGCTGCTCTGCGGCAACTGCAGCAGCCTATCGAGCGAGGCCTGGCGTGACGCCAGACCCAATCAGGGCACTTCGCGCCCGCTGCGTCACGTCCCGCCGAAATGGGCGTGGTCTAGGCCTATAAATACCGCTCGCAGGCAGCTATTATCTGATTTTTCATCCTTCAAGCGAAGCACACGCATCGCTGGAGCTGGATAAGAAGCCGCGCCGTCTGAGAGAGAGCATCTTCAGCGGGACGAGTCACTGAAGTCGCTGGCCGCGCCGCCTTCCTTGCCTTCCTGCTGCGCTATCCGGCGTTATATCCTTTCTCTGCTACTGTGTTTATGTATGTGTGTGTGCTCGCCGCCGCGACACACACTCCCATTGCACTAAAAGAGCTGGGCGTCTTTTTCAAGACGCCCCTTTTCCTGATCACGCAGCTCTCGCGCTCGCTGACGGCGACTGCCCTCACTGCGAGCTAGTTGCTGCCTATGGTGACTCTGAGGACTCACCTGGCATCCTTCTCCGAGACTGCTCCTCCCCCTGTGGCTCAGTGGCGGAATCATTGGTTTTCCTCACGAGAGACCGGAGTTCGAATCCCGGTCTAGCGGCAGTTAAAATTATGCCGCCAATGCTTCGCTCTGTCAGTTCCCTGAAAAGCGACTGCAGATGTGCATTTTGCAGCCAACGAGCGCGTTGCACAACCCGCTCGCCTGCACCCAAACACCGTTTCTATGGTTTCCGTGCGTCACTGGCGAAAGGAGAAAAGAGCGTTTCTGGTCCCCCCGCGGACGGATCGACCTCCTCTTTCTCGTACATTTCTCATTCCCCTCTGAAGTTCGGGCGACTGGAAATGTCAGTATTGCAGTGAGCAAGCCTGTTGTAATACACGCATGCCTGCAACCAAACGCCAGCACGTTGACGCTCTCTTATAATACTCGCGCTAACTGAGTTACAATGTGTCTCCCCCTGTGGCCCAGTGGCAGACTCTCAGGTTTTTGCACGCGAGAGACCCGCGTTCGATCCCCGGGTCTACCGGCAGATAAAATTATGCCGTCAATGCTCGCTCTGTCAGTTCCCTGAAAAGGCGACTGCAGATGTGTATTTTGCAGCCAACGAGCGCATTGTACAACCCGCTCGCCTGCACCCAAACACCGTTTCTATGGTGTTCCGTGCGTCACTGGCGTAAGGAAAAAAGGGAGTTTTTCTGGTCCCGCTGCGGACGGACCAACCTCCTTTTTCCTATACATTTCCCATTCCCCTCTGGAATTCAGGCGACTGGAAATGTCAATATTGCAGTGAACAAGCCTGTTGTAATGCACGCAGGCCTGCAATAAACGCCAGCATGATTGACGCTTTCTGTTTCTATGGCAACTTCTCGCTCGTTCAGTTCCAGTAAATGTGACTGTTCCAGTGTTTTCTGCAGCCAACAAGTCGGTTCTGTCACCCGCTTGCCTGCACACACATGCCGTTTTCACGGCTACCCAGATAAATCCCCAAAAGAGTGTATTTTCTGGTGTCCCGGCCACGGCCGATGGTGTCTCATGTGTAGTAAGAATGCCCACTGCCCAGTGCCCATCCCTACACACAAGCACAGCCTGTCATACAGGGCTCGCGCACATAAAACCGACTCAGATCGGTCGCGCTTCAAACATGGTGAATGTGCCCACTACCCAGTGCCCACTAACACCGCGTTATGCATGTCTCATGGTTTCTGTAAAAACGAAACCAACGTGCACTCGCTTCACGCAAGCGAACGATGCTTTCGGTGTGATAAATGTGCCCGCTGTCCCGCGCCCACATCCACGCATAGACATGACAGTTCCCACGGGAACCGCCCAGCCCTCCCCCTCGCGGTTGACCACCGCAGAGGAGTCGAGCGCGGGCAATCTGCCCGCTGTTATCAGCGCGCCCCATGCCTCAAATGTCACGAGCGCGATGCTTGTGTTGCAACACGCCGAAGCTTCTCCATCGCTGAGCGAGCGGAGCGCGCTTCGTATTCAACCCCTAGCTATCCATGCAGACGCATGGGCAAAGCTGCCCGGGGTTTTTCGAAGTGGGTGCTGAACATTATAAAAAGAGGCTATTCGCTGCAGTTTCGCCGACGCCCTCGCCGCTATGTGGCGCGCGTCGAGACCACGGTAAAAACAGAAGTAGCACATTTACTTCGAGCCGAAGTGGCGAAACTATTGAGCAAAGGGGCCATAGAGCCTCTCTCTCAAGTTCAGAGCGAAGGAGGGCTATACAGCAGATACTTCCTGGTACCGAAAAAAGACGGGGGTCTCAGACCCATACTAGATCTAAGACAACTGAACAAAGTGCTTGTGAAGCGACAGTTCAGGAGGCTCACGACCAGACAAATCCTTGTGCAGATTCGCCAAGGAAATTGGTTTGTGTCAATAGATCTGAAAGACGCGTATTTTCAAATACAGATAGCGTCACGTCACAGGCGATATTTGAGATTCGCCTTCGAGGGCCAGGCATATCAGTACACAGTCCTGCCGTTCGGTTTGTCCCTGGCACCCCGTACATTTACGAAGTGCATGGATGCGGCGCTCGCACCCCTCAGAATGAGAGGCACGCGAGTACTGAACTATCTGGACGATTGGCTGATTCTAGCGCAATCTCGCGCAGTGCTCATAGAACACACGACCATTTTACTCGATCACCTCGAGGATTTGGGTCTCAGTGTCAATTGGGCGAAGAGCTCTCTGTCACCCAGTCAGAAGATATCTTTCCTGGGCACAGAATTGGACTCGCTGTCCATGATAGCGCGACTATCACCACAGCGCGCGGTAGACATTCAACGCACAGCAAACTCGTTTCGCTGCGGCGCGTCTGTCCCGCTCAAGAAATTTCAGAAGATGCTAGGTCTCATGGCCTCAGCATCGTCAGTGCTCCAGCTGGGCCTGCTCCGCATGCGCCCGCTGCAGTTTTGGCTGAAAGCGCGAGTCCCACGCAGAGCGTGGGCATCCGGTTCGCTTCGCCTCAGGGTCAATCAGAAGTGCGTCACAGCTCTGAAACCTTGGAGAGCGAACGACTGGTACCAATCAGGTGTAAGCCTGGGGACTTCCTCGAGGGTGAAAGTGGTGTCCACGGACGCGTCCACCTCGGGATGGGGAGCGCTGCTCGAGGGCAGACCGTTCTTCGGCCAGTGGTCGGAACGGGAAAAGCTCCTGCACATAAACTGCCTCGAAATGCTGGCAGTAGACAACGCGCTGACGCGTTTTTTGTCCCCAAATAAAAGGACGCCACGTCTTGGTCCGTTCGGACAACATGTCTGTGGTGTCCTACATAAATCGCCAGGGCGGCCTCAGGTCCAAGAACCTGTACAGGCTGGCAGAACGCCTCCTGGTATGGGCTCAGTGCAACCTGCGCTCGCTCAGAGCAGCGCACGTGCCAGGGCTCCTGAATATAGGACCGGACAGACTGTCCAGGAACAATGTTCCGGCAGGCGAGTGGTCTCTACACCCACAGACAGTCCAACTGCTGTGGAAGAAATTCGGCAGAGCAGAAGTAGACCTGTTTGCGTCTCAAGAAAACACTCACTGTCAGGAATTTTTCTCCAAGAGCAGGAACGCGCTGGCCCATGTGTGGCCCCGCCGCCCGCTCTATGCTTTTCCCCCCGTCTCTCTCCTGCCTCAGGTGATAGAACGGATCAGGGAAGAAGGATGCTCAGTATTGCTGGTGGCACCGTTCTGGAAAAACCAACCTTGGTTCCCAGTCGTGATGCAGTTAGCAAGTACTGCCCCGTGGCCAGTACCAGTGAGGAGAGACCTCCTCTCACAGGCCCACGGCTCGATCTGGCATCCTCACCCGGAACTATGGTCCCTTCATGTCTGGGCCATCAACGGGTACATGTTGGACTCCCTAAAGGAGTATTAAACACGATCACGCAGGCTAGAGCTCCGTCTACGAGACGACTCTACTCCTCGAAATGGTCAGTGTTTTCGGGCTGGTGTTTTCCTTCCTACAAGAGCTGTTGGATGAGGGCAGGGCCCCCTCCACGCTCAAAGTTTATGTGGCGGCTATAGCAGCGTTCTCAGGAACAACGCTTGGTCAGTCGATAGGAAGGAACGATTTAGTCATCCGCTTCCTTAGAGGGGCTAAGAGACTGAATCCTCCCAGACCTCCCTCAGTCCCCGTATGGGACCTTTCTACGGTTCTGGAAGCCATGAAAGGTGCGCCATTTGAGCCTTTACAGTCAATTGATCTGAAACACCTGTCTTTCAAGACGGTGTTTTTGCTGGCTCTCGCTTCAGTGAAGCGCATAGGGGATCTACACGCGCTCTCTGTGAGCGCGGCGTGCATGGAGTTTGGGCCTAATGACTCAAAAGTTATACTCAAACCTAAACACGGTTATGTTCCAAAATCCCTCAACACACCGTTTAGGGCGCAGGTTATCTCCCTGTCAGCCCTACCGGTCCCTGATGAGGAAAGAGACGCGAGCCTCCTTTGCCCAGTCAGGGCATTACGAGCTTATGTGTCTCGCTCGTCTGTTTTCAGACAGACGGAGCAGCTCTTTGTTTCATTTAGCGGACGTTCTAAGGGACTAGCCACGTCGAAACAGAGCCTATCCAGATGGATAGTTGATGCTATAGCGCTGGCATACGCCTCCAAGGGCATGCAGTGCCCGTTGGGTATCAGAGCGCACTCCACGAGAGGCATGGCCTCTTCGTGGGCCTGGTCAAGTGGGATTGCCTTGCAAGATATTTGTATGGCGGCAGGCTGGGCCTCCCCGTCTACATTTATAAGGTTTTATAACCTAGAGGTTCCCGCCCTGCAGGCCAGGCTGCTGTCGGTCTAAGTTTACCAGTATTATCTGACCTGATGCGATCAGCTCAGAATGCTGCGTCTACTGAGCACAGCTCAATGTTCGACAGTAAAAAGTAGCAGCACGAGATTTACATTTACATTTACATTTAGTCATTTAGCAGACGCCTTTCTCCAAAGCGACTTACAAATTAGGACAAAATTCAGCGAGTCATCATAAAGAGGCAAAAGCAACAACAACGCAAGAAGTGCTCAAAGTACGAAGTTCAGGTATTATTCAGAGTAGCATAAGCCTGATAAGTGATGTTACAAAGGGAAAGGAAAACATTTTTTTTTTTTTTTCTATAAGGTTAAGTGCTCACGGAAGAGATTGGTTTTCAGCTGTCTTTTGAATGTTGTCAGGGATTCTGCATTCCGGATGAGGGTGGGGAGAGCGTTCCACCAGCATGGAACTGTGAATGAGAATGTTCTGGAAAGTGATTTTGTGGCTTTCTGTGATGGAACCACGAGACGTCGCTCGTTGACCGATCGTAGGTGTCTGGTAGGGATGTAGACTCGTAGGAGTGAGTGAAAGTAGGAGGGAGCTGAGCCTGTGATAGTTCTGTAAGCAAGCGTCAGTGCCTTGAACTTGATGCGAGCAGCGAGAGGTAGCCAGTGCAGAGAGATGAACAGAGGAGTGACGTGGGCCCTCTTGGGCTCGTTGAAGACAAGACGAGCTGCAGCATTCTGGATCATCTGTAGGGGTTTGGTTGCACATGCTGGAAGTCCAGCCAGAAGAGCATTGCAGTAGTCAAGCCTAGAGATGACCAGGGCCTGGACGATGAGTTGTGTTGCATGCTCAGTTAGGAAAGGCCTGATTTTCCTGATGTTGTGCAGTGCAAACCTGCATGATCGAGCTGTCTTTGAAATGTGATCTGTGAAGGTCAGCTGGTCATCAAACGTTACTCCAAGATTTCTGACCGATCTTGATGGGGTGATTAATGATGACTCTAGCTGGATGGTGAAGTCGTGCTGTAGAGACGGATTGGCAGGGAGGACGAGAAGCTCAGTCTTTGCCAGGTTGAGCTGCAGGTGATGTTCCTTCATCCATGTGGAGATGTCCGCCAGACAGCTTGAGACCCGTGCAGCTACTGTGGGATCATCTGGTTGAAAGGAGAGGAAGAGCTGCGTGTCATCAGCATAGCAGTGGTAGGAAAAACCGTGTGCCCGTATGATGTGTCCCAGTGATGTGGTGTAGATGGAGAAGAGGAGGGGACCAAGAACTGAACCCTGGGGAACCCCTGTGGTCAGCTGATGTGCTCTGGATACTTCACCTCTCCATGCGACCTTGAAGGACCTACCTGTGAGATAGGACTCAAACCAGTGGAGTGAAGTTCCTGTGATGCCCAGTGATGAGAGGGTGGACATAAGGATCTGATGATTCACCGTGTCGAAGGCAGCAGACAGATCCAGGAGAATGACGACTGAAGATTTGGAAGCAGCTTTTGCGATCCGTAGGGCTTCTGTGACTGACAGTAATGCAGTCTCTGTTGAATGTCCTTTCTTGAAGCCAGATTGGTTGACATCCAGCTGGTTGTTTAGAGACAAGAAGGATGTTAGTTGGTTGAAGACAGCTCTTTCAAGTGTCTTGGCAATGAATGGTAGGAGAGAGATAGGTCTGTAGTTGTCTACAAGTGATGTGTTTAGCGTTGGTTTTTTGAGCAGTGGAGTAACCCGAGCCTGCTTGAATGCTGTAGGGAAGGTGCCAGTATGGAGGGATGAGTTGATGATGTGTGTGAGTGATGGTAGAAGTGTGGGAGAGATGGCTTGTAGAAGGTGTGAGGGGATGGGGTCAAGCGGGCAGGTGGTAGGGTGACTGGAGAGGAGAAGTGTAGATACTTCTTCCTCGGTTAGCGAAGAAAAGGAGGACAGAGGGGTATTGGCTGTGGAAGGGGTCGGTCTGGGTTCCTGTGTGTGTGGAGCTGAGAATTGACTGCTGATAGCTGTTGTTTTCTTGGTGAAGAAGTGCGCAAAATCGTCAGCAGTTAAGGAGGAGGCGGGTGGTGGTGGAGGTGGACAGAGGAGAGAGTTGAATGTCTTGAAGAGTAATCGTGTGTTGGAGGAGCTGTTGATCTTGTTGTGGAAGTATGAAGATTTTGCAGCATGAACATCAACAGAAAAGGAGGAGAGGAGAGATTGATACATACTCAGGTCAGATGCGTCTTTTGATTTGTGCCATTTCCTCTCCGCTGCCCTGAGTTCGGTCCGGTGTTCCCGAAGAACCTCAGATAACCAGGGGTTAGAGGGAGTAGCGCGTGCTGGCCTGGAGGAGAGGGGGCAGATAATGTCTAGAGAAGAGATTAGAGTGGAGCATAAGGTGTCCGTTGCGGTATTCACATCCAGAGATGAGAATTGTGAGGGTGGGGGAAGAGAGGATGACACGGCAGAGGAAAGATGGGAGGGGGAAAGTGAGCGCAGGTTTCGTCTGAAAGTGACTGGTGGTGGGGGTGGTGGTGCAGGGGTAGAGAGTTGTAGACTGAAAGTAATGAGGAAATGATCTGAAACGTGGAGAGGTGTCACCAGGATGTTTTCTGTGGTGCAGTTGCGTGTGTAAACCAGGTCCAGTTGGTTGCCTGATTTGTGAGTACCTGTGGTGATGAGTCGTTTGAGATCGAAAGAGGCTAGGAGTGAGGTGAAGTCTGTTGCATGTGGCTTTTCGAGATGAATGTTGAAGTCACCGAAGACTAGAAGTGGGGTGCCGTCCTCAGGGAAAGTGGACAGCAGCACATCCAGCTGCAGCACACGAGATGTGCCTGGGCAAACTGTGTAAGACCCACATTCCCCCATCAGTTCAGGCCGTACTCCGCCCTGTCTGTATGATGAAATTCGCGTCTCAGCGACGCTGCCATATGTGGAAGAGTGCGGCTTCGCCCCTCCCTCTTCCCGGACTCCCTGTGAGTTCCCTGAGTGATTGTGCACTATATGTACCCCGGGCTTTCGCCCTTGGGTCCTTGGTGTCAGATCTCAGCATGCACGGCGTTTTGCATTGGGTCCCCTAGCGTAAGATATCTTACGCAGTACGAGAGACCTCTCGTAAGAGAACGTACTCGGTTACTAACGTAACCTCGGTTCTCTCTAGAAGAGGGAACGAGTACTGCGTATCTTGCCGTGCATGCACACGCTCTGGTTGCTTCGATGATGAAAAACCAGATAATAGCTGCCTGCGAGCGGTATTTATAGGCCTAGACCACGCCCATTTCGGCGGGACGTGACGCAGCGGGCGCGAAGTGCCCTGATTGGGTCTGGCGTCACGCCAGGCCTCGCTCGATAGGCTGCTGCAGTTGCCGCAGAGCAGCCAATAGGCGCGCGAGCTGCCTCGCCTATGTCTGCATGCTGCCGCAACGCGTTTTGCATTATTACAAAATTAAGGATAATTTTTGGCTTCAATATCTCGCGGAAAAAGGATTTTCCCCTAGCGTAAGATATCTTACGCAGTACTCGTTCCCTCTTCTAGAGAGAACCGAGGTTACGTTAGTAACCGAGTACGTTTTCATGCTAAAAGTTCATAATAAAACATTTAATCTAGTATTTGTCAATAAAAAAATATACAATAATATTATCCTCTAAAAAGTATAATATACATATTATCCTCTAAAATATAATATTATCTTTTTTTATTGCCTTTTTTTATTACATCACATATTTTAGTAGTTATCATAAATTAGGTATCATTTGAAAGCTTACGATCTCAGAATTCATCCTGTGAAAACTGTTTTGAAATTGGACATTGTGTTACCATAGAAACGGTAATCTAAATTATTTTATCAGGCTCCTCCCCTTTTGGGCATCATCATATTTCATACTTTATGATCAAAATATTTTCTGATCTTGACAAAACACATATTGTCAGAAAGGTCTGAGTCTCAAGGTTCCATATTTTGTGACAGAAGTGATATTTGGACAGAAATTTATTAATTTGTTATGGTAGAATGCATACAGTTAAATTCAATGGAATTCAATCACACCCGGTGGCTATTTTTGGTAATACGCCTAAACAAAATCTCATGGGAACTTCAATTTTTGTGATATCAACTTCAAATTTGGAACACAACTTGGTTAGATATATGGCTTTGATTTTATAGTAATTTTTTTGTAAAACATATTTTGTAAAAAATATATTTTATATAACAGAAAAAATATTAAATAAATTATATTTGATTTAATGTAAATTTAAACTTCCATAACTTTTTCATACTTTAATTTTTTGAAGAGCTTTCACTTCAGCAATAATCTGCTATTTTTTCCCTTTAAAACAAGACCAAACTTGGGTCTATACTCCAAAGCATACTTGAATTACAACCATTTAAGCTTGAATAGTGCATTTTAATGTCCATTCTCAAAAAGGGGGGTGACAAATATCCCATAAATGTGAATACAGTACCTGTTTTTCTCTATTGATGGTGTTATCCTCCTCTTCTGAGCTGCATTCATCTTCTTCCGAATGCATATCCTCCAATTCCTGCACTTCTTCCAACACATTTCTGAAAAGAAATCAAAAAGCCTCCCAGATTTAAAAAAGTATGTGAGTTGAACTGAAGAGGTGTCATCCCAAAAACACTCAATTTCGGTTATTCCCGCCATAATAGCAACAGTACAGAAGCAGAAGAGTCAATAGTAATGTCTCAGAATCTGTAGTATGAACTAGATGTCGGTCGAAGGTAAAATGATTCCGCAACACCTGTTTAGAATGCTGCACCCATTCTTTAAATTCCATGTCAAACAGGTGTCACATAAATCAAACTAAACTTCTTCACTTTGTACTTACCTAAAGTTTTGTTTTTGCTGTTAGCCAGGAAGTGTCTAATTATTGAAGTATAAACAAGAAAACAGCCCTAAATCAAATTAGACTGCAAGTAAATATAGTCCAGGCTCATTTCCAGCGAAATCTGTTTGTATTTGATATTGATTAAATCTAAATTAATTATCTAAAGAAATTACATCCATACATTTTTAAGATTTGCTTAAGTGTCCAAATACCTTTTGGGGCCATTGTATATTTTTAACCAAGACTAGGGGATTTATTATTATTGGTATAGATTTTTAATTAAATTTATACATTTGTAAATTTGATGGTATAATGTCTGTCCCTCCATAAGGCCCATAAACGTCAAGGATTTTTACTTTTTTCTAAAACATTAAAGCCTTCGCCAAAAACGTTGCTTTCCTAATTAAATATGAGTTATTTTCAGCAAATAAATTAAAATTTTAATTCCAATTCTATATTTTGCAAATCAAATTCAGTACTTCATTTTGCTACTTCAGTTCAAATTCAGGAATGAAATTTCCTCATTTCAACTATTCAACTTTCTCAATAATTATTCATCTGTTTCGACAAAAATTTTACCTTTTAAGAAACTGCTGCTTTTTGGTGTCTGCACAGTGTTCAGGGAACACATCTGGAATTTCATAAATACCATCATCCTCATACATTGTTGACTGATTTTGGTATTTATCAGCATCTTGTGCCTTTGTAGTGCTAAAAGGAGGCAGGTTTTCATATTCTGGGATATCTTCATATGCATGTTCAGATTCACCAGAATTCTCGAGATGTTTTGGAAGATCTTCATCTACACTCTGCTCAACTTGAGGTATATTCGCATCAAGGTGACCATTGTGCAGTGACACCAGTGAATGAGAGCAGATTTCACATTGGCTTTCCTCTGTATCCACTGACTGCTCATTCATAACTGGAGTGAGATCAAGGGCCTGCCCACTCTTGACAGATAACTTGGGAACCTTTTTGACACGGTCAAGGTCCATGATCCTTAGAAAGGAGGTCTTACAGAGGCCATCAGGTTTATGTATATCTGCTGAGGATAAGGACTTTGATTTAGGCTTGAGAGTAAATCCGGTCTTCTTTTTTGGCACATCACTTGCTTGGTTCTGATTGGCAATTTGTCCTTCAAATGCGAGAGGGGGATTTCCTTCAGTATTTTTTTTCGCATTAATGTGACCATCATTTCTCAGTGGACCTTTGAATGCCAGAGTCTTTTTAGGAAGTCTATCTACTGAAAGTTCTGTAGACCCAATGTTATTGTGCCTTCGGACATCAGGTTGAGGTTTCTGGGATGACTTCTTCAGATGGGTACTGCTTGATACCTCTGGAGATACATACAGATTTTGTTCTTTATTTTCAGTCCCCTGTACACCAAATTGCTGGGTTTTATTTTGTTGCAGCTGAGGGATTTTCTGGCGTGGGACAGGTACTGGGGTGCCCTGGCTGTTATGGGTACATTTAAAGCTCCTTATGGCCTGAGGACCTTTGTTCTCTCTAGAACGTCTTACAGCATTGATGTTCATCTTGTTAGGACTTTCTCTCCATAATGGATCTGAATTGTTTACATCAACAGGCAAGACAGTGAACTTGGTAAGGCCTGCTGACTCCTGATGGATAACATTGGGTTGTTCCATCTTATTTTTGCGCTGCATGGCTACTGGTGGTGCTTTCTTAAGAGGCTTAGTAGGGGGCGGACTATAATGCACACTACATTTTAGAGGCTCTGGTGTTTGGCCACTATCAACAGATGAATTAACGCTAGAGACTATGTTTTTTTGGTGTTTCTTGGTCGTTTGCATCTCAGAACCACTATGATTCGCCTTCAAAGGCTCCTTGTTCTGGATCTGGGATGTTTTCTGAGAATTTTCAATTGGATGGAGATTATTGTTATTGAATGAGTGTCCAGAGATGCAGTTTGACAAAATAGGTGTCACCAAATGCTTTTCTTCCTCCGGTGTTCTCAGCGGAGGTTTGGATGAACTCTTTCTGGGACTTTCTGTATTTCCTGCTTTACACGGATCAGGACTGGTCCCATGTTGATTAACATTTTGGTTGTTTTCCTTCGGTGAGCAATCAGCACAATTTCGGTCATTGCATACACAGATTGGAATTATGTAATCCCACTTTGGCTTGTTGTTCCCAGTGTGCATTCCATTTCTGAAATTTAGAACGCCAACATTCTTTGTGATGTCAGACTTTTCTTGTAAAATAGGTTGATGGACCTCCTTGGATGTGAGATGTTTTGAATTGAAAGGAGAGGGAGGTTTGAAAAGGCGTGGTTTTGGTGCTACTTCAGGCTTAACTTTACTTTTAACAGCTGGTGAGTTATGTTGGTAAACACACAACTTGGAAGCAGGTGGCTGTTCTGTTTCCACTGGTGCTGGGAGAACCTTTGGTTTTGTAGCCAACGGTGGTTTCTGATCACCCACTGAGAAAAAAAAAGCACATGGAGACAGAAAAACAAGGAAAGAACACTCTGGTTGAAATACAGTTGACCATTAAACCACATTTTGTCCCTGAGACACTTTTTCATGGAGTTGACTAGCCCTAAAACAGGCAACATGAACCACGAGTTACACAGTTTTATTGTCTTTTTTGGGGCATAAGAACCCCAAAATATTTTGAATATTAAAAAATATTTTGAATATTAAAAAATATTTTGTAAAATATATATTTTATATAAAAGAAAAAATATGAAAACAAGACCAAACTTAGGTCTATACCCAAAAGCATTCTTGAATTACAACCATTTAAGTTTGAATAGTGCATTTTAATGTCCAATCTCAAAAAGGGGGGTGAGAGTTAAAGGGTAACTCTCGCCAAAATGCAACCTAGGCTCTTTTTGTTAATCTACCCGAGGCAAACTTTCGTTTAAAAGCATAATTAGAATGGAAACGGCACTTTTAAGTTTGACCGTATTTTCGTTTTAGGTTAAAATGCCTTGTGAATGGGGCACTTTTATGATAGCATCAAAAATCACTATTTTTAAAACACTAAGGAGGCTCGATAAAACATCAAATTTGCTCGAAGTATCATCACTAGGGGCTCTACACATGAACGCGAGCATTGAGAACATTGCTTGTGTACACAGAGTTTACTAAAAAGAACGATTTTGAACAACTCGCTGTAGCTGTGTCTGCCGGCATTTTGACAGTCAAAAATAGTCGATTTCCGAATGCGAATGAACTGACTCTGAATTTTAGTATTGTTTCTTATATGAGGATCCTTTTTCAAATACAAGGTCAATATTGATTTTCACTAACGAGAAAACAACAAATTATCCGTGAATTTATATTGAACTAAGCTTAAGGAGCTTTCCATCTTTACTCTCCTCCCTGTTACGGAGATCGACTATTTTTGACTGACAAAATCCCGGCGGACGGATACACAGTGAGTTGTTCAAAATCTTTCTTTTTATGTGTCTTTATCGTATACTTTGTCTACTTTTTATGTCCTTCTCAGAAATAAACTTAAAATTGCACTTTAGTATACATATTTGGTCTGTACTCTTAAACGTATAATTAAGTATTCTAAGTATACTGTACATTCCTCCAATGTAGTGATCAATGTAGAAACTGAAAATGACACCACCTTAAAAGTGTTTACACTTTTGATTGAGTAGCCTATTAATTACTTTTTCTTTTTCACTTAGTTTTCAAACCTACATTGTTTGAAAATATTGATTTATGAAGAAAACAGATATGTTCCTAATTCTGAGTATGTGAATTTTTGTGTAGGCTAGTCCACTGGTAGTGTACATAGGAATTTGCTTCAAATCTACTTTACTCTTTCCCCACCATCCATGTTTTCGGTATACGGTAGCGGGCGCTATTACACATCTTCTAGTACAGAATCTCCGGATCAAAACACAGGTGAAGAAGAAGCAGAAAAATAGCTATATATTATAATAAAATGAACTATACTTTGTTTTAATAGTGCTTTTTATATATCGATATAACTATATACAGTATGTAATATTGTGCACAATCTGTCACGCCCACTGGAGCCTCATCAATAGGGTGATAGCATGCGCTGAACCTCTGGAATAAACGAACCCTCCAGAGAAGCTCATGCTCAGAGAGTAGCCATGTTCTATGGCTACTTACATACCCTGAAAGTTACCTTCGTTTTTGGAACCGAAAGTTGAGGTTATCCGCTTACTTACCCTTAAACACACGAGTATGTCACATAACCTGCTTTCTGGAATACCCTCCAGACATAGTCTTTATAAAAAAAAAAAAATCTATTTTCTCAGCTTTTGGTTTAAAATGTTGCTTTTCTTATGAAACGTATCCAATTCAAGTGTTGATAAAAAATTATGCATGAATAAAATGGTCTTAAAATGGAAAAAGTACAGTTAAAGTTAAATTTCAAGTAGCCTATAAAAATTAATTAATACCTAAGAACATAGTATACGTATAGTCAACTATTTATTTATTATTTTTTCACTTTAAGTATGATGTTATGTTTATTTAAAGAAAACTTACAAGTATACTTGAAGTATAAAACTACTAAACTAGTAATTTACTGAGAGTATACTTCAGTGTACTTTCATAAATTAAAAAATGTGCTACAAGCACAGTGCTAGTTCCACACATATGCCAGCATGATGAAACTTGGTGTATTTACTAGTTGTCATATCAACACTATATAGAGAAAAGAATTGCTCCAAAATTAAAAAAAAAAATCTTTGGAAGATATCATTGAACATTTATTTACATTTTTCATCACTGTTTTTTTTTGTTTTTGTTTTTGTTTTTTTGCATTTATTTAAAACTAGACAAATCTGAAATTATATTAATTTTATATCTGTTATTTAACAGTTGAGATTGTTCTTTAATGCTGATCTAACCAGCAGAAGAAACTAGCCGGGTTTAAATCCTAGTTGCGCAGGTGAGGCACGTTGTCATACTGTGTTACAATGAGCCCCTATTAGAACTGCTATTCTATTCTATACTTTTATGAATTCTATTGAGAAACCATGAGAAAAAGGTGAATAAAGACAGAGTCAATGTTCAGAAATTATTCATTATTATTATGTTTTGAACTATGCTGTATATCTGTGTTTTGTGGTGTGTTTGTTTTCAAACTCAAAAATTACTATTTTTAAATATTAAAAATGGCATTATTTTATATGAAAAAGTTAATAATTGTATTTTATTGAGAAAATATTTTTGTTTGACTTGTATATTGTTTTGATTAGATCAGATAACATTTTAATCTGTCATGTTACAACATGGCCCGCTTATACAGTATACACTGTATTAATGAAATAATTGTACTAGACGTGTGAAATTTTATAGCCTACTTAAAAGTATACTTTTATACACTAAAAAGTGGGCCAATTTAGTCCCAAGTGAAACAGCACACTTACAAGTATACTTATAGTACATTGATATTAGTAAGTATACTTAAAAATATACTTGATCTTTACTTTTTAAGTAGCCTATACTTAGTTTTGGGAAGGGGCATGGAAAGTCCCTTGCTGTAATGGAATTCAGCAAGATTTATATAGCCTGGCATATTCTATTAAATTTACAAACAAAAGACCCATTAAAAATATATGGTAGACCGTGAATGGCTGTCAGACTCTTTGATCCAGTGAATATTTCTAAAGGTAGGTGCTTGAACTCGCTTCTTAAAACATATTTTTTTTAAAAAACCCACTTCTAGAGAAAACTCATTTGTTACAGTGTACATCTTATCCGTGTTACAACTAGTCAGTGTCGCTTTGCTTTTGCCTTAAAAAGTCAGTTCAACGAAGTATATAAAATAAACTTTCCAGTGGTGACAGATATGTTTTGCACAGTTTGACTTTTAAATTATATTTGTATTAAAAATCTCTTAAAAGTAAACATCGGCTTACTATTAAAATGGTTGTGACTTAGTATGAATTATCCATGTAAAAAGAAGAAGAAAAAAACTCACCTGTACGCTTCATCGTCCCACAATATTCACTTATTCATGAGGCTATGCGTGACCACTGTCTAGTTTTCTAGAAGCTCAACGATACCATTCAAGGCGACGTTTCCAGTCCAGTTTAATGAGGAAATACTATGAGCAAATTCCTTCAGAGGCTCAGGGAGGGCGGGTTACATACACACGTGCCTTTTTGTAACTAGTAGGGTAGCCTAATTCGCAATTCCATTGAGTGCGTGCCTGGCTATGTTGATCCGCATCAGTGCGAGCTCGGAAAAAGTGCGCATATCGACCGCAAGGGGGCGCTCGCGAGCACCCTTCTGAAACCTAAAATGACAAATGGGACACCCTGTGGTCTCATGGACTTAACGGCCATTGTAAGTCCACAAGACCGAAAGTCAGTGCTCGAATTGAGGGGGGGCTGGGGGGATCCGGGACCCCCCATAAGGTATTAGGGACCCCCCATAAGAAATAAAAAATAGAATTAGGGGGGTCCCTCAGATATTTTTATTTTAGTAAAAATAATAATGACAAATCTGATTAAATGCATGCAATGGATACAGTACATTTCGTGAATTGATTATTTACAATAATTTATTTTAAGTTTGTTTATAGCTAGTTGTCTCTTTAAAATGTAAACGCCCCGCCCCACATCTAAAGAGCGCTGTGCGCGCGCATGACATCGTTGACTGACAGGATTGTTTGTTTGGCGCCGCTCCGGTGAAGCTAATTTTAGCTTTTTAAAAAATGGAGAAAAATAAACCTCCACTCCCAGTCGGGAAAAGAAAGCTTCTTACTGACTTTTTTGAGGGGTAATTGTTTCTCTCTGTATATCTTTCTACTTTATATCTGTCCACTCCATGCCGGGGCTTTTGTATTCCTTGCATAAATTGGAAACACTTAGGCTTAAGTTACTAATTTTTCATTATTAATAGTCCTCCTGGTTCTACAGGAGTGCTAGAGATCTCGATGAAGATGGATAAGTAAGGGTTAATGCCCGACGAGGTGTCCATTGTCAGGTATTAATGCGCGTCGGACGGTTGCCTCCGCCGAAGTCCATTAATACCTGACAATGGACACCTCGCAGGGCATTAACCCGCTTATACCATGGTCACTTAACAAATAACACATTTTTAAACCATTAGTTTATATTTTAATTAGTTTTACAATCGAAATCTAAAGGCTGTCATTGATAAACGGACCTTATCTGAGCCACAAAGTCTGATATTAAATATAGAGTCATTTCAGCCTTAATAAGCCTGTTAACAAGCAGAATCACTGAAGGAAAGAAGAGGACAGAAAAAGAGACGAGCAGAAACACAAGAACTACAACTGACTTCAGCCACAGTCTAAGATGCTGTTTATGGAGTTGTTTAATCCTCCTCTGCTGAGATCTTCACAGATTTAATGTCTCCTTTTCGCTTCAGTTCATCTTAGACTGTGGCTGAAGTCAGTTGTAGTTCTTGTGTTTCTGCTCGACTCTTTTTCTGTCCTCTTCTTTCCTTCAGTGATTCTGCTTGTTAACAGGCTTATTAAGGCTGAAATGACTCCATATTTAATATACACAGGTTTTGCGGCTCAGATAAGGTCCAGTTCTGGTTTATTTCTTTGCTCTTGGCTGACATGTGGCATTGCTATGGCCTGCTTGTGGCCCAGATCTGGCAAACAGGAGTGAGCCGCCCAACTGTCATCATTCCACGCTGCATGTGGGTCAGATCCGCATTCCACAAGTGCCAGATGTGGGCCGGATCTGGGCCGAAACGTGTTTTCTACATTTCTATGTAACACATAGTTATGTTCAGTTCTCCATTTCAGTTGTGGCAAAAGAGACTGAGTTTATATATATATATATACACTAAGTACACTGTAAAAAAATTCTAACCTCCCTAACTCAAAATTTTCTAGTGACTGATAACATCTAAATTTTTCAATTGGCCCAAGTGAAAATCTGTAAATTATAAAATTTAATTTACAGAATTTCACTTGGGCCAATTGCAAAATTTAGATGTTATCAGTCACTAGAAAATTTTGAGTTTGGGAGGTTAGAAATTTTCACCCTCTAAATCCATATTTAGTAAGTAATTTAAAAGAAGAATTATATATATATACACAATTCTTTATCCAGCGTTTTTAATAAATAGTATATATACGCATATTATGATCAAATATACTGTATATTTTGTATAAAGTGTATATTGCGAGACTAACCAACCCCCCGCCCAAAAAAAACTTGGGGACCCCCCATAAGACTTGACTCAATTCGAGCTCTGCCGAAAGTGCATATGAAGTGTGCCATTTGGGACAGAGCCGTATTCAAAGATATGACATAAAATTGAGACTGATAAAATCATGGTCTGTAGGCGCAATTTTAATTAGGCTACATGACAAAGGTGAACGCAGTCATCAAACCTAGCTGTAAAATCTATACTCCAATGTCCGTTTGACAGAAAAACTAAAGGTAAAAGAGCTGGGCTCAGACCAACATGCAGGTTTTTTTCCCCCACATTGTTTTTTTTTTTAATTATTATTATTTTTACACTTTACAGAATAAGGCCTCATTAGTTAACATTTGATAATGTATTACCTAACATGAACTAACTATGAGCAATACATTTGTTACAGTATTTATTCATCTTTCTTAATGTTATTTAATACAAATATTTTGTTCATTGTTTGTTCATGTTACTTCACAGTGCATTAATGTTTAAATGAACATTAACTAACATCAATAAATGCTGTAGAAGTATTGTTCATTCTTAGTTCATGTTAACTATATACTAATGTTAACTAATGAAACCTTATTGTAAAGTGTTAATGATTTTTCTTGTACATAGTTGTCCTCTGTCTCATTTGTTTAAATCGGTCATGGAGGTAGGCTATCCAAAGTTTTATTGAAACTGGTAAATTAACTCATCATAGCTGATTTTATTAATTATTTTATATATATATATATATATATATATATATATATATATATATATATATATATATATATATATATATATATATTCAAGGTCAAGGAGATGTTTGATATGCCACAGCCCCACCTAGAAAATTACAAAAATGACAAAGGCATCCAGCCTTTATATGGGCAAAGGCATGTAGCAGCAGCTGGAAAAAAAAGAAGCCATCTCACATCTCATGTTTTTACTGATGAAGTGAAGTGAAGACAATAAACACTGAGTGAAGACAATAAACACATGATTTTAGGCCCATGTGTGTTTTTCAAGCCCTCTCAAGGTATTTATTGACAATAAAGTATATGAATAATGCAGTGCTTATTGACAGCCTTTTTAATGTTTTTGAAAGTCTCTTATATTGCATTTATTTAATAAAAAATACAGTAAAAACAGTAATATTGTGAAATATTATTACAAATGAAAATAATTTGTGAATATGTTTTAAAATGTAGCCTAATTTATTCCTGCGAGTCTTCAGCATCACATCCTTCAGAAATCATTCTAATATGATGATTTGATGCTCAAGAAACATTTTTGATTATTATCAGTGTTGAAAACAGTTGTGCTGCTTATAAAATTGTTTTGGAAACCCTGATACATTTTATTTTTCAGGATTTTTTGATGAAGAAAGTTCAAAGAACAGCATTTGCATTTTACACTGATTTATTTATTAAATGTATAAAGCATTTTTTACATTTTATGAAATCCATGAGGACTTAAAGGAGAACTTGGTAACTTTTTTCACTTAATAAAACTGTCTAGAAATCATTTGGATGGTTAAACAACCTGTTCTGGTGATATTGGTGACTTTCCCCGCTCCCCCCAGCGTTCCCAGGCGGAAAACCAACCTTGCAACTTGCAACACTACCGTCCCGGCAAGTTAGAAATTGGAAGTCTCGTGATAAGCGAGAACTAGAACGAGAACGAGCGCGAACCACAAATTGCTTTACGGCAATTCGACATAAACACACACGCATGTATGATGTATTACCAGATTACCCACCTCGGTAGACATAGCTCCACGCGATACAGTTGGCTTGCTCCGATCAAAACAAACGCACATGAGCAGCGGTAGCGAGGGGGAGGAGGCCGCCGCAAGTGAGTTTTTTACGACTGTGTTGTGAAATATACGCCCCCCCACAGCTGTAGGGGGAGCTCGTGGGGAAAACATGCGACAACAAAAGGGAAAATCAGCAAAGAAGTGACTAGAGTTCGCTAGAGTTACCGAGTTCTCCTTTAATGCACAAGTTTTTGTAGTAGGCTACATAAACCAATGGAAATTAGTGGTTAAACTATATAGCAGTGTATTTGATTTCTTATCAAATTAAAAGCAAGAGATGAGATAAAAAACGTTATTACCAAGCCTGAAGTAGGCTTACCCCAGCAAACACAGTACGTTGTGACGTCGTCGTCAGTTGTGCCTGCTACAGACTGTGCGATTTCGGCAATCCTATCACTACAAATCACACTGCATGACATGGATCTAATAAACTTGGGTACGACATGTATAGACTGTACGATGGTGACACCTATTGAATCATTGGCTGTGTGAGTCCCAATTCAAAGGCTGCATGCGAATGTCGGACTGAGCGTTTAAAAGTTGTTGTTTTTTACATTTTTATTAATCAGATAATTTGAAACCCAATACTTGCGTTTAAAAGTGTAATTCGGCAATTTCTCTCTCTCAGGAAAAAAAAATCCCATCGTCACTGGCGTGCAATGAATTCTGGGGTTAGTCTTGCGTAGCCAGACCTTCAGACTGACGGCAGAAGGTCTGGACTCTATCGCAGCTTTCATTGGCCAAGAGGACGTTTGACTGACATGTAACGCAACCAATCACAGTTCGTTTTGTTCTGCGTCATGTTTAGGGGCGTGAAAATATAATGTCGATGTCCCTACAATAACAGACCGGTGTGTATCTAATAAATAATGAATTCAAGAATGTTGTGCAAGTTTACTGCAACAGTGGAGCCGCGAACTTCACATACTTTTGAAAATTCATTGTTTAGTTAACCTTGGTAAGCGCTCATTTTCACTGTTGTAAACACGACGGCGTTCTTCTTCCACGAGGGGTTTTGGCGTCACAGTATTTGTTTCCAGGCGGACAGTTAAAGAACGCGACATTCATGTCTCCCGTACATCCTGTAGAATTCAACCAATCAGATCACGACTTCGAAACTCCTGAAGTGTTTCCAGAAAAGTGTGCCATATGCATCAGACGTTCATCCAACGGTTCATGGGCTGAGGCTGAGAGGCCGTGAATGATCAATCTGTTGTATCCTCCATTTCACAGGAAACGAAAGGCCACATTTGGAGGCTGCATTTGAAGGAGCCTTCGAATTGGGACGCCGCGGTCGAATCGGCCTTCGATTGCGGCCTTCAAAGGATGCAGCCTCTGAATTGGGACACAGCAGTAGGCTACGGCACAAAGTAGAAGTATAAAACGTCATCAGCATGCACCAGTGTTAAACAAATAGAACAAGATAAATGGCACTTTGGCCACAGTTGTGTTTTTTATGTGGAGGAAGAGAAAAAGAAGAATATAGTCAGTCATGGCTATAGGGAAAAGAGGCCAACTTGGCATGCCAATTTTGTAAATGGAGCTTGAGGTAAAGGGTGCTTCTCAGTACTCAAATTGATGCTTCTTCGTTTCCTTGCTCCTACGTCCTCAAGCCCGTGACCAGGAAACTGATCGAACTCAGCTATCTTGAAGGACATCTCAATTCTCTAATTTCACCAAGGGCGTTGTTATGTCTGAAAACGTTCACATTGGGTCCTGTTGGACTATGTTTGTATGCACTGCAAGTGACAGGTTACTGTGCCTTTAAAGTTTATAGCATTGATTTACGGCAAAGGTCGGAAAATGTAAGTTTTACGTCGGTTGATAAAAGGCAACATAAACAGAGCTACACGGTGTGATTATTGAGTCTTTTGCAAACACCACATTTGGCGAACGAGGATGTCTGAACTTGTCTTACCACCACCGCCACCTTTCCTGCCTGTTCCCGGTGATCCAGCGGTTCCCTGGGATCGCTGGCTGACGTCGTTTGAGGACTATTTGCTGGCTTTGGGACACTCGGATCTAGCGGAGGCGAGGAAGTGCGCGCTTCTGCGCCATTGTCTCGGGCAGGAGGGACAGCGAATCTTCGCCACGCTCACCTTATCGGATGATAAGTACGTCACAGCCACGGCCGCCTTGAAGGCTCACTTCAGCTCCGGAAGAAGCCGGCGGATGCACCGTTTTGAGTTTCGTCAGAGGACCCAAAAGCCGGGTGAGACCGTTTCCCACTATGTATCAGCATTACGTGAGCTGGCTAGACTTTGTGAGTTTGGGGCTTTGGAGGATGGACTTATAGTTGACCAGTTAATAGAGAAAACGTCATGTAACCAACTGAGGGAGAGACTTTTACTAGAGCCAGACTCCACGACACTAGCGGACGCTTTAGTAATTGGGAAGCAGTTGGAAACGGCCCTAATGGAGGCGCGCAAGTTCGGCCGCGCTGTGCACGAACCTGTGACGTCATCACCACCGTTAGTTCAGCACACAGAGACTGCAGTGGCGGCTGACAGGGTGAGTGACAGTTTGGACGTACAGCGAGTGGACAGGGGGCCCAGGGAGAGTGGGCACAAGAGCTGTAGCAACTGTGGCTCCTCTAAACATGCAACCAGAGATCAGTCATGCCCTGCCCAGGGAAAACGTTGTCGTAACTGCAACAAGTTGAACCATTTTGCACGCTGCTGTCGCTCCTCTCCTGCTTGCCATGATACTGCTGCTGTTCCCATAAACACTGTACAGACCTCACAGCCTTCATTCAAGCTCTGCACTTGCCGTGTGGGCACAGCTCTCATTCCACTCCTCGTGGACACAGGGGCTAAAGTGTCAATCCTGAACAAATGCACATATGACCGCTTCTTCAGTCAAGTGCCTCTGGAAGCAGCGGCTAAACCCCTGTTAGGCTACGGCCATTTTCCCATCTCCACTCTGGGTGTGGCCTGCCTCCCCGTCAGATATGATCAACAATGTGCGCCTGCCACCAAATTCTGTATCACCCGGAAGGGAGCTAACATTATGGGCCTAGACTTGTTCCTTGCCCTGGGCTTTACTGTGAGTGATGCTAGGGGCCTGCATGTCCTGCAGGTCGCCGCCTCCTGGCCTGACCGCTACCCACAACTGTTCAACGGGCTGGGCCGCATGACTGGATTTGTACACCAGCCTACTGTTGACCTGGCAGTCCGCCCTGTCATCCAGCCCCTACGGCGCATACCCCTGGCTCTCCGTGACGCGGTGGAGGCCGAGCTGCATCGCCTGGTGGAGGCAGACGTCATAGAGCCCGTCGATGCCTCACCGTGGGTGTCTAACCTGGTGATAGCCAAGAGAAGAGGGGGCGGACTGCGACTCTGTGTCGACCTCACAGACGTAAATAAAGCCATCATCCCTGATAAGTACCCCCTACCTACAGCTGAGGAGCTCACTAGCCATTTCCATGGCTCCATTGTGTTCAGTAAGATGGACTTACGTAACGGCTACCTGCAGGTCCCTCTAGCATCGGCCAGCATGGACCTTACAGCGTTTGTCTCGCACGTGGGGGTTTTCAGATTTAAGCGCATGGCATTTGGACTGTCCTCAGCCCCGAGCTGTTTTCAGAAAATAATGTCACTCATATTGGCTGGTATCCAGGGTGTCTCCATCTACCTAGATGACGTGGTGGTGCATGCGCCCTCCACCGCACTGCATGATGATCGCCTGGAGCAGGTCTTTCAGCGTTTCGAACAGCATGGGGTCACACTGAACTCTGAGAAATGCATGTTCGGGGTTGAGGAGGTCGAGTTCCTGGGCTTCAGGCTCTCGAAGGAGGGCATCGCCCCGATTATGTCACACACTGAGGCCATTCTGTCCCTACCAGACCCGCAGTCGCCATCCCAGCTGTCTTCCTTCCTGGGGATGGCCGCCTACTACCTCAGATTCATGCCACACTACTCTGACTCAACGGCCCCCTGCGCCGGCTACTCAGGAAGGATGTCACATGGGACTGGACTCCGGCCTGCCACGAAGCTGTGTGCATCATCAAACGGCAGCTCACGTCCCCACCCACACTGACCCATTTCAGCTTGACCGCGCCCACCATGGTCACCTGCGACGCCTCCGGGGTGGCGCTAGGTGCTGTGCTCTCCCAGACTCAAGAGGGGGTGGAACGCCCAGTGGCTTTCGCCTCTCGGGCACTTACTACAGCTGAGCAGAAGTATTCGGTGGGGGAGAGGGAGGCCCTGGCCTGTCTGTGGGCGTGCGAACGCTGGCATGTTTATCTATATGGGAGGCCTTTTACCATCCGCACAGACCACCAAGCGCTGACGGCACTGCTGGCGACTCAAGGCTCGGGGCACAGGCCCATGAGACTACTGAGGTGGGCTGACAGGCTGAACCAGTATAACTTCAGTCTGGAGTTTATGCCTGGGCGGGCCAACACGGTGGCCGACCTCCTGTCTAGAGCTGTGTCGGTGACGAAGGAGACAGGCGGGGTGACATCAGACACAGAGAGCGACGAAGACTGGGTCCACATCCTGCACGGGCCTCTCAGTTCAGTAGTCACTCTGGCGGAGCTGCAGCAGGCCTCAGCTGCTGACGAGGCCCTCACAACTCTCCGTACCTACGTCCAGGATGGCTGGCCTGCCAAAGTGGATGACAAGCTACTCCCCTATTACCGCTTCCGCAACGAGCTCTCCTGCTGGGGGGCGGTGTGCCTGGCCCGTGGCCACCGTGCGGTCGTTCCGGAGATTCTCAGGTCCAGAGTGCTACACATGGCACATGAGGGGCACCTGGGGGTGGTCAAAGTGAAGCAGCGCTGCCGTGACACAGTGTGGTGGCCACACATAGACTCTGATGTGGAGGAGCTGGTACGTAACTGCGCTTGCTGCCTCCTGAGTGGGAAAACTGGTCAGCCTGCCACAGCCCCTCTCACCCTGACCTCTTGGCCGTCTTCACCCTGGGAACA
Source organism: Leuciscus leuciscus (assembly GCF_965113295.1). Classification (NCBI taxonomy): domain Eukaryota; kingdom Metazoa; phylum Chordata; class Actinopteri; order Cypriniformes; family Leuciscidae; genus Leuciscus; species Leuciscus leuciscus. Next base: position 10,487,943 of record NC_138724.1, on the reverse strand, counting down.
TATTCAGGTCGACCTCTGTGGAGAACTTCACGGGGCACCGGCTCACGCTCGCTACCTCCTGGTTGTGCACGACCTTCATTCAAAGTGGCCAGAGGTTTTTCAGCTGAGCTCCATCACTGCACACTCCATCATCGACCGCCTGGACAACTTGTTTGGGCGCTGGGGCCTCCCCAGTGTCGTCACAACGGATAACGGGCCCCAATTTGTGTCTGGAGAGTTCACAGAGTTTCTCACGGTACGGTCCATCAAGCACATCAGGACGGCAGTGTATCACCCAGAGAGTAATGGGGGGGTGGAAAGACTGAATAAAACTCTCAAAAATGGGATCCGAGCCTGTCTGGAGGAAGGGAAAATCTTCAGCGACGCACTCAACCAAACTCTCCTGACCATCCGGGCATCCAAGCATTCCACCACGGGAGTGTCACCTGCATTGCTCATGATTGGGCGCGAACTAAAGCAACCACTGGACTGTTTGAGGGCTGAGCCAGCTTCTGCACGTGGGAGCCCAGGGCTCCAGAAAGCCAGAGCTCAGGTAAAAGGTTCGCAGGCTCGGATGAAAGAGAGGTTTGATGCCACGCACAGAGTGCAGACCCCTTCAATTTCTCCAGGGGTTTGGGTCAGGATCAAACACCTCCACCGCCAAAATAAGTTACAGTCATACTGGTCAGAGCCCCTGCGGGTGACTAAGCAGTTGGGGCCGGCCACTTACAGACTGGAGAATGGGACTCGTTGGCACTCAAACCGCCTGCACAGAGTCGCAGCTCCCTCAGCACCTGCATCACCTCTGTTCCCAGCAGCAGCTCTGGGTTGGCAGCCTAGGCCAAGAGCTAACCGGCTGGGAGGTAATCCACCAGCACCGCCTGACGCCATTTCACGGCCAGCACGCCCTCAGAGAATGAGGGTTCCACCTGTCTGGCATGGGGACTATGTGACAGGGTGATAGTGACACTGGGGAATGTGAGCTAAATGTTATGTTTCAGTTTCCAGGGGGGTGGGGGGAAAATGTTATGTCTGAAAACGTTCACATTGGGTCCTGTTGGACTATGTTTGTATGCACTGCAAGTGACAGGTTACTGTGCCTTTAAAGTTTATAGCATTGATTTACGGCAAAGGTCGGAAAATGTAAGTTTTACGTCGGTTGATAAAAGGCAACATAAACAGAGCTACACGGTGTGATTATTGAGTCTTTTGCAAACACCACAGGCGTAGATTTGGTTTGAACATTGGGGGGGTCGAAAAAATATTCTGCATATTTTTCATGTGATCATGGTATAAATATTGGGGGGTTGTAATGCATAGATTTAAATATTGGGGGGGTTATCTCCCCCCAACCCCCCCACAAATTACGCCCCTGAATTTCACCATGAGGAGGCGAGGAACGAGGAAGCTTCCTGAGGAGTCCCAACCCCCCCACAAATTACGCCCCTGAATTTCACCATGAGGAGGCGAGGAACGAGGAAGCTTCCTGAGGAGTCATGAGCGAGGCTACACGGGTGTGTCCTTCCCTCGCATCCTAAGGGGGTGGAGCTAATGCCGAGTTCACACTGCACGATTTTCAAAGTAGTCAGGTCACTGTTCTTTTCACACTGCATGACTATCTAGGGCAGCATTCCGTTGCTGCTGTGTTCACACTGCACAATGGATCGGCGACAAGGGGTTTCACACTGCATGACTTTACAAAAGAAAGAATCACCGACAACTGACCGGAGTTCTCGCGTGTTACTGAAATTGTTATTAAAAATAATAGCCCGCAAGAAGCTTGCGATCCAAATTGCCTGTGCACTGATTTGCAGCGAAAAGGAGAAAAAGAAAAAACAGATTATGCAGGAGGAAATGGTTGGGTAGACGAGGGGAGCAAGGATTGTGTGTTCTGCAAAGAGAGTTGGGGGTGAATAAATAATTTAGCAATTTGCTGCTTTGCTGCTGGTCAAGCAAATGTTTGTGCTTTATTTCTGTTTGGTATATTAAAATACTAATATTCTGGTCTATAACTCCTCCCCGAACTTCCCGCTGTCCTGTATCTTGCCCTCTCATTGGCTGTAGGTCATCGCCAATGTAGTTTTCAGTCAAAACACTGCAGGATTGTGAATTGCCGATAGGTCCAGATATTTAGGCCCTGTCCCAAATGGCACACTTCATATGCACTTTCGGACTTGTGGACTTACAATGGCTGCCACGTGCGCCTGTCCGTTAAGTCAGTGAGACTGACTTAATGAGGGTGTCCCATTTGTAATTTTTTTGTGCTTGCGAGCCCCCATGCAGTCGATTTGCGCCCTCGATGCGCACTTTTGCGAGTTCCGCAGCAGACTTCATCCCGACAGTCAAAGCTGCGTTACTTCACGAAAGTGCTGACTCAGAGGAAGACTGCGAGTGCTTAGGGTGCCATTTGGGACAGGGCCTTAGCATGCCAAATATCTCACAGGCGTCGGCGACTCGTCTGCGATTCTCTCAGATCACGTCTTTGAACATTCACACTGCATGATTGTCACTCACGTGAACGAGCACCGATTTGCCTATGATTTCGGGCATTTGTCGATTATCTCCCAAAACCTGTCGGCGAGCAAAATCGGGCTTAAAATCGATACACAAACAAGAAATGAGAAGCACCCTAGTAGGTTTAAGTTTTAGTGGCATTTTGTGTTTAGCAATATGTCATTTCAGGTTGCATTTTTAATGGCTAGTCTGTAGACATAGGTCGTAGCAGCAAACAGTGGCTGCATATGAAATTGCATACTTCCCTATACAGTAGGCGAAAAACAGTGGCTGTGTCCCAATTGACCCTTCGCAGGGAGTTTGATTGACAGGTGATCTGACCAATAATAATCCGCCATCTGCCAAATCCGCCCTTTTTGTCCGACAAAGCAGTCAGGAGAGTTAGTAGATTAACGTTGGAGGATTTGAACTTGAAAAACGGAGTGTAGGCCTACTGATGTCTTTCCGCGGTTCAAACTAAATTCCTTCTTATGTTCTTTCATGTTTATTTGATGCTATAAATTAACTAGAAGGAAGAGATGATCGGTTCATGAGCAGCTTTAAAGGGATACTCCACTTTAAAATGAAAATTCTGTCATCATATACTCACCCTCATGTTATTTCAATCCTTTATGAATTTCTTTCTTCTGCTGAACAGAAAGGAAGATATTTAGAAGAATGTCAGTAACCAGACAGTTTCTGGTCTCATTGACTTCCATAGTAGGAAAAAATATATACTGTCACGACACATTAAAGAGCCACAAAATGGTATTTATTGTTTAAATTTCTTTTAAAAATTACCAAATTTGAAAGTTGAGACTTTGTGTCATATCAAAAGTAACCTGGTCTGTCCTGTTTGTCAGCGAGTTGTCGGCCATAGCAACAGTAACTAAAGGGGGGGTCTTTGCGAACAGTCAATTCAAAAGCTGCATCCTTTGAAGGACATGCCTTCGAAGCCCGCGAAAGAAGGACTATTGTTAAATGGGACAGTTTAGCCTACGGAGGACTATTCTTGTTGCCTAGCAATTGTGACAGCTATTATATTAATATATATTATATTATTTTCAACTGCCTAAAAACAAAACAGGGTTCCCAACCTGTCACCATTAAGTTCTGTTCATAGACTTTCAGTTTTTTTTCATTCAACACGTGTGTTTCCCTGTCTGTTTCCCACCACCAATCTGTTACCATGGACACTGATCACCTTCCTCACAGCTGCCTGTCATTTGTAATCATCATCACTGTGTATTTAAGTTCCTGTCTGTTATCAGTTCTTGGTCCGGTATTGTTCGTGTTTCACACGCTGTCTCACCCGTTCGCCTGTTCCTGTATATCCTGAGTTTACATTATTAAAGAAAGTGTTTGTTACTACCTTCATCTTCGTCATCCTTCCTTCAAGCCGTGACAAAAATAAAGTGGGTTGAATCCTAGGAGCTCTAAAATAAATTTAGAATTATTTTCTGAATCTAAAGGCAGCATCTGCTACTGAAGGCAAGCCACCCACACTCCTGGACCTGTGTTGACGGCTCTGTAGACCATTTAAAAAAATTAAATAGCAACACAAATAATATGTATGGATTATAACTGCATCTGTCTCTGAAAAAAAAAATTCAACAGTGATTGATTTTTATTGTTATTTTCAAAGATGATTAGAAAAATAATCTCATTATAAAGTGAGCGCTATTCCATTATTTCGCTGTGGAACCTGAATGAAAAAATATTTTTGCTAAAAACAATTTTTTTTAATCCAGTTAACTTCAAAGATCTCTTATCCTCAGACGCCATCTAGTGGACAGCATTGATATTACAGCCATCATTTCTCAGCCAAAGTCTATAGGATTTTTTGGAGTTTTGTCATCATTTATATGAAGACCAGAAGTCCGGGGGGAAAAAACGAGTTTGGTGCTTGTAGCATTAAAGCTCTAGGAGTAGCAGTCAAAAAATTTGTCTCAGGAGAAGCAGGAATAAAAAATAAGTTTAAATAGCATAATAATTTGTTGGCTTCCCAACATAATAATCGCTTAATTTGCACAGTCTAGTTTTGTACGCTGAACAAACTATTTCGCTGTAACAACCGAAAGCGATGCAAAATTAAACCAGGGAATGAACACTAGAAGGATTTAGTCAACATTTTCTGAAGGGACACAATTGCTTAATACATATAATGAACAGTATCAGTATCAACGTATAATGAACAGATTGAATTTAGACTGTTACTCACCTACAAACATTTATCAGCGAACAGAAACAGAAACTCAAATGAACTTGCTTGACGTGCGAGAACAAACCTCATTGGTTCTTGTGGAAGCTCAAACGTGATGCGTAACCCGAACGTCAAGCAAGCATGCTTGAGCTTCCCTTTACCAACTGCATTGATGAATGTTTATGTGTGAGTGATGAATGTTTATGTGAATAAAAGCCTAAATTAAATCTGTTGATCATATAAAGCGATCGTGTCTCTTCAGAAAATTTGGACTAAACTGCTCAATTCATATGGATTAGTTTTACGATCTCGTTATGAACTTTTTGAAGCGTCAAGGTGGTAGTAGCGTGGACTGTCAGTGGAGGGACAGTAATCTCTTCATTTTCATTAAAAATTCTTCATTTGTGTTCTGAAGATGAACGAAAGTTTTATAGGTTTAGAATTAAATGAGGGTGAGTAAATGATGAATTTTAATTTTTGGGTGAACTAACCCTTTAACCCTTTAACTGTCCTTTTCTCCTATGGCAGCGATGACTGAATGGGCCGGAGTAGAGATTATAGGAAGAGGGTAGGCTTCGGTATCTTGGCATGCAGGGACCCAGGATGCATCCTTACTCTAACCAGCTCATTCAAACAGTGAGAGACAGAACGAAGTTTACGATCATAATAAATGCTTTTCTTTTAACATGGCTACTTTCCAGGACAGCCCTTGCATGATCGTGTGCATCCTGAATCGATGACGTCAGGCTTTCAGGGTAAGGAATACCTGTTTCACCAAGTCCATCACAGTTTGGCAGGGTGATGAGATCGAGTTGTGTATCCAATTCCCGTCTGTACAACAACAAGGAAGGGCTTTTTCCCGTATTCTCGTGTGGGGCGGTTCTCAGGGCAAAACGATAATCAACGCAAAATCTTGGCTCTCCTGATGTTTTTTTTCACAATCATCACTGGAGCAGGGTCTGAATGGGTCTAAAGCAGGTTCAATTATGCCATCCTTTAACATCTCTCGAATTTGCCCTTAACTTCTTTTTCGCCGGAGAAGAATGGTAAGGAGCGAGATGGATCGGCTTTGCAGTACCCGCCACGATCTTATGTTTGACCATAGTTGTGTGGCCCAAATGTCCATCAAACAAAACATTGTTTGATGTAATTCAAAACAAGATCTCCAGTAATTCAGCCAGCTTCTCTTTTTGATGATCATGTAGAGAAGCCTCTGCTTTTTTCTCAAACAGAGCAGAAGATTTAACCCCCAAAAAATGACACACCGTGGTCAGGTACTGTTATCTGTTGTCACGACCAGCTCAAAGCCGTGACAAATGAGTGGAGGACATATTAATGTTGGTTGCAACAGAAATATTTATTTACATAAATAGAAAAAATATATAAAACAGGAAATCATTTACAAAATAACTACCATTTCTGTCTGACAAATGACGTTTTTCTCTTTTTTTAAAACCTTGCTACATGTACTATGCTAGAATAACGCGGACTAGGCACAGCACTTGCATATTGTTGCCTTATTGTTGGTTTGATTGCTTCTATTGGTCCCCTCATTTGTAAGTCGCTTTGGATAAAAGTCTGCTTCTTTAAATCGGACTTCAGATACAACACAAGCAGCTGTCACCTGCACAAGTTTTCTGATGATACTGCCATAATTGGGCGTGTATCAGAAGAGAATGATCAGGAATTCTAGGAGGTCATTACTAACTTTGTCAACTGGTGTTTGTTAAACCACCTTTGCATTAATGCCAGCAAGACAGCTATCTCGGTGATAGACTTTCGCAGGAAGGCACCGCAGATTACTCTGGTGAAAATCAAGGGTTTGGACATTGAGACGGTGTCAACATACAAATTCCTGGGTGTTCACCTCAACAATAAACTGGACTGGTCTAACAATACAGAGGTTCTGTACAAGAAGGGCCAAAGTCGCCTTCACTTGTTGAGGAGACTGAGGTCCTTTGGTGTGTGCAGGTCATTGCTGAAGTCTTTCTACGACACCGTGGTGGCTTCTGCAGTCTTTTATGCGGTAGTCTGTTGGGGAGCTGGAAGCACTGAGAGGTAGATAAAGAGACTTAATAAACTGGTAAAGAGGGCCATCTCTATCCAGGAATGTCCTCTGGACCCCATCGAGGGAGTGGGGGAGAGGAGGATATTAGCTAAGCTGACTTCCATCATAGACAACATCTCTCACCCCCTGCATGAGACTGTGGGGTCCCTGAACAGTTCCTTCAGCAACAGACTGGTGTACCTTCAGTGCAAGAAGGAGCGCTACCGCAGGTCCTTCCATCCAACAATAGTTAGGCTCTTTAATTGCAGTAACAACACTATGTAGCACTTATTATATCTATTACTATTATCTGGTATTTTTTTATTCAATGTGTTTTTCCGTACTTTTTTTATTAATTTTTTTGGAGCTGCCAAAAATATTCAAATAAGTGAATTTGCCCGGTATGGGATTAATAAAGTCTACCTATCCTACCTAAATGTAAATGTAAGAATTTTGACAGAAAAGATGATGCACATTTAATTGGGTTAGAAAAAATAGCTTTATAAAGGTAAAATGCCCATAAAAGGTAAAAATCAAATCAAACTTATTGGAAAAGATCATTTCTGCCACTGTTGCAAACTGACCACCGCACAGACTATGAAGAATATCAAAAGCTTTGGGAGTCAGATGTCCACGGCAGTCCTTAACCTATCATCTAATTATTGTTATCGATCAAATCCCAGTCAATATCACACACTCCTAGTCTGGAAAACCTGTTTTGTTTTTGAATCTTCATCATCTTCGTAGCTGCTTACCACATTGAAACATTTATATAGCAATAATATAGCATATCGCAATATTGAATAGCCAAAAGGGAAATTCCTTTACCGTGACAATCTTAGATTTCCTAGTTTTCCCTTTCCCTGAAGGTGCATATCATACGCTTGTCAAAATGAAACATTATCATTCGCCAATTTCTGTTAGATATGATGTTATCTTTACAACGCAAGGTTGTAAAACTTGTAATAGTAATAGGCATGTTTGTGGAGCTGAATTTGAAAATGGCGAAGCAAATATCAATCAGTTGATACTTTCAAAAGCCATATTGGATATCCAATAATGTTCTGCTGCAAGAAAATAAGGCTAGCAATGCATCCGGGCGATTCCTTTAACGCAAACTGATAGAGACACTTGATTATGATGAGTCTATAGCCTTTTTTAACCAGAAGTTCCATTGTTTCAGAACAATATTGCAGGAGGACATGTAGAGGTAAGTACAAATATTTTCTCAATGTTTATAGTTAAAAAATTCAAATAGGCCTAATATTTATACTGACATACTTGATAGAAAAAGGAAGTTACTAACGGCGTTATTTTTTTCAGTAATGAGTAATCAAACTAATTACAGTTTCCTCCGTTACAACGCCGTTACCGTTACTGACAATAAAATACAGCGTTACTATAATTGAGCTCACTGAAGCAGTTTTCATATGAGTAGGCTCTCTCTCTCAACCATAGGACCTGCAACGTTTTTTTCTATGGTGTGTGTGTTTGTGCGATGCCGGACTCGACAAAAGCGAGGCGAACGCCGCGAGCGCGGTCGACAGTGCGCGAGAGAGACATAGGGCCCTATCTTGCACCCAGCGCAATTGACTTTGTACACCGACGCATGTATCATTCCTATTTTGCACCCGCGCACAGCGGACTTTTCCCTCCCCAGACGCACGTCGGTAAATTAAGAAATTAACTTGCGCTCCCGGGGGCGGTTCAGCGCAAAGAGGAGGCGTATTCCGGCGCAAAGGTTCCCTGGTGCTATTTTGCAGGTTTAGAAAACAATTCCGTGTTGCGCACGTTATTCATATGCTATTTTAAGGGCGATCAATCAATGTATCAATTTGGCCAATCAATGTAGCATGTGCACAACGCGCATGCACTTTGCTTATCTCATCTACACACAGACGCAGCAGTTCTCATTTTTAGAAAACCATACATTATTACAAGGAAAAATATTAACACACGAGGGAAATCATTCTTGTGTCCATGAAGATGTGAAAAAATAGGCATAAATCTAGCTTACACATTTACCCAAATTTTTATACGCCTGTTTAACCGAAGCTAATTTGGGTGGGTTTCTCCCATCCCCATACAATGTCACTTCTCTGTGTTTTACGGCCCTGACGAGAACGTCGGTCTCCTCGGCTGTGAACCGCTCCTAGCGTGCGCCTGGCAAATCCGCCGTTATAATAGCAATTCACCATGGAACAAGCGTGCCTGCTCTTAAAGGGAATGTGAGATGTCGCTCTGATTGGTTTATTTCACGTTACGCCCAAACCACACCTATGAATAATGAAGCTACTTCAGACCAACCCATTTTAGATTTGCGTCGAGATCCGCCCACAAAGTTACTTGCGTTTCACGCTTGATACTTGCGTTTCAGATCGTTAAAATAGAGCCCCGAGTGTGTCCGAGAGCGCGTTCGACAGTGCGCGAGAGAGACCGAATGTGTCCGAGCATAATATAGTTTGTTCATAAATAAATTACACATTTCAGCATTAGAATAATCTCTGTAACATATTAGTATCATCTGCAAAGTTTTAATTAGTTTACTTTTGTAATGATGTAGTTTAGTTTCTAACTCAGTTACTTTTTGTGAGAAGTAACTAGTAACTATAACTAATTACTTACCCAACACTGGTCATATGTTTTTACATTACTTTAATTTCACAAATAATTTAAGCAATTTCCACTTTCTTTTAAAGTTAGTTTTAATTTAATTTAAAGGGATAGTTCACCCAAAAATGAAAATTCTGTCATCATTTACTCACCCTCAAGTTGTTTCAAACCTGTATGAATTTCTTTTTTCTGTTGAACACAAAAGAAGATATTTTGAAAAATGTCGCTAACCAAACAGTTGATGGACCCCATTGACTTCCATAGTATTTTTTTTTTCCTACTATGGAAGTCATTGGGGTCCATCAACTGTTTGGTTACCGACATTTTTCAAAATATCTTCTTTTGTGTTCAACAGAAAAAAGAAATTCATACAGGTTTGAAACAACTTGAGGGTGAGTAAATGATGACAGAATTTTCATTTGTGGGTGAACTATCCCTTTAAGTTGAAAATTATTTGTACAGCCAATCAATTATACTCAATTTAAAAAAGCAACAGAACTTAAGTTAAGTTGAAATAAGTGGAATTTTTTTTACAGTATAGTTTTTATAGGTCGTTTGTTGTTGTTTGATGTTTTGAAACTTTGAACTTTAAACAGTGCTGTTATATGTTTTCCTGGTAATTTGCCGTGCAGTTTTCATACTCTACACTTTGCCCTCCCTGTTTTATTAAGGCCCAGCCCCTTGAACATGTCTGGCCTCGCCCCTGACTGAGACTAGCTGTTTTCACATTCCTGTGTCAGACTGAATAGGGTTTTTGCCAGTTTTGACAAGATAAAGTAACTTAAACGTAAGTATAAGTTATGTATTTACATTTATAATGTATTTTGGAATTGTTTTTTTTTTATTTTACAGTCATTGTGCCATAATCATAATATGTTTACTTCTGTTTTTCTTAAAAAATTACGATTATTATGTCAGTGCAATAACTCTGAAGTATCTGAGGTATCTGTTTTGATTCAATCTAAAAGTATTTTGGAGGGTTTGTAAGAAAAGTTGGGCTCTGCTTTAGAAGTACCTGTTTTATAAGCTTTTAAATACAAAGACACAAGTGTACAAAGGCTGGAAAGGATTACCAGGACAAAGTCAACAAAGAAGTCTAGATTACTCCATATAAAATGTTTAGGTATGAAGGGAAACATGATTTTTAGCTGATGATGTACTGCAAATGCAGTGGCAAGCTCAAAATGAAAGGAGATTTCTCAACGAACTTCCTGTTTGTGGTTTCTGCTTCATGCAAAGATTGTGAAAGTAACTTTGGTTTACTGGGTTTCTTTTCGAGAGACAAGGTAGTCTCATTTTAACATGCAGTAATGAAGTAGTTTTCAATGATAGTTAACTTTCTTCAATTATTTTATGGTAGGATACCTTTCATTGGAAACATTTATTATGGCAAGAATAGTGCTTCTAACAGGAATGAGAAAATGGTGCGCATTGATTTGATTTTGTAAGTTTCACTTCTCCTTTCATTATAATGCATATGAGGAATAGATGCCATAAAACGTTCTACGTTTTTGACATGTATTGCCTTCACTTTCCTCTTAAGTTTGTTTTTCCATGATTGCATTTGTTTATTTTTTTCATTCAGAAGCAACAATGAAAGCCATTAAACATGTATTTCAAATTTAACCTGCTTTGATGCCTCCTGTATAATAAAACTGTAAAACCTTTGCACCCTATGAACCTCTGTTAGCTATATAGACTGAAGTTGTCACGTGAAAATATAGCTGTAGAAAAGCAAAGGAGAAGTAGGTTTAAAGATAATCTGATAAACATTTGATATCTGAAAAAAAAAAAGACTAGGTCTAGTTGTCATGGGGAGATTATCATGATGGATATATTTCTGTATATTCAGTTCCCTATCAGTCAGTCACGTTCGACGTTACGTCAGAACTGAACTGAAGAATTGAGGAACTCACCTGAGAGCCCAATTACCTTCGATTGTAAACTAATGAGTCATCATATTGGCGTGCAAGATTTGTATTACGCACCATCTGAAGCGGGTATGTAAGGAAGCACTGACAGTCACGATCGCTGCCTAATGTGTCTGGGCTTAAAGCACACTGAGGTTGATTCTGTGGATGAGTCATGTACCCACTGCGGGAAGATGACCATCACAATGATAATTTCACCGCCTATGTCTCTGACCCAAACAAATTAACTGAAATCCTCACTGTAGTAAAGGCCGAACTGTTGTTTCAGTCAAGTCAAGTCATCTTCATTTATATAGCGCTTTTAACAATGTTGATTGTTCCAAAGCGGCTTTACATTGATAATAGGAAATTAAAGTAACAGAGATTGTTTTGGCTTTATAGCAGCTCTAGAATAAAGTTATTGTCCAGCTAAAGTTAATTTGATTGATTCACTTCCGTCGCAACGATCATTAGTTATTAACTTAGGGGCCGCTAACACAACACCGTTTTAACAGAAAACTCTTTAAGTTCTGTAAAAGCAAAACAAAAATTAACAATAACAGCATCACAGCATAAGAGACATTAGGATTCAAATTGTCCTTAAAAGATATTTATTTATTTCAAGAAATTTTCCCAATCCATCCACAGACCAGCTGCAGGCGGAGTGAGACTCAGAGCAGAGGTGGGCCAGCTTCTTTATAGTGTTCTTTCCAAAAGCTATCTTTTACAGCCCCCACTAAACAAACGAAAACAGAGGAACCCCTGTGGCTCCCCTAACCCCGGGAATCTTTACACCTCTGAAGTCTCACACACACCTTCCAGCTGTATAAAGAAACTCAAAATAAAGCCAAATAAATGTATGGCATTTCATTTGTTAAATCATTGAAAATAAAATACAAAGAAAATATAAATTTTTCCATAACAATTCCTCCTCTTTATCATTCTCTGATAAACGATTTGTTTTCATTAACATTAGTTTTGATTATAACAACTTAAAAACACGCTTGTTTCTAATTCTATATCAAACCCATAAATGATGAGTTGTTTCAAGTCTTTACATCACAGTTACCTTTCATATCACTCTACTTGAACCTTGAAAGAAATAAGAAAAATAAAATAAAAATAAAAACTTTATAGCAAGCAAGTAAACATTTTATCTGAAGCCGGGCTAAATGGATAAGCACTGTTACCGTATTTCCCGATAAATCGGACCCTCAGTCACTCCAGTATAAACAAGAAATAGTATAGATTGTCATAGTAGGAAAACCATATCAATTTAACACCCCTGGTTGATTTGAATAAAAATGTTTACCAATAAAATTCAAAGATTAAAAGTAGAATAAAAATCCCTCATTTCAAACCCTGCATCCTTCTAACCAATGTAGTTGTTCAAAATGGTCTTTCATAGCTTATTACACATCAGTTAATAGATTTTCTACATTTGCACCAAACAAATCAATACCTCGTTTGATTCAATCAAATACAATCATCAAAATCATCACAAAACATATTCTTCTGCTAAACTTAAACCATCAGTTGGTCCACATCTTTCTCCAGAGGTGTTGATCATCTCGTTGCCCCATGGACGTTCCATCTTCACCATTTTGACACTTTGCGCATCGTTGAAATGGTCTTTCCAGCGTGGGCAAGAGAGGAATGTTTCTAGCACATATCCTTGATCTCTCGCTTTATTCTTCGCGTTGGCGTGTGGGGTTGCTGATGTTGGTTGGTTTAGTTTAAGGTAAGATGCTTGGATCCAGGTCTAACACTCTTCAATCATTTTCAAATCCTTACAAGGTTTTCCCTTAGATCACGATCGCACCCCCACTGGAATGAGTCATTTACTGTCTGCTGTCACCTGTGAATGCAGACCTTAAGTGATTTTGTTAGTGACCGCTTGTCTTGTCGTCCCTTTTGGTGTGACCTGTGGAATTTTCAACCTGAAACATATCACTGGATAATTTCTTTCTCACTGAATAGCACTCAGGGTCCTTTTCCCCTGAAAAACACTCAAACCACGTTGCTCATGTTAACAAAACAATACAGAATCAGTTCTGTTTGGTTCAAAACATCCTGACATCCTGCAACATGAATATTTTAAGTTAGGCATTGCACAGTGTTAGGCACTGTTTCTTCACTTTGCTCATGTTAGCCAGACAATATGTATACATTTGGAACAGAATCAGTTCTGTTTGATGCAATCCGTTCTGACATCCTGAAAAATAAAAATGTTAAGTTATGCGCTGCGCAAGGTGTGGCATCTTTCTGCCACAATAATGACCCAGGCCCGGATTACTAGTCAAATTCATCTATAGTCATTGTTTTCACTGGGCACAGTCTGCCCTGCCCGTTCACTCCTGTATGACAAGATCAGCTGGTTTTAGACAAAAGGTCCTTCTAACCCCCTGGGGCTTTCCTAAATGCAAATGGTCCTTTTGACCCCCTGGGCTTTCCTGTCCTTCTGACCCCTCTGAAGAGTTGAAAGGCTCTTATCTGACCATTTATTCATGTGTGTGTGTGTGTCTTTGCTCATGCCATGTGCGCAAAAGTCTGCATCTTCTGTAAAGAAAAACAAATGTTGAGGTTATTGTCACATAGTTTTCTTTTGTCTGCTGTGCTGCCGCATCTGCCCTGGCGTTTCCTGTCGAAACAATTCTTGTTATTAGCACACTTAAAAATACAAACAATGCACACAGCAATTTTGTTCGGGGGAAAAATGACTTCTTGCAGGGCTTTTACCCAATTAAACCCAGTGTCCTTCCAACATTTATCTTCCCACCTGTGCAAATGCTTTCAGCAAATGTGACCCCCTTAGTAAACCATATTTGGCAACTGTTATCATCCTCCTCTTGATGCACGAGATCTCATCTTGTGCATCAATTTAACATAATAAGATTCTCTTACATTTATCAGACGCTTTTATCCAAAGCGACTTACATTTCAAGATACACATTTACATTCTTATCAGTTCTTGCTTTCCCTCGGAAATCAAACCCATGACCTTGGCGTTACAGGTGTCAAACTCTAATGTTTGAGCTACAGGAAAACTGCAATATTTGTTCATATTTATTTGGTAACATTTGTTTGGATAAAGTTTGCTAACCCAAACATTGTCCTTCAGCCAAATTTCCTTTAGACATCTTTCTTTGCCTCTTAAACAAAAATATTACTTAAAGCCACAATTTCATCTTCTTATCAAATTGTTTTAAGGCAGCGGCCCTGAGTCTCACAGCGTATCCTGCTTTTCAGGCCTGTTGTTGGTCTCGCAATTCAGTCATCTACAAACATTCTCCAGGTCATCAATTGGTCAGGTCAGGTTGTGGTTTCCACACTTCGTCAACGTCAGTCGAATAACAATCTCCCCCTTTTTACAATACATGAATTAACACTCACACTCATCCCTGACTATGAACCGCTCATATTTCTATAAATATTTCATATTTCTATTATTTTCTCTAAAAAGATTTAAATTTTAAATGACATTTTAACCTTACATTTTCCTATATCTTTTATCTAATGTTTTTATTTATGGCCTCTTAACCAGTTTCAAAGCATGTCTGTTCATTATTCATTTGATTTTAGAAAAGTCAGCTGGATTGTTTGGGTTCATTATCTTACTTTGCTTCAGCTTTCTTTGGCTGACTGATAACAGAAAGACAGATAGAGTACCATCCCTTCCTCCACTCAAACAGTCTCTTTCTCTCTCACTATAAGCAAATAATCTTTTCAACAGCCTCCTAGAACTGTAACTAAAATAATCATAGTCATAGTCAACCCTTAATGGTTCACAAATGTCAAAATACAAATGTTTGACTCAAATTAGAACCATTACAACAATCTAAAATACATTATGCTATGATCTTTTTTTTAAGGTTATTTTTAGTTTAAATACTCAATTCACCTAACCTTCGTTTTTCAGAAATTTCTCTTGACTCATCACAAGCTGTCCTCATCTTTAGCCACCACCATGTCTAACGACCTTCAGAAGTTAAAACTAGTTCAATATCAAACATTTTCCCTTGCCCATAAGGCAACCAACATCATGTTCTTTATGTCACATCTTTGATCTTCTGTTAAAACAGAACGGTCAAATGTTTAAGGTGACAAGCTATTCGAAGTCCCTGTAATCAAGATGGTTGTTGGTTGCGCTCTGTGATACTATTTACATATTACTGAGATTGGATGTAATTGTCTCTATATGACAATTAAGCTCTTTTAAGTGAAGGAACATTTTGATATATATATATATATATATTGGAGTGGAAGTTGTAGGGAACAGCTTATAGACCCCTCTTTGATGCTCTTGGCCCCAAGTAGCATCACAACCACTCCCTTTTCGTAGATAACACCTCCCGAAACCTGGTGGGCAGGTGCCCCAGTGGCGGCATAGCCCCTGGCTTAGGTTGTTCCCTTATGGCCATCAGAGAATCTTACCCGTCTTCAGGATCTACGCCTCCTGCACACTGAGTTATGGCTCTACTTCACTTGAGCAAAATTATCATAGTTTGTGATAATGAAATGTATTTTATTTTTTTTTTATTTTTTTTTTTATATACGAGGTAACCAAGAACCATCATATCCACTTGGAACATTCAATATTGACATTCAGTGTACTGTTACTTCTGTAGCCGGAGCCATCGGCCCTGTTTCATGGTGGAGGTTAATATCAGACATCAGACTAATATCAAGTGGTCCTAAAATAAACTAGTCAACAATGTCACTTCTATCATTTAAGGTCTGCATTATTATTTTAAAGACTTACTTTAAATCATTCAGATTTATTTCTAAAACATTTACAAATTGTCCTCTAAATTTATCAAATCTGAACTGCCTATAGCATGATTTGTTTGAGCTTTTCCATATCTATGATTTTCAACTGAAACACTGTGCTTTACACAGGCTCAGGCAACAGCTTTCAGCTGACATTGAATGAGAGAGAGACTCTTGAGGCATTCAGGACTGATACACTGCATTCTCATAAACTTTTAACTTCAGACTTTATCTACCATCTTTTATCTACTCTAGCCCATCTTAAGGCATCTTTTCCATAAATTACATGTATTGTAATTTAGACATTACAAATTTCCACCCAGAATGAGTCTCTGTTGCACTGAAACTGTGGCAGTTTCAGTTACAGCATACCAAATTCAGATAAGCAAACCTGTTTTGGCCAAATCACAAGCTTATCTTTTAAAATCAACATTAACAAGCTTTTGTTTAATCCAATGCCTTCTTACACATTTTACATTTAGCAACTGTTAATCCTGTAACACTGCTTCTGCTTATTTTATCTTAAAGAAATAATAATATTCTAGTTCTTAATAACGTTTCAAATTTCATTTCAATTTTAGTTGTCAGGTTTTCAATTACCATAATTTAATACCCGACTTCAATGTTTTCTCTAGGAGTTTATCAATCTGCTTCTATGATTCATACTAACTTTTGAGGCTGCGCTCTCTACTTGTCATACATTTTATGATTATCACTATAAATCATTCGTTAGATTTGTCTCTCTATATCATCTAAAACCTTATCAAAGCGTTTCATTCAAAACACAATCATCCTTTTAGTGACTGGTACTTTTAAAATATTTTGCAACTCATTTAGCTCATCTGTAATTTTACGTCAACCGGTACTTTTTATAGTTCTTTCCTTTCAAAAGGAATTCCTTACACTTAATATCTTTCAATCTTCTTAACAACTTTCAAAAGTTTATCTATCAACTTTCTTTTCTCCCTCATTTACTTTTACAGTCATTCAGTGGGCATTTTACAGTCACTGAATGACCCCCCTGACCGCAATAAAACACTCTCTGTTATTCTGCCTACAGTCTTATCACTCTGATCTTTCTAACAGCTCCAGCTTACTTCACACCCCTGAAGCAGTGTGTTCTTATTCAGGAAAATGCAAACAGAGCCACTGATTAGCAGTTCTCTGTATTTTATCCCACTGTCCCAGCTGCAAATTCAATTACAATAGCCGAATCATAATCTTCATCATATTAACATTGATTTACTTTCTAACCCATATTAACACAGACTTTTCTTTAAATTTGTGTTATTTTGGCACTTTCTTTGTTTGGAGCCAGTCAAGTTACTGTTTATCTTTCCAATCAGAATCAAACTTTTACAAAAACATAATCTGCAAATCTCTTTAAACTGAGAGCTTCAGAGCAGAGCTGCTTACAGCATTTGCTCTCTTTTGTATCAGGACTATTCAGTTACTCTTCATATAGTATAAAGAAATTAAGCATGTCATTAATTTCATTAACACTGATTTGATAGCTTATTCTTCTATCAAATGGTTAGTTTGCAGATTCAACTTAATATTATCATTATTCCCCAGTCCCACTTATCTCTACTGTTTCACAGAAACCACAAAATTCTTCAAATCTTGTTCTCAGTCTCTAAATTACACAGACAGCTATCCTAGCCGCTTGCACCTTCAACTCTTGTTATAAAAATATGGCAATCTATTCTTCAATACTCTTGTTTTCATAACATTAATACAATAAAGCACATTCACATCATTATTATTGGCAGAACATTAATTTTCATAAGCAACACGGAAAATCTAAATATTCTAAGCGAGTTTCACAAAGTTTCTGATTAACTTTAGTCACACGTGTCTAGGGAAATTATCTCCAACCCATAATTTCCTTTATAAAACAATATATTTTCCTTAAATGGCTTAATATCAACAAAATATCCAATCTTTGGACATTTCTAATTTGATATTATCATCAACAACACTGATTACAAAAACAAGTATACATTTAACATCCAGAAGCTGGGATGAACAAGCAAGCGCTGTTGCTATACTCCTAGCATAGCTGGACCCTTTAGGTTCAAAAGACAATGGTTGTCAAAATAAACATCATTTCAATAATTATTTTATCTCTAAAATATAGAATTTTTCCCGTTCTGCTTAATGAAACATTCCTTATCTTTATATCATGTTAATCCCTGTTAATCATACTCAATGCCTTATTTTTATCTAAAACTCACTTTTCATACCATTTCAACTTAATTTGACTTAATCAGGCGTTCATAAATATGAATTTTATCTTCCCCTACATGCCAGTTCCTTCTGTATCTGTTCAATCCAACAATTCACTGTTTGTAATTTCCATCAGGAAAAACATTCTATCTTCCCCTACATGCCAGTTCCTTTCTGCATTTATTTTCGTTTTCTTCTATCTTCTTCAGTTCAACAAACTACTGTCTGTTCACAGTTTTACATGCTGAACACGACTACAACAACCTTTTGTTTAACAATTATCCGTTTCCCAATTTCTTGCATGCATTTCTGGCCGTAATTTTTCCCCATTTTACAGAAAACCGGTGTATTAAAATTTTGTTCAAGCTTGCTTTGAGATGACCCCATATTGGCTGATTTCTATCTCCCAGGATTTACAAAATTGACGCACGTCTAATAATCTGTGAGACGTCTCTTCACAGATCCGATTTTGTCAACTCAAATCGGCAAGGGTAGCAAATATGCTTTAATCAGCTGTGGCTCTTCCGTCCACTTACTTAATCAGCTGTGGCTCTTCCGTCCACACTGTAAAAAAAAAAACTGTTAAAAAACGGTATTATTCCGGCAGCTGGGGCGCCAGAAAATTACCGTAAAATAACGGCAAAAAACAATCTTGTTAAAATACAGTAATTTTCCATAATTAAATAACAGATTATATCTTTAATATTACATAAAATCTTATGTAATTATTGGGATTTTTAACGTTTAAAAAAAGTCATATACACCTTTAAAACAATTAAATACTGTAAATTTAAGGTTTTATACAATTATTTTATATAATAATGCTGTCTATCTACAGTAATTTTCTTTTAATATAGTTTTTCTGTGTAAAATAACAATGAAATTATGTATAAAAAATGCACACAAGTACATAAATTCAAATACAAATGTTTGTAAATTTACAGTTTTTATTTTTATTTGTACCGATCCAATTTCACAACATCTCTAATTAAGTTCTTAATAATAGCAAATGTACAGTCAATTTCTTTTAAATTAACTAAATGTATGAGTACAGAATACCTGCATATTTACAGTATTAGTAATTGAACAAACACTAAACATCAAGATAAGTGATTGATAGGAAAAAGATGCTTAGTATATAATTTAGAACATGTAAATATATCCACAATAAAAAGCAATTACTGTATACCTTTACAGTATAACTTATTTTAACATTTACAATTACATTTTATCCAAAGTGACTAACCAATTAAGATAATAATTAAAGATAATAAAAAGCAACAAGTGCAGTGACAAGTCCCAGTTAGTCGCACAGTACACATAGCAAGGTTTTTATTTTTTTTACAAAGATATAGTATTATTGGGTGAAGAGTTTATGAAAAAGATGGATCTTTAGCAGTTTCTTGAAAATGTGTTGAGTTGCGCCGGTCATTCCACCACCAGGAAACAGTCCAGGTAAATGTCAGTGAAAGTGGTTTTGTGTCTCTTTGGGATGATGGCACCACAAGGCGCCGTTCACTTGCAGAACACATGCTTCTGGAGGACACATAGATCTGAAGCAGTGAGTTTAGGCATAGGGCTACCTTTAAAGACAACTCTTGCTGCAGCATCTGGATCAGTTGCAGAGGTTTGACTGATACTGGAAGAGCTGCCAGGAGAGCATTACAATAGCCCAGTCTGGATAGAACAAGAGAGTTGTGTAGCTCCGATAGGAAGGGCCTGATCCTCCTAATGATAAGGCAAATCAGCAGGATCACAGCAAGTATGTTTTGGCTGAAAGTTGAACCATAAGCAGTTCTGTCTTGGCAAGGCTGATTGAAGGTGAAGGTCATTCATCCAGCAAGAATTTTCCATCAGGTAGGTTGAGATGCGAGCAGCAACCGTCAGATCATCTGGCTGGATTAAAAGGTAGAGATATGTGTCATTAAGATATTAGTGATAGGAAAAGTCATGTTTCTAAATGACAGAGCCTAGTTAAAAAAAAAGAAAGAAAGATGGGTGGAATCTAACACAATCGTAATCTTGCTGTAGCAAATCCAAACCTTGTGCATACTTTTAGTGCAATCATATGGAATCAGAAGACTGTTATGAACATATGGAATCAGAACCATTATGATTTTTATGTTTTAATGAATTCTTCCCATACCTTGTTTGCCATGATCATCTGCTTTCCACGTGACCTGAAATCACACACACACACAAGTTATTTTAAAACTCAGTCTTAGATTTACACATGTCAGAATATGTTCCATTGGGACAATGCAAAAACTCAACTGACTATGATCTTGAAGCTGAGCTGGAAAGGCCAGCAGTAATATTTTGAGCTGCCATGTGATTTTAGCTAAGTTACATTTATAGAAAGTAACATTAAATGAATATGATTTACTGTGACCTAGACCTAGATACACCTAGGGGTTCATCATGTTGTATTCATATTCTAGTCTTCCTGTTCTAGGCTTTCCTGTATCATCAACAAGTACGTTAAGTTACAGACAGTATTTCGATTTCTTAACGGTCTTAATAAAGTTAGTCATGTTAACTATTACGAAATAAACAAAAGAAACACAGTAGGCCTATTTTTAGTAAAACTGTGGCTATTACAATGGTAAAAAAAATCAGCTAAAAACGTGTTTACTACAATTTTACTATAATAAAATAAAGTTAAAAAAAAATTTACAAAAAAAAAAAAAAAAAAAGTGAAAAATAAAGTTTTCAGCTTCCAGACATGGTTTCAAAATGTCCCGCCATTTAAGAGATTGGTTTACTGTTACTGACTATCATAACGAAGATTTTATACACAATTATGGACTTTAATATGAATAACAAGTCTACTAAAGATTGTTTTAGGTCTATAAGTTAACAAGTAAGTTAGAGTGGGTTCAACTGATCTTTCTTAACACAGATCGATAATTGAAAAGACCCATGCTGCATTTGTGTTTTGCCCTCGACGCCAGTTATGACTGAACATAATTTAAGAATGCTAACGTTAGCATGGAAACAGTCTAACCACTTAACACAAATGTAATATAAAATATCATTTACATGTAGTATTAGACTCTTACCTCAGCCGTTGATCGGTCGGGATGAGGTCTGCTGTGACGAACCAGGCTCACTGAAAAAGGGCGCGTTATTTCCGGAATGACTGACACCAGACTACAACTAATATGTGTTCAGCAGCGCTCCTGCTCACGGCTGCTTCTGTCGAATACGATTATAGCTCTGAATTCAAATCTCCCGCTTGCCCTTGACACAGATCGACGACAGAGACAGATTTGTAGCTAACCGTTGTGGGCTGGGCGGGACTAAGCAACGAAACGTAATGGCGGATAATTTGAATCTGCGCGCGGCCGCGCGCGCGGGCACACACACACATTCAAACGCACACAAAGCCACGCAATGTGCAGCAACGCAGATTTGGAAAAACGATTCATAAAAGACATAAAATATAGGCCTAAATGAAATTTACGGGCAAATACAAATGATGATCAAAATGAACATCTATTTGCAAGACAAAATTAAAAGATTATAAATAATTAAATAGGCCTGCCTAATGTGTGGACAAATCTTAAAACTCACTTTAACCCCCACATGCTTAATAATCTTTAAGGAAAACATGTTAAGTGACTGCTGATTTCTGCAGTTATACCTTATTTTCTTTGTTTTCTAATTCCACAGAAATAATCTGTAAAATATTACTTAATTTTTTATGTAAAATTACACATAACCCTATAAAATTACAGATAATTTCCTTTAAAAAACGTTAAATTAATGTAAAACCACAATAAAAGCAATTACCTGTAAATTTAATAGTGGATCTTTAAATTACAACAAATATCTGTAAAATAACAGGTATTCACTGTATAATGACAAAACGGCAAAATTCTGTAAAAAATACAGACAGTTTCCTGTAAATTTACAGTTTTTTTTTACAGTGCACTTACTTAATCAGCTGTGGCTCTTCCGTCCACCTACGAGCTAGTTTTCGGCATAAAATTGACTTGACAGGGCCCTATGCTACACTTTAGAGCCCTGCTTGTTACAATCTCCCCCTCGAAAACCTTCTCTGCCCGTACCAAAGAGATAGTTCCAGCCACTATGGTTCATTCACAGTTATATCAATTTACACCCGACAAAAAATTTAATAATTTAACTGTCTCTTACCCGAGATGCTTTTACTGCTGCGAGTTCTTTCTGAATCCAGTGATGTTTCTCCCTGGCCCTGATAGCAGCTTTGGCTCTTCTCTCTTAAATTCGGCGAGGTAAGATCAAAGCCTGTGCTTTGAGATGATCAGTTCGTCAAATCCGCTGTCAGGACCAGAAGAAAACCTCAAGGAGTCCCATTCTGACACCAATTGTAAAAGCAAAACAATAATTAACAATAACAGCATCACAGCATAAAAGACATTAGGATTCAAATTGTCCTTAAAAGATATTTATTTCTTGCAAGAAATGTTCCCAATCCATCCACAGACCAGCTGCAGGCGGAGTGAGACTCAGAGCAGAGGTGGGCCAGCTTCTTTATAGTGTTCTTTCCAAAAGCTATCTTTTACAGCCCCCACTAAACAAACGAAAACAGAGGAACCCCTGTGGCTCCCCTAACCCCGGGAATCTTTACACCTCTGAAGTCTCACACACACCTTCCAGCTGTATAAAGAAACTCAAAATACAGCCAAATAAATGTATGGCATTTCATTTGTTAAATCATTGAAAATAAAATACAAAGAAAATATAAATTATTCCATAACAATTCTTTCTGCGCAAATTTCAAAAACGCGAACCAGTGAGAACGCTGATGGCGTGCACATGCATATTACGAGTTCAGTCTATAGGTATGCGCGTTTGAATATATGTTCACAGGTGTGTAGTCCTTCCCTACAAACCAACCCTCAACAAACTACTTGTCTGGCCTTAAAATGTATAATACAGCATTTTTATCGGTTCCGTGTAGCCACGCGAACCGGAATTATCCCGACAACACTTTATCTGTAGAGAGGTAAAGGGAGGGGAGGGAGGCCTTCACAGGGGAGATACTAGTTGACATTTCAGGACTGCGCTGTCTTTGTGTCCAGGCGCAGGTCCTTCATCAGATCTGGATACGGCCTGGATCCGGTGGACTGCAGTAAACCTCGGGACAAACAGAGAGACTAATATTAGCATGGACGCCATTCTTCTTATGACGTAACAAGTACATCAGGATTTATGGGAAGTGTTCCCGGTTCCGGCTAACCTAATCTATGCAGCCTAACATTGAATTATACAAGTCTATAATGTGTTATGTGTATGCTAGGTCAAAGAGATGTGTTTTTAGTCTAGCTTTGAACTGACAGAGTGTGTCTGCTTCCCGGACAATGTTAGGGAGACTGTTCCAAAGTTTTGGTGCTAAATAGGAAAAGGATCTACCGCCAGCAGTCGATTTTGATATCAACTGGCCGGAATTTTGAGATCGCAATAGACGTGAAGGACTATAATGCGTTAAGAGCTCGCTCAAGTACTGCTGAGCTAAACCATTTAGTGCTTTGTAAGTAATCAGCAATATTTAAAAATGTATACGATGTTTAATCGGGAGCCAATGCAGTGTTAACAGAATTGGGCTAATATGGTCATACTTCCTGGTTCTAGTAAGAACTCGAGCTGCTGCGTTTTGGACCAGCTGTAATTTGTTTATTACGCGTGCAGGGCAACCACCCATAATAGCATTACAATAATCTAGCCTTGATGTCATGAACGCATGGACTAATTGTTCCACATTGGTCAATGAGAGCATATGACATAATTTAGATATATTTTTTAAGATGGAAACATGCGGTTTTACAGATACTAGACACATGACTTTCAAATGAAAGTTTTCTATCAAAGAGCACACCCAGGTTCCTAACCGACGACGAAGACTTGACAGAGCAGCCATCAAGTGTTAGACAGTATTCTAGATTAATACGTGAAGATGTTTTTTGTTCAATAATTAGAATCACTGTTTTGAGACTTCCGGTTTTGCCATGTAGTGGAGAGACGCGTGGTGTCAGTGCTCTGATATAATTTTCGTATTTCATTTCCATAACACTTTATTTGTGATCAGTTTACTTTATTTTTTATCAATTTACTTTAAACGGGTCAATTTTGGATCCGGTAATCTGTTCCTAATGAGCAAAGGTGCACGAGCTGGCGGTAAAATCAATGCCCAGACCAAGGCGTCTCATCTTGGCCCTGACAGCGGCAACATGGCAGATGACGCTCTAACCCCGCTGACAAGTTGGTTAGCGAACTCGAGAAACTAAGGAAAAATATAACTGGTGAACTTACTGCGCTGCTGAATTTGTCACTTGAGTCCTTTCGTTCGTCTATTTCCTCTATTGGGTCTACACTGGCTACCCAGGCCTCTACTATCACTCACATGGAGACCAGTCTCTCCGATCACAGTGACAGGATAACCCAACTTGAACAGGAGGTCTCGAATCTTCAGTCGAAGGTGACGTCGGTAACGGAGGAGAACGGCGCTTTAAGAGCTAACGTTGAGGACCTTGTCTCGCAGTCTAAACGACAGAATATCCGAGTGGTTGGCCTCCCGGAGGATATTGAAGGAAAGGACCCTAGGCAGTTTATGACAGACTTTTTTTCAGAAGTTCTCGGCGACGTCCTTTCTACTTCACCGGAGCTTGACAGAGCCCATCGTAGCCTGAGACCTAAACCTCGCCAAGGCCAAAATCCACGTCCTGTTATAGTGCGATTTCACCGTTACATTGAGAAGGAAGCTGTGCTCAAGTGGGCGAGGGCCACAAAAGAGATTCTGTACAAGGGACATAGAATCAAATTCTATGAAGACTTCTGCGCTTCGGTGGCTAAAAAAAGAGCCTCGTTCAACAACGTCAAGGGTCTACTGTATTAACGCGGTGTTCGTTTCGGCATGATTTACCCGGCAAAGCTTCGTGTGTCATACAACGGTTCGTAGCACTACTTCGACTCCCCCGAGGCTGCTGAACGATTCTACAATCAAAACATTGCTGAGTAGTGCCTGAGGGACGATTACATGGGTAACGTTAGGCTACTTCAGAGACATTCCTTTTTTTTTTTTTTTTTTTTTTTTTTTAATCACTGTTTTTTCTGAATTAAGTTGTAGGAAATTACTAGTCATCCAATTTTTTATATCACCTATGCATTCCATTAATTTTGTGAATTGGTAAGTTTCGTCAGGGCATGAAGAAATATAGAGCTGAGTATCATCAGCATAACAGTGAAAACTAATTCCATGCTTCCTAATGATATCTCCCAAGGGTAGCATGTACAGAGTGAAAAGCAATGGTCCTAGTACTGAGCCTTGTGGTACGCCATACTGAACTTGTGATCGATGAGACATCTCTTCATTTACTGCTAAAAACTGATAACGGTCAGATAAGTATGATTTAAAACATGCTAATGCAATTCCACTAATGCCAAAATAATTTTCAAGTCTATTTAAAAGAATGTTGTGATCAATAGTATCAAATGCAGCACTAAGATCGAGTAACACTAATAGCGAGATACAACCACGATCGGATGATAGAAGCAAATCATTTGTGACTCTAATGAGAGCAGTCTCAGTACTATGGTACGGTCTAAATCCTGACTGAAAATCCTCGCCAAGGCCGCCTTAATGCACGGGCTTACCTGGGCTGAAGCCCAGGGGCCTCCCAAATTCAGGGGCCTCCCATGTTCAGGTTCATGATGAGCTGAAAAGGTCATTTTGTTTTAACTTGTCAGATTTTGTCGCTGTATGTCGCTAGTCGCTTGTGGGCGTTGGTAGTGCTGTCGCTCTAATGTTATTGTTAAGGTGCGTTCACACCAAACGCGAATAGAGCGTCTGGCGCGAGTGATTTCAGTGTTGTAAAGACGCGTTTAC
Source organism: Leuciscus leuciscus (assembly GCF_965113295.1). NCBI lineage: Eukaryota > Metazoa > Chordata > Actinopteri > Cypriniformes > Leuciscidae > Leuciscus > Leuciscus leuciscus. Next base: position 10,461,829 of record NC_138724.1, on the reverse strand, counting down.
GCGCGAGAGGTCCCGCGGCGCGAATGAGGCAAGACTGCTCGTCTGGCCACATCTATACAAAACACCACCACAAGTGATATTATACAACTATATCATTTTAATTTGACAAGGAATTAGGCTCAAAAGAAACAGTATGCTGTTGGGAGAGTGTTTTTATATTACACACAGCAGTGTTCAGGGATTAAATAATTTACTAGATTAACGATCGATCAATCTACAAATTAAACTCACTCATACTGTCATCAATTACTAAAACGTCATCCGAATTTGACAAATAGGCTAATACATTTTCTTGTCCCTAATAGTCAACATAATGCACTGTAAAATGAACTGCAGCAGTGCTAAACTTGCATCATAAAACTACAACACTCGAACTATACATGTATGAATTAAACTCACTGAGACTGTCGACAGTTTCTTTTCCATGCATCATTTTATTATATCCATGTTTGTGGTTAGTTACAGTCAAATCATATAAAACAGTGAAATCGCCCTTGAACTCTTCGGTCTTGCCGATTCACATGCAATTTCACTCGAGACGGTGACGGGAGCTGAGCTCCACTGAAAGGCTTCTTTCCTATTGGTCGTCGCTCGCGAAAATCGCTTCTCATTTGCATAAAGTTGAAATTTAGTTGCTGTGTGTGGTTGTTAAATAAAGTGTCTTGTGTTTATGTGCTCAGTGATATGTTAATAACAATATTAAAATGAAAAACAATATTTAAAAAAATCACTGTTGTAGGTCTCGAAAGAAACTAATGCATTTTGTGATGTAGATTACCTAGATAGGCTATTACACTTTTTTTAAATGAGACTCTTTAAATTGAGGGGATGGGGGGCCTACAAAACCTCTCAGCCCCGGGGCCTAACATTAGGTTAAGGCGGCTCTGATCCTCGCAGATATCATTTCTTTCTAAAAAGGAACATAGTTGTGAGGATACCGCCTTTTCTAGTATCTTTGACAGAAAAGGTAGATTTGAGATCGATTTAACGAGTTTAACGAATTCTTCCTCTTCTATAGCAATGAATGAATCCATTTTTTCCTTAGGGACACTACAATGGACTGCCTGATGTGATACTGTAGTAGATGGTTGCATAGTAATAATTTTCTCCCTGATGTTATCAATCTTATAAGTGAAGAAGTTCATAAAGTCATTACTGCTGTGTTGCTTGGAAACTTCTGGGCTTGAAGCTTTATTTTTCGTTAGTTTAGCCACTGTTTCAAATAAATACCTAGGGTTTTGTTTATTTTCCTCTAATAAGGTTGAAAAATAAGCAGATCTAGCATCTTTTAAGGCCTCTCTGTATGTAATCGAGATCTCTTTCCATGAAATGCGAAATACCTCTAGTTTTGTTTTCTTCCAGTTGCGCTCCATTTTTCAACACCCTTGTTCCGATGAGGGAACACGACATTCGCATTCTCAACTATTTTGACGACTGGCTCATACTGGTCCACTCGCGAGAGCAGTTGTGCAAACACAGGGACCTGATGCTCCAGCATCTCAGCCATCTGGGGCTTTGGGTCAGCTGGGAAAAGAACAAACTCTCACCCGTGCAGAGGATCTCTTTTCTCGGTATGGAGTTGGACTCGGTCAACCTGACAGCACATCTCACGAACATACTGAACTGCCTGAATTTGTTCAAGGGCAGGCGAGCGGTTCCACTGAAATATTTTCAGAGGCTCCTGGGGCATATGGCATCCACAGTCAACCTCTCAGATTGCTTCAGCACTGGCTTCATGGCTGAGCCCCGAAATGGGCATGGCAACATGACACGTACTGGCACATCAACTGCCTCGATTTGCTAGCAGTGTGGCTTGCTCTGCGCCACTTCAAATTGCTGTTACAAGAAGAGCACGCTCAGATCGGAAAACACTGCGGCCGTTGCGTACATCAATTATCAGGGTGGTCTATGCTCGCGTCGCACGTCGCAACTTGCCTGCCATCTCCTCCTTTGGAGTCAGAAGCATCTGAGGTCGCTTTGTGACATTCACATCCCGGCGAGCTCAATCGTGCAGCCGACTAGCTCTCACAACAGGCCACGCTCCCGGGAGAATGGCGACCCACAGACAGTCCAGCTGATTTGGAGACACTTCAGGGCTGCAAAGGTAGACCTGTTTGCTGCTCCGGACACATCCGATTGCTAGTTGTTTTACTCCCTGTCTGGGGGAACCCTCGGCACGGATGCGCTGGCACACAGCTGGCCTAGGGGCCTACGCAAGTATGTTTTCCCCCAGTGAGCCTTCTCACACAGACACTGTGCACGTTCAGGGAGGATGAGGAGCAGGTCTTGCAACCGGACCTGGTTCCCAGAACTAATGATCCGGTAACACTTTGCAATATGGTTCATTAGTTAATATTAGTTAACATGAACTAAGGGAACAATACGTCTTCAGCATGTATTAGTCTTAGTTAATATTAATTATAACATTTACAAACACATTATTAAAATCAAACGTTGTATTTGTTAACATTAGTTAATGCACTGTGAACTAACATGAACAAACAATGAGCAGCTGTATTTTTAACTAATATTAACAAAGATTGATAAATGCTGTCACAAATGTATTGGCCATTACACTTCCCATAACACCTGATACTTGTTACATCATAAGAAGAATGGTGTCTATGCTCATATTAGTCTCTCTGTTTATCCCGAGGTTTAATTTTTAAAGAAAAGACCATTTTTAAAGAAAAGACTATGTGCCTGCGCACATATATATTCAAACGCGCATACCTATAGACTAAACACAAAATATGCATGTGCACGCCGTCACCATTTTCACAGATTCACATTTTTGAAGTTAAAACGCACACCTTGGAACCTATTGTAAAGTTTGCGTTCTCGAGCCACCAAACACTGTTTTCTGTTTTCAGTTAAAACGATGTTGTGTAAGCTAATAACTAAGTTAATAACTAATGATCTTTGCAACAGAAGTGAATCAATCAAAAACTAACTTTAGCTGGATAATAACTTTATTCTAGAGCTGCTGTAAAGCCAAAACAATCTCTGTTACTTTAATTTCCTATTATCACTGTAAAGCTGCTTTGAAACAATCTATATTGTTAAAAGCGCTATATAAATGATGGTGACTTGACTTAACTTTTTACCAATGATCTTTGTGACAGAGCTGTGCTTTCCTTACTGCAAGAAGGGCTGGAGCGAAGGCTTTCTCCCTCAACCCTGAAAGTGTATGTTGTCCGCAATCGCCGAACATCATGATGCAGTAGATGGTCAGTCTATGGGAAAGCCCGACCTGATCATCAGGTTCCTGAGGGGCCAGAGAAGGTTGAATCCTACCCGCCCTCACCTTGTACCCTCTTGGGACCTCTCCTTGATCTTAGCAGCCTTGTAGGGAGCACCCTTCAAACCACTGCAGTCAGTAGAGCTTAAAAGCCTGTCCTTTAAGACAATACTAGTGACTGCATTGGCTTCTGTTAAGAGGGTAGGGGACCTGCAAGCATTTTCGGTCAACGAATCGTGCCTGAAATTCGGACCGGCCAACTCACTCATCTTGGGACCCTGGCCCGGGTACGTGCCCAAGGTTTCCACCACTTTCTTCAGGGACCAGGTGGTGAACCTGCAAGCTCTGCCCCTGGAGGAGGTAGACCCAGCCCTTGCTGCGCCTGTACGTGGACCGAACGCAGAGCTTCAGGACCTCAGAACAGCTCTTTGTCTGTTATGGAGGACAGCAGAAGGGAAAGGCTGTCCTCCAGGCTACCAAGCCCAAGCTCAGCTATACCCTCTGGGGGTGAGGGCTCATTCAACCCAGAATGTTGGAGTCTGCACGGCGCCTCACTAGCAGACAGCAGACATCTGTGCAGCTGCGGGCGACACTCCCGGGGGCGGTGCAGCGCAAAGAGAAGGCGTGTTCCGGCGCAAATGTTCCCTGGTGCTATTTTGCAGGTTTAGAAAACAATTCCGCCACTGACCAGGAAAAACCTAGTCTAAAGTCAGTGGTGCGTTGTGCATGTTATTCATATGCTATTTTAAATGCGCATGCTTGGCCATAATCAATGTAGCGTGTGCACAACGTGCATACACTTTGCTTATCTCATCTACACACAGACGCAGTAGTTCTCATTTTTAGAAAACCATACATTATTACAAGGAAAAATATTAACACACGAGGGAAATCATTGTTGTGTCCACGAAAATGTGAAAAAATAGGCATAAATCTAGCTTACACATTTACCCAAATTTTTATACGCCTGTTTGCACCTTCAAGTGCTATTTTTAAATCTAAATTGAAAACCTGGCATTTTAATATTATCTTTCTGCTGTTTCTGTCTGTTCTGTTTGGTTGTTTTCTGTTTTATTCGATTTGTTTTTTACTTTGTTCAGCACTTTGGATAGTTCTGCTATGTTTAAATGTGCTATATAAATAAAATTGACTTACTTACTTAACCGAAACTAATTTGGGTGGGTTTTTCCCATCCCCATACAATGTCACTTCTCTGTCTTTTACGGCCTTGACGAGAACGTCGGTCTCCTCGGATGTGAACCGCTCCTGGCGTGCGCCTGGCAAATCCGCCGTTATAATAGCGATCCACATGGAACAAGCGCACCTGCTCTTAAAGGGAATGTGAGATGTCGCTCTGATTGGTTTATTTCACGTTACGACCAAACCACACCTATGAATAATGAAGCTACTTCAGACCAACCCATTTTAGATTTGCGTCGGGCGCAAGAGTCTTTTATCCCGCCGGTATAATAGCAACACCGCCCAAGACCCGCCCACAAAGTTACGTGTGTTTCGCGCTTGATACTTGCATTTCAGATCGTTAAAATAGGGCCCCATATGTTGAGTATCCATATCGAAGTTGCCCCTTTGTTGGCCAGCAGAGGAACTAGATCGGGGCATATCAGAGGGGACTCCACCTCGTCTGAGCACACATATGTTGGCCAGTCCATATGTGTAATCCCCACATGACACCTCCCTATGGGCAGGATGTGGTCTCTGTAGCATCCCTTTCCATAGGTACTTTTCCCAGTGTTATCCAATAGTCTCACTGTGTGGTCAACAGTAGCAGTTGTCAAGTCTCCCTGCATAAAGCCCTGTCCTTTCTCCGCCCCAGCAGGTGTGGTGGGATTAGGCGGCTCACGCAGGGAGCTGGAAGGGGCAGCAATTGTAGTGTTTTGTTCTGACGTCTGTCGCCACAATTGCTGTTCCACTGCTGAACGGCCGGCACACACCGTCTCGGCTCCTCGGCACAAAGTTTGAAGTACGATCACACACGTACTTCCTTATATATCCGCTTCACGAGGCGCGTGAGGCAAATCTCGCACGCCATTGTGCATTGGCTCGTTTAGTTTACACTCCAAGGTGATTGGGCTCTCAGGTGAGATCCCAATTCGTCAGGTCAGTTCTGACGTAGCGTATCTGTTCCCTCCATTTGGGATAGTAACCTATATGTTCTATAAGGTATTTAGTATTAGTCACAGTTTTTTTTTGTTTGTTTTTTTCTCTTCCATTTTTGTTTAACAAATTGGTTGTGTTTAATTTTTACTGTTGACGTTATTGCAAATTTACGAGTTAAATAATCTGTACTGGATTTGTTTGCTTTAGAGCTTATTTTATATTTCAAAATAAAGCATCTTTCACAAATCAGTCAGTAAACAGTAGATTTACATTGTGACAACTTGACATCATGCTTCCGCCATCCAAGACACTTAACCTTAGAAATATTTATTTTTAAATTTATTTTATTTCCAGCTACGATGGACATCATAGAACCAATTCTGGCCATTGCAGAAAAACTGTACGCCCTGTGTGGGGAGGTCCAGGCCAACAAGAAGCGCTGCAAGCGTTTAGCCGACCGCGTGTCCACTCTGGCTAAGCTGGTGGAAGCTGTGAAGGTTCATGGCTTTGGGACTGAGCCTGAACAGGTTATAAATGGACTTAAACAACTTAAACTCACTCTGGAGTCAGCAGAGAGGGTGGTAAGGAAATACACTTCCTTCAGCTATATTAAACGTATCACGAAAGCGTATGAACTCGGCGAGGAGTTCAACGGCCTAAATGAAAGGCTGAACGATGCGGCTCAGTTACTTTCTCTAGCGCTTCAGGTCGAGCACCGAGGGAGTATAGAGAAAGTGTTTCAAGAAGCAACGAGGCGACGGGAAGATGAAGATGACAGGCAGAGTGACTCTCTGGAATTTCGGAATTGTAAGTTGTAGGCTACTTAAAGTTAATGTTGTATGGATTTGAATTGGATTGAAATGGCTACTTTGTAGGATACAACTACGTATTACATGGGATAAATTTTCCTTCTAATAGTGCTCCAGTCTTTAGTCCAGGAGAGCAACAAAATGAACACAACAGTTGATGCTGTGCAAAAGACAGTTGACCAAACGCAAAGAGATGTGCAGGGCATTAAAGACATCCTGGAGTCATGTAAGTACAAACAAGTTGGTCAATAAAACTATCCACAAAAAAGAAAGAAATGTATGCATGTATACACTGTATATCATGAATGATTAATTCATAAATATCAATTAAAGGGTAACTAAACCCCTGGTCAGAGCCTGACTCCACCCACTGGCAATATTTGAAAAATGCTGGAAAAGTAGGCAGAGCCCAGTGGAGAGGGGGCGTGCATCTGTGACGTATCTCTCTGCAGGCAAGGGCGTGGTTAGTTGGTACCCTCTGATGTCAGAGGGTACCAAAACTTCCAATAGGAAAATTCAACTGCAGTAGCCACTGTTCAACCTGAAGAGGGCAGCACTCAGACGTTTTTACACCATATTTTGTAAAATTAAAACACTTTAAACACAAATGTCAAAAAAACGACTTGAATCAATGAACAGCACTAATAAAGCCCCAGTCTTACAGATCATTAACTAAAAAAAGTTGGTTTAGGGTTTAGTTACCCTTTAAGAGTTGGACTACATGACATTTTACAACCTGAACTAAATTTTCTTGTCATAAAATATGTTTCAACATACTTACTGACCCAGACACACATAATTTTACATTTTGTTACTTTTGTTTGCATGTTGGTTGCACCACGTGAATTTGATTTGGGAGACAAAAAGTTTTTTTTTTTTTTTTTTTTTAGAATTTCAAGGCATTGTTGAATTAATATTTAGAATGGTTGCTAAACTGAACAGTTTTATTTGTCATTTGTTGGCAGTTAAAAAACCCTGCCTTCATCTGCAGGACATTAGAGAGATTAAACCAGAAGAGCTGACCTACAGTTTCCCTGCTAAACCACTTCTGAAGTGCAGCCATTCCGAACTATACAAAGGCATGTACAACAAGTTCACTGTGGCTATCAAGAGATACTCATGCCCGCTGAACACCATCCCCAGCCCCAGGTAGATGGTAATGGCAGACTCTGGTTATGGGAAACTGTTCCATAATAGTAATAAAATATATTTTGTGGTCAAATGTTATCATGTCATTACATTTTTATTATGAGTGAGACTAGTCTATAGGGGCTTTCGCACCGGAGGAACCTTTTCATTTTTCCTAGAACTATTGGCAGAAGTACCCGGATGTCGGTGTGTTCGCACCGCAGGAACTAGGAACTAGAATTTTAGTTCTAGGAACTCTTTTGGAGGAACTAATTTAGCTCCTACTTCAGAGTAAGGTCTAAACCAGCACTATAGGAAATATACGTGACGTTAGTGTACGCGGATTGGCCGAACACACGCGAAACACCAGCACCCGACATTTTTTTAAAAGATTTGTAAACACACAGATTATAGCCTATATATTTACTCCAGAAACTAACTCTACGGACATGGAAAACAGTGATAGATGTATAGCCTCTTAACCTTTACGCTGAGGAGAAAATTGAACGCAACTTTGCGTTCCAATTTTGCAACTTTGCTTTGTGGGGACCAAGCTAAACATGATCATTTATTTCTGCTCAGCTAGCAACACTAGACGTCAACCACACGGCATACGCCAATAACTTTTCATTTACTATCTACTTTCTATGTATAACAGTTCTATCTAATAACGTGTTAGACAGATCGGAAACTAATGAACACGGAGAATGCGAGCACTGTTTGTTTGCTCAGGCTCAGTCATTCTCAGCGCCGTCAAAATAAAGTTCTGCAGCGCTGTCAAAATAAAAGTCACAACAACAAGCGTGGCTTACGTCACTTCAGAGTTCCTACTGGCGATGAGAATGCAACCAGAAAAAGTTCCTGGGGGAACCATTAGTTCTCGGGGAACCACTCCGGTGGTTAGTTCCTAGAACTAAGTTCCTAGAACTATCCGGTGTGAAAGCCCCTTATATGGTTTCAATCATCATCTTGACTGATTAAAAAACTAAAATTTCTTTGTTGTATTTGTTCATTCTCTCCAGTGAGTTGAGGAGTCTCTTTAACAAGGAGGTGGAAACCATGAAGCGCTTTGAGTCACCAAATATCTTAAGAATGTTTGGTATCTGTGTCCAGGATGAGAATGGTATGCTAATCTAACTAAAACTTATTTTCAGAGATTGAACTTTTGAGTTAAACACATCTGATTGTTATTGTTTTCTTACAGGACCAAATCCAAGTTACTTGATAGTCATGGAATACTGTGAGAAGGGTAGTCTTCGACAAGTCCTGGACAGTAATAGCAATCTGCCCTGGGAAAGAAAGACTCAAATGTGTCTGGATGCAGCACAGGGGCTCTACAGGTACAAATCTAGTTAATTTATTCTCATTTATGTCTCTTGACTAAAAACAAAGTTCTTAAATACTATAATGAAGGAACTCAATCACATTACGTGGTTATCCTTTGCACAATACAGATTGCATCAGTCAGAAGAAAAGTTTAAAGTGCATGGTTCCATCAGCAGCTGCAGTTTTCTAGTGGCGGCTGGCTACAGAGTGAAGGTAATTTATTTTCTCTTTCACAATATTGCCATAATTTAACCACAACATGTTTTTGTTAAACATAACTCACATCCCACTTTAACCCTGGATTTAACCCAAGTCCGCCATTACCATCTAACTGGTTTGTCCCATAAGAATTGTCCCAAATAAAGGTCTGCATTGCAATATAGAATCTAGTGGCTCGGATCTCGCGTTTGCCGAGGCAGCGCGTAGATTACGGGTCTACTATGCAATAAATATTCTATGGCTGGGATCTCGCGTTGCTGAGGCAGTGCGTAGATTAAAGGTCTGCATTGCAATAAAGAATCTATAGTGGCTTGGATCTCACGTTTGCAGAGGCAGTGCGTAGATTACGGGTCTACTCTGCAATAAAGATTCTGTGTGGGTGCAAGGCATGCACAGTCAGCTCCTGAGGGTGTTGGCTGTGTTCATTGAGAAATATCTTGACGCACACAGCCGTGCATTTTCGGGTGTTTCAGCCTTGCGCCTGATGACTTTCTTCTCGAGAGATGAAAGCCAACTATATTGTCAACGACTTGAATCTCACGTTTGCCGAGGCAGCGCATAGATTACAGGTCTGCAATAAAAGGGACACACGCGATCTGTGAAATAATACTGTTTGGGTGCGACGAGGCATTCAAGTCAGCTCCTGAGGGTGCTGGCAGTGTTCATTGATAAATATCTCGGTGCGCATACATCCGTGCGCCGTCGGATGTTTCAGCCTCGCACCTGTTGACTTTCTTCTCAAGGGAGGGATGAAAGTCAAATATATTGTAACGGCTCGAATCTAATAGAGCATGTTCCTCCGCCGGACAGGGAGTCCGGGTTCTGTGGCCGCTACTTTATAGTTCCCAAGAAGGATGGAGGGTTGCGCCAATTTTAGATCTAAGGCATTTGAATCGGTCTCTGAGGAGATTCAGGTTCAAGATGCTCATTATTCCCATCATCGTGAGTCAGATCAAATCTGAGAATTGGTTTGTCACGATGGATCTAAGGGACGCATACTTCCATATCCATCCTTCCATCTCACAGGAGGTTCCTAAGGTTCGCTTTCAGGGGCGAAGCGTTCCAATATTGGGATCTTCCGTTTGGCCTAGCTCTCTCCCCTCGCACGTTTACCAACTGCACGTTTAGATTCCGTCACTCACAGTTGAAGAGTACCTATGATAAAAATTACAGACTTCTACATGCTTTGTAAGTGGGAAAACCTGCAAAATCGGCAGTGTATCAAATATTTGTTCTCCCCACTGTACATAAGAAAATATAATGTTATATTTTATAAGGATTCATCATATTTGGAGGTCTTGGGCATCAAAAAGTACAAAAAACTTCTTAGAGAACTTATAGAATTTTTTGACAGATATTTATTCAATCAAACTCTAAATGTGCTGGACACTTAACATAACCTAACCTAAACCTAAAGGGAATATTACTTGTTGGGGTTTCATCCTAATTTTTATGTTGTGTGTATTTGCTCATTTGTATGTTTCTAAAGTTGGGAGGTTTTGAGTTGGCAAGAACAGAAACTTCTCTTCAGAAGAATAAATCCAAAAAGAACAGTGCTTTCCATTACAGCTCTCCACAACAGCTTCAGAATATCAACCATCCTTACGACAAGGCATGTGAGATCTACAGGTACGGCACACTAACTCAAATATCAAATGTGTATCTTATTAAAATAAAGAATGACTGTTACTTACTGTACATGCTCTTTCTAGTTTTGGCATTGTCTTGTGGGAAATTACAACACGAGATGTTCCTTTTAAAGGTGTGTATCACCACTACAATTAATTTTGATAAAAAATAAACTCTTCTGTTTATCTTTTACATATTTGTGTTTCACTATACATTACTTAAATGTTCTGTGCCTGTGTTTTTAGACTGTTCTTCCCACAGTCAGATCTATCAAAAAGTGTGTGTAGAGAAGGTCATGGAGCCACTTCCTACAGATTGTCCCAAACAGTTAAAAGAGCTCATCAATGCATGCCGTTTATTTGAGCCCTTCCAAAGACCAACGGCAGGAGGTAAGACCCTATCACACAAATAAAGTTACATAAAACAAGTGGGCCATCACCTCATCCTTTAATTCTGTGATTAGTGATGCATAAGGTTACATGTAACTTTACATAAACAGACTTTTTGGTATACCAGCTTTCCCTATACCAGCAATGGCCTCGAGATCCACTTTCCTGGAGGCACAACGCAAGTGTTTTTTGCTAGTTTCAGCCCGACAGTTATAATTTTCACATCCTGCGCCACGTTGTTTAAATAGCAAATGCATTCGCGCCCATCTGTTCGCCCAATGGCGTGCTGGTCTGAAAACAAGGTGTGTTCAGGCTCATTGTTGGCGCTTTGCTATTATGAGACAACTGAAATAGACTGAGGCATTGACAAACAAAAACCTGGTCTAAAGTAATTGGCGCAGTATTATTATCTTTTTGTTATTAAAGGGCGCATTAGTAATATGCGCCTATAGGTGGGTGCACAATATGCGTACACTCTGCTTATTACACACACAGGGCAGACTTTTTACGTGCAGCATCACATAAAAATGGCAAATATAAAAATAAAAGGATTACAATATAAAAGATTACCATTGTGTACATAAAGATATGATGGAATCCGGCTAGTCCCGTAGATGATCTGCTTGGCCGCTTGAACCTTCCGCACAAGCAGATGGGTTTCCTCTCTAGAGAAGCATTCAGTCTTTCCGCATGCAAATTGCATTTGCATGTAAATAGCTGTAATGGATGACAGAACAGGATGTAATTGCAAAACGCTCTTTATTAATACTCAGCACACTGGTCAGAAACACAGAACACAGATGACCGCCAACACAGCTAGACAGGCGGGCGGACACAAACGCTGGGTGGAACGGTGACGCAGGGACCTCGGTGGACAACAGGTGATCCTCAATCCAAAGATGATCCCTCGTGATGGTGCTCAGGTCCCGTGAATAATCCCTCGTGAAGGTGCTCGGTGATTCAGTGCGGCGTGCAGGGAATCTGGAGACGACACGTCGACGACACAGGGAATCCAATCCACAGACACGAACACAGGAACAGGCACAGGAAACACACCGGGAAACCACAACGATCTGACAACATGAGACACCGGTTACTGAACATATAAAGGGACAAACAATTGAAACCAGCTGGCGATCAGTGACCATGCCCACAGACACACACACAACAGCACGTTAATTCATGAACCGTGACAAATAGCAATCCGCCATGGCGCGAGAGCAACTAGCTTTTAACGGGAATGGGAGATGAGACTCTGATTGGTTTATTGCACGTTGCGCCCAAAACACACCCATTAAGAGAATAGGGACAAGCCTTTTAGACCATGCGCCAGGCACACTGACCATTTTTCCCATCATTAAACTAGAAAAAGTGGATTCAGACTTGCACCATGCGCTTAGATCGTTAAAATAGGGCCCTTAGTGTTTGTCGGTTCTCGTTAATGATAGCGTCAGTGTATATGTGTATTTCTCCTGAATTTGTTATCAAAGCATGTCTCCTTGAAGTATTCCTCGTCGTGCGAGTTTATATACATCGTTATGTGACACCTGGTCTCATTGTTAATATGTAGGTATCAATACGTAACATTTTTAGGTGCAAAACATCATTTTTGTACCTTTGGATATATGCTAAAACGTATACATTACATTTAAATGCATTGACATTTAAACGTAAACATTATTACGCATTTACAGCTAAAAAACAGATAGATAGATCCCTTAACCCTACCCCCAAACCCAAACATAACCATTTTATAGAGAATAAAAAAAGAATATATAAAACGTACTGGACAGAAATGTGCAGGAAAATGACACTTTTAGGAACAATATAGCTGTAATGAGGTATGTTGTTCAGGGAAGAAGGAAGCAGGAACTGGTGAACGTTCAAACACTTAAAAATAAAATAAAATAAAAACACAAAACGGAAGAAAAGCAGCAACCCCTCATGGACGACTGCCACACACACATAAACAAAACACGTAAAATAGTCAAGGCCTGGTCCTCTCTCGTCCTCCTTTTATCCGTGAGAGATATAAGACCGGTGTGGCATACAGATGATGCTCATTAGCAATCATTATGTTTCCTGGTGTGCACTTATAATGTTAGTATGATTTTTACATCAAAATTCACATTTTATATTTAAAATTTTGAAATAAAAGCCATTTTTCCTAGCCTGATTTTAGCCTTCGTGTCTGCTGAGAGATTGGCTTACATCTTTGCATATGAAATAGCTAAGTATTACATAGGAACTCCCTCGAAAACTTTTCCCTCGAAAACGTTGGTTATAGTGTTATATTTAGATCTATTGCAATATAGATTGTGGCATGAATGGTTGCAATGATGAGCATTGTAGCTGATCACAGACGTTGATCGCATGAATGCAGTGATCGTCTCGTCATTGCAACTGGATTTCTGCACACTAAAGAATGGTTTCATCATAACTAACAGTGCAAACACGATGTGAATAAGAGATTTGTTGATTATAACGGGAGTTTTGGCGAAAGTCCAGATCAGAACAGAACTCACTGATAAACTCGCGCTGTTTGATTGATAGCTCCAGCGATTGTAAATGGAGCGTTCTGTGATCGCTTTCTATGTATAATTTAATCACAGTTTAAATAACAGATTATTTTCATCCTACTTAGAGAAACAATGTGAAGTTGACCGTTTAGTCACTGGTTTGATTTTCTCGTTATTTACCTACTACATGCGTGAATCAGTGGGCGGGGCTAGACAGGCAGTGATGTAGAAGCAGGCATTGATCTTCTTCTGCATAACTACCTTATTACGTAATAAAGTAGAACATTCCATAACCTATTGTTCTGGCAGACTGGCTTTCATATAAGACTAATGAGAAAGTTTTGAGGTCTGAAACTTACAAGATGTTTTAATAGTACATGACTTTATATATGTCAAAAGATCAATGGAATTTTGATTTCTCAGTTCTGGACCCCTTTAAACATACAACTCCCAAAACACGACATCGCAATCTGTTACGAAGCAGGTGAGAGCCAGTGAGCATTTTATATCACTGCCATCAACTGGATTTGACATTTGTGGTCTTTCATCCATCAATGGAGATGAAGATCGCTGAATAAAGAATTAAATTTGGGTCTATTCCTCACAATTATGGATTCTGAAGACGTGGTTTACAGCACACGAAAATAAATGTATTACTTTTGTGAATTTATGTTTTTGGCATATTTTATGGTTCTATTGTCAGTCTCAGCATAGGACTATACTGAGAAAACGCCTATTGTGTTCCACAGCAAAAAAAAAAATATATATAATATATTCATGATAAACAATGGTTAAACAATTACAGAAATGCTATTCATTTTAACGTTTTAAAGTGTAGACTTTTTTAACATGTAATCTGTTAAAACGAGTTTGCAGCAGAAGTCACAGAGCGGAGCGAAATGTTATTTTATATCAAATTAAACTGCATTTAATAAATGTGATTGAAAACTATTTCATTTCTATACAACAATACAATAGAATCAAAATTGTAATGTTGCGATTTTAATATTGATATTAAATAAGGATTCATACACATTTGTGTCTAAAAGTTGTTCATAATAATTTACATTTTAGTAGAGCCCAACCGATAGGGATTTTTTGGGGCCGATTATATTGGGGAGTAAAAAAGCCCGATATCGATATATCGGCCAATATTATTTATGTATATATTATAATACAGCAGCAATATTATTTATGTGCATATTATAGTACAGTACCAGTCAAACATTTTGAACACAATTTCACATTCGTGTGTACAAACTTTTAACTGGTACTGTATATAGAATACAGTATACATAAGCAAAATACTGTATAAAATATATAAACAATTTTTTTGCAATGATCACTCAAATGTGGTGATCAAACACTTGTGTGACAAAGATATATAATGGAGGCAGGGTGAATGATAGAATGAGAATGATACATTTGAGCAGTATTGCATGTTCTGTTCTACAGTATATTATATTCTAAATACTGTTGCATAATCTTCACTAATGACTTTGTCTTTTTATTTAGAAAATAACTTATATCAATAAATATATCAAAAGTGTCACTGGCAAAACCTTGTTATCTTCTATTATTGGTCTTAATTCCTCTAGTCTCTAGTAGGCTACTCAGATCTTTTTACTAAAGTAAAAGTAATAATACCATATGAAAACATGTTTAATTACATATGTACAGTACTTTTACTTAAATACTATTTTAAATAGGCCTAAGTAAGTAGTCAGCAAAATGTACTAAATGTGAAACTACTCATTATGCAAAATGGCTCTATATAAAGTGTTATAATTATATAAATTATTGGAATATTACCTTATGTTGTAATGTAGCGTTATATGCAGAATGGGTTTACACTGTGTTAACCCTGGATGCGGCAAAGTGCCCTTTACAAAGCAGAATGAGGCATCAGTTTACTGTCGCAGATTTGTTGCTCGCGTCGCGCCGCATCCAGTGTAGACAACATCACTGATTATAATAGATTTAATTGTCTTTTTTCGCATCGCGCCGCTCGCGTCCGGTGTCTTGTTCAGGCAGCAGAAAGAGTGGTATCTTAAAAGTAAGTTGCTTGTTACCAGTACAGTGGTGGCTTGAGTCTGTTGAATGGTGATTTAACGCTACGTTGTCACCTAGTTGGTGAGATGCTATGCTATAAAGTAGATAAACAATGACCCCGTCTTTTACTCTCACAACGTTTTCTACATTAGCTAGCTAGCCATGTTTCATACCTTGTCAGTGGAAGTGGAAGCTAATGTGCGCGCATCTTACACCGTGTCTGAAGAAAAGACCTCCTTACTGAAGTGAAAGGGTTGGTTGGTGTTACTACAGTCACCTGGGTCGCCATTAGCAAACAATGGAGCGCGCTCTGCTGGACAAACTACGTAGTTACACAATTTACAAGCATTTTATCCGCATTATATGTTCTGTAAAAAAAATAAAGTTCATATCGGCGGCATATCTGTGTCATTAACGCCGATACCGATATATCTGCGACAGGTTCATATCGGCTGATAAAATCGGCAGACCGATAAATTGGTCGGCCTCTACATTTTAGTACTGTCGATACGTCGATATTGCACGTTTCAGTGTGTATGAAAACATAAGTAAATGTCCATATGGTAGAACCACACTTTACATTTTTCATCATTTCATTAAGGTCCCATTGCATGAAAATTTCACTTTATGAGGTTTTAACCTTAATATGAGTTTCTCTAGCCTGCCTATGGTCCCCCAGTGGCTAGACGTTTTGATGGGTGTAAATCAAGCCCTGGGTATTTTTGAGAAAATGAAAGCTCAGACGGGCGAATCTAGAAATCTTCCCCTTATGTCGTCATAAGTGGAAAGGTTCCCTCCCCTTTCTCTTCTTTGCCCGCAAAAAGAATTTGGCCCGCCCATGAGAAAATGAGCTGCGCGAGCGCGATATTGGTTTTTCCTCGAGAGACATCATGGCTTGCAAACGAGCGAAGCATGGCAGTTGCTCAGTGTTTGAAGAAGTCTCACAGCAGACACGCCCCTTCAAACAGAGCGTTCAAATCAGAGGCTAAAATCAGGCTAGGAAATATGCCTTTTATTTCTAAATTATAACAACTTTTGATCTAAAAAACATACTAACATTATAAGGGCACCCCAAGAAACATTCTAAAATAATAAAATAATCCATGCAATGGGACCTTTAAGTAAATACACACCAATACTAGAACACATTGTCAGGATTACTAGAAAGGTACAGGCAAATGAGTCTGATCACAGTTATAGAGCTAAACAGGAAAGTGGATCTCAAGGGCCAGAGTTGCTCAGAAAGTGTTTTTCTGCAAACAACTTTAAAACTGCATATTGTTACTTTATTGAAAATTTTCTGTATTGCTCATTCTATAAGCAACTTAACAAAAAGAATATCTTGTTATATCCCTTTATCTGTGATATGGGCCATTAGTTTAGCAATTAGTTTGAATTACCAGATACAATTAAAATTGGCCCATTGAAAGTAAGATGATTGTGTTTGTTGCAGAGGGAGAATAAATCTGGACCAACTGAAACAAAACAGGGCAGTGAGCTGTTGAACATTCAATGTTTGACCCAAGACAGGGCACACATAATGGCTATAAATATTTATGATTATACTGTATACACAGAAATGCCAATTTACTCAAAAAGCACAAAACTGACATCATTATAAACAAGATTATTTAAATAGATAATGTGAATATGTGAAAAAGAACATACAAATTATAATTTTTGATGGTTACAACAGAAAATCTGAATTTTAAGAAAGCGTTATTTATGGTCTCTTTTTTTAAGTGTTGGTGGACATGCTCCTTAAAATGGTGGAAGAGGATTGATGGAGCACCTTTGCAACTCTAACCAAGCCTGCTGGCAAATTGTCCACATCAGATTCTAACGATACAATCTATTACCATCTACCTGGGGGGTATTTCCAGAAAGCAGGATCAACTTTACGTCACATAAACCCTGAACTCTTGGGGAATGCCGGTTCCAGAACACCTGTGAGGAATTCAATCAACGTCCTATTGGTAATCTAGAGTTAACTCATGCACATAAAGACATTATCTATGGATTGCTGATTTCAGGAGTCAGCATGGAATCGGAAGTTAAGAAACATTCTATACTTTTTTTTTTCTGTTTAAAGTCGACATGAAATGAAAATTCACTATTTCTATTTTATAAATACATATGTATCTTATTGTGAACGATTCATTCTTGCATGTTTCACTTTTTTTTTAACCTTGTAGCTTTCCTGGCCTTAAAACAAAGCCTTTGTTTTCTGTTTCTGTTTAAGAATTTTAGATTTACTGTAAATCTTTAAGAATGTTAAAATTGAAAAGTGGAAGAAGAATACTTGGTTTATTGAAGAAATTTAAACTATTAGAAGACCCGGATGTATATATTTTTTCCTCTTTTTTTTTCAATGGCAGCATCCGAAATTGCATACTTCCCTACTTAAGTAGGCAAAAAACAGTATGTGACAAAAGAAGTATGTCCGAATTCACAGTACTCATAAAAGAGTAGGCAAAAAGTACCCGGTTGACCTACTTTTTCCGAAGAGATTCTGAAGTGTACATACGATGGAGGATACTAGATCCTTTACTAGAGGATTTTGAATGCCAGTGAAAGCAAGGTAGCTGACGCTGGTATCACATGATAATGGCGGATGTAGTACGTCCGGATTACAATCATACATAGGGTTGGAAGGGTTACTTTTAAAATGTATTCTGTTACAGTTACAAATTACTTCATAAAAAAGGTATTCAGGAACGTAATCCAAGCATATGAAAGTAATGTAATCTGATTACTTTTGGATTCCTTCAAGGTCACACATGTAAATAAAGTTAAGTAAAAGCAATATTTACTCAATAGTCATGACTGGCAACAGAACCAGCTGTCATTTACAGATTTGTGGATCAGTTCTAACGTCAACTGATCTGCTGTTAATATAAATCATCCACTCGCATCTCTGATTTTCTCTGATTTAGATATCCGCACCCGATCATCAAATTACAATTATTCTAATTCTCAGCGTTAAGCATAATAATATTGTAACATTTTACACTGAAGTAGGCTGATTTAAAGTTAACATTTAGCTATTTCAAGTTAACATTCTTCTTTGGCATTTCCTTAATAGCCTAAACACAGGCTTTTCTCCTTTCAAACGTAAATTGACAGTTTCAGTCACTGCAACTTCCTGAACACACACAAGAATTTAAATATGTTCATCCCGAGCAAAGGCTGGCTTTGAGTTTATTGTCATATACAATATACATATACCATATACAGTGCTTCTCAGCCGTTACATATCTCATACTCATCACCTGATTCAACAATTGGGGTGATTTTGTAGGGGAGTGAATCTGCATAGAAAATAATAAACAAATTACAAGCATAGATAAATACAATAGAAGAGATAAATACAATTGAAATAAGCGGTGATTTATAAATCAGAAATCTAACAGTATTCAGGAACAGAAATATAATAATCAATTGTAAATTAACGGTCTTCACTGTATAAATGAAATATAAGTTATATAATTAATAAATACAATTTATCTCTGTTAAAGCTACAAGTAATTTTCTCTTTCTCTTTTGTTGTTTGATCACCATTGGTGACACAAACAGCTGCGGATAGATTAGGCTGTCCCTTTAAGACCAATGCATGGACCTAATACAAATGACACGCATCTGTTTTCTTTCTGTTTACAACACTGAATTCGGCATTCACGTGTTGTCTGCATGGCTCTGAGTGTGCACAGAAAACAACGCGTGAGTCCTCTTGCGCTTGATGCCTGACTCGACTTAAAAACATATGCAAATGATAAACTTTTACTCTATGATGATTAAACTTTGCAATTAATCCACGAATCACATGCGTTCCGAACCGGGGGACAGCTGGCTTGTACGGATCACGGATCAGCTACGACCCTTATAGGCCTACATGACATTGCACATCCTGCGTAGGCTACTATTGATCGTACTATCGCGGATGCGCACATCACAATATCAATGCTTAAATTATATATCGTGCAGCTCTAAGTGATGCACATTTGTTGTGTTTTACGGTGAAACGAGTTTTGTGTCTTTAATAAAATCAACACATTAATTATTTATCTCTCATCCACCCGCAATTAATTGGAATGTTATTTTTTTATTACTTGCCTGTCCGACCCATGAATTATCTGTAGTCTCCACGGATTCCGTGATCCTTGCATCACTACTGTCAATATAGCGTTACCCCGGATTTCCACCAACTGCGGAATGGCTGCGGATCGGCTCCACTGCATATCGGCTCCATGCTCCGCCGTCCCTCAATACCCACCAGGTCCGGATTTTTTGGCGGAATGGCTGCGGCCATGACTAACAGCTGAAGTCACGACTCACGAGGACCCACGAGATCTCGCGAATTTACGTATGATCGTGCGATATAAGTGCTGAATTGCTGCGGAGCTCTCCGGCATCCGGCAAAAATAGAAGCTCTGTGTATCTGCTCCGGAGGGCTGCGGATCGCCGGAGTCGGAACGCAGCCGTTCCGCAGTCATTGAAAATACACACATTGACTTTAATGGAAACCTATTGACTCCGCAGCCTTTATGAATTTATAGCCCAGTTTCTCTGATGTTCGAGTCTTTTTCCTACATGGATGTTTTGTTTGGTGCACTTATTCTGTACCTGGTTCTCTGTTCTTCATGTTTGAATTTTTTTTTTTTTTTTTTTTATCAATAAAACTCACTGAATTTGTATTCAGCTCCCCTTTGTTTTTGAGTTCAAAATATTCAAAGTACTTACTCGAGAGGATGCGGTTTCCGTCGCAGCCCCTGTATATTTGTTTTCTGTTTTCTTTTTAGAGTTGTGCTCTGTTATTTAGTAATTTTAGGTGATTTTGTATTGCCTTTTTGTAATTGTGTTTTCCAGCAAAAAAAAAAAAAAAAAAATCATGATGCTTCTTCGTTCTTCACTCCTACATCAGCGATGAACAAATAAGAAATGAGAAGCACCCTAAGATTGCTAGAGAGTGCAAGTGCAAGTCTGCAGCTAGACTCTATTGAATGAGCCAGTGAGTGATGCTCTGTCGCCATTTAGTGGCTGTTCTTGAAATTTCATGTTATTTTACTTTTACAGCTCTTACCAAAGCCATTCTGCAGATTGGCCAAGGTCGGCATAAATTATTACCTGCTATTTTGTGGAAGACAAGACCGAGTCCAAAAAAGTTGAACAGGACAGGAAAGTCTTATGCATGACATTATCAAGACAATCATTTTGGGTTATTATTTGTTGATCTAAAAGCAAAAAAAGTGTCACAACACCCAGGATTTTTAAGTATAGACATTCCCCTTGATATCATATAATCTTCTAATGAAAAGAAAACAGAATGATGGCATATGGTGATACCTCATAATAGCAACTCGGCATCTCGGAATAGGCATTTAAAAGAGAGGCAGATTATGGAGTGATATGACTCAGAAATTACATTGGGCAATGTTCAGAAGTCATTCAGCGAGATGTTCAGAAGAACGCAAGAGCTAAACTTCTACGAGCTCAATAACATCCACATCACACACAAAAAAGGAAAGGTAAGAAAAAAGCCGGAAAACTTTGCCCATTAATTAGATGTGCAAGGCAAGCAGGCAAGTTTTCGGGTTGTTATGGACAATTAAAAATGTGAATATTCACGTTGCACTAGCGGTGGACTTTCAGCGAATTAAAACATTTATTTTTTAAAGAGCCGTTTGTGAGTCAAAAGAGACGGCTCTTTTCAGTGAGCTGAGTCAAACGAGCCGGCTCACGAAAAAGAGCCGAAATGCCCATCACTAGTTATTAGGTGGCCAGTGTTTCACTTTCCCTCCAATATTATTATGTTCCCAGTAAGCACACATACGTCGCGGCGACGTATGTGTGCTTACTGGGAACATAATAAAGAGACCTGGACTCGGTCGACCAAAAGACCAGTGGCCGAGACCGAGACAAGTCCGAGTCCGAATACCAGCGAGTCCGAGACAAGTCCGAAACCATAGAAAAACGGTCTCGAGTCCGGACTCGAGTCCAAGACCGGACTCGAGTACCACAGCCCTAGTGTGTAATGTTGCTGTTTGAGCTTGAAAAAGCTCCAGTTCTTCTCTATATCAGTGTCAGTGTTTCTGAACTCCCTGAAACACCTCCATTGTAGTCTTGAGTTTCTTCCGGGAACGAACACGTCACAATATTCCTCATTATAATAATTCATACGCAGAATAAAGGGACGGGGCCTGGTTGAGTTAGTTAGTAGTGTGTTAAACTGGTGGTTATGGTAAGAGCGGGACATTTCCCATATACACTCGAAGCGCTCGACCAATCACAACACACTGATCCAGCCGACCAATCAGAGCACAGTGTGCTTTTCAGAAGGAGGGGCTTCATAGAGACAGGAACTAAACAGAGCGTTACTGACAGACTGGGAAGAGAGGAGCTGCAACAAAGTTGCGAATTTAACGTGCGCAAAATTGGAATATCGCAGAAAACACAAAACCGTTTCCATCCATTGCGCCAAAGTGAACAAAATCGTTACTTCCTGATAAACTGCCGCTAAATATCACTAAGAAAGATTGAATTTGGTGCAGAAGGAGAAGCCACTATATATAATAATTGGGTTTTTAATAAATTGCTTGCGGAGGCGGATACGTGTTTGGGAACGCAGTCGTGTAAGACAGTTCTGGAGGGAATTATACCAAACAACTTTGATGACAGACTTTTGCTCAGGCATTTCAGATTCTGTGCCACGAGATCGGCCCGCTGGCTAGTCCAGTTATGCCGTCCTGTCTCAAAGTCATGTGACTTTTTTGATGAAAGTAACCTTGACTCTTACTCTTTACAGAGCATGAAGTCTTTTGCTTCAGAGGCTGTTTGGAGGAAATCTGGCAGCAGCATTAAAGATGGCGTTTGGTTTAGTGTTGATGGCAAACCTTGTTTACCCCCCAAAAAAATTCAACCATTATGCTAAATTGATGCATGGATTGGACCATGCATCGAAAGGGGCTATGGTAACTCAATTAACAAATGTATAAGAAACTAAGGGGTTCACAACATTTGCTGAAAATTCAAGACCTTTTGGATATTGTTTGGAAGACCCCATTTTTGGGAATGGAAGAGGTTAAACAAAGAGTGCCATCTACCGAGTTGTGTGAACATGACATGTTGAACTATTGTTAAGAAATGTCTTCTCTCATATCTAGCATTTGTTTGCAGGTGAAAGCAGCTCAAGGAAAGGCAGCTGATACCTTACTGCACTGCACGATATCAAACCAGAAGATTCCGTGGTGATAAGGGATCTAAGGAGGAAGAGCTGGAAGGCAAAGAAGTTGTAGCGTAAATGCCTCTGGGTTAATGCGAATTAGCTCAAGAATATAGGGAATTTTGGCAATATTAATATTTATAACGCATGGTCATAATTCATAAATCGCATATGCATTTACTTTATCAATTATAGGAAATGCCTCGTTCTGTACTGTCTGATCATTACAGTTAAGAAGAAGTATTCCTGTCTACAAAACTCCAAGAGAGTTTGTCTTCTGGCCGCGAAGACAAAACCTCTTTGGGTTTATTAATAAAAACTATTCAAAGTAGTTTTATAATATAGAGCCTGTAGCTTTATAGATCTTTTGTTTCATTGACTTTATAAAAAGTGGGTTTTCAAACACAGAGCCAGTTAAAAGTATAAATGGGTTTATTAATAAAATGGCACACACTAGAGATTATATAAACTACAAACATAAACGTACGTAAAAATGCAAACAAACGAATAAACATTTAACCGAACAAAAACATGAAATGAAAGAAAGAAAGATATAGAGGGAAGATAGAGGGTAACTTAAATCACAGACCTAAGACCTAGACACCTGGAACAGCTTTTATAGGAATCAATATACTTGCGAGATGTGGTACTCTTTCAGTGTGATGCTGAAAAGGGGACGCGCGTGCGCGTGTCCGGCTGGTTTGCGTCTAGCTTCTTCTTCTGGGTCGTTTCGAAAAACGATGTAAAGGCTCACTTGAATTTAACGTTACCGGAAAAGTTCAGATTCGTCTCCCGGGATGGGAGAGGCTGGAAATCTTAGTTGCAAATACCGGCGGTTACGACTCGAACATGGGTTCGTTCGATGGAGAAGGCCAGGGCCTCCTTCAGATGTTCCTTGGAGCTGCGCCGGGGAAGAGGGTCCAGAGAAGTTGGATGAGTTGAGAGGAAGAGAAGAGATTTTGGACTTTTATCAGTGTCCCAGGTGCCGTCCCCTCCTTCGTGAAGGACGAATCAGCTGTCGAGATTTTTCGAGCGGGAAGATTCCTTTGTCCGGTTAGACACGCCCACTCGAATGAGTCATGATTGACTTTAACTGGAGAGGATTTTCTCCAGACATATGAACTTATAAAACAATGCGCATCACTGAATTCTGTTATAGGAATTCAACTCCGTTAGCTGGAGAGGATTACAAAGATATCAAAAATAGAATCTAGGCGTCGTAGCCATGCAACGATACATTATTATGCATTTGTATAGGCAATAGCAGTTCTATTAAGGTCACAAATAGGACATATGCTTTCCTATGGTTTACACACACCTCTTAACACACAAATTTATATATTTAGTACCTTTAGGAGTGACTTTATGGGTAAAAGTCCTTTTCTGTAGGGGGTTTCTGTTTCACAGTCCAGAGTGTGTTTGTATGTGTGTGTGTGTTGGAATGTTGCGACCCTGTTATCTCATGCATAGGGCTGGATAGCTCTGTGGTCAAATTTTATGACCTGCCAATGAGCTCGGGTTACGGGATGCGATTCTACTGGGAGAACATTCTTCAAAAATACATTTCAGATCCAAACACTCGAAGATCATAACTGTATGATCACAACAACATTAATCACGCATACCTACAGGAAATTCAGATACCAGTCTGAGTTACACACATTTTAAGTTAGACACAAAAGGATGTTGGTGTGTGTGTGTGTGTGTGTGTGTGTGTGTACGTGTGTGTGTGTTCTGGAATGTCACGAGTCTGTGAGGTTGTAAAAGTCACAGGGAGTCCAGAGCTGAAATGGGGGTTTTAGAGGGGATTCTAAGAAAACAGGGTTTCCTTATGTGACTCAAATGTCCCTCGGGGGAGCCACAAAGATGCAATTTTGACCGTTCAAGCAGACTTGGGGATCAGGATTTACTAATTTGAACAGCATGTGACCGCATGTCATAGTCATTGTCGTTACAAAGTGGCTGGGTCCGTTCCAAGTGCTGCTTGCAACTACGCACACAGCAGTGAAAGTAGCAGAGAGAGCCATGTGGGTCCACGCCAGCCCTTGCAGAAACGTTACACTCACAGAGCAAGGAGAGGGATCAGAGGAGTAACCATTCCCATAAACAACAGATGTCAGTGCCAGCCAAAGTCTGTTTCTCACATCGACTGCTGTTATCTGAAAACAAGAACAAGGATACCCTAGAGGAACATCTCTGAAGCAACCAGTGTACCGACTCGATCCTATTGTGCGAGGACAAGCATGGGTGGTAGTGAGACAGCAGACTCTGAGAATTAACCAAGAACTGGTGGACAGCGACTCAATCATTGCAGTCTGCTCAACTGGTGGTATAACTTTTCCGGATGGAAGAGGGGGCTAGAGAGGATATATAATTCTGACTGCACAGACAATACGAGGAAAAAGGAACTCTCAGTACAGCTGGAACACACCTGGACATGGACAACACTTTCTAAAGCTGCGATGTTCATCAAGCTAACTAAAATGGAGCAGGGGAGAACACCAACAGCAACTAAAACCATGTGTGGTGTACAAGTGCATGTAAGCAGGTCAGTATTAATAAACCAACCACTGGGGATGTGTCCATTTGTTCAACAAAACCAAAATTGAGAGTAGGATGGTCTGAATGCAGAATCAAAATTGATGTGAAAAAATGCCATCACCGTAAAATGTTCACGACCACTGGCATCCATTCCATCACCTTTACATGTCCCTTCGACAGACCAAGTGACACTTCAGCAGTTTGGGTATGTGGGGACAGGGCTTATTATGTTCTTCTGAAGAAGAGGTCAGGCTGCTGCTAACCAGTTTTGATGAATGTGGGCACATCAGTGTATTTGCCGGGGGAACAACTGCCGATGGTGAGACAAAAAAGAGACATCAACATTTTGCCAGGAACCCTGCCAAGCAGCCACAAAGGTTATGTACAGACGTTGTCTGACCCATAGACCACTCCAGGAGCTGACGTGGGGTGGTCAATCTTTTTAGGAGGAGGAACTACTGCAGTGCTGAGTAAGATCAATGGGTTGGTATGGACTGTGTTGGCAATAGCAAACAGCACTGAGAATGCTTTGACAATGATTAATGATGAAATAAAACAAATAAGAGATGTTGTTATACAGAATAGATTTGTGTTAGACATGCTGACTGCTGAGAAAGGATTGGTGTGTAAAATGTTGGGTACATCATGTTTTTACATTCCAGACTATAGTGACAGCATAATCAATATCATTGAGCACATGGGAATGGGTGTAAAAGAGCCACCCAGAAGCAGTGGCATAGACAGGGGAGGGGCCATGGTGGCACTGGCCCCTCCTGAAAACTGATTGGCCCCCCAATGTGCCCCAACCCTTCACTTGTCTGTCACTCAAAATTTCTAATTATATCTTTCGGCTTGCTTTTGAATAATTAACGGTTCGGCGATGCTTCTCAACAACCAGACTAGTCTAGTAGTTGTAGAACACAGATTAGTGAGCTTCAGTTTTCCAACAACAAAAAAAAGCACATGCTAAGTTGAGCTAATTTATATTCCCTTTTTTTAAATTAGCGAGTTGTTGCAGCACAGTGTTAGGACAGACCAAGTTCAATGTCATTACAATGCTCTGTGGCTGAATGAATGTAATACATTATTACACAATCAGGGTTTTCCTGTGTAGTGATTTTTTTCGGCCGATACGCTACTGATATTGCAAACTAGATGCTGAAGCAAATCATATTATGTTTATCTCACGTTCCACACTTCAAAAGCTGTAAATATCAGAGGTGGAGGTAAACTTGAGTTACGTGACTGCACCCCCCTGATCCCTAAACCCACCCCTAAACCTACCAATCTCCACCCCTTATATCTGGATCCAACTCCGCCCCCTGGATCTCATGTATTGCAGTGAGGTGCTACTGAATAAATGAAGAAAATTACTTGACTTTGAATTGAGAACGAATACTCTAAATTAATTCAGTGTCGTACCGCATGACTCGATAATGACTTTATAAGAATTGTAATTAAACTTTAAAAAGTTAATAAAAAATGATTGGTTTATATAAATGATTAGCTAATATACAAACTGCAAGCCACGGAAGCAGCGGCGCCGGCGCCTCTGATCAGAGTCTACGAGCTGCATGACGCTGTGCAAGCACAAAACAATACAGGAGTAGAGGAGAATCTACGAATATTGTTTGTTTGGATTTAAACACTTCGAAATGGACCATATTCATAAAAAGAATTTTGGTGTATGCACAATTTGTAACCCGGACATGGTATGTAATGGTCTCTTATGGATAATTTCTCATAATATCTAGATTATGAAGATATTTGATGTTGAGTTTTCTTGCTGTCTGAAACATAAAATAGTTTTTCTTCAAATATCTTGTAGTTTTGCAATGTTGTGTGGCACAATCTGGCTAATTTCTTGAATTTTGTGTCAAGCAAAGTGAAAAATATGAGTCTCAAATTAAGTGTGTAATGTATATGTTTTCTATGAAGATAGAACTCACAGAAGTTAGTGACAAAACGCCATGAGATCCAGAAACATTCTCAAATAAAAAACATAAATATAATTAGCAATGTAAATAAAATATTACTAAAATGTATTATAGCCTATATATAAATAAATAATACTAAAATAACACTGGACTAATTAAGCTATTCTAAACTGTTTTTATAAGATTAATTTAATTTGCATGTAGTTAAACTATACCCTTTTGAAAAAGTAGCTATACCTCTAACAGAAAGTATGGATATATGATAGTATACAATCATGCACAAGGCTAATTAGCCCTGGCATATTTAGATTTTGTCTATTCATCAATGCAAATTTACTGCAAATGCTGCTATGCAAATTTAATAGGATGTGGATACAAGTTATTATTGTTGTATTTAATTATTAAAGTTATATTAATTAATTGTGTAGTTATTATATGAATAATATACTTATGCATTTGTATAAATTAGGCTTTTCTATTTATTTATTTTTGCCCAAGCATTTAAGGTTGTGAGGATTTCTGTAAAGTTTATATAACCTAATGTTGAGTTTTATTATTTTTAATAGAGTTGTACTCTATTCACAGATTGGATTCTTGTATTTATTACAGTTTTTCACTTCTGAAAAGTGAAAAGTTAATACAAATTGAATTTGACTGCTCTTATTTACAGCATTGAATAAATGCCATTAAAAGAAAATAAGCTATCACTGTTTATTGCGGATTTTAAAGTTTACTGAACTTTAAATGATTTGGATATCTACAGTTTTATATATAAACACAACATATATTGGCCCCTCTGTATTAATTGTGGCCCCTCTTGTGCCCCCCAGTTGAAAAAATCCTAGAATCACCCCTGTCCAGAAGTGATAACTCATGGTTTGAATGGTTCACCAACTTGTGGCCATACAGTACTGCCAGTGAGTTTTGGTGTTGTTGTATCTGCCATGTGTAATGTATTTCAGGGGCCCTTATAATTTCTCTGCAATTTATAGCAAACTCTCTTTTTTTTTTCTTTTTTTGCCTTATTTCAAACCCAGACTAGCTCCCCAACTGAATAATACTGTACTGTAATCTAAATACTTTTTCTGCTGAGAAGAATTCTGTAACTGATGTTGTTGTACTGCCCCCACCACAGTGGACAAAGTCTAACATACACAATAGTCACTTGGAGATTCAAAAGCCTCTTCCAAGTTCACATTCAACATAACATCCACTGGTATTACCATCTCCCTCCCAAACACAACTTTATGGAGGGTAAAGCCTGTAGCAGCATTGACACTAATACAATTTTCCATGACCACATAAGGTAACAATTAATCCCAATTCTGTTGGTTCTTATCCACAAAAAGTGACAGCATAGTCCTGACAGCATAGATGTCACAGGTCGGGGTGGAGCGCCAGCGGGCCGCCCACCCCTCGCTTGCGTGCCGCCCCTGAGGAGCTGACCATGGACACAAAGGGAAAAGGCGAACACAGAATTCAAAATAAATAGGCTCTTTATTAAATAATAAAAACAATCTTAAAAAGTCTCTTCGTCAGCGTTCTCTTCGCGTATCTCAGCACTTTCAGACAGAGAGAGGAATGAACAGAATTCACAGCTTCCGCGTTCTCTTCGCGTATCTCAGCACCTTCAGACAGAGAGAGGAATGAACATAATCCACAGCTTCCGCGTTCTCTTCGCGCATTTCAACACCTTCAGACAGAGAGAGGAATGAACAGAATTCACAGCTTCCGCGTTCTCTTCTTCAGCGTTCTCTTCGCGTATCTCTGCACCTTCAGACAGAGAGAGGAATGAACATAATTCACAGCTTCCGCGTTCTCTTCTTCAGCATTCTCTTCACGTATCTCAGCACCAGGCTCAGGCCGGGAAGAGGTTAATGGTATTTCACCAATGCAGCAGGTTCAGGCAGAGAAGAGGTTAATGGTATCTCACCAATGCGGTTGTACCAATGCAGTTGTACCTTCACAGGGCTCAGGCAAAGAAGAGGTTAATGGTATTTCACCAATGCAGCAGGTTCAGGCAGAGAAGAGGTTAATGGTATTTCCCCAACGCAGCTGTACCTTCCCAGGGCTCAGGCAGAGAAGAGGTCAATGGACAGCTATGACTGCGAGTGAACAGCAGAAACGATTCCCACACTCGCATATCCACCACACACTGTAAGGTTTCACTCGTGCTCATTTCCACAATAAAACTGCAATTCAACAGACTCACGGTGCAACCAAGGCTTACACCCGCAATCCAGCCGAAGTCTTCTGTCTCTCTCTTCCTCTCTCTCTTCCTCTCTCTCTTCCTCTCGCTCTTCCTCTCGCTCTTCCTCTCTCTCTTCCTCTCTCTCTTCCTCTCTCTCGGCCTCTCTCACGTGCTACCAGTGGTGTAGTCTAGTTTTTTGTAGTGAGTATACTCTAATATAAAATGATTTATTCATTCAAAAATAGCCTAATTCCGTGACGTTCTGCTTTATATAGCAAGTTCCATTTGTGACTGGATTCCGCGATTCGATCCGTCGCTTCGCAAACACAGACGGGGTGAATTTATGAATGAAAGTGTGAAAGTTCTGACACAAAACGAAGTTGATACGTATCCTCACGCTTTTTTTAAGTGGGTATACGCAAATCCTTGGCCTTTTCTAGTGGGTATACGGCGTATACCTGCGTATCACGTAGACTACACCACTGCGCTACGTCCTCACATCTCCCCTCTCCTCCCCCGCCTGCAAAGTGTCCTTTTAT
This sequence comes from Leuciscus leuciscus, assembly GCF_965113295.1. Taxonomy (NCBI): domain Eukaryota; kingdom Metazoa; phylum Chordata; class Actinopteri; order Cypriniformes; family Leuciscidae; genus Leuciscus; species Leuciscus leuciscus. Next base: position 10,431,972 of record NC_138724.1, on the reverse strand, counting down.
GAGCCACCTTCTTGCTACATGTCCCAATCGCCGCCTTGATTAATCCTCACCCGCTACAGCTGCTTTGTTTCCTCCGAGAAAATCCCGGTCGGCCATGACATAAAACCGGAACCGGCCTGGTGTCACACCGGAAATACTTCCCCGAGGGAACCGTGACACAAAATTTTGGTTCCGCTTCTGTCACCCGGTGACATAGACAGCAAAGTCCTATTAAAATGGTCAATGCACCCATCTGACTTAGAGTGGTAGGCCCCTGGCCCCTGGTTAAATTAAATGGAAAATGATAACATAAATAAAAATAAACATGGAGGAATCACTTCAATCCTCTGTCCCAGAAATATAACACAATTGCTTGAGTTGTCAAAAGTAAACAGTTTATTGAATTTCACAAAAAAGAAAAGTAAACAAGAAAAGGAAAGCAATATATATCTTCAGGGGCCTGTTTCAATAAGGATGTTCAACCAACTCTGAGTTAAAACTTGAACTCAGAGTTGATTTACCCTGAGATTGGAAACTCTGAGTTTTCGGTTTCAGAACAGCTGAATTGAGTTAGTTCAATCAACTCTGAATAGGTTGACTCTGAGTTAAGCACGTGCACCATGACTGTGAAAAGCCACAATCAATGGAGCTCCGAAATTACGATTCACCATGGCAACAGAACTCGACAAAAACACTTCTGCATACTTCCGAGTCAATACACAAGTATAATTCTCAATCACGGTTATATTATCAGGTGAAAACTTGCAGAACGGTAAGTTATTTAACTAATACTCATTTTCATGGTATACCACAGGCAAAAAAAAAAGAAAAGATTGTGGCAGCAACTAAAATTGAACAATAAAACCATAATTAAATCAGTTAAATCGTTAAGCATGGCTGTAGGCTACATGACTTTACAAACATTTGACATATAAAAAATATATAATTCAGTGTCTATTTCAATGTGCCGCAGCATGTTTCCTGTAGTATAATGCTCTTTTCACATAATGAAATGTTCTCTAATCCAACCGGTTAAATTTTTTAATTAGGCTAATGAAATTAACATGTGAGTTCTCCTCCACCAACAGCAAGAAGGCAGAGGACCTGCACCACCACTGATAGATGAAGAGGAGATACACAATACAGAATATTAAAATCCAACAGGAAAAATTATTACTGTTGCTTTTGTATTTGTAGGGAATAAAAATGACCAAATAAATTGTGAATAATTACTGTTTATTTAACAGCTGTGGTGGTGCTTACAGCATTATCTCTACCCTTCCATCTGGCATCCTCCCATTCAATACAGTAATCGGTTTCATTTTCGGCAGGAGCGATGATGGGAGGCGTGTCAATGCATCCAACCACACTGGAAATTCTAAAGGAAATCAGTTACTTTCAGAGGTCACAGCAAGATGTTATCAAGTGAACATCATTTATCAGATTAGCCTCATTTAAACCGATTTCTCCACCACTGACCAGCAATCCTGTGAATCTCCTCTTTGATGGATCTCACGGGTTTGTGTCCAGGAAACAACACAAAAACTCTCAGAAAGAGCATGAGCGAGGCACGCTTTCCCTCCCGCTCTGATACAGTGGCCTTACTTACACTCACCTAAAGGATTATTAGGAACACCATACTAATACTGTGTTTGACCCCCTTTAACCTTCAGAACTGCCTTAATTCTACGTGGCATTGATTCAACAAGGTGCTGAAAGCATTCTTTAGAAAATGTTGGCCCATATTGATAGGATAGCATCTTGCAGTTGATGGAGATTTATGGGATGCACATCCAGGGCACGAAGCTCCTGTTCCACCACATCCCAAAGATGCTCTATTGGGTTGAGATCTGGTGACTGTGGGGGCCATTTTATACAGTGAACTCATTGTCATGTTCAAGAAACCAATTTGAAATGATTCGAGCTTTGTGACATGGTGCATTATCCTGCTGGAAGTAGCCATCAGAGGATGGGTACATGGTGGTCATAAAGGGATGGACATGGTCAGAAACAATGCTCAGGTAGGCCGTGGCATTTAAACGATGCCCAATTGGCACTAAGGGGCCTAAAGTGTGCCAAGAAAACATCCCCCACACCATTACACCACCACCACCACCAGCCTGCACAGTGGTAACAAGGCATGATGGATCCATGTTCTCATTCTGTTTACGCCAAATTCTGACTCTACCATCTGAATGTCTCAACAGAAATCGAGACTCATCAGACCAGGCAACATTTTTCCAGTCTTCAACTGTCCAATTTTGGTGAGCTTGTGCAAATTTTAGCCTCTTTTTCCTATTTGTAGTGGAGATGAGTGGTACCCGGTGGGGTCTTCTGCTGTTGTAGCCCATCCGCCTCAAGGTTGTGCGTGTTGTGGCTTCACAAATGCTTTGCTGCATACCACGGTTGTAACGAGTGGTTATTTCAGTCAAAGTTGCTCTTCTATCAGCTTGAATCAGTCGGCCCTTCTCCTCTGACCTCTAGCATCAACAAGGCATTTTCACCCACAGGACTGCCGCATACTGGATGTTTTTCCCTTTTCACACCATTCTTTGTAAACCCTAGAAATGGTTGTGCGTGAAAATCCCAGTAACTGAGCAGATTGTGAAATACTCAGACCGGCCCGTCTGGCACCAACAACCATGCCATGCTCAAAATTGCTTAAATCACCTTTCTTTCCCATTCTGACATTCAGTTTGGAGTTCAGGAGATTGTCTTGACCAGAACCACACCCCTAAATGCATTGAAGCAACTGCCATGTGATTGGTTGATTAGATAAATGCATTAATGAGAAATTTAACAGGTGTTCCTAATAATCCTTTAGGTGAGTGTATGTGCTCTGCATCTCCGATGTTATATAGAAAAATGCGCAATAAATGAATGTACTGCACTGCAAAAATGCTTTTCTTACTTGGCCTTTTTGTCATTGTTTCCAGTCAAAATATCTAAATTCTTAAATCAAGATGCATTTACTACATACGAAAAACTCTAGGTTTACCAAAGAAAACCTGCTCCCGACCAGGTTAGGTTCACAGAGTAAGTTACCATGGTAACTGACTCGGAGTATAAATTACCTCTCTTTCAGAAACAGGCTTGACTTACTCTGCTATTTCAGGTTTGACATACCTCCCATCCTGAAACGGAAAACCCAGAGTTTCCCTCATTTCAGGGTTAAAATACTCACGAGTTTTCACTTAACCTCCTTTCTGAAACAGGCCCCAGGGGCTCGTTCTTCTTACCTTGCTTAAAACATCCGAGATCAAATTACACATCCAAGATGATATCATCGTGCTAATCATGATCTAGCTAATTAGGTTCTTCGAACAGACTTGCCGGATATGATTAGTATAGCTGGATTGAGTTATCTGAGATAATTGCGCGTTCATGCACTGGTTTAAAAGGGGATATGTATCGATAGTAGAAACATTGATCAGCAACGCTGCTATTGGCTGCTCAACGTGGCCAAAGAGCGGGCTCAGTTTTTCTCCTCAGCAGAACAAGAACTAATAGTCGAAGTTTATTCAGAATTTTAATGTTTAATCAAAACGCCAGGGAACACCTCAAAGTCTGCAAAAGCCAGGAGAGAGGGCTGGCAAAAAGTAGCAGACAATTTAAATCCGTTAGAAGTGGCCATGTTAGATGTTTTTATCACTTATTATTAGCCTATATTTTTGTATTTTAATAATTGCATAATTACTTTGTTCATTGTAATGTCAGAGTCACCACACTAGAACATGGGAACAAATAAAAGTGAAGTACAAAAATATTCTACATAATGGTAATTTTTAATTATATTATAGTCTCTTTTATAAAAGACACTGTTAAATAAATGGTTGTCTGTTTATAAAAGCAACCAAGAAAAAGGCTGAGAAAAAAAAAGAAGAAAAGATCTTAGTAGCCTACACTGTAAAAGAATTTTTGCTGCATTAAATTAAGGCCGTATAGTCATTTCAACTGTTAAATCGTGAGTAATGATGAATTGCTTTGACTTGTGAGAGTGAAAACTGATAAACTTATGTTAATGTGAAAATATTTTTCCCGAGTGTAGTTCATTGTAATGACATTGTGTTTTCCTCTTTTGTGCACTTTTACATAATACACCAACACTTGTATCTGTTCCCAAGAAAGTGGTAGCTGAAATATGTGCAGTAAGTGGACATTTTCTAACTTTCCGAAGGAAAGAAAGTATAAGACTTACTGTCCATTTGTTTCCATTGTACTGGACAGTGAATAAACCCTCTCAGATAACTGTCATGGAGGAACTAGCCTACCTGCAAGTGCATAAAGAACTTTACTTAATTTATACTTGTATGCTTTATGGCTGCAATATAAGTTGCAGGATTCCACATCTACAGAAAGGCCTACAGAAGAGTCAGCACAGACAGAGGAGACATAGGCCTACAGGTGGACAGTGTATAGCCAACTTTTCCTTTTTATTTGTTGCATGAGGCATGTGTCTAATATCTCTTGTTGCAGGCACTTGACCACTGGCTTTTCTTTACAAAGAACAATTGAAATAAAACTCAAGGAACTAAGTATATTTGTCTTTTATTAAACATATAATGAAAAGTGTTTTTTTTTTTTTTTTGGCAATGTTGTGTAATATGGCACATGCAGCAATGTCAAAGGCCCTGTCAGGTGTGCAACCCTCAGACTTATCAGACACTGAAATCTTCCCTTTAGTTAGCCAAAGTTCATTTCATTGTGTGCTCTTGTCCGGGCTAGAGCTGCATTGTAACTGGTTTGGGTCAGGGAATGGGGTCATAAAACACCTGTCTGCAGGCAGGAACATGTCATAATCACCTATGAAGAAATGCAGTTCTGTTAGGATCAGCATAAGTGTATGTAATACAGTGAGCTTGATATTTATTTGTGGAACTTTCCTTACCACTTTCAAATAATGTGCATAAATGTGAATCTCTGAAAATTCTTAAAGGGATAGTTCACTTTGAAATTAAATT